>NC_089253.1:117273648-117940315 GCF_963930625.1 Muntiacus reevesi | reverse complement strand
TTGATGCGGGTGAAATACAAAGAATCACTTGCTAGCTGTATTGGATTGTGCAAATGGCACAACCTTTCTGAGCTTCAGTCTTCCAATCTTTAAAATGGGATAATAATTCCCACCACATGGGATTGTTAGAAAAAGTGAATGAGATAATGGATGGTTAATTCTCATTATTTGTGGGGTTCTATCTTTGCAAATTCAACCTACTCACTCAAATGTATTTGTAAACCTAAAATCAATATTTGCTGTGTGTTCAAGATCATTCCTGGACATGCATAAAGGGGCAGAAATTTTGGGTCAGCTGATATGCACGTTTCCAGCTGAGGTCAAATAAGGCACACTCTGCCTTCTTTTTCCTCTCTCGTGCTATAAACAAGTGTCTGCTTTGTGGTTTATTTAGTGCCGAGTTTTTTGGCATTTTTGTGCTTTTTGTTGACAATTTCTCTGTTTAAAATGGCCCTCAAGCAGAATGCAGAAGCGCCGCCTCCAGCACCAGACAGCTGTGACGTGACTCACAAAGAAAAGACGTGGGTCAGACGAACTCCATTCAGGCGTGAGTTACAGTGCTGCCGGCTCTGCGTCCAATGTTAATGAATCAAAAGTACACACTAAATACATAAAACAAGGTCGTGTGTTGATTGGTCGATGAAAATGTTGTAGCCGGAGACCCAAGGAACCTACCACCTTACTTCCCCCGGGAGTGATGGTTCAGTGTTTGCTAATTCGAGGTTCACAGAAGCTTCACGAATGAAATGACCACAGACCCTGAGGGTGGACAATGGAGAAGCGCTGGAACAGCGTCCGGTGTAGACGAGCGCTGTGGAAGCGTAGACTCCGAGCCGCAGTGAGAAGAGGGCAGGAAGCACTCCAGCTAGTTTATTGCCAAAGTTGTTCATGCTTTGCCAAGAAGTTGGTTTCTAAGAGGGTCAAAAAAATGTTTTTGCCTGTGCCTGCCTTTCTCTCCTGGCAGAGGCAGTATTACACAATGGGATATAACCAGCCCTCATAGCTCTCTCTGGTGCCGCGCATGATGCTCTTATTAATAGGTTTCCGTCTTATTCCTCTTCTAGCATTGGATGCCTCACGTTTCTGCCCTCAGACAACGACCTCTGGGCAAGGGCTACGTCGTCGCAGCCTGGGAGCATGAGGCTCTTCGGTGCGTGTTTTCTGCCCTCCCTTCCTCTCTGTCCCAACTCTCTTGTATTTTGTTGCTTCCACTTTTGTTCTTCCTGGAGGAAGAAAAAAAGGAACAAAAGCCTCGTCTCCATCCAGGTTTTCGGGCAGGGCGAGGACCTCTCTGGACTCCAGACCTGGAGCAGGATGTAGAAGAGTGGGGGAGGGGAGGGACTCTGGCCCCCAGGTCCCCCCAGAGGAAGGCCCCCTCCACCCCGATCAGGCCACTCTTGTCTCCTCCCAGGCCGGGTGGAAGCAACAAGAACAAGGGGCAGGGACGTGAGGTTTTCTCCACACCTGGATCTCATTAGACTCCCATTCCTGAGACCCTGGGCTTGCACACTTTCTCTCCAGGCAGCCAGTTGCAGAAAATCTGTAAACCTGTGCGGAGGCCAGGCTTCAGGAGGCAGCCCTGGCTGAAATGTGAGGGCTGTGGGTACTTGATCTTTATCAGAGCCTCTCTGCCTTCCCGGCCTCCTGCCAGCTCCCCGTTGCCCCCAGCCAGGATCCTCAAGGAATTCAGAGCCTGGGGATTATATTACCTTCTGAATTCTATTAGCACAGTCTGGCTGGGGTGGGGATGGGGCGCAAGGGGTGTAAGTGGGAGGGGGGCATCCAGCAGCCTTTGGTGCCAAGTAGGCGCCTTTGGTTGCTTGTCTGTTTCTCCAGCCTCCACTCCTCCCTGCCCCCATCTCTCAGGCTCTCTGCAGGGAAGGATGTGGATTATGTATATATAAACTAAGATATGGGTTTTCAGATGTTCACAGTAGAACAGAAACTAACAACGATAGTAATAATAGCAAAACAGTGTGCCAGGCAGTAGTTTAATTGTTTTGTATATATTAGCACATTTAATTCCCAAAATATCCCTATTTTACATGAGGAAACAGATAGACCTATATGACCTCCAAGACATCAACAAATCCCTGTTTTGAACTGCTATTTCCTCATAACTCCAAACAGGGGTTAGATGAGATAAAGCTAAGGCAACTTTCATCACCAATTTTTTTCTTTTTCTTCTCTTTGTTGGTCTCTTTTAGTAACAAGGAGGAGGAAAAGGAAGGAGAAAGAAGAACTGAGTTCTTGCTACCGAGTTCTTGTAACAGAATAGGGAAATACTTTTGTGAAGAGCCAGACAATAAGTGCTTTAGACCTTGAAGTCAGTGCAGTCTTTGTCCTCTGTTGTCACAAATATTCGGCTCTACTTTTCACGGCGTGAAAGCAGCCACAGACAATATGTGAGCCAATGAGCACAGCTGTACTTCAGTAAAACTTAACCGAATAGGAAGAGGGCTGGATTTGGCCCTCTGGCCTGGTTGCTCTCTAAGAAGTCTGGTCACACCCCTGCCTGCAGAAAGCTTACACTCTGCTCCAGGCTTTGTCAAGGGATGCATGCAGGTGACAGATTCCATTTGTTAACATGTAAATTACATACATGTGTAGACATACATACACATACAGTTCCTCAACTTTATGTCCATTTACACAAGCTAAGCTCCCTTTTACACATTGTTTGGCAGTTTACATTTTTAGCTGATCTTTGAACAACATGGGTTTGAACTGCCTGAATCCACTTATACACGGAAATTTTTCACTAAATACATACTACAGTACCAGGTGATCCATGGCTGGTTGAAACTGAGGATGCAGAATTGTGGGTATGGAGGGTTGACTGCAAAGTTACAGGTGAATCTTCTGCTGCTCTGAGGGTGGGTCCCTGTAATTCCCTCCTTCTTCAAGGGTCAACTGCAGTATTAACCTGCCATTTACTGTTCACTCTACATGCCAGTCACTGTGCTCAGTGCTTTTCATATATTATCTCAGTTCACCCTCCCAACCATTCCATCAGTAGGAATTAGGATCCCCGTGTTAGTTTGCTAGGGCTACCACAACCAAGTACCACAGACTGGCTGGCTTAGACAACAATAATTTATTTACTTTCTCACAGTTCAGGAGGCTAGAAGTCCACGACTAAGGTGTAGGCTTCTTCTAAGGCCTCTCTCCTTGGCTTAGAGATGGTCATTTTCTCCCTGAGGCTTCACATAGTTGTCATTTTGCGCCTGTCTCTCCTAGTCTCCTCTTCCTTATAAGGATATCGGTCATAATGGCTTCGGACCCACCCATATAATCTCATTTTACCTTGATGACCTCTTTAAGGACTCTTCCCTCATAGTTCAGTTGGTAAAGAATCTGCCTGCAATGCAGGAGACCCGAGCTTGATTCCTGGGTCGGGAAGATCCCCTGGAGAAGCAAATGGCAACCCACTCCAATATTCTTGCCTCGAGAATCCCATGGACAGAGGAGCCTGGCAGGCTACAGTCCATAGGGTCGCAAGAGTTGGACACGATTTAGCAACTAATCCACCACACCACCACCTCTTTAAGGGCTTCCCTGGTGGCTGAGCTGGTAAAGAATCCGCCTGCAATGTAGGAGACCTGGGTTCAATCCCTGGGTTGGGAAGATCCCCTGGAAAAGGGAACAGCTTCCCATTCCAGTATTCTGGCCTGGAGAATTCCATGGACTGTGTAATCCATGGGGTTGAAAAGAGTCGGACACAACTGAGCAACCACCCTATCTGCAAATACTCACATTCCGAGTACTAGGATCAGGACTCCAACATGTGAATTTCAGGGACTAGGGTTTACGCCTCAGCCCTCAACAATCCCTGTATATAGACAAGGTAATAAATAACCTGGGGGACAGGGTATCTGCCTAAAGTTCACACAGTTATTTGAATACCTAACTCTAAAACCCATATTCTTAATCTCTTGAAGGTAATTTGGTTGTCACAGGAAAATCACAGCATTTTTGGAAATCAGAGATTATGGTTGCAGAGAGCTTTATGATTGAAGGCTTCTCCATGAAGAACCCTTAGAGTAATAAACACCAACTTGGCCCTTTCCAATACTAGACATACGGTCACTTTCAAGAGAAGGAAACTATCCCCTCCCCTGACCCCTCAACCCATTAGGAATTGGCCTGGAACCCACGGCATACCACCGTCTTCCTCCTCTTCCTCCCCCACTCCCCTCACGCATCCTCCCAGGGGTAGAGATTTCATCCTAAGGGCCCAATGAAAGGCACCAGGTCTCAAGAGAAATACCCCTGAGACAGATTAGGGCTCTCCTAGGACCACTTTAACCATAGCCCCACAGGGATGCACCCTGCCACGTGAAGCTCAAGTGACCAACGAGCTGGAGGTCTGCAGTGGCCACAGGAAAAATTTAGGGAGATTGTTGTCACTAAGGGAAATAAACAAGGGATTTCGTGGGCTGAACATATTTCTTGGATGAGATAGAATCACCCACAACTCCTTGATGCCTAATAAAGTTTTCCAGGAGATTCTTTGGGGGGTTCTCTATACAATCTATACCCTGACCCCATTTTGCTCCTTCCTTGAAAAATAATCGACTTCCTCTTATCATAGTCCTTTTTTTTTTTTTTTTCCTTCTAAGTTCATGTCCTTTCTTTACCTCTGCTGTTTGTACATATTCACCCCACTGATACTGGCGTCTGTCCTGGCCTGTCTTTTCTGCCATTCTCCATGTCCGACTCAGGATTCCTTATATTATGTCTTGTGTTTGTGTTTTATTTTTCTACAGTTGGCATAATTTATATTCAGTGAAATGCACAAATCTAAAGAATTAAATTTCTGTGAATTCTGACATACACTGGCCTAAGCCACTCCTCTTTCAAGACACAGAACCCTTCCATCACCCTAGAAAGTTCTCTCATATGCCCTTTCCTAGCCAATCTCTCTTTTCAGCTCCACTCCCATCCCCAGGCAACCGCTACCTTGATTTCCTTCACCATGGATTAATTTTGCCTGTTCTAGAGCTTCATGCAAAAGGAACATGTAGTATGTAATCGATTTGTCTGGTTTCTTTGGTTCAGCATAATGTTTTGGGGATTTATCCATGCTTATTGCTTTCTATCCCAGCAGGGTACTCCTTTCTATCCCACTGAATGCATATACCACTGTTTTCTTATCCATATTTTTCTCTGATGGACATCTGTGTTGTTTATAGGCTATTAAGAAAAAAGTCAAAAAAAAAAGTCACTTTATTTATGAACATTCTTACTCAGGTCTTTTTGTGGTGTGGTGGTGGTTAGTTGCTCAGTTGTGTCCAACTCTTTGTGACCCCATGAACTATATAGTCCGCCAGGCTCCTCTGCCCATAGGATTCTCCAGGCAAGAACACTGGAGTGGGTTGCCATTTCCTTCCCCAGGGGATCTTCCCAATTCAGGAATCAAACCTGTGTTGCAGGAGGATTCTTTACCGCTGAGCCACCAGGGAAGCCCCATTAGTCATTAGGGAAGTACAAAAAGAAGTCAGCCACTGGGATGCAAGAACCAGAAAGTCCTATGTCCATGCATTTGAGCTTTGTACCAACAGCCTTCAAATGCTAGGTGCTTGTCTCCAGAACACAAGTGACCATGCCTCTGAGAAAGAGTATGGGGATATTTTGTAGCAACTTCAGATGAGGACTGCTTTTGGCAAGCCTCTTAGCTTAAACAGCCTGAATAGTTGAAACCTGGGTGTGGTTTTTAAGGGAGTTAATAATCTAAACATAGGAAGCAACCAAGGAAGTCTTTCATCTGGGCTCTGCAGGCCTCCAAAGGAGTCCAGGAGCACAGCTCGTTCTCAGTATGAGCCAGGCTGGGACCTGGGATCTGAGACCCTTTGCTGCAGTCCTTGCACCTGGACAAACATCTCCTCTAGTCAACAAAATGTTACAAAGACACTATGAAGGACTAAAAATAGCTGTGTGCATGTGCAGTTGGGACAAATTGTGAGCAACAGGATACAAAAAGACCAAAAACCCAACTGCCACTTCTGAAACGTCAGGAGCAAAAGCAAGGTACACTGCATAACCCCTGCACTCAACACCAACAAAGAGGTGGGCAAACTACCCAAGCTACCCCTCCAGCCCGACCCCTGGACATCTCCTACCCTCACATCATGTAAGGAGCCAGCTTGATCCCACCCACAGGGAGCGAGCCTGCAAGGGAAACTGTTACTTATTCTCACTCCCCCACACTGCAGCAGGTGCCCCAATAAAGTTCTGCCTCTATTGTCTGGCCTCTTATCAATGCCTTAGATTAAGGAGGCCAAGAACCCACCTCAGTAACAAATACAGTTGGTTTCCTGGATAATCCCATTTATTTATTTTACATATTTAAAAACTGTTGGTAGAAGGGGTCCCGAGGCTTCACTAATCTGTCACTGTGGACCATGGTACCAACAAAGATCAAAAGGTTAAGAATCCTGGGCTCGCTCGCTCTCTCTCTCTCTCGTCTCTCTTTTCTTTTCTCTCCCCTCTCCTTTGTCAGTTTTCCTAGCAGCGCAACCGCAGGACAAAAACATGCCCTCGGATGCTAATAGTGATCCCTTCTCAGAGCGTACATTTGATATGTTTGTTTAAAAGTGAACTGTCCCTATCAGGGGAGAATGGGGAAAAACAAAGGTGCTGACCCCCCTTCTCACTTTTTAATGCGGGAGAATTTGTATTCCAGGCTTATTTGTATTTGATGGCTTATTTGTATCCCAGCTCCCTCCAGAAAGGACTTGCAGCAAATAAAAATATTTCAACATAAGCAAACCGATGTCTCGGGCATTGGACAGCAGGAGAGAGAACGCAGAAATGATCCTGGAATATGCTGGCACAGACCTTGCTCAGCTGTTGAAATCAGCATTAGCACTTGGCTCTGTTCCAAAAAGTTCCTTCCTCACCTTCCGAGCATATCTCAGAATCTAATAATAATCTATGTGAGTTATTTTTTGTCAAACTTAAAAAGCTTGGCATGTTCTGTCCTTTAATAATCCTTTCTCAGAAAAGGTAAAGTTGCTTAATAGATTTCAGGAGTAACGGATGGGATCAGTCAAGAGGAAGAAAGTTTACTTAACAGTCATTTGACTTAATCAGTCTTCAAAATATTTTTCCTGGAGAGGAATTGGACACTTCAAGACATATTCTGTCATAACAGTGAGAAGTGGCTTTGGTACTTAAGTAGTAGTGGGATCATTGTAGGAAGCTTCCAGCTTTCACCTCTGGGTACAGTTTGGCCTTTTGAATGAACACTAGTCACAAACAACATGGTACAACTTTGCCAGTTACTATCAGAAATCATTGAGAATAAAAATCGTACTTAGTCCCCCAAATATGCATTAGTCCTCTAGTATATTGGTTTGCCCCAATATCCATTTCCCTTCCTTTCTGTAGTATAGGATCACCCAGAGTTATCTGAGATGGGGACTTCCCTGTGATCCAACGGTTAGGGTTCTGCACTGCCTTCCACTGCAGAGGGCTCAGATTCAGTCTGGTTGTGTGTGTACACAGTCGTGTCTGACTCTTTACGACCCCATGGACTGTAGCCCAACAGGTTCCTCTGTCCATAGGATTTCCTAGGCAAGAATACTGGAGTGGGTTTCCATTTCCTTCTCCAGGGGATCTTCCCAACTCCGGGACTGCACCTGCATATCTCTGGTCTCTTGCATTGGCAAGCGGGTTCTTTACCACTAGCGCCATTTCAGTCTCTGGTCAAGGATCTAAAATCCTACAGACTGCCCCTGCAGTGAGGTAAAAAGAAGAAGGAAGAAAGAAGGAAAAAAAAAAAGATTATCTGGACACATTATTACTCAGCTAAAAATCCCATTTCTAGCCTCTTCTGCAGCTCAGTAGATGGTAAAGAATCCGCCTGCAATGAGGGAGACCTGGGTTCCATCCCTGGGTTGGGAAGATCCCCTGGAGGAGGGCATGGCAGCCCACTCCAGTATTCTTGCCTGGAGAATCCCATGGACAGAGGAGCCTGGTGGGTACAGTCCAGGGGGTCGCAAAGAGTCGGACACAACTGGGCAACCAAACACAGCACAGCACAGAAGCATGGATGTGTGACTGAGCCTTGGTCGATGAGAAATACATAGAAGTGAGATGTGCATCTTCCATATCCTTCTTTTAGGAAAAAGCTGGAGCCATCATTACCTCTTATCCCCTTCCCACTGACAGGAAGATAGAAGTTATGGCAGGAGCTGAAGCAGCCATCTTAGACCAGGAGGTAGCATCACAACCAGCAAGACAGAAGAAACCCGGCTCTCCAGAAGTAGAAAAAGCCTATATTACCAACAACAGAAAACCACCCTGCCAGCCCTGAACCATCTACCCTGATCTTTATGTGAGAGAAATACACCTTGTTACAGATACCATTGTTTTGGCCTTTAGCACAGTAGCCAAATCTCTATTCTATCCCATCTTGGTCTCAAACACATTTCTTCCTGCTCCTAGTGACTTTTATCCTCTTCTAGGCTCCATTTCATCTGGGTGTTCAGCATCTGACATGTCGCCACCATGATCCATTATGTTTCCCCTCCCTCACTTACTTTTCCTCACTTACTGTAGTTTGTATCACTTCCCCATCCGATCCCATTCTAAGTTCTTCACCAAGCCCTGTCTCTAGACAATCTGTGATCTTCAACTTCTGAAAATAATCCATTGAAATAAAGGAACAAATGCTGACAATATTTATTCAGCACTTACCATATGCCAGTTTCTGTTTTAATTACTCATTAAAATAATATCTAAGCTAATTACATTTTAACCTTTCAACAACCCTTTGAGGTAACATGTTTTATTCCATTTTGGAAATGAGGAATCAGAGGCACCACATGATGCCATGGATCATACAAGGATCCTGATTCCAGAAATCCAAAACAGAGATACGCAAGGAGAAAGTCCTTGAGGTCACTGGAGAGAGTGACGGCCAGGCTATATAGGACCAGGGAGGCCTGGAGGCAGCTGTAGCTTCTTTGATGGCCCTGAAACCCACCTGCTGAAGGCATAGTCTTCGTGCCCAAGTCACTCCAAGTGACCAGCAGAGCCTGGAGGAGCTGGCTCTTGTTACTCCAAGTTGTCGAGTTTTGCAGGACAAGCTGAAGGGAATTCCCAGGAAGACCTTCCTAAATGTGTAATTCCATATACCGTGCCCCCTTCCCGTCCTCCAGCACTGTCTCCATAGCTCCTATCCCTAGACCTTGCTTGGTCGTTGATCAAATCAGTCTTCCTCCCTATGGACTCCTGGGCCAGCGTCCCTGAGCAGGTCTTAACCTTAGCAGGGCATTCACCACTAGTACTAGGGATGGCTCTGGGAAGAACCCTAATAGGGATGTAGAGACAAGCCGAGAAACTTGGGGTCTCCTCCTGCACCTCCGCTTCTCAGGAAGCTGCTCCGCTGCTCTCAGGGTTCTGGGTCCCTTACACGCTCCCCTGCTCTGCCTTCCCCTCCTTGCTCCCCTCACACATTGTTCCACGGTTGTTGGAAATGGGACTCCCCCAGGGCCCCTCAGAATCCTCCAACTCCTACCCTCAGGCCCTCTCATTAGATCTAATTTTTTTTTTTCTTTGTCAAGCTTTGTGTTTAGTTAGAACCACATTCTAGCAGAGAGTAGTTCACCAAGCCAGACCCCAGAGGGCCCGAGGAGGAGGACCTGGGGCTCTCCTCTCAGCCTGGGGACGGCTGGGTCCTTTCCCACTCCACACAACGGCCAGCCGAAAGACGCCCGGTACAGGCACGGAGAAATCCACCTGCGGTAAAACATGCCTACTCAGAACGGAGAATCCTTCTCCCTCTCTCATCCTTCCTCTCACCACCCAGAACATCTCCGTTTCTCACTCCCGCTTGCAGCTGAGGCAAGGCCAGTGTGTGTCCCCAAGGTAACACAGTGTGGTTCCTTCTCTAACTAAAGTGGGGAGTTGTTTGTCCATGGGGGAATTTAATGCTCTCCTGCCAGGGGTGCCACAGATAGTTCCTTCTGCTTTAAACTACCACAGAGTCAATGAGACATGTGGGCTCTATTATTGTCGTTCTGCCAAAATGGCTGAAAGGACGGCACTGATGATGGTCAACGGTTACTCAGTATTTATTCCACCTTTCCAAGTATGACTTCCTGGATTACAGGGGCTGATAAAACCAAACTCTCCGTTTCTCAAACTGCCCTGAAGCTGGGATTCTGGATGAGGATTTGGTTCTGCCAATCTGATGCACTTGATGCAAGTAGGCAAAGGCCCTCTTCTGGCAGCTTTGGCTGTTGAGCATCTACCTGAGAAATCTGCCTGAGAACCAGGCCTTCCAGCTCATCCGACCTCATGGTCTTGCCCAGAGTAATCCCGGAACGTGCAGTGAGTGTGGCTGTGTAGACACCACGGGTTCCGCAGCAGCGCCCGAGCGTTTTGTCACTAGTCTAGTAGGTGTCAAGAGGCAGCAGCCGTGCTGGTGGTGACAGATTTCTGGTCCCTGCATCCAGCTACAGCCATGGCCATGTGGGTGTTTTAATGCATCAGCTTCAGAATCAACCACCTGGATGTCATCTCCTCTGCTGAGGCAGTTCTGGGGTGCTGTTTTGGAAACTATTCCAGAGACATCATCTAGGGCCTCTTGCTTCAGCCCCTTCAACAATTTTTTGAGCACCTAACTCCCAACAGAGGATGACGGAGGATGAGATGTTTGGATGGCATCACTAACTCATGGGACATGAGTTTGAGTAAGCTCCGGGAGTTGGTGATGGACAGGGAAGCCTGGAGTGCAGCAGTCCATGGGGTCGCACAGTCAGATACGACTGAGCGACTGAACTGAACTCCCAACAGTAAATCCTATTTCTGTTTAAATAGTTATAATGGTTTCTGTTTCTGATATAGCTGAACTCTTTTGAAGTAGGAAGCTTTGAAAGAAAAGAGAATTGAGAACTATGGGGAAAAAAAGTTTTAGATTTGCCTGTGGAATAGGGGAAGTCATAATACTCTTCTTGCTGAAATGCCCATAAAAAAAACTAGAAAGGTATTTCTTTATGCCAATATTTATTCCAATTTGGAAAAAGGATTTTGATTTCAAGCTTGCCCAAGGAAAGTTTAATTCATTCATTCAACAAACACTTATTTTATGCCAACTCTAGATCAGGCCATGGAGTCAAATGAAGAATAAACTATGATCTTCACCCTCCAAGTACTTGGGGAAAACATCCAAAGTTAGAAAGAAAAAAAAAAAAGAGGTAACTTGGAAAGAGGATTCTAATCAAAGTTTGGGAATAAGACCAAGCTTAAATTGTGATTGATGACTGCTAAAATTAACTGGTTCTGTATAGGTATTTCCCTGAAATCCTTTTTGGAACTGACATGAGTCAGTAGATAGATGTCCTTGCCTATGTTTTTTTTTTTAATTGAAAAGCTTGCTTCCTGGGAATTTTATGTAAATAATTCAAATTCACAGAAAAGAATTATAAATTTCATTTTTTCAAAGTATCTAGAATTTTTATCATTCCAAGCTAGACCTTAGGTATAACACACACACTGTAGTTTGGAATGTGATACCAAAGTATGTACCACCAGCTGGGTGCACAGCATTCCAATTCTGGGTAAAGCAGAGCATCCTGAGAGCTATATTTGTAAAACTCAAGTTTTAAAGGGACAGCCATAAAGGGCTACTGGTTACTGTTGCATCTACATAGCCAAACATTTTTTTTGTAATATTGACCAATTAAACCAACTAGTTTATAGCAAGTTCCCACTAGCTATCCATTTTACATATGGTAGTATATATATGTCAATCCTAATCTCCCAATTCATCCCACCCTCCCTTCCCCGAGCTGCATCCACAGCTCTGTTCTCTACACCTGCGTCTCTACTCCTGCCCTCGAAATAGGCTCATCTGTACCATGGGTGGGATGCGGGTAGGTGGGAGGGAGGCCCACGAGGGAGGGTGTATATGTGTACATATAGCTCATTCACTTCTCTGTACAGCAGAAACACAGCATTGTAAAGGAATTATACTCCAATGGGGGAAAAGAAAAGCCAATTGCTTATTGTAACATGAACAAAACAAACCCCTTCATTTTCTTCCCCAAACTTTTCCCTTCCACACAGTAGGGACCTTAGCCATTCTGTTCAGGGCTACATCCCTAGCAACTAAATAGACGTGTGTGTGTGTTAGTCGCTCAGTCATGTCCAACTCTTTGCGACCCCATGGATTGGGGCCCACCAGGCTGCTCCGTCCATGGGATTTTCCAGGTCAGCATACTGGAGTGGGTTGCTATTTTCTTCTCCAGGGGATCTTCCTGACCCAGGGATTGAACCAAGGACTCCTGCATGGCAGACAGACTCTTTACCATATGAGCCAATAGACATAGCTGGGCTCAATAAATACTTTTAAAATATTGAATAAATGTTTTAAAAAGATCGTCCTGCCTCCTGAGTGAAGAAGGCAAGGCTGTGAGGAGAAAGATGGGAAGCAAGGTGGCTATTTCATGGGCTCCAGGTGCAGATGGTGGTGACTTGGGTTAGGGCTGCTGATGGAGATGATAATAAGCAGTCTGATTGGGGATCTTTTTAGAATGTAAACCTGTCAGGACTTGCTGATGGACTGGCTGTGGAGTGTGGGAAAAGAAAGGAGTCAAGGATGACTCTGAGATCCACGGGCCGGAGCAGCTGTATGAATCATAGATTCACTGGTGGGAACTGCAGGCCTAGGCAGGTGTGCGCGCAGCCTGTTCAAGGAAGAACAAGGAGGCCAGTGAGTGAGCTAAGGGGAAGGTGGTGAGCTGAGGTCAGAGAATGGCTAGAAGCAGATCCCAGGAAGCTTGTCGGCCAAGGGAGACGCTGAGTGTTGTTCTAAGTGATGGCAAGGTCGTGGAGGTTTTTGCAGGTTGTTGTAACATGACCTGATTTGCATTTTAAAAGGATCACTCGGGCTGCAAGTGTAGAAAATCAACCATAGAAAACAAGAAACAGAAATCGGGAGACCAGCTCCAGGTTATGGTAGTGAGCCAGGTGGGAGAGGGTGGGAGTTGGACCAGGCTGGCAGCTTTGCGGGGGATGAGACAAACTAGACTAGGTGTCCCCTGTGATGAAAACTTGCTTCTCAAGCACAAGAAACTCACTGTCTCATCTGGGTCCAGACTGTGCTTCGCTCTCTCATTTCATGCAGGTCTCTGCCCAAATACTACCTCCTCGGAGGTATTCTCTCAATCCTTTTTTTTTTTTAATCGAAATATAGTTGCTTTACAATGTTGTGTTAATTTCTACTGTACAGAAAAGGGATTCCGATATGCATATTCTTTTCCACATTATTTTCCCTTATGGTAGGATATAGTTGAACATACATAGTTGCCTTGACTGTGGTTTCCTGAGCTGTACAGAGGGGCCTCATTGTTTATCCATCTATGTTTTGACGCCTTCTTGAATTTGGCGCCAGATACCCTCTTCTCTTGCACTCCCTTTCCCTGCTTCTTGGTTTGTTTGTTTGTTTCTGTCTCTTTTGCCTACGCCATGTGGCTGGTGGGATCTTAGTTCTGTGACCAGATAATGAACCTGGACCCTTGGCAGTGTTAAGTGAGGAGTCCCGACTGCTGAACTGCCAGGGAATTCCCTTCCTGCTTCATTTTTATTCACCCCTTGTTCTTATTACATTTCTTTGTTTTTATTATCTGTCTTCCCCCACTAGAAGGTAAGTTCCATGAGGGCAGGTTCTTGGTTTTTGCCTTTAGGACAGTGGCTATAAATAGACTCTCCACAGTTCAATTCAGTTCAGTCGCTCAGTCGTGTTCAACTCTTTTCGACCCCATGGACTGCAGCACGCCAGGCCTCCCTGTCCATCGCCAACTCCTACCCGGAGTTTACTCAAACTCATGTCCATTGAGTCGGTGATGCCATCCAGCCATCTCATCGGTCGTCCCCTTCTCCTGCCTTCAATCTTTCCCAGCATCAGGGTCTTTTCAAATGAGTCAGCTCTTTGCATCAGGTGGCCAAAGTATTGGAGTTTCAGCTTTAGCATCAGACCTTCCAATAAATATTCAGGACTGATTTCCTTTAAGATGGACTGGTTGGATCTCCCAGTAGCTATAAACAGACCCTCCACAGGCCTTTGATAAACAAAATGAAGCACTCGTGTAGGAGTTGGGAGGGTTTTCTTTATATAAGAACAGGGTTTCATATACAAATGTGTAGTGGAAACATGCTTTAAGGGCTGGGGGAATATTCAAACCACCTTAGGGAAATTTCTATTTTAAATACCTGTTGACACACAGCTAACTTATAATGGGAGCACCAGTTGGTCCTTACATGGATGTGAGCAATTTCTTGCATCTCAACACAGGTTTAAATGAAAGGATTATTTATTTTAGGTAACTTATGACTGATTAATCATCTAAAAAATAGCACATATCCACAATACATATCTTTATATAAATGCATACGTCAAATGTGTACATGCTCTTTTATTTTTTTTTTAATGCTGTCTTACTTTTCATTTCCTTTTTGTCTGGTCAGCCCTAGCCCCATTTTCTACCCACCTTCCCTGGTGGCTCAGACGCTAAAGTGTCTGCTGCAATGCAGGAGACCTGGGTTCGATCCCTGGGTCAGGAAAATCCCCTGGAGGAGGAAATGGCAACCCACTCCAGTACTCTTGCCTGGAAAATCCCATGGACAAAGGAGCCTGGTAGGCTACAGTCCATGGGGTTGCAAAGAGTCGGACACAACTGAGTGACTTCACTTTCGCTTTCATAATGCCTTTAATATAGAGCATGCTTTTCCATGGTTTCTCTGGGCTCAGATATTTTACATAAAAAATATACATATACACATACTGAGGAGACGCTCTTCCTTGGTTCACAAATGTGGGATCATATATACACCTTTTCTCCCCACACCTTACTTTTCTCCCTCAGTGATATCTCATAGACATTCCTCTATGTAATCTGGCATAACTCTGATTTTTCATGTTCATTGGTTACATACGGTTGATATTTCATGGTGTGGATGTACAGTAATTCATTTAGCTATTCCCTTTTGGAAGGCATTCTCTGTGTTTTCTCTTTTCTGCTCCTTTGAACTGTGCTCCAACACCCATCCGTGAAATGTGCAGTTAGTTTCAGAGCCAGAGGTGAGTTGCCTATTCTCTCATTCAATCCCATAGCCTTTTTACAACTGAGCAGTGAAGATCAGAGAGGGAAAGGAACGTGCCCAGGATCACACAGCTCTTTAATATTTCACAAAAACTCGAATGACCATTATTTCACAGAATCCTCACAGGCAAAGGCAAGTATTATCATGTCAACCTTAAAGGTATAAAAACTGAAGCCAAAGAAAGAGACAATTTGCTTTGATTTCATGGTCAGTGAGGGCAAAAGCCAGGGCTGATAGCCAGGACTTTCGATTCCTGATTCCCAGTAGATTCTTCCACTTCCAGTGTTAGGGATGCTATTAACACAGACTGTCTGCTGGGTGGCTTTTGTTCATTTATTCGGGACTTTAACGGGGCACCCTGCCAGCATAAAAGTTTTGCTGAAAGAATGACACAGTTTGGATTCAGAACACACTTTCCTTACCTATTCAGGTTGAGGTCATGGTTGAAGTTGTTAAAAAACAGACTTTGGAATCAGACTGATTTCATTTTGAGTGCTGGCTTTGCCACTAACTTTCAGAAGATGAGTCAGCATCCCTAAAACCCAGTTTCCTCATCTGTAAACCAGGGATATGGTTGTACAGCTCCCACCTTATCAGACGTTGTTAGGATTAGATAACACAAGATGTGTGGGCAGATAGGACAGTGCCTGGCCATAATAAGCTCTCGATAAACATGAGCTATTATTTTGGATGTTTGGCGCCACCCAACTGACTGGTAGATATCTATCCTTCCTACCTGTTCTTTATCTGAAGTAGGAAAAGCCTTTCTCATCGCAGGCCCAGGATAGGATGTCTTTGATGGTTGCCCTCTGGTTTCTTCATAGGCAGAAGGTAAGAGAGAAAGACCAAGAAAGTTTTCCCTTTTTGCATTGTTCGGTGCCATAAAGTGGAGGGGAATCTGTCTCTTAAAAAGGAAAGTAGGAACATTCTGACCTTCCTGAGTGTGCCTGCCTGTGTGAGACACTGCGAGTGCAGACATTTTTTAGCAACAGAGCATTAACTGTCAATGGATGTGTTACAGCTACTTGAGTGCCTTCTCCTTTCCAGGAGAAAAGCCATTTTCAAGCCAGTTGCTTGCAATGCATCAAGTGATGAAATACAGATAACAAATTGTGCATTTGTTTGGCTTCATGCTTATTACACCCCCGCTTCTGGAAAGCATTGCACTTAGCCCCTTAATAATCCCTCTCCGGAGATCAATTACCAGGATTTATCTGGTTCCTCGAGCATAAAAGTGTTTTATTGTTTTTACTTTTGCTCCAAGCGAAGTGTGAGGGGGTAGGCCAAGTTTAAAGGGACTGTCCCAGGCAAGAGTGTGAAGCTGGGATGATCGGCCTTGCTTTCCTGTCTACTAAATCCTCCTCAACAGGAAAGTAGGGAACACTTGGAGGCATCTCCCCTGAGGAGGGACCAGGCCCAGATGTTCTCATCTCTGATTATTTGCTCATAGATCGTAGGCTTGCAGGTGCCTGGAAAGGTGGGTGCCACTTGAGGGGAGAAGCTGGAAAGTGGAGCTAAGTCACCATTTCAGACCAAATCATTTTTCCTCTAAAGTTTCGCTGTAATCCAAACCAGTTGAGCATTTGAGAAGAAGTAGGTACCATGAAAAGGGGTAATGGAATTAGCTTTCATGTTTTTCCAGGACTCTAAACCATATTTCCTGTCACAACTGTACATTATTAATACAAGGCATCTGTTAGCACAGAACTGCCCGAAAATGTGCACCCAAAACCTTACATCTGGTTTCGATAATTTATTTCTGACATTTGTAGTTGGTGGGGAAGGGCGGGGGAGGATGGGAAAAAAGGGGGGAATTAAACCAAGATGTTGCCTTTAACCCATCAGAAGCTCCTAGTCTGAGCCAAAAGCCTGAGTTCTTAACGTGGTTTTTGCATTAGGTAATATAATTATATTAATTTAGCAGCAAATAGCGTGACTCCAGGCCTGGTGGGTGTGGGTCCACGCTTGCTTTTATCCTGCCTGCTCGGGCTGCAGCAATTAGCTTCCTCTCGCGAAGGGGATTAGCAGGACCACCCCCCGGCGGGGGTGGGACTGGGGGGGCTCGCTCAGAGCTGTCAGGTGTCCCTCGGCCTTCCCGGCCCCCTCCCCGCCCCGCCCCTGCAATTAATTCCCCCTCCTGCTCTGCTCAGACAAAGCGGTCTGATCCCGAGGTGTCCGACCTCCCGCCCCCTCGTCGCGCCCCAGCCCGGGTTCCTCCTGCAGGAATCGCCCCAGGCGCTGGGAGCCCGAGCCGGCCGGCCGGGCCTGAGACCCGCCCCAGACTTTCCACGATCAGATTTCAGCTCGACTAACGAGGAGAAAAGAAAGAAAGAACGCGCGACTTCCGCGAGCCGGAGCCACTGGGGCCCCCGGGAGGGCGGGAAACGCGGCCGGGGCGGGAGGAGACGCGGGGAGGCCCCGGGCCCGGCGGGAGGATGGGTCTCGGGCACAGGTGCCCGAAGCGAGCCGCCCTTGACCCGACGCGGGCGGGCCCTCTGAGCCTCCAGCTCAACCACCGTCTCCCCAGAAATGCCCCCTGCTTCTGCCGGGGCGTCGAGGTCGCAGATGCTCGCGTGCGACGAATGTCCGCTTAAACCCGCGGTCTCCAGCCACCCCGCCGGGGCTGGGGGCAGCGCCCAGATTGTCCTCAATAGAACACTCACAAAACGGGGGCTTGGTGGCCTTTGGGCGGGGGGTCTTTTTAAAGGCAAGAGACTTTCTCTAGATTCTTTAGCTTAGAAACACAGGTTTTCCCTTTGCTTAATCTTAGGACCTCAAAGATCATCAAGTCCAACAGCCTTCTCCTTTCCCAAATGAGGGAACTGGAAAACCAAGAGAGGGTTTGCGTCGTGCTCAAGGTCACATCGGTCAAGTTTGTGGTTGGGCTGAGACCTGAAGAACCAAGTCTGTTGAGCCTGGCTCAGTTCTTTCTGCAGCTATGATGAAAAAAAAAAAGAAAGCTTGGCTCTGGGGGGAGAAAGGGGGAGACATCCAGGCCTGACTTGGACAGCCAGGACTGAGGCTTAGTCCGGGGTTCAGATTTTCCTGGAGCCGGTCCACCGGCGGTCAGGCCACATGTGAGTAATAAAGGATTGAGTGTTGTATACTTTAGACTGGTTCCCCTCTTCTTGGCCCCCTTCCCCGGCCTTAACTTCCTTTTGGAGTCCCTACTGACTTCTGGGTGTCCACCATGGGCCCTGTTGGAAAACTTTCAGCTCCATCTCAGAATAAAAGGAATGAAAACCTGGGGAAAGAAGCCAAGGAGGAAAGCCACAAATACGCATCTGGCTGCAGCAGACGGAGCAGCTTCGAGTGTGCAGCGATGCACCGTGACGGCGCACTGCAGACGTGGAAGCTGCTCCCCCAGGACCGGCCCTGAGAAGTGAGAGCTGCCCCGGAGGCAGTCCTCCTGCTGCCCACCCCGGCCCTGCCAAGTTTCTGCAGAACGTGGGGAACAGTGAGAGCCATGGGAGCCAGCCAGCCATGAGCTGGTATTCTGACTCCACAGCCCACTGGCTGGGGCCTTGAGCAAGTTGACTTAGCTTCTCTGAGCCTCAGTTTCTTTACTAAACTGTTTACAAGGGTAACAGTAGGACTGCTGTTGTTCAGTTGCGACCCTAAGGACTGCGGCATGCCAGGCTCTTGTCTTCTACCGTCTCCTGGAGTTTGCTCAAACCCATATCCATTGAGTTGGTGATGCCATCCAAACATCTCATCTTCTGCCACCCCCTGCTCCTTTTGCTTTCAACCTTTCCCACCATCAGGCTTTTCTGGTGGGTCAGCTCTTCGCATCAGGTGGCCAAAGTATTGGAGCTTCAGCTTCAACAACAGTCCTTCCAATGATATTCAGGATTGATTTCCTCTAGGAAATAGGACTGTGGCGACCGAGGGCCATATTGTGACTTTCATGGGTCCTCGCCACTTTTTTGCCTTTGTGGCTGTGGGCCCACTTCTTGAAGTTTTTTTTTTTTTTTAATAAAAATATATTTTATGATTGCATGAGAATAAAGATGAGTATACTCACATATTCAAACATTGTTTAAATCTAAAGCTTAACTTCTTCTTCTGTTTCTACAAAGAAACCATTTCCATAGGCCTCCAAAACTACTTTGGACCTTCTGCTTGGATAATCCCAATGGTGAGTGGGCCCTGTTTGTACCCCTCAACTCAGAGTCTGTTAGGGGCAGCCCAGACTAAGATGTATTATGTTAGAGGAACTCCCGCAAAGAGACTATTGAGAAGGGAGTGTGTGGGGTTGGGGTTGGAGGAAAGAAAGAAACAGCTTCATAAACTCATCACCCATCACCCCCTCCCATCCAGTCTCCACCCCGTGGAGGTTGCCGTGAAGGATGGGTCAGACCATGCCTCCTTTAGCCGAGGTATGCCCTCTGCACGTCCACTCCTGCTCATACCAGGCAAACTGACCCCACCCACTCCTATAGCTCTACCCCCTTGGTCTCCTTTCAGGGACAGGCCTCTATCCGGCCCCTGCTGTGGGGGAGGAGATGGGGGGCTCCCCATTGCCTGCCTCCCGAGGCCCACGCCTGGCGTATCTAGCCATGCCCTCTGCACCCCCCAACCCTTGGAGCGGGCCCCCTCCTCAGCTTCTGAGAGCCTCAGGAGGAGGGAAAAAAGCTGCTCTTGTATGATATTAGCCTTTCCCTGTCTGAGGCTGGATCCTGCCCTCCCTGGGGGGGCTCAAAGTTCTTAGGATATTCTTTTCGAGCTACCAGGCAACTGGCAGGGACTAAAGGGCTTATGTTTCTTAAGTGGGAGTGGCTGGTGTTTATCAAAGACGCATGTGCGGGCTCCAGAGGCCCCTCTAGACGGTGGCTGAGGCCTGTCCTGAGCTCGGTGGAGGCAGGAAGTTCCCGGCTGGGCTGGGGCTTGCTGGCACACTGGCGGGATCTGAGGGAAGCATTCCTCACCAATGTCTCCTTCAGAGGCTGCTGGATTCCTTTAGCAGCTAATTAGTGAGAAGTCGCTACTGTGATGGGGGCTGACCCAGGCCTTCCTCCACCTCCTCCTAGGGGTCAAGGCCCCGGGGGAGGCCAGCCATGCTTTACTACGGCCATATTTCCTCCCCGACGTCAGCGGTTTCTTCAGGAGTCATCTCTCCAGCTTTCAGCCTTTTTTTTTCCCCCCTCTTCAGAAACAGGCTTTTCTCTGACAAGTTTGCAGCTCAAAAAGAGCCGGCTCCTCTTAACTGTTGAAATCAGGCGCATCTGGAAGCAGTAAACTTTTCAACAGGCTGAGAGGAAGAAAAGACATATTGTAGGGGATGGATTCACCTCTGGGACTAATTATTCTTTATATTTCACCCGTCACATTTACAATCTTCGTCAGAGCAAAGAGACAATAAATGATCTCATTAAAACCCAGAAAGATGCTTCTCCCCATTGAGAAGAACCTCATCTCAACGCCCTGATCTCTGACGAGAGGGTCGTGTCAAGGAGGCTGGCGTGGGGCCTGGGGACCAGGTTTGGGAGGGGCAGGGCTCTGCCAAATGTTTTCCCTTGTTTGAATACAGTATCTTATTTTTTCCATCACTGGAAATATCCTTGTGAGTCCGAAATCAAAATCTTCTTCAGCCACATTTTTCCCCCAGAGGCAGAATCCTATGTGTGTGGCAGGGGAGGCAGTGACCCAGCGAGGGAATAGGGTTGTAAGGTTTAAAAAAAGTATCTAAACCAAGAAAGGGAGAAAGAGAAAGAAAAAAAACCTATCTGAATCAGCTCGTCTCTCTTCCCTATCAAAAACCCGTCCTGGTGGAAAGATCCCAGAGGAGAAAGACACTGGATCAGAGTTTTCCAGGGCTGGGGTGACCCCCAGAGCCATCTCGGTGATATCAGGATCTGAGGGGGCTGTTGTTGCCCCATTTCCCAACTATATACAGGGGTGCCTAGACGGGGCCACCACGCCCTAGAGTCCTCCCAGTCCACAACTCTGTATCCTCCACCAGCCCCAGTGGCTTTAGGGCAACTGAGAAGGGATTCCCCCGCTCCTACTCGAATCCCCAGTCCCGGGGATGTGCTCACGAGGAGAGACTATCTCTCTTGGCAATCTTCTCCGGTGTTGGCCCCGAGGTGGCCGTACTGCTGGGAACTTCTGCAGAAGGGCGCTGATGGGGTCCAGGTCCTTGCTATTTAAAGTGTGATCAGAAGCATTAACATCACTTGGGGAGCCCCTTCCACTCCCACGCCTGGGACATTTTAACAAAACCTCCAGGTGATCTGTATGAATACTAGAGCTTGAGAGGTGAAGCCTGAGGCCAGTGGTTCTCAATTTTTCTCTTGGCTCAGCTCACCTGGAGGGCTCTTTAAACCTCGGGATGCAGACCCTTAACCTCAGAGATTCTGACTCAGCTGGTTGGAGAAGCTGCGAGTTTGTGTTCAGATACATCTCCAGGTGGTACGGTTGCTGCTGGTGCAGGGACAACACCAAGCTGGTTCTCAAGCCTAACGGCACGTGCTTAGGAAATAATATTTAAAAATACCAATTCCTAGGTGCCACTTGAAGAAATGCAGATTCGAAGGTCTTGTCATCTAGTAACAGTCTTGTCATCTAGTCGATCGAACAATGTGCATCTAACACAGGTGATAAGGCACTGACAGCATTCTACTTACTCTTGGGAATGAGACACTTCTTACAAGGGATGAGGCAGTTCAGGCTCTGAGAGGTTGTGTGAATTACCTACTGTTTTTTAGACCCTGAGTGAATAAGCCAAGATTTGAACCCAGATATGCCAGACCTATGCCTTCTCACCTCATCACAACTTGCTTTAAGAAAATCATTTTCAAGACGGTGAGTCCATTTCAGTTATTTTAGCTTCATTATCATATTTGAGTCAACTGTTCATAGGGTTCCCTAGAGGTGATTTTATGGGTCTCTGGAGCCTGGTTAATGAAAAGATAAGACTGTTTGGTACTGAACAGCATCCACTGTGATGCTGGTAATATCCTACAGTACTTAGAAGCATACCAAATAAAGTCAGTGTGCTTTCTCTGACCTTGCCTACCCTTTCAATTTACTCGTATGAACAGTTTTTTAAGAAAAAGCAAAAAGACCCAACCCTTTCTTTGAAGGTCAAAATGATCAGATTTTGATTTAGCTTGTCTGAACTGGTGAGTTCACTGTGTATCCACCTCTAGTGCCCATCACTGCTATAATGCCCAGCGAAGGTTTTTTTTTTTTTTTTTAAGGCATTTGCTTGCATTGTAAGTTCTAGCTGTTGATGGGAAAAAAAAAAAAAAAAACCCACACAACATTGTATGCCTCAGGCCATATTTATGGGGGGAAGAAAAAAGTCTTCCCTCGAATCTGTCTTCAGATCCTTTTAAAAGTGCAAGTTGAGACGAGGTTTCCAAGCTGGCTCCAAAGGAGAACAATACCCTGTGGGTGTGGGTGTGGGTTGGGTGCGGCTTGTCTTCCGGCAGCGTTTGAACAGGTGTCAAAAAAAAGGCCAATTTGAAATAAAGGCTCTTTCTGCCTCAGAGAGAGCCATGCCTAGGTCAGAAATGTCCAGAGGTGTCTTTGAAGGAAAAAAAAACCCAACACACAAACCAACTCTTCTGCTCTTTGGTGTCTGGAAGGGAGCAGAGCTGGTATTTTCCCATTGCCTTAGCACTTTCTCCCACAGGTGTTTCTGGAAGCGCAGAGATCAAATTACTAAGCCATTTTCTGCCTCACAATTACTTAGTTGGGTTTTTAACTTTTAAAACTTTCTTCTTTCAAAGTCTAGTGCTACATTTATTTTCCCTCGCCTCCCTCGCCCCACAGGGGTGGGAATCAAGATGTCATTAGCCATCCCCAGAAAGGGAGCCAAGGGTGCCTCTGAGATATCGTACCAGGAAATATTTTTAGAAATTAAAAAGAAAAAAAAAAAATCTCCTGGGCAAATGGTGTCGATCTTGTGCTGTTTGGGGAAAGTGGCTCATCAGAGTAAATGCCTCTTTCTCTGATGCCTTAAGTATCCTCCCTGCCTCAGATGAGCGGGTTATTAAGGTAATGTTACCCTTTATTGCTGAAAAGCAGTGTAAATAGACACCCAGACTACAGAGATTACCTGCTTTCAAACTGCAGAAATGAGACACTTTCTCTTACAATTTCCTTTTCCACCAAATAGCATACCCTGTTTACTTGGGGGAATAGTCACCTTCTTGTAATGACCACACCCATTCACTCAGACAGAAAAAGCTGGCGAAGTAAGTGTAGCTATTATGTGGGCAAATCTGTTTGTCTTCCTCCTCCTGTGTGCTCACTGCCCTCTGCTCACTCACGTACAGAAAGTACTCTGTCTTTTCTGCCGAGCACTCCTCAACAAGGCTCAGAGACTTCCTGTCCTAGAGCAGAGGATGCTTCTTGACTGATGCGGAAACCCTGAGACTCGGGGAGAGACACAGCCACCTGCAGTTGGAGAGCCCTAGTGTGAGGGAGAAGGCACAAACCTGCAATCAGGAAACTCACATATACACCTAGGCACACATACGCATACAAATCCACATCATTGTTTAGTCGATAAAGAAAGTGAAGTCGCTCAGCTGTGTCCAACTCTTTGTGACCCCGTGGACTGTAGCCTACCAGGCTCGTCCCTCCATGAGATTCTCCAGGCAAGGATACTGGAGTGGGTTGCCATTTCCTTCTCCAGGGCATCTTCCCGCCCCAGGGATCGAACCTGGGTCTCCTACATTGCAGGCAGATGCTTTACCCTCTGAGCCACCAGGGAAGCCCGTTTAGTCACTAACTTGTGTCCAACCCTTGTGATCCCATGGACTGTAGCCTGCCAGGCTCCTCTGTCTGTGGGACTTCCCAGGTAAGAATACTGGAGTGGGTTGCCATTTCCTTCCCCGGGGGATCTTCCCGACCCAGGGATCGAACCTGCGTCTCCTGCACTGGCAGGTGGATTCTTTGCCACTGAGCTACCAGGGAAGCCCCATACGTGTATGTGGGGCTTCACATACGTATGTGCACAACCATATATGTTACATATTTCCACTAAACATTATATTTATTAATAAAATTTTTTTTTCCTTAGAACAGATATAGAAAAGAGACACTGATGAATAACGCTGAGACTTGAAAACAAGGACATAATTAGTATCAGTTGACCTAAACACTGGAGTTAGTGGTGGGGGAATAGGTCTTAAAGGGAGAGAGCAAGGCCTTAATGCGCTGAGGGCTTAATCTCAGGCTAGGAAAGAATGGCAGAAACCCCGCCTGCTCCTTCCCGACAGAGATCTCTTCATCACCAAAGCACAATAGCTTCACCCAGCCCACTGTAACAGGATAAACAAGTTTGATGTAACTTCCAAATCTATTTTCTATTGTAAGTTCCATTTATTGAATAAAATAGCAATTCAACATGTTTGCAAATCATGGCGCTGTTAGATGCCAACGCTGGCAGAGATTCATGTGTTTACTGTACGGCTCGCCTGGATAGGCTCTGTGATGCAGCAGAGCATCATTGTGGAATTCCAAACAGCTGCAAGGAGTAAGTTGAAAGCAATTTAGGCTAATCTTTCAGGGAGCTCTGTGGCATGGTGGAAACTGGTTCCAGATAGCAGAAGGTACTTGCTTTTAGTCTTAAGACTCAGAACAGCTTCTGGACATTTGCTTTTCAAACTGATGAAAACAAGAGCGAGACTGTGACATGATACTGCACATTTACATTTTATATTGTCTAAACGTGAACCTGGAGCTTTCCGGGTGGTGCTAGTGGTAAAGAACCTGCCTGCCACAAAGGAGACGTAAGAGACACAGGTTCAATCCCTGGGTCTGGAAGATCCCCTGGGGGAGGGCGTGGCAACCCACTCCAGTATCCTTGCTTGGAGAATATCCCATGGACAGAGGAGCCTGGTAGGCTATAGAGTCCATGGGGTCCCAAAGAGGCGGACACGACTGAAGTGACTTAGCACGCACGCATGCATGCAGGCATGAACCTGAGTTTGCTTTATGTTTGAAAACTTTTTTTCAACATTCTTTGGGCCTGGTTCCCAGGCTCTGGGAAAATGTATAAAAAGTAAAGATGTGATCCACTGATGGAGAGGAATGGGAAAGCTAACACTACCCCTCAAGCTTGTCCAAGGGATTTAAAAATTCTGCAGAGACTTTGTCTTGGAGCTACGCTGAACGTACTCAATAGAATTCACCTGCACATATTGGCCAGAGAAAGGTTGATCTTGCTTTCCTGGTCAAAACTCGTTTTCAAGATGGAGACACAGACTTCGGTGGTGGCCCACTAAGAAGTCCACCTCATCTATGAGTTATGCTGTCCAAGTTTGGCCACAGTAAAACCAGGACCCTGCAGACCTGATGCTTGGGTACTGTGTTTTGCAATGATTCCCAGCCCGATCCCCAGTACCACGTCCTGCCTATAGCTCATGGAAGCTCAGCCCATCGAGACAAGGATAGGACCCTCAGCTGCTGCCTTTTGCCAGTAGCTGGAGCACAGTGAACACAGCCTTGAAACTCACTATGAAATAGGAAAAAAAAAAAATGGAAGCACACAAGTAGCCAGGCTGTCTGCCTCTCCCCTTCTGCCCTGGTCTTTGTCATCGAGGTAGACCTCGCCTGTGTTCCCGCCGCCTGGCTGCTTACTGCCAGTTCGGTTTCCCAGCACTTGGGTCTCATCCCAGTCTCACGCCTCACATGGAGCTGGCTGGTTCCTGTTAGCGTTTCAGTCTACCCCTAACAGTGAGCATCGCGGCTGCCAAGACCTCATGAAACTAGATTCCCATTTGGCCCCTTCTGATCAGACCCTGCTGGATCACTTTGCCTGCCTAGAAGCAGACGGTGGCTGTGCCACGTCTCTTGGACCAGTCTGTTACAGCACAGGGAAGGCTGCATCTGGTCCATATATTCTGATTTAAGTTACCTCCAGTCTCCTCAGCTTGTGGTGCAACAGGCTCCGACCTGGAACTCTACGTATTTAGCCCCCTTTCAGAATAGTTCCTGAGAGCTATCACCTGTGCTTAACAGAACAGTTTCAAGTGAGGAGACTTGCAGGAAACTTTTATTTATTTTTCAAAGTCTTCCACAGAAAGTTCCCAAGAACATTCTAGAAGATAATATGGTTTTATTTGCTCAGCGCCTTAGCTCAAGTCAGAGGTGATTTATGACAAGGCCTTTTTCAAACGCGTCGATCTGGTGTTCTGGCTAGCTTTGACCTGCCCTCAAAAGAATGTTCTGCCCTGAAGCAGGCCCATCTGGTCAGACATAGTTACACAAATGTGTAGGTTCTTGCAAATGGTCCATCAGCTTCCAGAGAGAAAAACAACCAGCTGAGTCGTTAGTTGTGTCTCAGAGTACTGCTATTTTCAAAGCTATTTTCATTGAGACCTTCTGCCTGGAGGAAAACACTTGTTAAATCTGTGTGTTATGAAGTGTTAGACTAGTGACATTCAAAACTGTTAACACTTAGACAGTTTTTGATTTATTAATGGACTTTTCATCTTTTCAAACTGGCTTTTTCAAATCAATAATAATCTCTGTTAATCAAAATGCATACAGAAACACAGTTTATGAGTTGGTCATTATTCTTTCTTGCTATGGAAAATTAGCCAACAACTGTTCAACAGACCCACACAACCAGCAATAACTTTGAAATATAGTTAATAACAAACATAGTCATGATTTTTCACTATCTTGCTTGTTCTCAGTGATAAGAATCAATATAAATGTCTTGCATTAAGATTTGTGTTTGTTCATTTCTGGTGTGTACAAAAGAAATAAAACAGTATTCCCAACAGTTAATATTTTAATTGCTTTGTTCTTTTTGGCATATTTTAGAAATATATCACTCTGGTCTTATCCATTAATAAAAAGTTATTATGACTTCAAATCCTCTTTTGGCTAGATTGTGCATACAAATAAGTATAGAATCCTTTGAAAATCTATTACATACAAGTCACCTAAAACAGAGCTGTTTTCAAGACCTTTCTACTAAGCTGTGGAGACCTTTTTGTTAATTTACGAAGCCTTTCCTACTACAGGGAAAGCAGATGAAATAGTGACAGTCATGGTTGAACTGGTGATGAAAGGCCCAGAGCCTGCCAGGAACTACTCCCAGAATCTCAAGGTCTCTCTCAAGGGTCACCTCCAAGTATTCAGGCTACTGTGTAGCACAGTACAAAGGCTATAGCCTGACAGGCAAAGTGTAATTTCAACCCTAGTTCTCTTGGGTACCAAGGGGGTCATCTTAACAGCATCAAGCCAAATTTTACTGACTCTTCTTGCCACATATTTAACGAGGACATTGGACCTATTTCAACAAAGTCCTACCCAGACTCCACAGAGACGTCTGATGTGTCCTTATGAATAGAGACCATGTTATCACAGGCGACAGGCAGAGTCTCCCAGGTACATCCCCTTGCCCTGGCCCTGGCCCTATCCAAGGTCCTCTGGTCACAAAGCCCCTTGAGGGTGCCTCCCCATACCCCAACTTCTGGCAAGCTTAGTCAGAACTTCAACATTCAAGCCAAAGCAACTAAATATAGAGTCCAAAACTGTCAATCCATAATGGCTAGAAAGGGCTGTGTTCTGGCCCATCTGTCCAGCAGCCTGTGTCATGCTGGTCCCTTGGGGGTATAAGAAGGATACTCTTGGGACTTGCCCAGTGCAGCAGTTAAGAATCCGCCTTCCAATGCAAGAGGTGTGGGTTCAATCCCTGGTTGGGGAACTAAGATCCTACATGGCTTGGGGCAACTAAGCCTGCATGCCATGACTACTGATCTTGTGGGTGGCAAACTATAGAGCACATGTACTCTGGAGCCCTCACACGGGAACTAGAGGAACGCTTGCACGCCACGGTGAAGAGCCTGCATCCATCACCAAAGATCCCACATGCTGCAACTAAGACCTGACATGGCCGAAATAAAATAAATAAGTATTCAAAAAAGAAAAAAAGAATGCAACTCTTCAGACTTCTCTGTCTTGTGGTTAAGACTCTCTGCTTCTACTGCAAGGAGCACAGGTTTGATCCCTGGTTGGGGAACGAAGATCCCACATGTGACATGGTGTGGCCAAAAAATAAAAGTAATAAAAGATAAATAATAAATAGGCAAATAAATAGAGTTGTACTCTTGCCTCAGGCCTCACAGCGTCCTTCCTGAAGACCAATATTACAGCTCTGACTCAGGTTCTCTTCTAGAGGGTTCAAACACCAAGCTCAAACACTAAGGAAGAAACACATCCCATCCTGGCCTTTCATTTTCACCCCACCCATCATCACTAAACTTCCTCCCTTCTCTTTCAACCCCATACAACAAAACTACGAAGACTACTCTCATCCACTCAGCAGTTTACGTACATTCTGCAACACGTGTGCACCTCGGTTTGGGCTCTAGGTGGAATTCATTCGACTATGTTACTTGGAACCAAGTGTGATATCAGCTGTCCTGCTTTTCTTAGAATGAGACCATTCACTTGTTCAAGACACGGCTCTGAGCCCAGCCCTCGAGGTGTCATGAGCTCAGACAGGGAGAAGAGTTCAGGACACGAGGCAGTTTCAGCAAACACGTCAATCCCCTTGGTCCTTGGAATGAACGTGCAACCCAAAGGGCAGCTACCGTCTTGATTGTGTTTCCTGGAAAACTATGAAGAAAAACAAACCAGGCAACAACAAAAGCTATTTCCTGGCTCTCCCAGCAACTCTAACTAGTTCTGAGTGGTTGTTGTTTTGTTTTGTTTTGTTTTTTATTATCCCTTCCTTTGGGGAACAAATTAAAGTTGTGTGTTTATTTCTGCAACACTGAGAAACACAAAGAGAAAGCCTCCCAAAAGGATGAGCCTGCTTCCCATTCCAGAGATTTGCCAACAACACTTGAAAAGGAAAAATAAACTTGAAGGCGTTGCATTATGTAATAGATCTGCCCGTTCATATTCCTTATAAATCCATTTCTATTTTAAATTCGCTCAAGATATGACTGTCACCAACCCCCATCCCCCTCCCTGCAAAAACAAAAGACATAGACAGTAAAGTGAAGGATCACTATATACCTAGTATATGTTATGTAGTAGTTCCCATTCTCAGATTCCTCAACATGTGGCATAAATATGTCTTTCCTGATGTCTACATGAATCAGTCCAAACCTTAGGGATTTTTTTAAATGACAATTTATATTCCAACAATGTCACGGTCTCACCCAAGTCTGCGAGATTAGGTGTGATACAGATCAAACTGAAATATTATCACACGCACTAGACTGTCAGGGAGAGATCCTGACCATGGCCTCCTTGCCTGGTCTAGCCTAGCCCTAACCTTCGTGTCCCAATACACAGGTCACATATGTAGACTTATCCCAGTCATTGTGGGTCTCCTACTTAGTCCCTGCTCCTGAGGTCTAGAGACTAGATTGTGTGAGTGGCTAGGAGGCAACAAACCTGGGCTATCACTGCAACAGGTCTTTGGGCCTTTCCTGTGCCACCCAGTTGCAGGTTCCTGCCCTATTTTTTCCTGGTGGGTGGCCCCTGGGATTTCCAGGGGATTGACCACAGCCCGGATGGTAACTGAAGCCATTAACCCACATGTTTCCCCAGACGGAGATCTGCCCCCAGTGAGAGTGCACCAGCTGATCCAAGGTCCCTTGGGAGGAAAGGACTTTCTAAAGAGAGCAGCAAGAGAGCATTGGAGCTTGAAGGCAGCAAGCCCCACTGGCCTGGAAGAACTTGAGTGTCAGTTTCCTAGGGTGAGAGAAAAGTTGGAAGGACCCTGAAAGTTCTTTTCAGGGAGAGACTCCCCTCCCACCCCTTCTTGAGGACTTGTCTGGGTTGGTTACAGTTAGTGGCTACTTATAGTCCAGCATTTTCAGATTCTTCCAAGAACATCACTCTAAAGCAGTCTTTCTTCCATCAATAGCAGTGCCCTCTCATAACTGTGATGTGTTAAAAGTTATGAGAAAGTTAAATGTTAAAAGTTCTTTTATCATGGTAAAAGAACTCCTTTCCAAGGCGAGGGAGGGATGGAACAAAGGCAGTAGAGAGAATTGAGAGATGCACATGTGCTAGGTTGCAACAACAACTGTAACAAATTATCCTAAACTTGGTAGCTTAAAACAATAGAAATTTATTCTTTCACAGGTCTGGAGGTCAGAAGTCCAAGGTCAAGGTTCTTTCTGGTAGCCCTGAAGGAAAAATCTGGTCCACGCCTCTGTCCTAGCTTCTGGTGGCTGCGGCAATTCTAGGCATTCCTTGGTCTGCAGATGCACCACTATAATCTCTTCACGGCACCTTCTTTACTGGGTGTCTTCTCTCCTGTGACAAGACACTTGCCATTAGGGCGCATCCTAATTAAGATTCTTATTTAATGACATCTGCAAAGCCTGTTTTTCCAAATCAGGTCTCCTTCACAGGTTCTAGGTAGACATCTCTTTGGGGGGAGATACAATTAACCAATACAATTTGTAAAGGAAAAGCAAGTAAATTCAAATAAGAAAGGTTACCAACATCTCAATAACAATTGTAGAACAGATAAAATAGACTGGAGTTATGAACTGGGAGTGACAATATTGAGTTATAGTCCTAGTTAAGAGTCACTGATAACCCACTCCAGTATTCTTGCCTGGAGAATCCAATGGACAGAGGAACCCGGTGGGCTACAGTCCATAGGGTTGCAAAGAGTCAGATAGAACTGAAGCAACTTAGCAAGCCCACACACACAATAGTGGTTTTGCAATCTTGGGCAAGATCCTCCCTTTTATAGACTCAATCGCTGCATCTTGAAAATGAGAAAATAGATTAAATGAGCTCTTCCAGCTCTGCTGTCTAATGGTTCCATTTGACAGTCTTCTAACTATCTCTCACGTATTCATATATGTGCATACACATGCGCGTGCACACACACACACATGCAAAGCACACGCCTCCCTACTGCAGATCAAGCTAGACACCTCGCAGACATCCAACTGAGTCTAGAATTTATACTTTCTTATGTGGGGAGTCTGGAATCTCACTTCCATTGTGTTATGTTTGACTTGGCCAGAGGAATTTATCTGGCAGTGCTTAAAAATGCCACACCTTTATATGCTGAGTTTTTCCACAATCTTCTTGTCCTGGATTTCGGAACACTTCCTTTCCTCTTTTCCATTTAAGGATTTCAGCCTCTGGTTTTCAGCTTGTCCACTGTTCTCTCTGCCCCAGGAGTGGTCACATCTCAGATGGTGTGTCTTGGCTCTGGCAGATCACTCAAAAAGAGGATGATAGATAAAGAAGAGAGGCTTGGAAATTCCACAGCTTTGTTTCTTCATGGAATTCCTGATGGTATAATGATCAAGCACTGGAATTTACATCACAACCCTACTCCAGAACAGATGCATCTAATTGGGGTGAATTAACTGTGTCTTATCATCCCACACATCTACATGTGAGGGCTGGGCAGAGGAAGAGTATAGTCATGGAACACAGGATAAGAGCTGGAGAAACTGTCTGCAATTGTTTCTATGTGCATGAATGCTTCGAAAATATAAATTGTGTGAGAGGACAGGGGCTACTATCTTGTTTACACCTGTACCCTCAGCACTAGCTGGAGGTGTGGCACATAGTAGGCACTCTTTATGTTTCTGAGTATGAATGAAAATGAACATATGGATCAGACTCCTGGAGGAGTGCAGATCCCATGCAGTGTCTTCATTTCTGATTCATTTTCAGTAGACAGAAGTGTTAATGGGCTGATGTTATTAGCTGATGATCTCAAAGTGATTAAAGGTATTAAGGGAATACCTTCTGTTCCTTGTTCGGTCTGGCGGTGGTGGCTTAGTCCCTCAGTCGTTGCCCCACTCTTCCTGACTGTAGCCCGCCTCTGTCCACACGATTCTCCAGACAAGAATATTGGAGTGAGTTGTCATTTCCTCCTCCAGGGGATCTTCCCCACTCAGGGATCAAACCCGGGTTTTTATGTGCTGCAGGCAATCTCCTGCATCGGAGGCGGGTTCTTCACTGACTGAGCCACCGGGAATCACCATCAGCTCTTGAGTCAGTTCAGTTCAGCCGCTCGGTCGCATTGGGCTCTTTGACCCTGTGAACCGCAGCACACCCGGCTTCCCTGTCCATCACCAACTCCTGGAGCTTGCTCAAACTCATGTCCATCGAGTCGGTGATGCCATTAGCTCTGAGGTCCTTCCATTAATAGGTTATTAAGAAAAATAACCCTCTACTTACCTGTTCTATGAATTTAGGCATTTCGATGTTGATTCTTCTTAGACTTCTGTCTTTGCCTCCTCGTCCTCCTCACTGGGCACGCTCCTAAACACACACACAAACACACACACATCACAGACATGAGTAGCTGGGAAGGGTCTGGTCTCTGCCACCAGCTTGTCCGCAAAAGAAACAAACAGGTGGTCTGTGTGGCCACCTAGTGGAGCCTCTCCGTCCCTGCAGTCCTTCAGAGCTTCTGAAGGCGCTGAGGGAACCTGAAGGCGCTGAGGGAACCTGAAGGCGCGAGGTTCTCTGAAGATTCCCCTCGACGTGCTTGGGGGGTGGGGGTGGGGAATGTTTGCCTGAGGAGAGAGCAGGCTGAGAAAGAAGGCGCGCCCGGCGCGGGGGGCCGTCCCACTTCCTCAGGGACGGGTGGCCAAAGGCTGCCGCGCGCGGGAGGCTGGGCGAGCCTGACCCAGACGGCGGAAGTGACGTCATGGCCTCCGCCTCAGAGAAGCCTTTGAAACGGAGGGTGGGGGTGGGGACCGTGGAGCGAGCGCCAGCGTGAGACAGAAAGTCCTTGTTTCCTGGGAAAGGTCAGCCTTTGAGAGACTTCTGAGCAAAGATCACTGGCCTCAAATTTCAGCTCTCCATTCTAGTTCCTTCAGAGAATTGTTGTTTGGGGACTGAGAAACCGTAGTGATGGTGGAGGACAGAGAAGGAGCACAAAGCGGTGCTCAGAGAACAAGGCCGGCAAAACTCAGCTGCTGCTGCTGCGTCGCCTCAGTCGTGTCCGACTCTGTGCGACCCCATGGACGGCAGCCCCCCAGGCTCCGCCGTCCCTGGGATTCTCCAGGCAAGAACACTGGAGTGGGCTGCCATTTCCTTCTCCAATGCATGAAAGTGAAAAGTGAAAGTGAAGTCGCTCAGTGGTGTCCGACTCTTCGCTTCCCCCTGGACTGCAGCCCACCAGGCTCCTCCGTCCGTGGGATTTTTCAGGCAAGAGTACTGGAGTGGGGTGCCATTGCCTTCTCCGGCAAAACTCAGCAGCTGCTGGGAAATGGAGTTTGAATGAAGAGTTAACGGCCATGAATGAGGCTTCTAGGAGAAGGCACTCTAGAACCTTCCCACAGGGTCCTCAATTTACATAGATCCCTGAGTGCTTTGCTGTGCAGCCGCTGAGTCATGTCCGACTCTTCGTGACCCCGATGGACTGCAGCACGCCAGGCTCCCCTTTTCTTCACTGTCTCCCAGGGTTTGTTCAGATTCATGTCCATTGAGTTGGGGATACTATCTAACCATCTCATCCTCTGTCACTCTCCTTCTCTTTCTGCCTTCAATATTTCCCAGCATGAGGGTCTTTTTCAGTGCGTCAGCTATTATCAGGTGGCCGAAGTATTGGACTATAAAGAAAGCTGAGTGCTGAAGAATTGGTGCTTTTGAATTGTGGTTTTGGAGAAGACTCTTGAGAGTCCCTTTGACTGCAAGAAGATCAAACCAGTCAATCCTAAAGGAAATCAGTCCTGAATATTCATTGGAAGGACTGATGCTAAAGCTGAAACTCCAATACTTTGGCCACCTGATGTGAAGAACTGACTCCTTGAAAAAGACCCTGATGCTGGGAAAGATTGAAGGCGGGAGGAGAAGGGGACGACAGAGGATGAGATGGTTGAATGGCGTCACCGACTCAATGGACATGAGTTTGAACAAGCTCTGGGAGTTGGTGATGGACAGGGAACCCTGGTGTGCTACAGTCCATGGTGTCCCAGAGTCGGACATGACTGAGCAACTGAACTGAACTGAAAGTATGGAGCTTCAGCTTCAGTGTCAGTCCTTGCAATGAGTATTCAGGGTTGATTTCGTTTAGCATTGACTGGTTTGGTCTCCTTGGATCACAGCCTTGTGGTGATGAAGAGGCTTATGTAACTCAGTGAAGCAGTGAGCCTTGCTGTGTAGGGCTACCCGAGAAGGACAGGTGATAGTGAAGAGTTTTGACAAAATGTTGTTCACTGGAGGAGAGAATGGGAAACCACTCCTGTATTCTTGTCTCCGGAAACCCATGAACTGTATGATCTCTGAGTACTGGGTCCCAAGAAGGGGGTGACGCTGGGAGATGGAAGTTTTAATACAAGATCAGCACTGATGAGACACACGTTACCAACACCTTCCCCCAGTTTCACAGGCATCCTGCAGGTGCCATGAATAGGATTATTGGGAGATGTCACCTTTCTTTTGCTAATTTTATCAAGTTTTGCCTACGTGTGCACCACATTGGACATCACCTCTAGACCTGACTCCTGCTTTTACCCAGATAACTCTGTTAGCCCTTCTCGTAAGCCTGAAAAATCTGCCTAACCATTCTTAAGTTTCTCCATTTAGAATAAGAAGAACTTGTCCTGCTGTCTGTGCTCCTCCACATCCACTCTCCAAAGCATAGTTTATTCTGACCCCTCTGTCCTTATCCTATTCCCATCTGGTTTCTGACCATTCCATGGAAATCACCCATTTAGAGATGGCTCATGACTTTCTCAGTGTCAAATCTAAACACCTTATTACTAGTAACATGTTGTTTGATACTTCTTACAGTCACAGCCCCTGGTGTTCAAGAATATAACTTTATTCTCCTAGAACTGACCTCAGACCAGGAACTCAGCCTCCAATGTCTGCTTGGCAACAGAATACATAGCTTTTCCTAATTCAACATAAACTCAGACGATTCTGTTTTATTTTTGGATCAATTTATAGGCACTAACTTGGGGGACAATGATTCAAAAATTAGCTTTGTTTTCTGGTACTCCAGTTAGTTCTGTTTTCTAAGTAATTGTATTATATATCACTTTGTCCTTTATATTATGGTAAGAATAACATAATATGATAAAAGTATCTTTTTTTTATTGAGATGTAATTGACATATAATGTTATGTTAGTTTCAGGTGTACAACATAATGATTTGGTACTTGTATATATTATGAAATGGTCATCAGGATGAGTCTAGTTAACATACATCACCAAGTAAAATTATAATTTTTGTCTTAATGATGAACACTTTTAAGATTTACTCTATTAGTAACTTTCAAATATGCAGTATGGTGTTATTAACTGTAGTCACCATGCTCTACCATATATCCTCATGACTTATTTATCTTATAATGGGAAGCTTGTACCTTTTAACCTCCTTCACCCAGGTCCCATCACTTCATGGCAAATAGATGAGGAAACAATGGAAACAGCGAGAGACTTTATTTTGGGGGGCTCCAAAATCACTGCAGTTGGTAATTTTAGCTATGAAATTAAAAGATGCTTGCTCCTTGGAAGAAAAGCTGTGACCAACCTAGACAGAATATTAAAAAGCAGAAACATTACTTTGCCAACAAAGGTCCGTCTAGTCAAAGCTATGGATTTTCCCAGTAGTCATGTGTGGGTGTGAGAGTTGGACTATAAAGTAAGCTGAGCACTGAAGGATTGATGCTTTTGAACTGTGCTGTTGGAGAAGACTCTTGAGAGTCCCTTGGACTGCAAGGAGATCCAACCAGTCCATCCTAAAGGAAATCAGCCCTGAATATTCACTGGAAGGACGGATGCTGAAGCTGAAACCCCACTGCTTTGGCTACCTGATGCGTAGAACTGACTCATTGGAAAAGACCTTGATGCTGGGAAAGACTGAAGGAGGGAGAAGGGGACAACAGAGGATGAGATGGTTGGATGGCATCACCGACTTGATGGACGTGAATTTGAGCAAGCTCTGGGAGTTGGTGATGGACAGGGAAGTCTGGCATGCTGCAGTCCATGGGGTTGCAGAGAGTTGGACACGACTGAGCAACTGAATTGAACCCTTTGCCTCTGCCTCTGGCAACCACAATCTGTTCTCTGATTCTATGAGCTTGGTTTTTGGTTTTGTTTTGCTTTTTAGATTCTACATATAAGCAAGATCTTATAGTATTTGTCTTTCTGTGTCTGACTTATTTCATTAGCATAATGGCATCACCGACTCGACAGATGTGAGTTTGAGCAAGCTCCAGTTGGTGATGGACAGGGAAGCCTGGTGTGCTGCAGTCCATGGGGTCGCAAAGAGTCAGATATGACTGAGCAACTGAACTGAACTGAGTGGCCTCAAGATCCATCCATGTTCTTGCAAATGGCAAGATTGCATTTTTTTTTAAATTGGTGTATAGTTGATTTTTGTTTATTAGTTTCAGGTGTGCAACAGTGCTATGATATTTTTATAGATTATATTCCACTTAAAGCTATTATAAAATATTGGTTATACTCCTGGTGCTTATATTACATGTTTGTATCCTATTTATTTTTTATTATTTTTTAAGATAATTTTATTTTTTTTTTTTATTTTTTTTTTTTGATAATTTTATTTTTATATATTTACTTATGTTTGTCTGTGCTGGGTCTTTGCTGCTGCATGGGCTTTTCTCTAGTTGCAGCAAGCAGAGGCTACTCTCTAGTTGCGGTACATGGGCTTCTCATTGCGGTGGCTTCTCCTGTTGCAGATCATGGCTCTAGGGAGCTCGGGCTTCAGTAGTTGTGGGTCCTGGGCTCTAGAGCACAGGCTCAATAGTTGTGGTCCCTGGGCTTAGCTACTCCGCGGCATGTGGGATCCTGCTGTGTCAGGGTGTCCCCTGCACTGGCAAGCAGATTCCTCACCACTGAGCCACCAAGGAAACTCCTCTGTTCATTTTATACCTTGTACTTCTTAATTCCTTTCCCCTACCTTGCTTCTCTCCTTTATTTTTTATATCTGTGAGTCTGTTTCTGTTTTGTTATATTCATTTGCTTTATTTTTCAGATTTCAGATATAAGTGAAAACACGCAGTATTTGTCTTTCTCCGTCGGATTCACTTCACTAAGCTTAATCCCATCCAGGCCCATCCATGTTGCTACAAATGGGAAGTTGTCATTCTTTTTCATGGTTGAGTAACATTCCATTGTACATATATGCCGCATCTTTTCCCCTTCATCTGTTGATGGCTACCTAGATTGCTTTCATACTTTGGCTATTGTAAATAATACTGCTGTGAACATTGGGATGCATGTGTCTTTCTGAATTAGTGTTCTTGTTTTCTTCAGCTGTATACCCAGGAGTGAAATTGCTGGATCACATGATAGTTCTGTTTTTAGTTTTTTGAGGACCCTCCATACTGTTTCCCATAGTGACTATAGCAATTTACATTCCCGTCAGCAGTTCACTAGAATTCCCTTTTCTCCACATCCTCACCATCTATTATCTGTTATTTTCGATGATAGCCATTCTGACAGATGTGAGGTGGTATCTCTTTGTGGTTTTGATTTGCATGTCCTTGATAATTAGTGACGTTGAGCATCTTTTCATGTGGCTCTTGGCCACCTGCATGTCTTCTTTGGAAAAATGTTTATTCAAGTCTTCTGCCCATTTTGTAATGAGGCTGTTTGCTCTTTTCACATTGAGTTGTATGAGCTCTTTGTATATATTGATGCAAATATCTTCTCTCATTCAGTAGACTCTCTTTTCATTTCACTGATGGTTCCCTTTGCTGTGCAAAAACTTTAAAATTTAATTAGGCCCCCTTTGTTTATTTCTGCTTTTCCCTTGCCTGAGGATACAAATTAAAAAAAAATTATTGCTAAGACTTATGTCAAAGAGTGTCCTGCCATGTTTTCTTCTAAGAGTTTTTATGGTTTCTAGTGTTCCATTGAGGACTTTAATCTATTTTCAGTTTTTTTTTTTTATACGGTGTGAGAAAGTGTTGTAATATTGTTTTACATGGAGCTGTCCAGTTTTCCTAATACCACTTATTGAAGAGCCTCTTTTCCCCATTGTACATTTTTGCCTCCTTTGTTGTAGGTTAATTGACCATATGTGCATGGGTTTATTTCTGGGCTTTCTATTCTATTCCGTTGTGTGTTTTTGTGCCAGTACCAAATTGTTTCGATTACTGTAGCTTTGTAGCATAGTCTGAAATTAGGTAACGTGATGCCTTCAGATTTGTTCTCTTTTCTCAAGATAGCTTTAACTATTTGGTGTCTTTTGTTATTCTAAGGAAAGTTTAGTATTATCTGTTCTAATTCTGTGAAAAATGTCATGGGTATTTTGATAGAGATTGCAGTAAATCTGTAGATTGCTTTGGTTAGTATGGACATTTTAACCATAGTAATTCTTCCAATCCATGAACACACGGTAACTTTTCATTTATATGTATTGTCTTCAATTTCCTTCATCAGTTTCTTTTCGTTTACCAAGTATAGGTCTTTCGCTTCCTTGGTTAAGCTTATTTATAGATATTTTATTCTTTTTGATGTAATTTTGAATGGTATTGTTTTCTTGCTTTCTCTTTCTGACAGTTTATTACTAGTGTACAGAAAAGCACAATATGTATAGCAATCTGTATCTTGAAACTTTACTGAAATCATTTATTAGTACTAATAGTTTTGTGGTGGAGACTTTAGGGGTTTCTATCAATATATATGCTATCATATCATCTACAAATAGTACAGTTTTACTTCTTCCTTTTCAATTTGATGCCTTTTATTTCTTTTTATTGCTTGATTGTTGTGGCTAGGACTTCCAATACTATGTTAAATAGAAATGGCACAAGTGAGCATCCTTGTCTTGTTCCTGATTTTAGAGGAAAATCTTTTTTTTTTTTTTTTTTACCACTGAGTATGATGTTAACTGTGGCTTTGTCATAAAAGGTCTTAATTGTTGAAACATGCTCCCTCTATACCAACTTTGATGTAAATTTTTAAAATCATGAATGGGTGCTGAATTTTGTCAAATGCTCTTTCTGCATCTATTGAGATTACTATTTGATTTTTATCCTTCATTTTGTTAATGGGGTATCTCATATTGATTGATTTGCAGATATTGAACTATCTTTGCATCTCTGGAATAAATCTCACTTGATCATGGTGTGTGATCCTTTTTATATATTGTTGAATTTGGTTTGCTAATAATTTGTTGAGGATTTTTGCATATATTCCATTTTGTGATGGAATTAATATATATACACACACTAAAATAAGTAATTTATATATATATATATATATATATATATAAAACACTTCTTTATCCATTCATCCATAGATGGACACTTAGTTTGTTTCCATATCTTAGTTCAGTTCAGTCGCTCAGTCGTATCTCTTTACCACCGCATGAACCGTAGCACGTCAGACCTCCCTGTCCATCACCAGCTCCTGGAGTTTACCCAAACCTGTGTCCATCGAGTCGGTGATGCCATCCAACCATTTCATCCTCTGTCTTCCCCTTCTCCTCCTGTCCTCAATATTTTCCAGCATCAGGGTCTTTTCCAATGAGTCAGCTCTTCGCATCAGATGGCCAAAATATTGGAGTTTCAGCTTCAACATCAGTCCTTTCAATGAACACTCAGGACTGATCTCCTTTAGGGTGGACTGGTTGGATCTCCTTGCAGTCCAAGGGACTCTCAAGAGTCTTCTCCAACACTACAGTTCAAAAGCATCAATTCTTCCACGCTCAGCTTACCTTATAGTCCAACTCTCACATCCATACATGACTACTGGAAAAGCCATAGCTTTGACTAGACGGACCTTTGTCAGTAGAGTAATGTCTTTGCTTTTTAATATGCTGTCTAGGTTGATCATAACTTTCCTTCCAAGGAGTAAGTGTCTTTTCATTTCATGGCTGCAATCACCATCTGCAGGCTGTTGTAAATGATGTTGCAATGAACATGGGGGTACATATATCTTTTTGAGTTAAACTTTTCATTTTCTTCAGATAAATAGCCAGAAGTGGAATTGCTGAATTATGGTATTTCTATTTTTATTTTTTTTGAGGTATCTGCACACTGTTTTTTGTTTATTTGCTTGTTTCTAAGCTTTTTCTTTTATTTATTTACTTTTGGCTCCACTGAGTCTTTGTAGCTGCACAGAGGCTTTCTCTAATTGTGGTCAGCGGGGGCTACTCTTTGTTGTTGTGTACGGGCTTCTCATTGCAGTGGCTTCTCCTGTTGCTGAGCATGGGCTCTAGAATGTGGGCTCAGTAGTTGTGGTCCCGGACTTAGTTGCCCTTCAGCATGTGGAATCTTCCTGGACCAGGGATGGAACATGTGTTCTGTGCATTGGCAGGTGAATTCTTAACCACTGGACCACCAGGGAAGTTCCCTCCATGCTGTTTTCTAATTCTGTTTTAAAACAGGATTAAGATATAATCTCTTTTGGGTAGCTATTTGTGAGTTTTCTTCTCTTTAGTCCTTCTGCTTCTTTCAGTCTTTGTAGCTGTAGAGGACATCTGTCTGGGGAGTAGAGCTTATGTCTACCCTGTTTTGGGGAGGAAAGCAGTATCTGGCTCACCATGATGCTCTGTCCACGGATGGCAAATCTTCCCACATGGCCCCATTCTTCTGAGCCAGCATCAGTTCCTAAGTCCAAGTTTCCATCATTACCTCTCCTTGCCTATTTCATCCTAGTCTAGACTCTGGGTTCTTCATGTATATTTGGCTCACTCAGGGTCTTGTATACCTTTCTCTTGGTGGCCGAAACAAATTTTCACATCTTTTCCCACCTTGACAAAATGCCTAGAACTCTGTGTAACCATCTAGGCTACAGTTTTTGTGTTCTCCTAGCACCATTCTGGATGTAGCAGTTCTCCCAGGAGCCGCTCTTCTTCCTGGGACATTCTGAGAGGAGAGACACATGTGACCTCTGCTATGGCATTCCTGGCATGTGCAAAATTCATTTGGTACGAAGCACATTTCATATCATGACTGACTATATGCATACAACAGCTTAATGAAACAATATTTACCATTACTCCTTGCAATGTACTCTGGTATTTTCTGTTCCATTCCATTCATTCTGGTTTTAGCCCAATACATCCATTTTATTATCCAAGAGTAGGTTTCAACCCACAGTTTGAAAAACATTGCCCTAACAGTGAATTTCTATCAGTCATTAGTCCTGGGATTTGGTTTGTGGGGTGTACACTGGGCCCCACGCCAAAAATCAGGAAATAGTTCCACACTTGTTTTGTTCTTTCTCAAAATGCACAGCTTTTGGAATAAAAGAAAGTCTTGCTTTTCAAGATGTTGACTCTACTACGAGTTTAAAATAAATCCATTCAGACCTTCAACAGACTTTTTCTTTTCAGCTTTTTCCTTGACAGAGAACAGTATGCATAGAATATGACAGAATGATAGAGGAAAGAGTAGAGGAAAGAAGCAGAAAGAAATCAAACCTCAGTTAATATTTCCAAACATCTTATGTTCTATTGCTCATGGTAATAATAATAGTTGATAATGACGGAGTGCATATTATCAATCAGGCACTGTGCTTAGCATTTCACATTTATTGTTTCAGTTAATCCTCATATCATCTCAATGTTATGGTACAAACATTATCCCCATTTTATATTAAAAAAAAAGGAAGGCCAACCTAAATTTGACTCTGTTCGCTCCTTCAACATCTAAAGACCATTTCTCATTTCTACTTCCTACTTTAGGCTTATTCCACCTCCATAAGATGAGGGATAGGGTCTAGACTGTCTCGGCTTAAAAAGAGCTCAAGAACCCTACACAAGGCACAGCTGCTTCCTGTGAAGTTTGAGAAGTAACGGTCTGTTGTAAGCCTGCAGTGTGACCTGCACACAATCTCTCTTGTTCTCCTAGTCACTTCCCATTCAGTGTTTTCTATGGTCTAGAACTCAAGGTCATCTACAATTCCCTCCCAGACTAAGAAGGGACTGGGAGCCCTTCCTGGTTCTTATCAACCTGGAGGCCCTCACAGGAAATGATTCTTGCAGCTTCTCTTTATCTTTTCTAAAACCCACATCCATCAAAGGAAGAAAGATGTCCGGGTAATGCAAACAAGAGATAAATCACAAACTGTTAATTCTTGCCCCTTCCAAATTGGCTAGTTCATGTATTGATGTTTGTTGACTGTGTCCTATGCACTATGCTATGTACTTCTGGAGATTTGGTGGTGAATAGGACAGGTCAAACTCTTGGCCTTCTGGAGTTTATATTCTAGAGGCAGGGGTCTCCAACCTCTGGGCTGAGGACCGGTACCGCCCCCCTCCCCTGCCCCCATCAGATCATCAGCAGCATTAGATTAGAAATAAAGGGTACAATTAATGTAATGCACTTGAATCCTCCCCAAACCATCCCCTCCCCTTACTCAGTCTGTGGAAAAACTGTCTTCCATGAAACTGGTACCTGGTGCCAAAAACGTTGGGGACAACTCATAGGGGCTGGTTTCAGGGCAGGGTAGACACTGACAGGTCAGGTGATTTTTGACCTTCTCTCAAATCACACCTCCCAGAAAGAAGGCTTTTTGCATAACTGAGAAGTTTATTCCTTCTCTCTTCTTTTCCCCACTCAACAGGATAAAAAAGTTTTGTAAAATAACACTTAACTTTTACTACATTAAAAAGTAAAATTAATATTATCTTATTAATACTTGAAAGCAGCATAGGAAAAAATGCCCAAATAAACAATACAAAATAAAGAATTAGGCAAGATTTTACTTAATGCACTCGGTGCTTGTAAGCCTCTCAGTTCATTCCTGTCTAGAACATACAAGGACAATACTCTGTGCACAAGCCTGTTTCTCTCCTTTGTTTTAATCAGTTTTAAAGTTTGAAAATCCTGGTTCATACCATAATGGTAATAGTGATGCACTCTTTTTACCTGGCAATGGGGAGTCTTCTTTAATCCCACGCTAAAATTGGTACCAAATTTAATGCCTTATGATCATCCTTTAGTAAAAACGAAGAACTAAGCTGCAATAATTCATCTGCCTCTTTGGGGCACCAAGTTTAGGTCAATGATTCAGAATTTTCAAAAAGAAAATAGTTTTTTCATCTGAAGGAATTTTCCTAACATTTATCACTTCTCTTCTGTAAAGTAGTGATTACAAATTTGAAACTGAGACATGGAATGTAACAATACCCCTACCCAGGCTGGTTTCAAATTGGGAAAGGAGTACGTCAAGGCTGTATATTGTCACCCTGCTTATTTAACTTATATGCAGAGTACATTATGTGAAATGCTGGGCTGGATGAAGCACAAGCTGGAATCAAGATTGCCGGGAGAAATATCAATAACCTCAGATACGCAGATGACACCACCCTTATGGCAGAAAGCGAAGAGGAACTAAAGAGCCTCTTGATAAAAGTAAAAGAGGAGAGTGAGAAAGCTGGCTTAAAACTCAACATTCAAAAAACTAAGATCATGGCATCCAATCCCATCACTTCATGGCAAATAGATGGGGAAAATGTGGAAACAGTGACAGACTTTATTTTCTTGGGCTCCAAAATCACTGTATATGGAGACTGCAAGCCATAAAGTTAAAAGACGCTTGCTACTTGGAAGAAAAGTTATGATCAACCTAGACAGAATCTTAAAAAGCAGAGACATTACTTTACTGACAAAGGTCCGTCTAGTCAAAGCTATGGCTTTTCCAGTAGTCATGTATGGATGTGAGAGTTGGACTATAAAGTAAGCTGAGCACCGAAGAATTGATGCTTTTGAACTGTGGTGTTGGAGAAGACTCTTGAGAGCCCCTTGGACAGCAAGGAGATCAAATCAGTCAATGCTAAAGGAAATCAGTTCTGAATATTCTTTGGAATGACTGATGCTGAAGCTGAAGTTCCAATAATTTGGCCACCTGATGTGAAGAACTGACTCCTTGAAAAAGACCCTGATGCTGGGAAAGATTGAAGACAGGAGGAGAAGGGGTGACAGAGGATGAGCTGGTTGGATGACATCACTGACTCAATGGATATGAGTTTGAGCAAGCTCTGGGAGTTGGTGATGGACAGGGAAGCCTGGTGTGCTGCAGCCCATGGGGTCGTAAAAAATCAGACATGACTGAGCAACTGAACTGAATTTGAGTCTCTGTCCTTACTGTCCTTTTCAATATGCTGCAGCAATACTGGGAACAAAAAGGAGCTAGGGTGATTGCTTTCATGTCTTCCTTGCCATAACAACATGTCACTTGGAATCCTGGATATGTTTAGCTTGTTGAATTATCATGTTGTTTTCTCCCTGAAGTTATAAATTTCAGTTCATTAAAAATATCAATATCAGTTAAATATACTAATTCCAAATCCCAAACATCATCTCTAAAAATGAGATTGCTTGCCAAATGAGATTGCTTTTCCACTAGAAAAATGTGACTGTCATTTCTGAGTTTACTTATTATGCTTAATACTTCCCCTTGGGTTCCCTTAGGACAATCAATGAACTTTATTCAGTATGCTTCAGCAGGAGGGTCTGGATAACTCCAATCTGAACAAAACACATCAAATATTTTGGATAGTCCATGAGCTGTCTTTAATATATATAACAACCTTCATCATGTTCTTTTTAACACTTCCATGAGATCAAGCAGAATAATTTCTAGATACAAGTAGAATTCCTATGATGTTGATTTCTAAGTACAAGTGTTTTTAGTAGATTTAACAATATTCAAATAACTTTTTTTTTCTAGCCATTTCTGCTGGTTCCATTTCTCATACTTTCTTTATTATTTTTCCAGTTTAATAGATATTGATCAATGAGGCATTTTTTCCAGTTTTGTTAATATATCTGATCCAATGTGTGTGAAGTTAAATTTAAACTCACATAGGCACACACGCACACACACACACATCCCTTGTCATCTTGCATAAACTAGAAGAGCTGAATAACTTACAGCATCCATGCTATTTTGGGGATGGATCTCAGACTCAATACTTGATCTTAACCACATGAGGAGCATGGCTTTGGAAGATTCCGCAATAATGTAGACCCAAATAGAAACAGTAGTATCCCAAAGAGTTGTAAATTTTAATTTATCAGCTGGTTTAGTATTTAAAAATCACATGCATCATTTCCATTCATGTTAGAGTAATGTTTTAAAATCTATATGAGCCATTTTCTCTTTTGCCAAACCATATGCAACAGAAATCTTATTAACAGTCTGTAAAACAACTAAGAAATTGTGCCAATACTTACTTGTCTTTTGTTTTCATTTAAAAGTGTTTGAGAGGCTTGTTGACAAGTTCAGTATGCTATGGTTCAAAGAGTCCTCTTAGTTCTGAAGGCGTCATTACAAATAATATATTGGGATTTGTCACTTTTGTTGGATTTTACTCATTGAAAAAATACTGTAAATAATCGGCCTCACAAAATCTTCCAATCTTTTTCTCTTTTTAGCATGCACCTCCAACGAAGTTGAAGCTTACTGTTAGAGCTGATGTTTCTGTCAAGATTGTCTACAGTTCTAGATATCTGGAGGTTGAACTGGGATGTTCCTCTAATTTTCTCTTCATTATTCTTTTCTCTTATAATGGTAGGGAGAAATCCCATTAAAGGGAAATCATGCTAATTTAATTAAATGTACATTTGATGCAGACCTGAAACATATCCTATTTGATAATGTCCTTTCAGAAAAACATTTTACAATGAAGTCTGCATAATGTTAATATAAAATATATTGTGTTAATTGTCCTGTAATGATAGCCACACTCACATCATATACCAAAAACTCAAACGAGATATTTATTAGAAGACAGAATAACTTGTGCTAGTCAAGTGAGATTCATCATAACCTTCCATTATTTCTCTTAATTCTGTTCACAGCAACTGGATTCAGTATCTCTGACAAGTTCACAATTCTTAATAAAAATCAAATGATGTGTTCCTTCTATTCTACTCTATTCTATTGCACTTTGTTAAAAAAAAAATTAAGTCTGGTTATAACCCATTAGCTTTATTTAACAATCTACAAATGTATTATGTCTTGCCATTAGCCTGAATAATACTGGCATAGATAATAAACATGTGAAAAAAGAACAAGAGACGTTCAGAGAGTGGTAGTGCTACAGGAAAATATAAAAGAATGATGTGATAGAATAGCGAATGACTGGGTAAGGAGTAATTTTGCCAGTATGGTCAGGAAGTGACATTAAATTGTGTTCTGTAGGATTTAGGCTACTGATAGGAACCCATTCTTCAGTATTTATGGGTAGTTTGAGTTATATTATTTTAATATGTTTATTATTTGTTAGCTGTCATGGGTATATTTAATGAATCCCCAGCTACACTACAACCTCCTGCAGGATAAGCCTTTTTTCCACTTAAAAAAAAGACTCGCCCAACATTCAGCCTGTGCTGTGTGTGAAGTAGATGCTGGACAACTGCGAGGTCAGTGCTAACTATTGCAAATCACCGTCAGGCGGGGCTGACATCCCCGCAGGTGGAGCAGATGAGAGCCTGTGCCGGGTGGGGAGGGTTGAGAAGGCCCTTGAATCTTCCCCATTATTGCCTATGCCTGAAATTTCATAATTAGAAATTCACTCCTTTGTCTTCAAGCCTTTATCAATTAAGTCTTAACAACCATTTGTGCCTCTGCGGAATCAGTATAATTTCTATGAGTCATAGCTGAATTTACAAAGAAGAGTTGGCTGGTTAATCCCTCCTAAGCACCAGTCCTGCAGGCTGGAGAGTGGCTCCCAGGTGCTCAGGGTTTCTTGTCTAGACAAGAGGCCCCACCAGACTACTCGGGCCCCACTAAGTAAGAGGTCCAGAGAGAAAACAGACCCAGTGAAGGCACCTGATTAATGACTTCAGGATTAAAATAATGGTATAAAAAGTGACCGACCATTAATTACCCACATTTACATGCTAATTTTGATATTTTCACTTTAAAGAGACATAATACCAAGTCAGAAATTAGTTTCCTCTTTGAAACCTCAATTATCATCAATTTTGGTCAATTTACTCTAGCCTCGGTTTGCTTCTTAACTCCAGGGAGGAATCTCTTTGGCTTTACTTGAGGGGTCAGAACAGAAGTCTTCCATGGCAAGGCAGCTCTGGCAATATCTGGGCCCTGGAGTGGCCCGTCAGCTGGGAATCAGGGAGCACCAGAACCCTGATGCTTTGCTCTGAGACAGGCACAGATCCCTGAAGGTCAGATAATCGCATCTGTGGGTAAAGCATTGGTGGGGGGTGGGTCCTCTTCTCTTCTTTTTCCTCAACTTTTCTCCTCGTGTTTAGATTCTGATCTATCTCACCTCTCACTTCCAACAGGAACTGAATATCCAAATATCCATTCCTTCCCCTCTACAAACTCTGGTGTTTCAACAAATGGTGTTGAGAAAATTGGAAATTCATATGCAAAAGAATGAATCTGGACCCTAACTTTACATCATATACAAAAATTAACACAAAACGGGTCACACATTTACTCTAAAGAACCCAAACTATAAATTATTAGAAGAAAACAGGGAAACATTAAGGGGAAAAGTTTCATAGCATTGGATTTGGCAATGATTTTCTGGGTATGACACCCAAAGAGCTGACAACAAAGTAAAAAATAGATAAATTGGACTTCATCAAAATTAAAAAGTCATAAAGTTGGGACTTCCCTGGTGGACCAGTGGCTAAGACTCCTCGCTCTGAAATGCAGGGGGTCTGGATTCGATCCCTGGCCAGGGAACTAGGTCTCATATGCTGCAACTAAAGATCCTGCATTCTACAACTAAGACCCAGTGCAGCCAAGTAAATAAATACAAATAAATATATTTTTTTAAAGTCATAAAATTTATGTGGACACAATCAACAGAGTGAAAGTACAACACACGAATGGGAGAAAATAATATATTTGACAAATCATATACTTGCAAATCATGTATCCATCATGTATCTGATACCTAGAATATATAAAGATCTCCTCCAACAGCTCAACAAAAAGACAACCTGATTAAATAATAGGCCAAAGAGTTGAGTACACATTTCTCCAAAGACTTGTAAGTGGTCAATAAGCACATGAAAGATGCTCAGTATCATCACTGCTATTGTTCAATCTCTAAGTCCTGTCTGATTGCAGCACAACAGGCTTCCCTGTCCTTCACTATCTCCCAGAGTTTGCTCAAACTTCTATCCAGTGAATTGGTGATGCCATCCAACCATCTCATCCTCTGTTGCACCCTACTCTTTTTGATTTCAATCTTTTCCAGTGTTGGGGGCTTTTCCACTGAGTTGGCACTTTGCATCAGGTGGCCAAAGTATTGGAGCTTCAGATTCAGCATCAGTCCTTCCAATGAATATTCAGGACTGATCTCCTTTAGGATGGACTGGTTGGATCTCCTTGCAGTCCAAGGGGCTCTCATGAGTCTTCTCCAGCACCACAGTTCAAAAGCATCAATTTTTCAGTGCTCAGCCTTCTTTATGGTCCAACTCTCACATCCATACACAACTACTGGAAAAACCATAGCTTTGACTCTGCAGACATTTTTCAGCAAAGTGATGTCTCTGCTTTTTAATACGCTGTCTAGCTTTGTCACAGCTTTTCTTCCAAGGAGCAACCTTCTTTTAACTTCATGGCTGCAGTCACCATCTGCAGTGATTTTGAAGCCCCCCCAAAATAAAATCTCTCACTGTTTCCATTGTTTCCCCATCTATTTGCCATGAAGTGATGGGACCAGATGCCATGATCTTCATTTTTTGAATGTTGAGTTTTTAAGCTAGTCCTTTTCCGCTCTCCTTTCACCCTCATCAAGAGGTTCTTTAGTTCCTCTTCACTTTTTGACATTACAAGTGGTATCATCTGCACATCTGAGGTTGTTGATATTTCTCCCTGTAATCTTGACTCCAGTATGTGATTCATTCAGCCTGGCATTTCACATGATGTAGTCTGCATGTAAGTTAAACAAGCAGGGTGACAATATACAGCCTTGAAGTACTCCTTTCCCAATTTTGAACCAGTACATTGTTCCATGTCTGGTTCTAAATGTTGTTTCTTGTCCTGCATACAGGTTTCTTAGGAGGCAGGTAAGGTGGTCTGGTATTCCCATCTTTTTAAGAATTTTCCATAGTTTGTTGTGATCCACACAATCAAAGGCTTTAGTTTAGTCAATGAAGCAGAAGTAAATTTTTTTTTTTTTGTTCAATCCCCTTGCTTTTTCTATGATCCAACAGATGCTGGCAATTTGATCTCTGGCTCCTCTGCCTTTTCTAAATCCAGCTTTACATCTGGAAGTTCTCAGTTCACATACATTGAAGCCTAGCTTGAAAGATTTTGAGCATTACCTTGGTAACATGTGAAATGAGTGCAACTGTAGAGTAGTTTGAACATTCTTTGGCATTGCCTCTCTGATTGGAATGAAAACTGACCTTTTTCAGTACTGCAGCCACTGCTGAGTTTTCCAGATTTGCTGGTATATTGACTATAGCACTTTAATACTATCATCTTTTAGGATTTTAAATAGCTCAACTGGAATTCCATCACCTCCACCAGCTTTGTTCATAGCAGTGCTTCCCAATGCTTTGACTTCACATTCCAGGATGTCTGACTCTAGGTGAGTGACCACACCACCATGGTTTTCTAGGCCATTAGACCTTTTTGTGTAGTTCTTCTGTCTGTTCTTGACATCTCTTCTGGTTCTGTTAGGTCCTCACTGTTTCTGTCCTTAATTGTGCCCATCTTTGCTTGAATTGTTCCCTTGGTATATCCAGTTTTCTTGAAGAGATCTCTAGTATTTCCCATTCTATTGTTTTCCTCTATTTCTTTACATTGTTCACTTAAGAAGGCTTCTTCTCTCCCTTGATATTCTCTGGAACTCTGCATTCAGCTGGGTATGTCTTTCCCTTTCTCCTTTGCCTTTCAATTCTTTTCTCTTCTCAGCTACTTGTAAGGCCTCCTCAGACAACCACTTTGCCTTCTTGCATTTCTTTTCCTTGGGGATGGTTCATTAATTATTAGAGAAATGTAAATCAGAATCACAGTGATGGATCATCTCATACCCATTAGGATGGTTGCTATCAAAAATCAAAGAAATAAAAAACAAATAAATTCCAATAAAATAGCACTGGTGAGGATGTGGAGAACTTGTAATCCTTGTGTACACTGGTGGGAAAATAAAATGTAAAAGAGTGCAGTGGCTGTGGAAAACAGTATGACTGTTCCACAAAAATATGAAAAAAGAAAAAAAAAAAGAATTACTGTGTGATCCAGCAATTCCACTTTTCCTTATAAACCCAGGAGAATTGGAAGCAGAGTCTGGAGGAGGTATTTGTATACCCATGCGCAAAGCAGCATTATTCATAATAGACAAAAGGCAGAAGTAACCCAAGTGTCCACTGACAGAGAATGGGTAACAATTGTATATACATAAAATGGAGGTAGTATCCAGCCTTAAAAAGGAAGGAAATTCTGACACAGGCTACAATAAAGCTAAGCCCTGAAGGCATTATGCTAAGTTAAACAAACCACTCCCAGAGGACAAATGCTGTGTGATTCCACTTACATAAGTGACCTAGAGTAGTCAGACTCAGACAGAAAGTAGAATGGCATTGCCAGGGACTAGGGTAGTGGGCAGCTACTGTTTAATGGGGACAGAGTTTCAGTGCTGCAAGGGGAGGAGTCCGGAGTGGTATAACTAAGGGTATATACTTAACGAATACACTTAAACTTATATTATATATTACATATATATAATACATTATATATATACTTAAGGGTTCTGTTTAATGGGTACGGAGTTTCAGTACTGCTAGAGGAAGAGTCTGGAGTGGTATAACTAAGGGTATATACGTAACTTATATATTCTGGACTGTATGCTTAACAATAATTATGATGGTAAACATTGTGGTATTTTACTACACAATTTTTAAAAAGTCCATGCAATTAAGCTTGCCCCTGTTGAGAATATAATTTGAAAGGATAAAAATCCAAGGCTTCATATAATTTAAATTTAAAAAATACTTAAGGCACTTTAATTATTATATGGTTATATAAATGACTAAGCTGATAAATTAAGCATAGAACAATTTGCTAAAATAGATCCTAGGTTAATAGATAATGTGCAGAGTTGGTTAAGGTGTTTCTATGTTTATATTTAGGGAAAATGTTTTAAGGAACTTTTTTTTTAACTATTTAGATAGTTTCAGCATTTAATGCATGAGTGTGCAAAGGTGAGATTTTTAGTGTTTTTAAAACTGATATGATAAGACAAGTCCTTTGTTTTTTAGGTGGCACCACATTGAGATTTATATATTATCAAATTAATTAATCTCAACAAAAATGTAAAAAAATTAAGAATAAAGTTCTACCACCCAGATATAACCTTATTTTCTTTCCAGTCATTTTTTTCCAGGCATAGATTTAAAAAGTATTTAGTTACGATCATATTACATATGAATAGTAACCATTATTTTTTAAAGGTTGCAAATATAATAGATCACAGAATGTGTAAATTTTTGTTTAATTTCTACTTCTTTATGTCTGGAAAATTATAGAACTTCAGGATATCCCCCCTCTCCTCTAGTATATTTTGGTACATTATAATATTTTCCTTATCATGGTAAAACTGAAATGATGTAATTTAAAATTGAGGGACTTTCCTGGTGATCCAGTGATTAAGACTCTGTGCTGCACAGGTTCGATACCTGGTCAGGGAATTAAGATACTGAATCCCGTGGCCCAAAAAATAAATAAAATTAAAACTGTAAAGAGCACTTTCTAAGTTATGGATTATTTCCTTAGAATCTATACCCACAAACAAAGTTCAAAATCAAAAGATTTAAACATTAAGGGTTTTCATAATTGTAAGGGTTTTGATACTACCAAACTGTTTACCAACCTAAAAAGTGTACGAGTGCTATCACACAGTACACTTGCCAGCCTTTAAAATTATTAGTTTTTGTCGATTTTTTTGGTGAAAAATTGTTATTTTACTTTGCACTACTTTGAGCTTTTTGCAATATGTTTGTTTCCTAATTGTACATCCTAGGTTTCTCTCTCTCTTTTTAAAGTATTTATTCATGTGTCTTGCTCATCTACAACTGGCTTCTATTCTTTAGTGATTGTATTTAATCTATACTTAGTAAGTAACAACACTTTGTATCATAGTTTCTGCAAATACTTTTCCCAGTCTATTGCTTACTTTTAAAATTTGACTATTTTAATGTAATTGACTTTTTAATTTACCTATGATGAAATCAGCTCTTATTTTCATTTTGTGTTTTCCGGGGAATATGTTGTGTGTGCAGAATGGGGTTAAAGGTAAATGACAATGAACCTACACTACTATCCAATAGTGTCATTTAGAAATAACACAGGAGCTGTTCTACCATTCCTGACCCTGAGTCTGACATTTGCTATGCTGAGTTCTTACTCCATCTCTCAGTCTGCCAAACCCTTTGGGTGAGGGTTGCCACATCAAATACAGGATGCCCAATTAAATTTGAATTTCAGATAAACAACAGATTAAAAAAAAATTAGCATGTCTTAAATATTTCATGGGCTATACCGATATTTTGAAAAATCATTCTTTGTTCATTTGTGATTCAATTTTAATTAGGCAGCCTGAATTTTTGCTACACCTGGCACTCCTACTTGGGGCTAGTTTATTAACACTCGCTTCCTAAACATCATCCTGTATTATGGTTGAGGGTGGGGATGGTGGGAGCTTACAGGCGCTAGTACCTGTTCTCAGAGAGTTTGTACTCTGGTTTCCCAGAGAATTTTGCAGTCAGAAACATAATCTTCTGGACTATTTCAATGACTGTTATAAGAAACTTAAAAGCACTGTGTTTTCCTGCTACCTAATGCAGAGTTATCCACATGTATCTGATCAAAGAGCCACCGGAGACTCTCTTCCCCTGGGGAGTCTGGTTCTTTCGGCATGAAGAAGGGTCCAAGTGCCAGCAGTTTTCACAAGAGCCCAGATGATTCTCCAGCTCAGATAAATGTGGAACTCTGGCAGCCCCAGCACTGGAGGCCTCTGAGTAACACCTGGCACGAACTCACGGTCCAAGACAGCTTCAGATCTCCCACTCTTACAACCTATTCAAAATCACTGACACAACATTCCGTTGGGCTGATCCTCCTTGTAAGTTGCTTTGCCGTTCACGAAGTTCATCCCTTTTGGTCTTCACTCTTACCTCTCCAGGAAAGCAGGGAAAGCTTATTTCCGCTTTACACAGGAGGACAGGGCGGCTCACAGGGGCTAAGTTCACACGGCAAGCTCTAGAAGCGGCCCGAGCGGCAAAGCCCGCCCTCTTTCCACCCCACCAAGCTACCTCCTTTAGCCTGCAAAACGCCCGTGGGGACCACTAGAGCCGGATTTCAGGTGACTTCCGTGTCTAAATCTGCTGGCAGCCGCAGGCCTGCAATTAACAAACGAGGTGCAGCGGTCGGTGCTGCAATTAACAAGGGGTGGAGAAGCGATCGGTGCCTGCAATTAACAAACAGGGTGACGAGATCGGCGCGCCGCTAAGCGCAGGCACCTGGGCCCGCGGGCGAGCGGGGGCTGGACCCCGGTGGCCCGGCTCCGGTCGCTCCCGGTGCGGAGGGGCGGGCCGCCTTCCCACTGGCCCGCTCCAGCCGCGCGGCCTGCTGGCCACAGTTCCCAGCGGGCACCACCCGCTCGCGAGCCCGGCAGTCCGGAGCGGCGCGCGCCGGCCCGAGGGCGGGGACGTGCTCCGAGGACGCGCGCGGGGCTGGGCCTCCAACCGCCTCTCGCGGGGAAGAGGGCGGCTTCCCGAGAAGCCCGCCGCCGCCGCCGCCGCCACGGAGGTGCCGAGGGTTGTGGGGGACCTGGGGGCGCGCGGGAACATCGCCGCCGCCCGGCGCGGCCGGAGGTTGGTAGCTGGTGACCGTGGAGGGTCCTCGGGAAGTTAGGTGTTGACTTTTTCTTAAGGTTGAAAAACAAAAAGAAACGCACCAAACGCTTTCCGTTTCCCATTCCAGTGCCTGCGTGCGCGCCCGGAGGCGGGGCAGAGGACGCGCCGGGTCCCGCGCTGGAGACAAAGGGTGCGGGCGTGCGCCGGGATCGAGGCGGGGCTCCCCGCGGCCGGCCGAGCCCGTGCGCGCCCCTGCCAGCGCCCCCCTCTCCGTGGCCTCGTCCCACATTGGCACTGTTGCGGGAAGCGTGGACGCTGGACCCCTTGGCGGTCTTAGAAGTGCGCCTGCCTGACTTGCTGCGGCTCCAGGGCCGCCCCCCCTACCCCCCACAAAGTTAGAGACTTCTTTTGCTTTCTACTCTCCGGACTCAAGTTTCCCTCCTTTCTTAGACGCCTGACCTTTAGGTGGCATCAGTCTTTACGTGGGAAGGCCCTCCTCCCCGCAGTTCGTACCAAAGCGGGCGGGAGAGGTACTAGGATGGATGGCATCGGCGTTAGGAAATGTACCGCTTGATTGGTTCGTGGCTCTTGGATCAGGGCGGTCAGGCCGCTGAGTTGGCATCCAGGGTGGCTTGTATTGTATGGGGGTGAAACTCATTGCTGCTGTCCCTTACTCTTTCGTGTTCCTCCTCCATTGAGTCGCAGAGCTGCGTGTTTACTGCCCCGTGATATATGCTGTGGGAACACTAGGAGAGGAGGGGGAGAGCTTTCCTGAGAAGGGGACTTTATACTGGACTTTGAAGAATGATTTTTTTTTCCTTCCGGTGTTCATGGTCCATCTTTTCTGTATTTTTTCCTCCCTCTTGTCTCAGTGACAGACCATAATTGTCATTAAGTGTTGGATCAGAGCTCTGACCTGAAAGATTGCATTAATAGTAACAGGAATGATGTGCTTGTTAGGTGCTTTAAATTCAGTATTTCTAAACCTTGCCGTAACCGGGAAGGATAGTATTAACCCTTGACACAGCAGAAGAAAGAAGGGCTTAGAGGAGATGCCAGAGCCCAGAGAGTAGGTGTTGGGGTCGGGCTTTGCACTTCTCTTTCTGGATCAAAGCCTATGCTTTGTTTATTGTTTATTTTGCCCCCTTGGGAAGTAGGTTATAGACTAAGGCTGAAGGCCGAGTCTCTGGAGATAGCAGTCATTTTTGTGGGTGGCTCTGTGTTGGTGTTAACTCTGTAGGTAATGCCAGAACTCGCCAGGGTGATGGGCTCTTCTGGTGGTCAGACGGTGAAGGATCCACCTGCAGTCCTGGAGATCCAGGTTTGATCCGTGGGTGGGGTCTCCTCTCTCTTCCCCAGAGAAGGAAATGGCAACCCACTCCAGTATTCTTGCCTGGAGAATTCCATGGGCAGAGGGGCCTGGCAGGCTACAGTCCATGGGGTCACAAAGAGGTGGACAGAAGACTGAGTGACTACTGCTTTCAGCCAGGGTGAACCTTGCTCATCTGTGTCTCCTTCCAGGGCAGGGCCTAGCCGAGGGGAGGTGCCCCTTAACTGTTGCCTGGGAGCTCCCTGGCATGGGTGAGATCCCTGATTCCTTGTTGGGTGCGTTACCCCCTTTTTTTTGTTGTTGTTGTTGCCATGGACTTCTTTCAAGTCTGGGGAAGCCAATTTGTGAAAGGCATTTAAAAATACATAGTTACAAATTCTGTTGAGACAGCAATCAGAGTAGTACAAAACCCCCACAATTATAATGTATTTCTTAAAAAAAAAAAAATTCACTAAGTATCAAAACTCCCCTGCTGTATCAGGTAAGGTCTCAGGATTTCAAAGTAGTGATGCCAGTGTACATGATATTTTGCAGTATTTGCAATAGCTGCACTGTGGCATAATAGAATCAGTGACTCTTACTGGTGACAGAGTCACTGGAAATGCTCTTGCTAGTATGGTTTGCTCTCCACATATATAATCAAATGAACTCCCGAATTTCAGAGGTTTGTGAAAATAAAGATGTATGAGAAAAGGGCATTGAGGTTCACAGGTAGAATCCACGAGACCATGAACACCTTGTGGGTAGCGGGCTGGGTATCTAGGTTACAAACCCCGCTTAGTGGCACTTTTTCTTCCACGTTCCTGCTGGCCACCCTGCGGCATTACAGTTTGTTTCTTCTTCAGTTCCTGTCTCCTTTCCCTCAGGTTCACAGCTGTTTTTGATGGTCAAAGTTGTTGAAAGAGAATTGCTGGATTGTTTAGCTGCTCCATCTGCGCTGATCTTGCTGTACGTACTTCTGGTGGAGAATATTCCCACCACAGTGGTTCTGTTATCTAATGCATGCCTGTCTTCTTTTATTTCCTTCCCTCCAGTGGTGTATGGTGTTACCAGTGTCAGGCAAGAAGGAGTTATCACTACATATCCTACAGATGTTTTAAAAAAATCTTCAGATGTTATTGTGAACAATTTGATGGTAGTACATTTGAACATTCAGATGACATGGACAAGTTTTCTGAAGAAAATACCTCATAAGATGCAAGAACTAGAACATTTGTGTAGTTCCATATCTGTAAAGAAAATAAATTTGTATTTAAAAACCTTTTCAGAGTAGAATTTCCAGGCCCAGATGGCTTCACTAGTGCAATATTACAAACATTTAAAAAAAATAAAAAAGAAGGAATACTCCCTGACTGCTTTTATGAGGCCAGCATAACCTTGTTACTAAAGCTTGATAAGGAGGTTACAAGAAACTCTAGACCAGACTCTCATGGAAAAAGACACAAAAACCCTGAAAGGAAGTATTGGTAAATCAAATCTAGTGACCTATACCTGTATTTATGGGACACTAAGCCATGATCAGGTTGAAGTTATTCCAGGAATATAAACTTCGTCTAACATTAGAAAATCAATAATTGTAATTTAGTCACAGAATAAAGGAGAAAAACTACTTAATAAAATTCAGTACCCATTTGTGATAAAAATTCTTTGTATCACTGTTACACAAATAACTCTGTGGTTTCAATATAAGCCTAATTGAAATCCCAACAGATTTTTTTCTCAAAAATAGCTGATAAGCTAATTTTAAAATATATATGGAAATTCTAGACGGTCTTAGTAAAGGAACAAATTTGGAAGACTTAAGCTGCTAGATGAGCGGGTAGTTTGTCAGCGTGGTGTGGATACAATGCCAGGTAGACCATGGAACTGGGTTGAGAATCCATTAACAGGCTCACAGGTCTGAGATCTCTTGATTTATAACAGAAGTGACTCTGCAGTACTCTAGAGAAAGGACAGTCTTTTCAGTCAGTGATCCTGGGCCTATTGGATATCCAAATGGACAAGGTGAATTTTGATCATCTACCTCACCCTGTATACAAAAATTAATCGATAGGTCATACGGCTAAATGGGAGATCTGAAACAAGAAAGCTTCTGGAAGAAAGCAAAGTAGAACGCCTTTATGAAAAGGTTTATTGAATAGGACACAAAAAACACTAATTATAGAAGAAAATATTGGTAAGAACCACTGTTCGTTGAAAGATTCCATAGAGAGAAAAGGCAACCTGAAGGATGGGTGAAGGTATTTGTAAGGGCTATATCCAATAAAGGACTCATACCCAGAATGTAGAAACAGTTTTTCACAAATCATTGAGAAAAAGATAGCCCAGTAGAAAAATGGGCAAGTCACTTCCCAAAAAGGATTTTCAAATACATAATAAACACATGAAAAAGGGATTAACCTCATTAGTAATTAGGGAACTACAAATTAAAGCTACAATGGGATATCATTCTATACTCACCAGAGTGGCTAAAATCACAAAACCCTGTCAGTGCTGAGTACTGGTTAGAATATGGAAAACTCGACCTCTCATTCATGACGGTTGATGGATATGGAAGTTAGTATAACTGTTTTGGAAATTGTTTTGCAGTATTGTAGTATCATTACTAAAACTGGGCAGATGCATCTCCTATGACTCAGCTACTCCGTTCTTGATAAACTCTGAACATTAAGGCAGATACATTTGCTCCGAAAGACATGTAACGGTATATGCAGAGCAGTATTATTCCTCATAGCTTGAAGTTGAAAACAACCCACGTGTTCATCAATTGTAGAATGGACAAAAGTGTATTATAAGCAAATTGCTTATACAATAGAATACCCCACAGTAATGAGAATGAACAAATCATTGCTTAACACACAGCATGGATGAGCCTTGCAATGGTAGAACTGAAAAAAGGGTAGACACAGCAAGAGTTGGTGCTTTTTGAATCCATTTTTTTTGGGAAGTTAAAAAATGGGCAAAACTAAATAAACTAGGGTGTTAGGAGTCGTGCTAGTGGTCACCTTTAGTGGAATTGAAAGGACAGAGAGGGAATTCAGTTTTTTATCTAAGTAGTAATTACTGGAATGAGTTTGCTTTTTGAAAGCCTTATACATTTTTTTTAAAATTAAGCATACTTTAATACAAAATTCACTTAAAATATACTATTAAAATTTTTGATTCATTCAGCTGCCCCTAATCTGGGGAGTGTAAGATGTGGTAGGCATGATTCTGGTGATTAAAAAGGCTTCGAATAGGTTGAGAATTTTCCAGGAAAGGGATATAATATCACATCAGTGACTTTTCTGAACTAGGGGCTTATAAATTGGCCTCCTTTTCTTCCGATCTTTAACAGCAGAGATCTGGCTTAAGGGCAGTTCATATAAAAGGACTTAGAGTTATGTTTGATATTAAGATTGACAGCAGTGTGAGATGGAAGTTGAAAAATGCTAAGTTGAGAATGGAATACAAAATTTTGTTTTCAGGTTTCATTTTCTTGCAGCTTAAGTTTTTAGTTTATAACAATTAGGTTAAAATATTCTGATGTTTTTTTATAAATCCTTTTAATGAAGTACTTTCCTCCCAATTGACCATGAACTAATTGAGGATAGGGGTGGCATATTAGTTTCCTATTGTTTCTGTAACGAATTACCATAAACTTTGTGGCGTAAAACAACAGAAATTGGTTATTTTATAGTTCTGGATATCAGAAGTCCAAACTGGGTTGTCAGGGCTGTGTTCCTTCTAAAGACTCGGTGTGATGGGGGGGCAGGGGGGAGTCTTTTTTCTTTGCTAATGTTCTGTCTCTTACACTCCTTTGTTCTTGGCCCCTTCCTCCGTCTTCAGAGCGTATCCCTCTAACCTCTGCTTCCATCATCCTCTCTCCTGTCTGTCTCTGACCTGCCTTCTTCCCTCGTAGCAGGACCCTGTGCTTACATCAGGCCCATGTGGATTATTGGGGATAATGTACCCATCTCGAGATTTTTAACTGAATCACATCTGCAGAGTCCCTTTGCCATGTAAGGTAACATAGTTACATGTTTGGGAATTAGGGCATGGACGTTTTTCTAGGGGAGCCGTATCTGGGGGAACCTCCAGATGGAATCTTTCTATTTTGTCTTCACCAGTAGCACAGTTCCTGATTCTCTGTAGGAGCTCATTGATGTTTGTCGAATGAAGGAATGAGTCTCAGTTTTCACCGTTTGAAGTCTAGTTGCCCAAGAGGAGAAATGATGGTCTTGTTCTACTCTGGCTCTGCACTCCTGGGATTTTGTGTTCAGTTCTAGGTACCTGTACTGTGAAGAGACAACTGACAGCTGATAAAGGGTCTGGGAACCAAGCCATAGAAGAAGTGATTGAAGGCAGCCTGGGGGTTTGTCCTGGAAGAGGGCTTGGGGTAGAGTGGATGGCATTAATTTTTATCTTTCAGTATTTATGAATATGATTGGCAAGAATAATGAATTACTCTTTCAGTATACTTAATAATAGTGGGAATAATACTAAAGACGATAAGAGTAAGCATTTTAGAGCTTACTATGGTCAACATAGTGTTCTATGTCGTTGTAAATGCATTTAGTTGTCACGGCAACTCTCAGAAGCTAGTTGCCATCTCTATTTTATAAGTGAGGGCACCGAAACCCAGAGAGGTCATGCAGCTTGTACTAGGTCACACAGCTAGAAAGTCGCAAAGCTGGGATTCAGCCTTCGGCATTCTGTCTCCAGACCCACGCTTTAAACTATCCCTCTCTTCTGCCTCGGTGCTTTTAGTTTCACCAGGTACCGTAACACTAGCAGCAGAATGCTTTTTACAAATAGAGGGGCAGATTTTGACTCAGTTTAAGGAAAAAAAAAAAGAGATAACAATAAGAACTTCTTTGAAATAGAGTTTCCCTGCTTTGCAGTGTTACTGGAAATGGTCAGGTAGGGTATTATATTGAGTTGGCCAAAAAGTTTGTTTGGGTTTTTCTGTACCATCTTGTGGGGAAGAAAAAATCGAACAAACATATTGGCCAGCCCAACAAAAGAAATTCCCAAACTGGCTCAATCAGACCAGGTGACAGTACTGATTTTGAAATTTGGTTTGGGAAGGTAATTCTTTAAAATCTACGTCTCTCTCAACCTTTATGACATTTTACTTAATAAAGATCTCCTGTGAGATGTTGTTTTCTCACTGCGTCTCCAGATTTTACTTATTAGCAATTCTGACATCCTGGTGTGGTAAGCCATGTCTCTGCCCCTTTTTAAGATACTCCCAGCTGGCGCTGAAGAACCTGCCTGCCTGTGCAGCAGACAAGAGACGTGGGTCAGTCCCTGGGCTGGGAAGATCCCCTGGAGGAGGGCATGGCAACCCAGTCCAGAATCCTTGCCTGGAGAATCCCATGGACAGAGGACCCTGGCGGGCTACAGTCCTCGGGGTCACAAAGAGTCGGACACAGCTGAAGCGACTTCACATACGCACACTCCTCCAGTAGAGAGATGGAACCTTCTTCCCCCTTGAGTCTGGGCTGAGCTTTTGACCAATAAATCGTTCTGTGAATTCTGGAGCCTGGTCCTTAAGAGAGCTTGCCCCTCTTGCTTTTGTTCTTTTAAAACCCCGGAGCCACCATGCTGTCAAGGCCCGGCCTGCTAGAGGACACATGCCCACGTGGAGGAGAAGTAAGGCACCTAGGTGATGGCTGGCACCAAATGCCAGACATGTGGGTGGGATCATGTTGTCCCCTCCAGCTGCCTTGAGCCAGGGCAGTGATAGTCATGTGAACTGATGCCAGGTGAGATCTGCAGAAGGATTGCCCAGATTGCCACCGCCCAGAATCCCAGGAGAGAATACAGCTTGTTATTTAAGCCACCGTGTTTTGGAATGATTTATTGCACAATGACACACAGCTGATACATAGTATTTGGGTGCATATTTGGACGTCGTGATAATGTATTTTTAAATATTCAGTGATTAGACTTTTGCCCAGCCCAGTGGACCTTTCCAATCACAGCTGATCATTCCAATGTATTGGTGAAGCCTTTCTGGGTTTAGGAAAGTGTTTCTCTGTAGAATGATGTGGGTAGACGAATGAGACTCTTAAGCAAGGTTGGGAGAACACTATGAGAAGACACCATGAATCTGGGCTTGGTTTTTCTGGTAGAAGTCATGTAATTTATATTCTACAAAATAGGTCTCTGTTTCAACAAGTTGGACCTGAAAAACAGTAAAAATCTAACATTTTTTTCCCACGTGTGCCAGAATATTGCTCTGCCGTGTCATTTTCTTTTCTGTAATGCCTTTGTCATTTCAGTGGACATGAGTTTCATTTACTTTATTACTTTGTGGTTTCCAGAGTGCTCATTTTTTCCTCAATGTAGAACTATTTCAAGTTTACTCAACCCTTATCTCTATATAACTGCTGACTTTCCCCTCTTATATCTGAGGTAAATTGGTTTGGTTTACTTCGTCTTCTTCAGTAAATCTCTTAAGAAATGTGTGAGTTAGATTTGTTTCCTGTGTATTTGGATTACATCTAACTGATTTTCTTCCTGGGGAGTATCTGTATTACACATAACTTTAAATTCTTTTGTATGTGTATAGCTTGTATTATCTTCTAGCTTTCTTGATGAATTGATTTCATCATAGATGTTGAAAAAAATGAATCGGGTAAACTTGAAGAGTAGGGAGGTGGGTGAAGGAAGGCTCTGGAATTAGACTTGGTGAGTATGAATCTAAGCTCTGCTGCTTAGATTTGTGTGATTTGGGGCAGATTTCTTGATCCTTTGGGGCTTTGGTAGTCTTTTGTGTTAATGAGGGTACCAGAAGTACCAACCTCAGAGCTTTTATGGAGATTAAGTGAAAGAATACTTTTAAAGTGCTTTCTCAGGATAGGTAATCTGTCAATATCACTTATTAGAGTGCAGTTCAGTTCAGTCACTCAGTCATGTCCGACTCTTTGCGACCCCATGGACTGCAGCACACCAGACCTCCCTGTCTGTCACCAACTTCTGGAGCTTGCTCAAACTCATATCCGTTGAGTTGGTGATGCCATTCAACTATCTCATCCTCTGTCGTCCCCTTCTCCTCCTGCCTTCAGTCTTTCCCAGCATCTGGGTCTTAATGAGCCAGTGTTAGAGTACAGCTGTTACTTAACTCTGGGTAAACTCAGTAGAGAAATATTTCAGTTTAGTTAGTTGGGCATGATGATGGTGATGGTGGTGGAGATTGTCAGCTTCATGCTGAGGTTGCTGTTTTAAAGTCGTCTGGTGCATGGGAGTATTTGGCTCCTCTGTCTGTGGAATTCTCCTGGCAAGAACACTGGGGTGGGTTGCCATTCCCTTCTCCAGGGGATGTTCCCGACCCAGGGATCGAACCCAGGTCTCTTGAATTGCAGGTGGATTCTTTGCTGTTTGAGCCACCGTGGAAGCCTGTGGTGCTTATTTAGAGCCCATTTAATGCTAAATACCAAGGGCGAGGAGCAGGAAGGAATTTAAAGTGGAAGTGTTGGAATCCATTTGTTGTACTTAGCAACAGTAAAGATAAAGGACTTTTGAAAAGATACTGGAAATTGCTGGGGAAAAGCATCTTACAGCAGTTGTGTGTATGCACACTTCAGGCTTTGGCACCGTGAGCTGTCCTTTTCTGCCAAGAGTAAGGAACAGGATTTCTGCCTGAGAGAGTGGGAGTTGAGAACTTGGGTTCTGTTTTTTACTTCACTGCTGGCTTCTGTGGGTCCTTGGGCAGACTGTGCCTTTTCTCTGAGCAGGACTCTGATCCCTGAAAAAAGAGCTAACTGTTAGTCCTCCTGGTGGGAATGAGAGTGGATGGCATCTTTGAAAGCAGGTGGAGTGTTAAATTACACCGTGAAAGCAAATGTACGTTGTTTCAGTGTAGAAAAATCCCTCTTCGTGGAGGAAGTCTTGCTATTTTCCAGCTAAGATTTTATTATGTGGGCCCCATGAGTTCTAGGGTTCCCGGATAAATATAGTACTTTTTGAAACTACTCAGCCTGGGGCTCTTATACCTAATACAAGGTGGAGAAATCTTGTTCATCCAGTCTGACTTCTTTCCCTTAATCCCAGGAAAACCTTTGCCATGGTTTTCTTCCAAGACCTAATCTTAAATGCATTTTCTCTCTTAGTCTTCACTTGTACCAGTTCCTTACTCTCTTCAGTAATACTAACTTTGAGATAATGTAGTCTTAACAGCTTCAGAGATGCTGTTTTAGGTCCTTTATTCCACCTCACAGATCCTGGATTAGTTTGATGCCATGTGCAACTTGATTTTTCCTACTCTGTGTTGCTTGGTTCTAGAACTTTCTCTCCACTTCCTACCCAGGGCCTGAATCGCTGGCCTCCCTGCCTCTCGATGCTACCACCATGTCAAAGATCATCTTCCTGAAGCTTCACTCAAAGATTGACTGTCATATGGGTTTAAGACCCTTTGGCACTTGGCTCCTAAACTATACACATTTTTTCTTTCTCATGGTCCTGACGAGGATTCCCTCTGAAGTGGAAGTGTTCTCAGACACGTCTTCACCATCAGATCTCCCCGTAACCCTCCTTAGCTCTCACTCACATCAGTAATGCAACCTCCTTAATATAGATTGATCACGTGGATTCCTACTTTAAAACAGGCCGTGTTGTTGTAGATTGGCCGTTTCCTATAGAAATCATGATGTAAATGGTGATGAGTTTCTAGGCTATTGAATGTGAGAGTGTGAGTGTTAGTAACTCAGTCATGTCTGATTCTTTGCAACCCCGTGGACTGTAGCCCCAGGCTCCTCTGTCCATGGAATTCTCCAAGTAGGAATAATGGAGTGGGTTGCCATTCCCTTCTTCTCCATGAAATCTTCCTGCCCCAAGGATCGAACCTGGGTCTCCTGCCTTGCAGGTGGATCTTTACCACATGAGCCACAAGGGAAGTCCGGGCCGTCGCCTGGATGCCCACTTAGCTGATAATGTTGCTGCAGCCCTGAATCATGCATGAAAAACAGAAGAGAGGCATCACTTACACATTTGAGTAAGGACTTCTTAGATTTCATTGTGGTATCTTGTGCCTAAAGAATAGCATAATCATATTTAGAAAATTGAAACATTAGAAACTTGAGAATTTTCTGAGTCTTTAGGAACCTTTATGAGTTTGGACATTTAAAAAAAAAATTCTAGTTGTATCCCCAAAGGTTCAGCTTTCTTTTCTTTGATACTCTTGTGTCATTAAATCCTTTGAATCATATCTATCCTGATTGGCTCTCCAAGTGCACAGCTGAAATGAACAGAGGTGGGGAGAGCCCTGGAGAGAGCAGTCTTCTTGAGATAAGTGGACAAGAGTTGAAAAGAATTATTAAGAAAGGTCTGTTAAGGACAAGTTGGGTGCGTGTGTGGTGGCGGTGTTCTGAGGTTACATTTCTGGGATTGTGAACGATGAGGCAAGAGGAGTGAGTACTGCATGTAATTCCTTTTTGGGCAAAGAAAAGAGATGATGAGGAGAGAGACTGGGCAGAAAGCTCTCCAGAGGGTCCCCAAGGACACGTTGTTGCTGTCTGGGGTGGCCTTGGGGCTGGATGTGGGGACAGGAGGGGGGTGAGACATTGGAGAAGCTCTTGGGGTGCTGATGAGCAGAAGAAGGCCCAGCAGCAGGTGGGATGCTCAGTCCCTTCCCCCATGGACGGTCAGTTAGAGGTCATCAGTTCAGAAGGAAACCCAGGGCTCTAGCCAGGTAAGCTCCCGATCAGTTCAGTTCACTAACTGATCCGCTGGGACGGATTTTAGCTAGTGTTCACTGAGTGCTTCCTCTGTGTCAGGCCCTGGGTACGCCTTTTACATTTAATCCACTTAATAAATTGTCTATGAGGAAGCATGTCTGGGAAGCTGTGACCCACTTAAATTCCCGAGCCATTGGCAGAGCCCGGTCACCCCCCAGGTCTGCAGAATCCACTACTGTGCTGTCAGCAGGAGGCTGGTCCAGTCCCCAAATGTTAAATATGAGGACACAGCCGTCCGCTTTGTTGCTTATTACTGAGCATCTCTGTGTGTATGTCTGCAGAACATATACGATATAGCCAAGAGCAGCGTCACAAAACATTTGAGTTTTCTAGTTTTCTGACAGTGAAGTCACCAGTGTAGGGGAGTTGTCCTCAAAGGAGAATGTTCACTAAAAGCTTCAAAAGTGCAGGACTTCTGGAAGTTTTAGTTATTCTCCAAGATTATTTATGTTCAAATTTCAGTAGCTTTTGAAGAGGGGTTCAGCTCTTTGCTGATGAAGGAAGTTATCCAGTATAGTAATACGAGCATCCTTGGGAAGGAGAGCGACTACAAAGCTCAGAGCTTGTAACAGTGACCTGCCATGTAGGACAGGGAGCTCTGCCCAGCCTTCTGTGGAATCCTGGATGGCAGGCGAGTTTGGGGGGAGAGTGGATACATGTGTATGTATGGCAGAGTCCCTTTGCTCTCCACCTGAAACGACCATGATGTTGTTTATCAGCTGTAACCCGTGACAAAACAAAAAGTAAAAAAAAAAAAAGCCCAGAGGTTGAAATTTGCTTGCCACTAAATGGAAAATTAACTATATTCCTACAAAGTCCCCGAAAGAAATCTTAACATATTCTGGGAGATGCCAGGTATTTAAAAATAAAGGGTGACCAGAGATGTATGAAGCTCGAAGGGGTTCTGAAAAGTACTAGGGGATCCTGTGAAGGCGTTGTTGAAACACTGGGGCTTAGAGAGATTGGCCGTGGAAGTACGAGTGGCGGTTTCTGGGTCTTCTGGGAGCTCTGCAGGAGAAACTCATGGCTTGGCAACTTGTAGGTAATAACCAGGGGGCCGTCTGGGTGGAGGACCACTGATTTCTGACCTCATATGTTATGAAGGGGAAAGTTTATATCCCTTCCTGCTCTCACTCCCTGAAGAAGGGGGTTTGTGAGTGGCAAGGTTCTGAGCCAGACTCTGAGGACAAGTAACTCTGTGAACTGGTACTAAAGAGGCTCCATCCCTGAGGGATGAGGTGGGGGCCCAGGGGGCTCAGACCTGGATTTGAGCCCCGGCTCCACTATTTCTGATTGAATGACCTCACCGTGTTCACATTCATCATCTATAAATGCCTGTCTCCCTTGCTCCACATACTTCACCCAACTCTTGTGAAAATACAGTGAGCTCATGCGTGAGGTCTGAGTTTTGGCATTACCATCACGTATTAGAAGTGCTTGCTGGGGGCTTAACATTTTGCTCTTGTTTTAATTTGACTTTGACATATTTGAGAGGTTTGAGTAAAGCAATGACGGCCATAAAGGGGTTTACATTTAGCTAACTCTGTGTCATTTGGGAACTGATCATTTAATTTGCAGAATTTTAGGACTTCCTGTTACCCGTTTTATTACTTAAGAGTATAGACATGGCTGCCATAACAGAGATCGAGAACAGCATGGGCTTACACAACCTGGGAATGCATTTCTCTTTCATGTAAAGTCCAGAGATATAAGAGGTCCAGGGTAGTTTTGGGGGTAGGGTGGGGTGGTACGTGCAGTCAGGAACTGAGGCACCTCTGTCTTATTTTTCTCTGTGGCTTTCACCTCTTGGTCTAAATGTGGTTGTTCCAACTCCACCCAGCAGGAAGGGGATGACCACAGCCTCAGAGCCAGAACTGTTCAAATATCCACCCTTGGATACACTGTTTGAGCTCAGTATCCTTGTGTCCAGATAAAAAATTCAGTTCCTGGGCAAGAAGGGAGACTGCATATACAGAGTGGGTGACTCAGCCTCTGCCAGTGCGGCCAGTGGGATCATGCTGTTGGCTTCCCTTTAAGAAGCGCCCGGAAGATGGAAGACACAGTGGTTTTGTCAGTCCAGTCTTATAAACCACTATGGGATGGCATTTGAAGGGGAGAACGAGGAGGTTGAGACTGTTGGGTTCGAAGAGATTTGGAGATGGTTTGTGCTTTTATTTTTTAATGTATTTATTTACTTGGCTGCCTGCAGGATCTTTAGTTGTGGCGTGTGAACTCCTAGTTGCAGCGTGTGGGATCCAGCTCTCTGAGCATGGAGTCGTGGCCAGGGAACCACCAGGGAAGTCCCTGGGGCTCTCTTCTCTTTAGGCTTTTGAACAATAATCTGTTGTTCCTGGAGCATGTAGTGGTCCCATCCTGCCGCGTTCGGTGGCCTGTGCTGGGTTCTGTGGACTGAGGTGGTGGTCCCTGCTCTCTAAAGGTCCGCTCTGCAGGGGAGACGGGTGTGGCAGGAGTGAGGACAGGAGTGGCTGGTGTACCCTGTGATGGCAGGTGGGCGGCTGTGGGGCTCAAAGGGAAAGACCTGCCCATCCTGGGCAGGCGGGGTGTGTGTGTGTGGTGTGGTGTGGGTGTGTGTGTGATGTGTGTGTGTGTGTGTGATGTGTGTGTGGTATGTGTGATGTGTGTGTGATGTGTGTGTGTGATGTGATCATGTGTATGTGAGATATGTGTGATGTGTGTGTGTGATGTATGTGTGTGTGATGTATGTGTGTGTGAGATGTGTGTGTGATGTGTTTGTGATGTGTGTGTAATGTGTGTATGTGATGTGATTCTGTGAGATGTGTGTGATATGTGCATGTGTGATGTGTGTGTGTGTGATGTGATTCTGTGAGATGTGTGTGATGTGTGTGTGATATGTGCATGTGTGATGTGTGTGTGTATAATGTGTGTGTGATGTGATTATGTGTAGGTGAGATGTGTGTGATGTGTGTGTGTGATATGTGCATGTGTGATGTGTGTGTGTGATGTGTGTGTGATGTGATTATGTGTATGTGAGATGTGTGTGGTGTGTGTGTGTGTATATATGTGTGTGATGTGATTATGTGTATGTGAGATGTGTGTGATGTGTGTGTGTGATATGTGCATGTGTGATGTGTGTGTGTGATGTGTGTGTGATGTGATTATGTGTATGTGAGATGTGTGTGATGTGTGTGTGTGTGATGCATGTGTGATGTGTGTGGGTGTGTGATGTGTGTGTGGTGTGTGTGTGTGATGGCATGTGATGTGTGTGTATGATGTGTTGTATGATGTGTGTGTGATGTGATTATGTGTATGTGAGATGTGTGTATGTGTGTGATATGTGTGTGATGCATGTGTGATGTGATCATGTGTGTGTGTGATGTGATCATGTGTGTGTGTGATGTGTGTATGATGTGATTATGTGTATGTGAGATGTGTGTGATGTGTGTGTGTGATACGTGCATGTGTGATTGTGTGATGCATGTGTGTGTGTGTGTGTGATGTGTGTGTGTGGTATGTGTGTGTGTGATGTGTGTGTGTATGATGTGTGTGATGTGTGTGTGGTATGTGTGATGTGTTTGTGATGTGTGTGTGTGATGTGATTATGTGTATGTGAGATGTATGTGATGTGTGTGTGTGATGTGATTATGTGTATGTGAGATGTGTGTGATGTGTGTGTGATGTATGTGTGTGAGATGTGTGTGTGATGTGTTTGTGATGTGTGTGTAATGTGTGTATGTGATGTGATTCTGTGAGATGTGTGTGATGTGTGATATGTGCATGTGTGATGTGTGTGTGTGTATGATGTGTGTGTGATGTGTGTGTGTGTGATGTGATTCTGTGAGATGTGATTCTGTGAGATGTGTGTGATGTGTGTGTGTGATATGTGCATGTGTGATGTGTGCGTGTGATGTGTGTGTGATGTGATTATGTGTATGTGAGATGTGTGTGATGTGTGTGTGTGATGCATGTGTGATGTGTGTGATGTGTGTGTGATATGTGCATGTGTGATGTGTGTGTGTATAATGTGTGTGTGATGTGATTATGTGTAGGTGAGATGTGTGTGGTGTGTGTGTGTATATATGTGTGTGATGTGATTATGTGTATGTGAGATGTGTGTGATGTGTGTGTGTGATATGTGCATGTGTGATGTGTGTGTGTGATGTGTGTGTGATGTGATTATGTGTATGTGAGATGTGTGTGATGTGTGTGTGTGTGATGCATGTGTGATGTGTGTGATGTGTGTGTGGTGTGTGTGTGTGATGGCATGTGATGTGTGTGTATGATGTGTTGTATGATGTGTGTGTGATGTGATTATGTGTATGTGAGATGTGTGTGATATGTGCATTGTGATGTGTGTATGTGTGTGTGTGATGTGATTATGTGTATATGAGATGTGTGTGTGTGTGATATGTGTGTGATGCATGTGTGCTGTGTGTGTGTGTAGTGTGTGATGGCATGTGATGTGTGTGTGTATGATGTGTTTTATGATGTGTGTGTGATGTAATTATGTGTATGTGAGATTTGTGTGATGTGTGTGTGTGTGATGTGTGTGTGTGATGTGTGTATGTGTGATGTGATTATGTGTATGTGAGATGTGTGTGTGTGATACGTGTGTGTGTATGTGTGTGTGTGTGAGAGAGAGAGATGTGACCGGGCGGGATGAGGTCACGGCAGAGCAGGTGTCCTTGGGAGGAGGGGTTGTGTCTTGATGAGTGACGGTCTCTGGGGGCACAAGGGACCTGGCTGGTGACGGTGATTAGAGGTTGTCCTCTAGTGTCATGTTTTTGGCTTATGGCTTTTATTTCCATTTCTCTTCCTAGAAGCTCTCGGCGTGGAGCGATGCTGCCGCGGTGGGAACTGTCCTTTTACCTGTTAGCGTCCGTAGGCTTCCACGTCTATTCTTTCTATGAAGTCTACAGAGTCTCCAGAGGTAAGGTCCCCGTTTTTCTAAACTTGTGTCAGGAAAGCAAGGTGGGGCGGGAGTGCTGGGAGGGGGAGGATCAGGAAGACGGCCTCCTGCGCGCGGGATGGCTCGCGCTCCGCTCTGCGCTCCTCTCTGCTTTCCCCCTGTCTTGGGCAGTTTGAATCGATGACCTGAGTCAGTGGAGGTTGCCACCCTAGTCTTGGATCTTTGAGTTGATCCTGTGGCGGGTCCTCTGAGGCAGGAAGGTTTGGTTCAGTGGCCACTGAAGGCCATGCAGGTGCTTTGCACTGATAAATAGTGGTAAGCTCTTCAATTTCCCCCTCGCCTCTGCTCCTCTCGACACATGGAGGCTGCCCACGGTGTCGGAGGCCCGGACGCCCTTCCTCTTCTTGTCCTGCTGGCTGCCCTGCTTTTGTGCACGTGTTGAAGAGGTACTGTTACCAAGCCCTTGGAAGGGGGGGCACCCTCCTTTCCTTAAAGCATCTTGGAACAAACATCGCCATGTCACTTCTGCTCACACCGGCTGACCAGCGCCAATTCCCGTGGCCCCAGCTGGTAGGCTGGGAAATATGGTGGTTAGCTCGGTGGCCGTGAGCTGCACAAAACTTCCCTTAATGGGGAGGATTGGAAGAGAGAATTTTGGCGGGTCCACGAGTGGTCTCTTCCATAGCCAAGGACAGTTTCCTAGAGGTGATGGAGAGCCTTGTCTTAAGGAAGAACAGAAGTCAGCCAAGTAGAGAAGAGGGCAGAGGCTCTGTGGACAGAGGTGGGTTTGCAGGCAAATGGACAAATGTGTGCCATGCCACTGGGGTGTGAGGAAACACAGCGTGACCTGGGAACTCCGCACCGGTCGGTAGGGCTGGTGCTTGGAGGGAGGGGGCCAAGGGTCGAGCTTTGATCAAGGAGCGGGGATAGGTTGTAAATGACTCTTGTGTATTCCTTTGGCTGAGGCTGCTGCTGCTGCTAAGTCACTTCCATTGTGTCCAACTCTGTGCGACCCCATAGGTGGCAGCCCACCAGGCTCCTCTGTCCCTGGGATTCTCCAGGCAAGAACACTTGCGTGGGTTGCCATTTCCTTCTCCAATGCATGCATGCAGGCTAAGTCGCTTCAGTTGTATCCAACTCTGTGTGACCCTATGGGCAGCAGCCCGCCAGGCTCCTCTGTCCATGAGGTTCTTTAGACAAGAATACTGGAGTGGGATGCCATTTCCTGTCCTTTGGCTGAGGAGTCTGGACTTCATCTGGAAGGTAGGAGAGTTTGCTGAAAGTAAACTCTCAGGTTTCAGTAAACTTTCAGTAAACTTTACTGAAAACGGCAAAGGCAGGTTGGGGAAGCACGGTTGGCAGTGCTGAGCTCTGGGTGGCTGCCTCCACACGGGTCCCTGGGATTGGTTCACATCGGCAGGATCAGCCTTGCTCCCATTCTACACGTGTCCCGCTCAGCGCTGTGGGCTTGGTCGCAGAGACTGACCGTCGAAAGTAGATGAAGACGGTTGGGTCAAGCCGTCCAAGAAGCGGCATCCCCCTGCTGGAGCCTCTCAGCTCTCAGGGCCCATGTGCGTGGAGCTCACCTGCTCTGTGTCAGGCTCCCTGTTCGGTTCTTTCTGGACCTTGTCTCATTCCATCTTTAGAGCAGCCCTGTGAGATGTGGGGTATTACTTAGAGGACGGGCTTGGCTGCAGAAACACAGTCTCTGCAATGACTGTATTCAGGGCTGGAATGGTGTCTGGAGGGTATCCACGACCTTGGCTCCTTCTACCACGTTCCTCTGCCATCCTTGACATATGGTTCCCCCCTCATGACGTGAGGTGGCTGCTCCAGCTCAACTGCCATCTTCACTTTCTTTTTTTTTTTACCAGCAGGAAGTATGGAAGGGAGGGAGAGGACAGATCCTCTCTTCCAGAGCATAACCCTGAAAGTTCCTTCATCCTGTTCATCCAGCTACTGTTCCCTAGAACCTAGTCCTATGGACCTATCACCTGTGAGGGAAGCTCGTAAATGTAATCTTTGGTTGGGAGGCCATTTTTCTCCCCCCAGCGGAACTGAAGGGTTCTATTATAGAAGAGGAAAGAAAGAGAATGGGTGTTAGCAGTTAATCATCAGTCTTTTCCATAAATGGGGTGTCTTTGTTCTCCATTGTTACATAACCGATCGCCCTGAAGCTTTGTGATTTAAAACAACCACCGCCATTTGTTATCACTCACTGTTCTGTGAGGATTTTTCCCCTTTTAAATAGACTATTTTTTTAGAGCAGTTTTAGGTTCACAGCAAAATTGGGCAGGAAATACAAAGAGCTTCTCTGCACTCAGTGTCCCACACAAGCACAGCCTCCTGACTACCAGCGTCCTGCACCAGATTTGTTACAATTAACAACCTGCGTTGATATATCATTATCACCCAAAGTCCATAGTTTACTGTAGGGTTCATTCTTGGTGGCCTTCATTCTGTGAGTTTTGAGAAATGTAAGTTACATGTTTGCATTATTATATCAATAATATCATCCAGAGGAGTTTCATTGCCATAAAAATCTTCTGTGTTCTGTCTGTTCATCTCTCCCTCCTCTTTAATCCCTGGCAACCACTTATCCTTTTACCATCTTCATAGTTTCACCTATTTGCATTAAAAAAAAATGCTTTTTTTTTGCTACACCACGTGGCTTGTGGGGTCCTAGTTCTCTGACCAAGGATCAGACCTGGGTCCCCTGCAGAGTCTTAACTGCTGGACTGACAGGGAATTTCCCAATTTGACCTATTTCAAAATATCATATAGTTGGAATCTGAAATCGTGTCTTTCACTTAATATGCATTTAAGTTCCTCTTTGACTTTTCACAGCTTGAGAGCTTATTTCTTTTTAGTGATGAACAGTATTCCATTGTCTGAATATAGTGATGAACAATATTCCATTGTCTGAATACTCATTCACTGATTTAAAGGCATCTTGTAGCTGCCTAGTTTTGGTGATTATGAATAAGTTTAGTTCATCAGTTCAGTTCAGTCGCTCAGTCGTGTCCAAGTCTTTGTGACCCCATGAGTCGCAGCACGCCAGACCTCCCTGTCCATCACCAACTCCCGAGCTTACTCAAACTCATGTCCATTGAGTCGGTGATGCCATTCAGCCATCTCATCCTCTGTTGTCCCCTTCTCCTCCTGCCCCCAATCCCTCCCAACATCAGGGTCTTTTCCAGTGAGTCAACTCTTTGGATGAGGTGGCCAAAGTATTGGAGTTTCAGCTTCAGCATCAGTCCTTCCAATGAACACCCAGGACTGATTATGAATAAAGCTGCTGTTAAATCCATATGAAGGTGTTTGTGTGGACATTACAACACCCATCACTCCCTTTGGCCAAATACCCAGGAGCAGTGGCTGAATTGTACGTTAAGAGTATGTTTATTTTTTATAAGAAACTGCCAGTTTTCTTCCAAAGTAGCTATATATCATTTTGCATTCTCACCAAAAATGGGTTCCTGTTGCTCCACATCCTTGTAAGCATTTGGTGTTGTCAGTGTTTTAGATTTTGGCCATTGTAATATGTGAGTAGTGGTATCTCATTATTGTTGTAATTTGCATTTTCCTGACGATGTGCACTGTGGAGCATATTTCCATGTGCTTATTTGCCATCTGTATAGTCCTTCGGTGAGCTGTCGTCCAGGACTTCTGCCCATTTTAAAATCAAATTTTTCATTTTCTTATTGTTGATCTTCGGCAGTTGTTTCATATCTTTTAGATAATAGTCCTCTATCAGATATCTCTTTTGCAGGTATTTTCTCCCAGGCTGTGGCTTATCTTCTCATTCCCTTGACTGTGTCTTTCACAGAGTGAAAGCTTTTAACTTTAATGTGCCCAACTTATCAACTTGTCTTTTCATGGATTATGGTGCTGTATCTAAAAAGTGTGTCTATGGTGTTTTATCTAAAAAGTCATCGCATAGATTTTCCTCTGATACTATCCTCTAGGAGTTTATAATTTTGTGTTTTACATTTAGATATCTGTGATATACATTTGTGTGTGTCTGGATTCTTTTTTGTTTTTTTTTTTGCATGTGGATGTTCATTTGTTCCAGCACCACTTGTTGAAGAGATATTCCATTGTATTACCTTGGCTCATTTGTCATAAAGACGGGTTGAGTAAACTTATGTGGGTCTATTTCTGGGCTCTCTATTCTGTTGTGTGGATCTCTTTGTCTATTCTTTTACCAATACCAAACTGTCTTGCATATCACAGCTTTATAGTAAGTCTTGAAGTTGGATTGTATTGGTCATTCAATTTTATTTTTCTCCTTCAATATTATGTTGTATATTTTGAGTCTTTTGCCTCTCTGTGTAAACTTTAGAATCTGTACCAAGTAGATACTAAGTTTGTTGGTATTGACTATATGTAGGTCAAGTATGGAAGAACGGACACCTTGATAATATTGAGTCTTTCTAGCCATAATCATGAAATACATATATCTCTATTTATTTAGTTCTTTGAGCTCATTTGTCAGAGTTTTGTTATTTTCCTTATATAACATACATATTTTGTTACTTAAATATTTCATTTTTGAGGGTGCTGTTGTTTTTAATTTCAAATTTTACTTGTTTACTGCTGATCTATAGTAAAGTGATTGACTTTTGTATATTAACCTTGTATCCTATAACCTTGTTTGGAGAAGGCAATGGCACCCCACTCCAGTCCTCTTGTCTGGAAAATCCCATGGACGGAGCAGCCTGGTAGGCTGCAGTCCATAGGGTCGCAAAGAGTCAGACATGACTGAGCGATTTCACTTTCTCTTTTCACTTTCATGCATTGGAGAAGGAAATGACAACCCACTCCAGTGTTCTTGCCTGGAGAATCCCAGGGATGGCGGAGCCTGGTGGGCTGCTGTGGGGTCGCACAGAGTCGGACATGACTGAAGTGACTTAGCTTATAACCTTGTTACAATTGCTTATTAGTTCCAGGAGTTTTTTGGTTGATTCTTTGTTTTTTCTAGATAGACAATCATGTTATCTGCATACAAAGACAGTTTTATTTCTTCGTGACATTCTGCTTACCTTCTATTTCATTTTCTTCTCCTTATTGCATTAGCAGGATTTCCAGTACAGTGGTGAGAAACAACAGCCTTAGCTTTTTCCTGATCTGAGTAGGAAAGCTTCTAGCTACTCACCATTAAGTATGATGTTAGTAGGTTTTTGTAAAAAAAGATATTCTTTACCTACTCCTTGGAAGGAAAGTTATGACCAACCTGGATAGCATATTAAAAAGCAGAGACATTACTTTGCCAACAAAGGTCCGTCTGGTCAAGGCTATGGTTTTTCCAGTGGTCATGTATGGATGTGAGAGTTGGACTATAAAGAAAGCTGAGCACCAAAGAATTGATGCTTTTGAACTGTGGTGTTGGAGAAGACTCTTGAGAGTCTCTTGAACTGCAAGGAGATCCAATCAGTCCATCCTAAAGGAGATCAGTCCTGGGTGTTCACTGGAAGGACTGATGTTGAAGTTGAAACTCCAAAACTTTGGTCACCTGATGCGAAGAGCTGACTCATTGGAAAAGAACCTGATGCTGGGAAAGATTGAGGGCAAGAGGAGAAGGGAACGACGGAGGATGAGATGGTTGGATGGCATCACCGACTCATTGGACATGGGTTTGGGTGGACTCTGGGAGTTGGTGAAGGACAGGGAGGCCTGGTGTGCTGCGGTTCATGGGGTCGCAAAGAGTCAGACACGGCTGAGCAACTGAATTGAACTGAACCCAGTTAAGAAGGGTCCTCTCTTATTTCTAGTTTGCTAGGAGTTTTAAGTCCTAAATGGGTATTGCATTTTTTTCAGTGCTTTTTGTGTTTCTACTGATATGATAATGTGGTTTTTCTTTAGCCTGTTGTGATGGATTGCATGGACTGATTTTCACGTCCTGTGAGACTTTGTTTTTAATAAATCTGGATTGGACCTAGCTGGGCAGCTCTTCTGCTTTGTGTGTTGGTAGCTGGGCTGCAGTCTTCTGAGCTGGGCTGAAATGTCCAAGATGGCTCACTCACATGATTGGGTATCAGTCCAGAGCTCAGCTGGAGGCTGTCAGCTGGAATGCTATGGTTCTCTGTATGTGGTTCTCCACATGGCTTTCAAGAAGGAGTATTGTGTGTGTGTAAAACCAGAAGCTGCAGAGCTCTTAGAATATAACCTAGAAAGTTGTGTATGTCACTTCTGCCTCATTTATTGGTCAAAGGAAATCTTAGGGCCAGTTTGGATTCAAGCAGAAAAAAGACTATGGCTTTTTATGGCTGGGGCCATAGACAGGGCGAGAAGGGATTGATGGTGGTCATCTTTAGGAGCCTCTACCACAACGAATATTACAGTTCTTTACCCAGACAGGGATACCAAAGTTGAAAAATATACCTTGTCCAAGGTCACACATCTGAAAAACAATGGAACAGGTTTGGCCAACTCTAGACCCAATATTTTATTCTGTTCTGCCACTCATGTTTGTTGATAATTTAATTTCCTTAAGTGGCTTGTGTTACAGGGGAAGCTCTTTTATCTATTGTACGGTAAAACTTCAAACCTTAAAATCTCAAACTTACTGGAATAAAACTTTTCCTTTCTCTGTGGTGAAAGCTACTGGGATGGAGGTGGGAAAGGACCCTTCTGTGGAGGGTACATATCTTTTCTGCACTTCCTGATCCAGAAGCTGTCATCCTGTTTGACTTATTAGTGACCACACCCTAGCCTGGGGCTTCTTTCATCTTTCTTGCTTTTGTCTTTTAATGTCAGTGCCAAAGTGTTTGGCCACTCCCAAGAATTGTCTTCTTCCTCTAATGCCTTTCTTTGCTCACGCAGCTCACAGAAACCAGATCCCCCTGCCAAAGTGTGTTTGATGGTGCGACGTTGAGTCTTCTTGGCTCCATGTCTTACTGTCTAATTCAGGAAAAAAGTGCTGCTTAACCCACATTATGGAAGTAGGTCCACTGGGAAAACTCTCTTCTATGAAATTTTTTGGCGTGTTTGTCTCTGAAGCAAATACAGGGCCTAGAACATATTAAAAGCTCAAAGCTTATTTGTTAAGTGAAATGCCACCAGGGGGCATTTGCACGGCTGACTTCTCTGGGCACAGAGCTGGTGTCTAATTTACTGTTTTCTTCCTCATCAGCAGTAGCAGGGTTGTCCAACCATGAGGGACAGCAGACTGCTTTTAACAGCTCTAGTCAAATGGGATCTCTTGGTAAATCCACAGCAAGGACTGAACAGAACACACACACACCTCCTTCCTCCCAGCTCTACCGAAAGTCTACTTAGAGCATCTCAAAGTCATCTGGAAGTGCTTGGGGGTGGGGAGGGTGCTGACCATGTGTGCTGGTGACCTCTCCCCTGGTGTTCTGGAGAACGGGGGCTCATCCAGACCTACTGCATCACGTTTGTGTCTTATGGTTTAGAATACGTAGGAATTATTTTCGTGTCTCTCTGATTGCACTTAATTTGAGGAAAGCTACCGTGTGCCTTGCGGTAACCTTGAAAGAATGAACGCCTCTGCCTCAGAGAGGGCCATGTAGTTTTGTTGTGCATGTCAGCTTAATGCAGTTCTTGAGATGAAAACAGTTGAATTTTCATCAGAGAAAAACCGTTGGTGATAGGAGATCACCTGGAAAGGCATCTGGAAGGGACAGTCTTAGCCTGCTGTTTCAATTTACTGCCTGTTGGTTTATACTCAAATTTTCTATTTCTTTTTGTGCCCCTTTTTGACACTTTGTAGCTTTCTAGAGATCTGTGCATTTTATGGAGGTTTTCACCTTGATTAGTATATAGTGGCTCATAACACTCATTAAATGTTTGTTTGTTTCTCTAGTTGGCTTCTCTCTTTATATATTTTATTTATTTACATCTTCTCCTTCACGCTGTCCCTCCCTTCCTCTCTTGTTCTCCCTTCCTCCTATTTTTTTTTCTTTGATCAATTGTGTTAGAGATCTTATTAATCTTTTCAGCGTTGGCTTTGTTAGGTGTCTCAGCTGTTTCTTTTTGTTCTCCAACCCATTGATTTCTGCCCTTATCTGATTAGTCGCTTCCTTATTGTTTCTTTGGATTTGCTCTGTTCCTTCTCATTTAAACTTCAGGAGTTGAATGCTTGTTTATTTTGTGAGAGATCTGTTTGTGTCTGATTGTTTTTCTCAAAAGGATTTCCAGAAGAGGAATTATAGAGTCAAGCTACATGAAAAAGTTTTTAAGGTTCTTGACAGATATACCCAGAGTGTTCTCCAGGAATTCTTTGTCAATTAACACTCCTTCTTTTGGAGAATGTCTATCTTATTGTAGTCTTAGTAAGTTGAGCCTTTATTCTTCAATCCATCTCACATGTATTTGATATATGGTATGAAGTGAAGAGTTGAATTATTTATTTTCTCACATAGATAACCAAACACTATAAACTAAGTCTCTCTTTACTGAATTTTAATGCAATCTTGAGCAGGTACTAAATTCTTATATCTACTAAATTCTTTTATGTACACACACACACGAATGCACATATACAATTTGGGGGCTGTCTCTTGTGTTTCATTGATTTTTCAATCAGTTCTTACATCAGTACTGCACTGTTTTAATTATTTTTGCTTTTTGAATGTCTGAGTATCTGGTGGAGTAAGTTACCACTCTTTTTTCTGTATTTCCATTCTTTTCTTAGCTATTCTTACTGGTTTATTCTTCAAGATACATGTTTGAAATTGTCAGGTTTGAAAAAAATGTCATTAGGGTTTTAATTAGATTACAGTAAACCTAGAAATTAAGTTTTGAATAATTTAATATCTTATAATATTGTGTCTTTTTGTCAAGGAGTGTGGTGTTTTTTCCTCAAGGTTTCTCTTATTTCCCTTAGTAAAAGTTCATGATGTCTTCATAATAGGGCCTGTTAAAGTTCCTATTAAGATTGCTTCTAAGTCTTTTTTTTTCCTTTTGTAATTGGGATGTTTTCCAGTTATATTTTCTATAATTTCTGAGTATTTCTGGTCTGTAGTAAAGGTGTTTATTTTGGTTTCTCTATTTTATAACAATTATTTAATTTTCTTAGTGTTTGGCATTTATCATTTGATTCTCCTGGTTTTTGTATTTAGATAATACCATCCATACATAATGATAATGGTTTTGCTTCTTCTGGGCTTCCCCGATGGCTCAGTTGGTAAAGAATCCGCCTGCAATGCAGGAGACCCTGGTTTGATTCCTGGGTCAGGAAGATCTGCTGGAGAAGGGATAGGCTACCCACTCCAGTATTCTGGCCTGGAGAACTCCGTGGACTGTATAGTCCATGGGGTCGCAAAGAGTCGGACACCACTGAGCGACTTTCACTTTTTGTTTCATCTATTATTACTTAACTAGGACTACTAGAACAATGTAGTAGTTGGAAAAGAATGCTATCCTTATTTTAATCCTTACTTTAATGGAAATCCCTATATTGCTTTACTGTTAGTGATAGTTGAATAAGCTTTGCTCTGGGGGAAAACAATCATGTTAAGGAATACTTCTAGCTCTCTTTTACTAAAATTTTAAGATAAACAATATATGTTGAATTTTATCCTTTTTTTTAAAGTATCTATTCAGATGATCACATATGGAGTTTTCCTTTCTCAACCTACTGATATCACTTAAAGATTTTTCCAGTATTGTTTATATGGATTCCTACAACAAACCTACCGTAACTGTGGTATTCTTAAATACACTGCTTGTCTCCATGTTTAAAAAGTATTAATAATTTAAAAATGAGATTAGTTGTCCTATAGTTTTATTGTTTCTTCTGCAGATTTCAATATCAACATTTTGTTAACTTTCTGAAATGAATGAGGACTCTCCCCCCCTCACAATATGGAACTGCTTAAACAGTATCAGAGTTTGATGTTATTCGCTTGTAAGTTTATCTAGCCATGGAGTCTCTTTTTAAGTAGATTCATTAAAAACCTTTCAGTATCTTTCAGGATTCTTGGTATATTTAGGTTTTCTTCTTCAGTTGGTGGCATTTATATTTTTCAATTTCATTGAAGTTTTCAGATGTACTAACATACAGTTGTATATCATATTCTTAGAATGTCCTAAATCCCACGTGTCTCATTTCTCTTGTTTTAGGAACTTTACCAAAGGTTTTGTCTATTTGATAGGCTGATTCTCTTTTTTTGAAGGACAAGCTCTTGGATTTATTTATAAATTCTACTATTTTTCTGTTATCGGTGATTAGTTTCTCAAGAACAGCAGCTGTCTTAGGTCATTTGGCTTTACAGAGCCTAGGCTCACCTCTCATGGAATAGCTATCTTCCTGAAAAGCTGCAGTTAGAGACATTTTATAGAAGGAACTGCGCTTTTTTACTGAGTTATTTCACAGATACTTTATTTTCATTTCTTTAATCTTCAGTGACAAGCAATTAACGTTTTTCACCAGGGAGCCCTGATATTTAAGCAAATATGGAGCAAATTATTTGAATTACTGCCTCCAGTTTCTTTTCTTTCTTTTATATATTTATATATAGTAGGTGTTCTTAAAGCGGGATGCAAATATAGTTGAGCATATTCACCTTTGGGCTTTTGTTTGTTCCTTTGCACGCCTGTTCTCATCACTTGTCACTAATCCCAGCTTATGGGAAAAGGATATAGCAGCTCATTTATAGATGAATTCTTTCATGTTGTTCATTTAACACACGGACCTCTCATGAAGGATGGGCTTTGCCAACCTGGGAGTAATTTTTGCCACTTACTTTTGTGATTAGAGGAGTTTGGTTGCAAGATGGCTGGTTAGTTATCTGGGACCCAGTTCAGGATGGGGATGAAGGCTGCCAATCCTGTGTTTGAACCGGTGGCCTTGCCCTTGGAACCAGCGAGCTGGCTGCCTGTGGAGAGGGCTGCTAGGGGCCAAGCCTGTCTAGGTAGCCAGCACGGATAGTGGGTGTCATGACGCAGCTGCGGCTCCGAGCGTGCCACCTGGTAGGGCTCCATGTTATACTTGACCTTTGTTTTCTTATGGGGCTTCCCTGCTGGCTCAGTGGTGAAGAGTCTGCCTGCAACGCAGGAGACCCGGGTTCGATCCCTGGGTCGGGAAGATGCCCTGGAGAAGGGTATGGCAACCCACTCCAGTATTCTTGCCTGGAGAATCCCGTGGACAGAGGAGCCTGGGGGGCTACAGTCCACAGAGGGTCGCAAAGAGTCGGACACGACTGGGCAGCTAACAGTTTCCTATGTTACTCGTGGCCAGGGTCGTAGCAGATCGTCGACTCCCGGCCTTCCTCCTGGGATGCTGGGCCTCCTGGCCAGCTCCTTCCTCTCAGGCTTACACCGGTGTTTTCTTCCTAAGCTGATACCATGGGGAGGGCCTCGTGGGGGCCTGCGGAGAGTCTGTGTCTTAGAGCCTGAGATAAACCTCTCGGTGACTCTGGACAGGGCGGGGCTGGAGGGCTTTTGAAGGCACCCCTCAGAGTTAAGAGTCCACAGCGCCTCACTCCTCTGGCCCCCTGCTTCCTTAGCCATTGCTCCGTGTTGGATCAAACACAAGGACAGCTTAAGGCTTGCTCTTTGCTGGAGCGTCTCCATCTCAGGCTGGGGCTTCTGCCTCTCCCAGAAGCCCTAAGGATTCCCATGCAAATCGCGTGCCTGCTGCCTGTCTGGATAGACCCCAGAATCCCTAAGGAGCTGTAGAGGAGCTGCTCTGTGATGGAGGTTGGAAGGTCATTTTTGTCCTGTGGTTGCTTTGCATCCTATTTACATATGTGATCCCTGTTTACCTGGGCTATTTTTAAACCACTTTTTCGTTCCTGGGTGGGAACTGGTTTAGAGGAGAGGAGGAACCCAGGCCCTCGGAGAATCTCATGGGAAAACCAGCACCTCATCTCTTGCCTGTGGTCATGTCCGTGTGCACATTTAAGAGCTGCTTACTGTTAAATTCTCTGATCTTCAGAAGGCCGTCTTTTCCACTCCCTTCTCCACTCTCATTCACTACCACAATCTGCTGTAGCCACCAGCTTCCTCGAGAAAGGAAGAATCCCTAGGAGCTGGTTAGTGAAAGTGAAGTTGCTCAGTCGTGTCCGACTCTTTGCGACCCCATGGACTGTAGCCTACCAGGCTTCTCCATCCATGGGATTTTCCAGGCAAGAGTACTGGAGTGGGTTGCCATTTCCTTCTCCAGGAGATCTTCCCGTCCCAGGGATTGAACCTGGGTCTCCCGCATTGTGGGCAGACGCTTTTACCATCTGAGCCACCAGGGAAGTAGGAGCTGGTTGGAATTCCTCAAATGCTAGAAGCATTTAAAGGGCAGATTAGCCACAATTGGGCGTGCTAGTCTGTAGCAGTGGCTTGTGTCAGATGAGGGTGTGTGCGTGCGTGTATTTCCGTCCCCTTCTAGATTACAGTCTCTAATTACTCCTGCCCCAACCCAGAATTGACTTCCCATCAAACTATTGAGGGTGAAAGGAGTCCAGAAAGAGCTCCTGCTGCAGCTTGCCAGCGTCCATTCTCCTAGGTCAGCCGCATTCTATAGCAATGCACTTCAGCTGAATCACGACAGTCTGGAGACAGTGATCACCAAAGTATCACGAATGGATTCACGTTGTATGTCATACAGCGTTTGTTTGAGTCGAGAAATCAGACAAGGGTGACTGGTAGGAATTCTCTGAAAGCTGAGGGAGGATTTTGGTCTAGACGATGCTGTCATGGCCGTAGCCACAGGTGAGCTCCTGGGATGTGGCCGCTTCAGACTGAGATGTGCTGTAAAGATAATGTGTCCATGGAGTTTTGAAGAATTAGGAAGACAAAGGAATGTGTAATTGTTTAGCGTTGATTCCACATTGAAATAATGTTTGGATATATTGGGATAAATAAGACATATTGAAATTAATTTCACCTTAAATTTTTGTCTTTTTTTGTTCTTTTTGCTGTTTAAAGTGTGCCTACTAAAAACGTTAAAATTATAAATATGTCTCACGTAGTATTTCAGTTGGACAGTGGCAGGACAGGGTTTCATCTTGATTCTCCTGTCCACATACGATTCCTTTTTCCCCCACTAGAGGTCGATGTGTCCTAACCGGGAGGAGTCTGGTGCTTCGTGTGGAAATTGCAATGCTTTGGAATGTACCCTTAGAAGAGAACTCCAGTTTTTTGCTTTGTTTCAGTTCTGCATAATTCTGATGTTTCTGGAGGTTGCACTTTGTAGGAAAGTGAAACCAGAACAGAAGAGGCAAGAAAGCAGAGGGGTTTTCCCCCTTGTTGATCTCAGAGGGACCTGCCGCTGTGTTGGGTTGTCGCAGCTCACTGATGGTTCTGGGTTGTTTCCTCGGGACTTGAGTCTGTGTACACCAGCACACACGTATACACACCCAGTGTGGCACGTGGGCAGCTGTAACAGAAGGGACCGGGGCAACCACACACTGCCGCGCCCCCTCCTGCAGCGCGCGGAGTCCGCTGTGCGCGCGCCCTAGAGCTGGGGCCTGCGGGGCCCTGGGCCCCGGGCTCCGCGGGCCTCCCTTTTCTGTCTGCCCCGGAGGCAGCGCTGCCTGCGGCTGGAGGCTGCAGCGCCCCCTCCTGCAGCGCGCGGAGTCCGCTGTGCGCGCGCCCTAGAGCTGGGGCCTGCGGGGCCCTGGGCCCCGGGCTCCGCGGGCCTCCCTTTTCTGTCTGCCCTGGAGGCAGCGCTGCCTGCGGCTGGAGGCTGCAGCGCCCCCTCCTGCAGCGCGCAGAGTCCGCTGTGCGCGCACCCTAGGGCTGGGGCCCGCGGGCTCCGCGGGCCTCCCTTTTCTGTCTGCCCCGGAGGCAGCGCTGCCTGCGGCTGGAGGCTGCAGCGCCCCCTCCTGCAGCGCGCGGAGTCCGCTGTGCGCGCGCCCTAGAGCTGGGGCCTGCGGGGCCCTGGGCCCCGGGCTCCGCGGGCCTCCCTTTTCTGTCTGCCCTGGAGGCAGCGCTGCCTGCGGCTGGAGGCTGCAGCGCCCCCTCCTGCAGCGCGCGGAGTCCGGAGTCCGCTGTGCGCGCGCCCTAGGGCTGGGGCCGGCGGGGCCCTGGGCCCCGTGCTCCGCGGGCCTCCCTTTTCTGTCTGCCCTGGAGGCAGCGCTGCCTGCGGCTGGAGGCTGCAGCTGCTGTCCTCTTGGAGTGTGTGTGTACATCTGCCCTTTGACCCTCCTCCGAAACCAGCATCATTTCAGGATTATGAAGTCAGGTTTCTTTTGATCTTTCTAGGTTCTCCTTCGTGGTCTTCGGTGGTTTTTTGGCTGTTTGTTGGTCTGATGAGAACTGGATTTTTTTTTCCTTGTCTGTGCAGTCTGTGCCCTTTTGGGCGATCTCAGCCACCTCTGGAGGCTTCATCACTGCCCTTATACTGAGGACTTCTCTGAGTCTTTCCCTCCAGCAGAGGCACTCTTTTGAGCTTCATCCATGCCCATCCAGCTGCTTATTACACATCACGTGTGTGTGTTAGTTGCTCAGTCATGTCAGACTCTGTGACCCATGGATTGTAGCCCACCAGGCTCCTCTGTCCCTGGGATTCTTCAGGCAAGAATACTGGAGTGGGCTGCCATTCCTTTCTCTGGGGGCATCTCTTCAACCCAGAGATCGAACCCAGGTCTCCTGCACTGCAGGCAGACCGTTTACCATCTGAGCCACCAGGAAAGCCCACATAGACACCCATAGAGATCACATGGACACCCCGGATTCAGTCCCCACAGCACTCCTTCCTCCTGTGTTGTGGCATTCACCAACATCGTTGTAATTTCTTCCTGTTTGTCTCTCTTACCCAGGATACAGTAAGTCCCAGGAGGGCAGTAGCCATGCCGGTCATGTTCTGCTTTCTTCCTACTGTTTCACACTGTGCCTGGTTATTGTTCATTCTTAAATGTTATTTGAATGAAAGCTTTTAAATGTTTTTTGTTTTAAACCAGTTGTATTGTTCACTTATAAGCATATGTATTACCATGATATGATTCCATCAGTAATCTTGTTAGCATTATGTGATAGGCTGCGATCACCATCATTTTGTGCCACGGTCTGTTCAAAAACTTTTTTTCACCATCTGTGCAAGTGAGGCATTTGCCCTCCTCCCTCCTGTGGTCCCCTGCACTGGGAACTTTCACTCTTGATCCCTCTCATTTTGTGACTTTTATCGCAAGTTAAAGGGGCATTGCCATCAGCCCCTCGTTTTTTCCGGAACCGAGGTCACAGAAATGAAGGAGTGTGACACGTCTCCATGCCTGTAGCTCAGTCCAGAGGCAGCTTTTCCAGGCTGTATGCCAGTTTCTTTTAGTGCCTCTCCTATTAAACCAACCCAGTTTAGTTTGATTTGTTGACTAACAGACACTGTTTTTCTTGTCAGAACATGAAGAGGAACTGGACCGAGAATTTGGCCTGGAGACTAGCACTTTATTCGGAGGATTAAAGAAGGTACAAAGTGGATCAATGATAAAACCTTTTCAGTTTTCAAACCTGATCTCGATACTTTGCATCACTTTTGTATTTGGCATTGGCCCAGGCATGGTGCTCAGCAGCGACTGGAAATTAAATACCTTTGTTGTTGAAAAAGCTGTGAGCACACCACGTGGAGTGTGGGCATTCCGCACGCTCTATGTTTATGTTGTCTCATGGTCTCCTCCCAGGATACTGGACACGTGGATCAGTAACCTCAGCGGTTTGTGCAAATTTCCCTTTTGTAAAGATCGGAAAGTTCCTTCCTGATCTAGTCGCACAGTATGTCCCCTGCATGTGACCCTTCAAGTTGCAAACTTTCAAAGATGCCAGCTTGTGTTAGCACGTCCAATCATGCAAGTTAGTGCACGTGTCTGTACGATTCCTAAAAGATTAAAAAAAGTTTTCTCTATTTTTTTGTGTTTGCTTTTTTATGTATTATTTGTGTGAAAAGTACCATAAACCTATTATCATGCAGTACTGTATAGTCAGTTGTGGTAGTTGGGTACCCAGGCTAGCTTGCTTTGTTGAACTTGCAAATAAACTTTATTTGCACGCATACTCTCAGAATGGAACTTGTTCGAATGTAGAGGACTTCCTGTACCTGTGGGAATCACATGTGGCTCCTGGACACTCCCGGTGCCAACTGTGGGCAACTATAGACCTGCTTCCTTCCCGCCACTAGTGGTCCTGGCTGTCCTGCAGGGCATGCTGGGCATCACCCGCCCTTCTGCCCCCTGGTTTCAGGGCAGCAGCGGGCTGGCTTGCTTCCCCTCCTCTGCAGCTCATTGCGCCTGCTTGGATAGCAGGCAGGGTGGCTGCCGTTGCTTCCCTAGAGGTGACAGCACTTCTGCTGGTGGCGAGGCAACCAAGAGTCGACATCATCAACTTTCCGGTTCCAGCTGGTCTGGGGTCTCTGTGCTTGCAGGCAGCACCCGGTTACTTTCTTCCACCCTGTGGGGATTTCAGTATCTGCAAAACAGCTCCAAAGATACGGCTCAGGCTGTATCTATAGACTTTGTGAAGAAACGGAAGGTCCTTGACTTCGTCCAGTGGGTAAACTATTATTGTTTTGCTTTGTTTGACTTTCCTTTTTTTTTTTTTTTTGCATTTTTCTCACGTCTCTGATTAGACTTATTCTCTGGCTAAAGCTTTCCTACAGACAAGAGGCCGGCGGAGGACATGGGATGCGGGGAGGGTCTGTCCCGTGAAGGCCCTCAGGGCCCTGCTCTGGTTACAGTGGGAGCTCGTCCTTGTGAGTGTCTTGAGTCTTCTCTTTAGAAATATACTGCTGTTGGGCTTCTTGCAACAGAAAAAACTGGTGACCTTTTCTTCTTTCTTAAATTTTAGAGTCATCATTCAGACATTTTAGATAATAACGAATTGTTTGCCGGGGCAAAAATAAGTAAACACATTTTGGACTAAGAGACTTTTCCTATGAGAAGCCGAAGGAGGATCAGGCCCCACGGATTTCATTGCTGCAGGCGCAGCCCTTCTGGGTGTCGCTGTTGGTGCCTCTGGACAAAGGGCCCTCATCTGCACTGACTTCCCAGCTCCCACCCCTCCCACTGCTCCATCACATGCAGCTGCTTGACTTCCTGCCCAGGCTTTAGAGTCTGGGGGACGTGACCTCCTTTGTGCATTCTTTGTGACAGGCGCCTGTGATGGGCACGGTCAGTGCGTGTCGACATTCAGGCCAGCTCTGCCTGTGTGGGAAAGTGCGCAAGGCGCAGAGGAAAGCTCCAAGTTCAGTCACTCAGTCATGTCCGACTCCCTGCGACCCCATGGACCGCAGCACGCCAGGCCTCCCTGTCCATCGCCAACTCCCAGAGCTTGCTCAAACTCATGTCCATCGAGTCAGTGATGCCATCCAACCGTCTCATCCTCTGTCGTCCCCTTCTTCTCCTGCCTTCAGTCTTTCCCAGCATCAGGGTCTTTTCCAATGAGTCAGCTCTTCGTACCAGGTGGCCAAAGTATTGGCGTTTCAGCTCTTCAGTGAACTTGAGAGGTTCCAAGGTTCCAAAGTTCTGTTCTGAAAGGTCTCTGTCCCTCTGTCCGCTGGCCATCTGTCTGTCCATTCACCCGATGCTGTTGAGCCCCTCTGAGCCTCATCTTTCTGTGTCTCATTACCCTGCATAGGGAGTGGGTAGTTTGGGGTCCTAGAATGTAGAGGGAAAGTGATGAGTCAGGGTGGGTCACCAACAGGTGAAGGGAATTGATTCCGTGTGCTTGGTGAAGACCATGAGATAGACCCGGGGCCACATGTAGCAACAGGAGTCCACTGGTGTCTGCTAAAAGTCTTAGTTCAGCTAAAATAAAACCCCGACTGGCTCTGGGTATTTCCTTTGGCGGTTATGGGAGGTGACAAGCAAATGCTCTTCTGATCCAAATTCTAATCAAAAGACAGTATTAGGTGTGAGTAGAAATGGTGAACTTCAGAAGGGAGTCTTCATGTCCTTTAAATATCGCCAGGCCTCAGCACTGCTGCCATCCACTGTTGCAGGTGGCGGCTGGGGAGGGGAAAGGGGAGCTGTTCTGTAACTTGTAGGGTGTTGAACCACATCCCTGGATTCCAGATGCCCGGAGTCCCTGCTGCTCCAAGTCCTGACAGTCACTAGTGGCTCCAGGCATTGCCACGTGTCCCCGAAGGACAAAACTGCCTCTCTTTGCGAACAGCCGGCCGCGGTAACGGTGAAGGGCTCTGCCCTGCTGATTCGGCCGTCTCTTCCCGTTGTTCCTCCCGTTTCCTCCTCTGGCTTGTGCCTCACCGCTTCCCTCTGAGGTCCACGTTCTTGCTTCACATCTGAGCTCCGGCATCTCCTGTCGTGGAATTTTTACTTGGACCTCTCAGCTGGGCTTCATGCTCATAGTTCCCGGCGCTTCTCTGCCTCTCTTTTTATCAACTTCCACAAGTGCAGCTTTGAATGAATGTGTTTGTGTGCACAAGCCCATACGGAGTGCTGGGGACACAGCAGTGAGCCAGACAGGCAAGGCTCCTGCCCCAGGGTCTCCTACTGGGGACAGACCAACCGTAAGTAAAGAAATGAAGGTGACGGCCACAGATGGAGCTAAATGATGTGAGGGAAATGAGCAGGGTGATGTGTACTAATGCCTTGGATCACATCTCGTATGCTATTATGATAAGTATATTTGTACAACTTTTGTCTTGTATTATCCATCCTCCACCAGACTGTGAGTCCCACTGGGCAGGGCTGGGATTTAATCAGTCCTGTATCTTCAGTACCTGGAACAGAGTCGGTGAGTATTGTACTGAATTTAACTGCAGGAAAGAGGGAGGAACAGTGTGCCAGACTGCACCATTGGAGTAAAATGCGTCGGTCCTAAGCGCACCTAGACGGACGCGTCGGTAAACGCCAAGTGGGGCAGTGTTGACAGTCAGGACGGGGAGGCACCATTTCGGGCACGGGCAGCCCACCCTGCTTCTGGGAGAGGAGCGCGACCTTCCGCCGAGCGCCTCAGAACCGGTGGGATTGGCACGGTCCCCAGTAGCGGAGACGTTCTTCCAGAGGAGCTCACTGCGGTTGGAAAGGGGATGCGTGTGTTAGGGTGATGGCGACTCCAGGCGAAGCTTTGGGACAGAGAAGTGCTGTTGGGCCTGACCACAGTCCCCCCGGTTGTTGCTGATGGTAGAGCTTGGAGGATTGATTGTAGCCCAGACCAGGAATACCGCTGGGTCTTGTCATTCCATCAGAGTAAAGCTGCTTGCTTTCGCCAGGAGGCCAGGGGCGGGTGGTGCAGCTCTCAAGGACTGTTGAGACTCCATATGCTGTTTGTGACGTCTCTCCTTGCAGGCTTGGCAGTGCCTCCCCGCACGGGCTCCGCTGGCTTCCTGGAGCAGTCGTGTGCAGGAGCCCGAGTGTGGTCAGGGAGGAGTCGAGCTCGACGCCTTTCCAGTCCTGGCCATGCGTCTTGGTGTTTGCTGGTTCCCTTCTCTTTTCTTCCCCCCGCCTGACATTCTTGCTCAATGTCCTGAGACTATAATGAAGACGCTTTAGTGGCTGTGTTCCCTGCTTGATGTCTCCAGATAGTAGGCTCTGAATCAAGTGATCATTCATGAAGGAAGCTCTATGTTGGGCTGTGTTGTCATGAATTTTTTTCCTTTTATTTTTATTTCTGATTGAAGATAGTTGGCATAATGGAAAGAGCACAGGTTTGGAGTTGGATGTACTTGAGTTCAAAATGCAGTTTGCTCCATTTTGGAAAATCATTTACCACATTTGAGCCTTAGTTTTCTTTCTTGGAATATGGGCATGGGAGGTCTCATTGTAGAGAAAGAGATAATGGATATAAAACACCCAACATGGGGACTTCCCTAGTGGCCCCTAAGACTCAGCTGTCAGTGGAGCGGGCTCAGGTTCAATCCCTGGTTGGGGAACTAAATCCCACATGCCGCATGCCACAGTGAAGATCAAATATCCTGAGTGCTGCAGCTAAGACCCAGCACAGCCAAATAAAAAGATAAATAAATAAATATTAAAAAAACCCACACCCCACCCAGCATGTCTGTGCTTGGTACAGAATGGACCCCCAGTCCATGCTGTGGTCATTATTTTGTCCTTTTGTGGTTGATGACGTCCTTGCTTTAGAGCTAGGATTTGTTGATTCCCTTTCTCTGGCAAGGAGATAATGTTCTACAGAGGAACATTTCAATCTAGAAGGAGGTGGATTGCTACTGAAAGGTGCTCTCCAGAGCCTGATGTCTTATGAAGAATTTTGCATGTAATCAATTACTCATTTCTTTCCCAAGGACACCTCTTCCTGTGACAGTTCTGAAACTGGGGCCCTCTTGGAAATAAGTTCTTTTCAGAAGTAGAATCAGAGAAGAATTTTCAGTGCCTGCCAAAAGGTTAGAAAAGACAAGTCAGAGAAGGAAGCTTGACCACTAATGTCTTTGAATGTTAAGAGAGAAAAGGTTGTTTCTAAAGTAAAGATACAATTTTTAGGCTACTCAAATTTTATCTATAAAGATTTTAATATTCAGTTATTTACAAATTACTTTATATTTTGATAACCCCCCCCCCAAAAAAAACCCCCCAAAACCCAGAAAGCTCTGTGCTGAATCATTTAACAAATATTCCTTGAGTGGCTCCTGTGTAAGAGGCTTCCAGCCTGGGTACTGGGAGGCTGAGACCTTCCAGGCTCAGTCCCTGTCCGCACTGGGCCCTAAATTCGGGGGGCAGTGATGCTGAGACAGTGAGGTAAGTGATGTAACCACCTGCCGGGCATGGAGGAAACAGAAGGTGCCTGTCCCCCAGACGCACAGAGATCAGAGGTGAGGTATTGGGGAAAGATGGGAAAGAAGGGAATAGTAGGCATACAGACTGGATTTGAGAGAGTCCGTCAGCCTGGCTGGGAGGTAACATGTGAGGGGAAGAGATGATACAAGATAGAGGCTGGAGCATAAAGGTGATCGGGTCCCGTACGTGGAGTCTGGACTGTATTCAGAAGCAGAGGGTGGTTCTTGAAGAGGGGTGAGGCCATTGGCGTTTCTGCTGAGGCCCCTCTCAGGAGCCCTGTGCTGTCCCTTCCTTTCCTGGCTCTCCTGATCCATCCCACTCAAGGTCTGCGCATCCCTGGAGTTAATGTTCTGGGATGGATATCTCAGGCATGTGTGCTTCAGTCATGTCGGACTCTTTGCGACCCCATGGACTGTAACCCGCCAGGCTCTTCTGTCCATGGGATTTTTCAGGCGAGAATTCTGGAGTGGGTTGCCATGTCCTCCTCCAGGGGGATCTTCCTGATCCAGGGATCAAACCTGCCACTCTTAAATCTGTATTGGCAGGCGGGGTCTTTACCACTAGCGCCAGTGTTGCTCGGAACCCATGCACGGCTCCTCGTTTCTTACTGTGTCAAACCCGTGCTCTGAGGCTGACATTCAGCCCCTTTCCACTTGTCCACTGGCCCGGCCTTGTTCCAGCAGCCTCAGCTCCTGTGTGGTCCCTCTGGGCTTCCAAGTAACAGGACCATCTGACATTCCCCAGGGATGCCTTGATGTTCCTCCCTGTGATCCTCACGCAGACTGGTGGGTGCCTCCCTCCTGCCCGAGGAGCAGCCCACGGGGAGCCTTTCCTGATGCCGCTCCCTGCCTTGTCCTGATGCTGGCCTGGGTTTCTCCCTCCCACGAGCTCCATTCCTAGGACCCCTTCCCTAGCCGGTGTTACATATTTATTTATGTGACTGCACCGGGTCTTCATTGCGGGGCATGCAGATCTGTAGTTGCCATGTGAACTCTTGCGGGATCCGCTTCCCTGATGAGGGATTGAACGCAGGCCGCCTGCACTGGGAGCGCAGAGTCGTAGCCGCTGGACCACCAGGGAAATCCCAGGAGTTACCTCTTTTAAACATAAGAGGACCTTCCATCTCTGCCCGACACAGGGAGGCATTCAGTGGCGGCTGCTGGGGCCTGGCCGTGAAGGGACGCTGGTCCCTTGGCCAGTGTTTGCCGAGTTCCACGCGTCTGAGGTCTGGCAGGTTTAGACAATGTAGCCCTTCCCTCATTTTTCCTTAAGCCGTGGCTCCTCAAAGACGATTCCGGTGTTCTGGTTATATCTCTGCCTCCCTCCATCTGATGGGGACAGGTTAATAAGTGGTTTGGCTGTGCGTGTGAATTTTCACCCTGTCCTTATTACCAGAAAATTGGATTTTATGCAGCTTTGCCCTTTCACGGGGGGGCTGGTCTACAGAGGCAGAGTCCTGTGCCCCGTGCCAGCCCAGGGAGAGAAAGAGGGGTCTGAGGGGTCTCCAAGTGGTGGGGGCAAGAAGCCCTCGGACTAGTGATGGGAGGAAGGGTCCTGAGCACATGTTGGGCTTGATTCCCTCTTGTCAACACCAAGAACTCCTGCCCTTAACCTGCCAGCACACCGTCTCTGGCCTAGTCTCATCCCCACGCCCACCCCCCGGCTGGATGTCCTTGATATGTTGGAGATTTGCAGCCAGGTGGGGGGAAAAAGTGATTTTTTAGTGATTTCCTGGGGAGGACAGGAAAGGGAGGCTCTGCCTTGTGTAAAAATAGGGGTTGCAGTGCAGACAGATAAACATCAGATTTGCTTATTAGCTCAGCAGCCAAGTCCCCTGCTCGGCCCTCCTCTCTTTTTTTATATCTACTAGCTCATGGAAAACATGATTTATTTCATTCGTAGGTTCTTGAAGGAGCCAGGAGAAGATAAGGTGAAGTTAGAACCAAGGGTTTAGCCTTGCAGAACTAAAAGATCAGATGTGTGCGTGAGAGAGACAGGTTCTCCATGAATGCTTAGTCACATCTTGAGGTGATGATATAGATTTGGAGTGGTGAGAAATTTGTCAACCACAAACCAGTCAGTTTACGAGTAATTCTTTGCTAACCAGCTGGTTTGCAGTAGGTTCTGTGGGCTAAGGGAAGTAAGAAGCATGGATTCGCTCCTCAGGAAGCTTACACTCCATCCAAGAATGCCAGGCTGCCGTTTCATTTTCGTAAGGATGATGTTCTGGTTATTTAACCAAGGACAGCAGCATCAGTCAAGCTGTAGAGATAGCAGCTTGGATGACTGGCCCTATTTGTGTGTCCTGCCTGAAAATTAGCACTTGTATTACATTCACCTGAGTGTTTCCGTTTGTATGAGTGTCTCGGGTTGGTCTGTTCTTGTGTGCTGAGTTGCTTCAGTCGTGTCTGACCCTGTGCAACCCTGTGGACCTATGAACCATAGCTGCCACGCTCCTCTGTCCATGGGATTCTCCAGGCAAGGATACTGGAGTGGGTTGCCATGCCCTCCTCCAGGGGATCTTCCCGACCCAGGGATTGAACCTGAGTCTCTTAATCTCCTCCTTTGACAGGCAGGTTCTTTACCGCTGGCGCTAACTGGGAGGTATACTGGTTGGTATAGCCAAAAGTTACTGGGAAAATTTCTAACCTTGGAATGACCAGGGAGGGTTTCCTGGAGGAGGTGGATCTGACCTGAACCTTGAACAGAAGAATCACGTGTGTCTCGACCCCAGTCTGTCTCGTTCTTTGCTTTGACTCATTGTAGCTCCTGATAATTGGAAGTGGGTGAACTAAAATCTCTTCTGCTCCTACAGTGTCACTGCCAAGTGATATATTGGAAGGAAAGAGTCCAGATATGAATTCTGCCACGTGTGCAAACACTTTATTTATTTCGTGGCAGGTACAAAATCTGCCACTGAACCTGTTCTTTGTCTTGAGGTTCTCCAACAAGTACCCCGTAGGAAGAATTCACTGGAGCTTTGGCAGTTCTACTCTGTGGGCTGGAGCAGACACCCTGCTCGTCTGATGGAGGGACGGAGAAGCACGGGAGTGTTAGGAGGAGGGCGAGGCTCGTAAACTCTCACATGCAGCTTTAGACACCAGTATTGAAATCGTTTGGATTGTGGCCATGTATGGAACTGAATTTCTGACTGGGACCATTCAGATGCTAGCTCAGTCCTTGTGGAATGTGGATTTTGCATTTGGGCACTGTTAGCTTTAAGAACTGGGTGTTGTTTTTCAAATCCTAAAAGATGATGCCAAATGCCTCCTGAGAAATCTGTGTACTGGTCAAGAAGCAACAGTTAGAACCAGACATGGAACAACGGACTGGTTCCAAATTGAGAAAGGAGCGTCAGGGTTGTATGTTGTCACCCTGCTTATTTAACTTACATGCAGAGTACATCATATGAAATGCTGGGCTGGATGAAGCACAAGCTGGAATCAAGATTGCTGGGAGAAACATCAATAACCTCAGATACGCAGATGACACCACCCTTTGGCAGAAAGCAAAGAGGAACTAAAGAGCCTCTTGATGAAAGTGAAAGAGGAATGAAAAAGCTGGCTTAAAATTCAGTATTCAAAAAACAAAGCTCATGTCATCCTGTCCCATCACTTCATGGCAAATAGATGGGGAAACAATGGAAACAGTGACAGACTTTATTTTCTTGGGTTCCAAAATCACTGCAGATGGTGACTGCAGCCATGAAATTAAAAGACGCTTGCTCCTTGGAAGAAAAGCTATGAGCAACCTAGACAGCATATTAAAAAGTAGAGACATTACTTTGCTGACAAAGGTCTGTCTAGTCAAGGCTATGGTTTTTCCAGTAGTAATGTATGGATGTGAGAGTTGGACTATAAAGAAACCTGAGCACTGAAAAACTGATGCTTTTGAACTGTGGTGTTGGAGAAGACTCTTGAGAGTCCCTTGGACTGCAGGGAGATCCAGCCAGTCCATCTTAAAGGAAGTCAGTCCTGAATATTCATTGGAAGGACTGATGCTAAAGCTGAAACTCCAATACTATGGCTACTAGATGTGAAGAACTGACTCATTTGAAAAGACCCTGATGCTGGGAAAGATTGAAGGCTGGAGGAGAAGGGGATGACAGAGGATGAGATGGTTGGATGGTATCACTGACTTGATGGACATGAGTTTGAGTAAACTCTGGGAGTTGGTGATGGACAGGGAGGCCTGGCATGCTGCAGTCCATGGGGTCACAAAGAGTCAGACACAACTGAGCGACTGAACTGACTGATTTTTAAGAACAGTCCCTTGGGGTCGACGAGGTTGTTTACACAACACATCCCATGTAAATGCTCCAACAGCTGGGATTCTGAGGGTAGGAGAAGCAGAGTTCAGTGAGGCTTGAAGCTGAAATTTGGGGAAGAGATGTGGGGGAGTGGGGGGAAGCGGAAACACTTCCTTCTCCCAGTACATCCCCTAAAAGTGGTGCCTGTCACCATTCTTAAGAAGGTTACTACCTTTTAAAATCATGACATGACAGATGATAAGTCTGTTAAAAAAGAAATTAGAAGCAGCCTCAGGATTACAGTGAGATCATGGGCCCGTGGGAGATGTGAAGGATGGCATCTCTGTGTGTGCAACTGACTGAAGCCACTCTGAGGATCACGGTGGCTGCTGAAAAAGTCAAGATAAGTGGGGGTTATTCCACCATAATTTTGCTCCTGGGTTTCATGAAGGCAGTTCTCCAGCTAAATTCAGTCACATGTGTAGACATTTGTTAGGGAAGCGGTGGAAACCAGTTCATACCTGTCCATCTCATGGGCCCAATGAGGTCGTTTTAGGTCCTTATCCTTTAGGAGCCACTATCACGCATGGAGTGTTACTTCCACAGATATTTTTACCGAGTCTAAGCTCGACAGAGGATGAGATGGTTGGATGGCATCACTGACTCAATAGGCATGAGTTTGAGTAAACTCTGGGAGTTGGTGATGGACAGGGAAGCCTGGCATGCTGCAGTCCGTGGGATCGCAAAGAGTCGGACACGACTGAGCAACTGAACCGAACTGAAGCTTGCTTTGCTTTCTACACGACAGGCCAATACATCAAATGAGGCATTGAGGCAAGGAATACAACTTTATTCGGAAAGCTGGCAGACTAAGAAGACAGCCTGAGGTCTCAAAGTAACCATCTTATCAGGCACTGGATGCGTTTCTTTTGTAGAACATGGAGGGGGAGGAGGTGAAGAAATAAAGTACAAAGGCCATTCATCCTGTAAATCTCTCCTGGAATGGCCATCCTGGGGGAAGGGATGTGTTTCTTATTTCTTGCAGCCATTCACAGGTGTAGAGCGGGTCAGGGTGTTGCCCTGAATAAGAAAGGCACTTTGGTTTAACATTCAGGCAGAGGGGCAAGGTTCCCCAAGGCCCAGGCACACCATTTTGTACTGACAGGATGCTTTCAGTAAAAGAAAACAACAGGAAGCAAAGGTTAAAGTAGACACCTGAAGTCAGATCTTATTCTTCCCTGTAACAGGATGGACAGGGAAACAATCTGTTTCATGTCAGGTGCCCCGAAACTCTCCAACTTGTAGACTCATACAGGGCCTTTGAAGGGGCCCTCAGGGCCATCACTGAGCGTGTGTGTGTGTGTGTGTGTGTGTGTGTGTGTGTGTGTGTGTGTATGTATATTTGAGTTATTTTTAAAATTTTATTTTAATTTATTATTTTTATTGGTTGGAGGCTAATTGCTTCACAACATTTCAGTGGGTTAAAAATTTATTTTTAATTGAAAGATAATTGCTTTATAGAATTATGTTGGTTTCTGACAAGCATCAACATGAATCAGTCATAGGTATACATCTATCCCCTCCCTCTTGAAACCCCTGTTGGGGGGAGTGTGTGATTTCCTCCCTTAGGTCTGGCTGCAGCAAAGATTTGAAACGTCCGACCAGTGTTACAGCTTGGTTACAGCTCCGTTTTATTCGATAAAACATAGTATACCCTTGAGGTGTGAGGGCAGGCCAACCTCAAAAAGGAGAGGCTCAATCTTGGCTCCTCTTTTTATGTTTTGTCTCCTCCCCCTGGAGCCTGCCCTGTGTAAATTGGACTGGCCCGGAGGGCTGTTTGCTTCATCTGAGGTTCTCTCGCCGGAATCTTAGCCTTTTTTTTCCTTTGTCTTCTGGTCACTGACATTATAGCCCCTCGCCCCCGCCCTTGCCCTTTTTTAAAAATTAATTTTTAATCAAAAGATAATCACTTTATAGAATTGTGTTGGTTTCTGCCAAACATCAACATGAAGTCAGCCATAGGTCCCCTTCCTCTTTGAACCCCCTGGGTAGGAGTTCCCTGAGTAATACAGCCAATACCCACTGACTGTCCATTTTCCATACGGTAATGTAAGTTTCCGTGCGAACCTCTCCATAACCCCCTGTGCTTGCGCTCCTGACTTTCATAGGGTAGAGAAGAGAATTACTTTCAGGTTGTTCTGGTGTGTCTGATAGGAGTCACCAGTAACTGGCAGGTCCAGACTTTAACTGGTAGAACTCATGTGACTTAAACCTATGATATTTTTACAGTTTTATAGATATATTTACAGGACTTCTCTGGTGGCCTAGGCACTAAAGTGTCTGCCTACACTGCAGGAAACCCGAGTTCTACCCCTGGGTGGGGAAGATCCTCTACAGAAGGAAATGGCACCTCACTCCAGTACTCCTGCCTGGAAAACCCCACGGATTGAGGCGCTGGACCGTGGGATCGCAGAGTCAGACACGACTGAACAACTTAACTTGATTTCTGACAGACGAAAAAACCCAATGAAGCCTTACTCTGTCATTGTAGGTAGACGCTTTACTCTCTGAGCCACTGGCTGAGTCATAACTACATTGATTAAAATACAATGTTAGAAAACCAAAATCACAGTGCTATTCCTATAAAGAATTGTCTTTCTTTATACCATCAGAGATCAGCCTTGCCGAAGCAAAGCCTCAAAAAATTAGCTTAACAACTCAAGGTTGTTCCTCTCCACGGAAATCTTTAGTAAAAGGCGAAAGATTTGTACGATCTGAAGAGAAACCAGAGTATGCTCTTGGCTTGCTAAGCTTGGGCCTCCCAATAACTGCAACTCCTACTTCACTGATGGTGGTTCGGTATCACAAGGGTTACTTCCTGCCTAAAGTTTAAACAAGGAATTGTGTAACCAAACTTCTCATAGTTAGAAATGTTGAGCTTAAAAAAATATTATTTTAAGCCTGAAAAGGTTGTACTGTCGGCAGGGTACGATGGGTATGCAAATGAGAAGTCTGAGTCATCAACTTTGAGATTCTGCAGCACGTTAGTCTTCATAGCTGCACCTGGAGTCGCCACTAGGGGGCGAAGCAGAGGTCCACGTGGCCGGGCCCTCAACCTCCTCGTGGTTCAAGCCCGGAAACTGCAGTTTTTCTAAATTGTGTATCGTGACTTTGAACGTGCTTCTTTTCCTTTTTTTTCCGCTAACCACCAGCACAGTTAAAATACAGAACCAGGAAGAACTCCCCTGCTGCCTCTTTCTAGTCATACCCATCCTGTTCTCCCCATCCTTAACCCATGGAAGCCACTGTTTTATTTTCCATCCCATGATTTCATCTTTTCAGAATGTTCTATAAAGAGAATCATACAGTATGTAACCTTTTGAGAATGGCTCTCTTCCTGCCGCCCCCCCCCCCCCCCCCCCGTTTAATGTCCTTGAGAGTCATACTTCTTGTGTGTGTCAAGAGTTTGTTCCTTTTCTTTGCAGAAAAGGGGTGGACCCGTTTGTTTAACCATTTGATCCTTGCAGGACATTTTGGTTGTTTCGTTTTTGACTATTATAACCCTGATGTGAATATTTGTGTACAGGTCTTTCTGTGGACTTAAGTTTTATTTTCTCAGGGATAAATACCCAGGTATTTGATTGCTGGATTGTATGATAAATTTATGTTTGATTTTGTAAAAAAAAACTATAAACTTTTTTCCAAAATGGCTCTACCATTTTACATTCCCACCAAAAAAAATGTATGAGATACTTAGTTTCTCTGCATACTTGCCAGTACCTGGCATTATTAACAATTTAAATCTTAGTTATCCTGATAGTCATGTAGTGGTATGTCGTCATGGCTTTAATTTGCGTTTCCCTAATGGTTAAAAGAGGCTGAACATGTTTTCATGTGCTTGTCTGTCATCTCTGTATCCTCTTTGGTGAAATTCTGTGCATATCTTTTGCCAATTTTAACTTGGATTTGTTTGCTTTATTCTTACTGTTGAGTTCAGAGTTCTCTATATAGTCTAAATACTAGTCCGTTGTCAGATGAATGGCTTGCAAATATAATTTCCCAGTCATTACTTTGATTTTTTTATACTCTTAGTAGGGTCTTTCACAGATGTCCAATTTATCTTTTTTTTTCTCTTACAGACTGTGCTTTTGGTGGCATGTCTGAGTGTTCTTGGCCTAGTTGTATGACCCAAAGATTTTCTCTTTTTTCCTCAAAGTTTCCTAGTTTTGCATTTTACCTTTAAATCTAAATCTTTAAATCCTGTGATCTTTAAATCTTTAAATCTGTGATCCCTCTTGGATTAATTATTATATTAATTTAGGTAGAGATTTCTGTCCAGTTGCTACTGCACCTTTTGTTGAAAAGACAAATTCCTCTATTGAGTTGTTTTGCACCTGTGTCATAATCAATTGGCCAAACTTGTATGACTGTATTTCTGGGTTCTCTTTCTGTTCCATTGATCTGTGTATCTGTCTTTACACTAACAGCACGTTTTCTTAATTACTCTTAAGTCTTAAAATCAAATAATATACTTTATTCTTTTTTCTCAAAGTTTTTTTTTAGCTCATTTTGTTCCTTTTTGTCTTTCCAAATATGCTTTAGAATAAGCCTTTCTCTATCTACAAAACATCTTGCTTGGATTTTGGTAGAATTCTGTTAAACTTATAGATCTATTTGGAAAACTGATGTCTTCCTTATATTGAATTTTCCAATCCATGGACACAGTATGTTTGTAGGTTTATTTACACCTTTTTTGGATTTCCTTCATTAGTATTTTGCAGTTTTTAGCCATGTAAATTCTATGAATTTTTGGTGGGTTAGATTTATACCCAAGTATTTCTGTTTTTTAGTTTTTATAAATGATTTACATTTTAAATTTCAATTTCCACATGTTCATTGCTAGTATAGAGATGTACAATTGGCTTTTATTGAGTTGGTGAAAAAGTGCATTTGGGTTTTTTCATAAGATGTTATTAACATGTTGATCTTATATTCTATAAGATCATAACCTTATATTCTGTAAGATTGTAATTGGTCCTTAACTTTCCTGGACTCATTTAGTCCTTATTATTTTTTTTTTTAGTTTCTTTTTGGCAGACTTGTTGAGTTTTTCTAAATAAACAATGATAACATCTACAAATCAGGACATTTTCATGTCTTCCTTTTCAATTTATGTAACTCTTATTTTCTTATTGTGCTGGCTAGGACTTCCTGGACAATGTTGAAATACTAGTTATGAGAGTGTATGTCTTTTTTTTTCCCCCCAATCTTAATCATTCAGTCTTTCCCCATTAAGTATGATGTCTCTAAAGGTTTTTTGGTAGATGTTCATCTGTCAAGTTGAGGAAGTTTCCCTCTATTCCTAATTTTCTGAGAATTTTTATGAATTGGTGTTGAATTTTGTCTGTTTTCTCTGTGTCAATTGATATGATCATGTGGTTTTTTTCTTTAATTAAGAATGTGTTAATATGTTGGATTACTTTGATTGATTTTTGAATACTGAACCAACCTTGTATCCCTGGGATTAAACTCTACTTGGTTTTGGTGTGGGCTTTCCTAATAGCTCAGTTGGTAAAGAATCTGCCTGCAATGCAGGAAACCCCAGTTTGATTCCTGGGTCGGGAAGATCCCCTGGAGAAGGGATAGGCTACCGACTGCAGTATTCTTGGGTTTCCCTTGGGGTTCGACTGCTAAAGAATCCGCCCGCAACGCGGGAAACCTGAGTTCGATCTCTGGGTTGGGAAAATCCCCTGGAGAAGGGAAAGGCTATTCACAGTCCATGGGGTTGCAAAGAGTCAGACATGAGTGAGTGACTTTCACTGGTCCTGGTGCATAGTTTTTTAGTATATGTGGCTGGACTACATATATAAAGATCTTTGATTTTTGTTGTGGCATGCGGGGTTTTTAGTTGAGGTATGCAGCATCTTTAGTGGTAGCATGCAAGCTCTTATTTGCCGCATAGTTCCCTGACCAGGGATCAAACCTAGCCCCTGCATTGGGAGCTTGGAGTCTTAGCCACTGGACCACCAGGCAATTCCTGACAATTTTCTTTTGTCTGTGTTCATGTGTTCAATGTCTGAATTTGACTGATTATATATGATCTTGAATTTTTACTTTCAGACTTCATGTGTTTATTGTTATGCTCATAAAAGGAGTTGGGGAATATTTCCCCTTTTAAAGAGAGCATCTTTAGATATCAGGTAGGTTTCTTTAGTGAAACCACATCGGACTGGAGTTTTCTTTTTGTGGATTTTAAAACTATGAATTCAATTTGTTTGGTTAAAATGATGCATTTTTATTGGATGAGTTTTGGTAGTTTGTGCTTTTTGAGAAATTAGGCCATTTATTCTCTAGGTTGTCAAATTTATGTATATAGAGCTTTTCTTAGTATGCCTTCTTATCCTCATTAGATCTGTGGAGTTTGTAGTGGTATCCTTTTTATTCCTGATTTTGGTAATTTGTGTCATCTTCTTTTTTATTGTTTGTTTGTTTTTCAGAAGTTTGTGAACTTACTGACTTTTACAGAGAGTTTTTTGTTTCGTGAGTTTTTTCTGTCTTGGATTTCAATGATTTCTGCTCTTTATTTCCTTCTTCTTGCTCTGTTTCTGTTTTGTTCCTTGTTTTTCTAGTTTCTTAGAGTTTTGATGTTTTTACTCTAATATAACTGTTTAGTGTTTTGTATTTTCTAAGCAGTACTTTAGCTAATATTTTGATACTTTCTTTTTTGTTTTATTCAGTTCTAATTATTTTTTAATTCCCTCAAGACTGCCTCTTTGACTTGTGTTATTTAAAAAGCATTTGGAGATTTTCCTATTATCTTTTTGATACGGATTTCTAGTTTGATTCCATTGTTGTCAGAGAGTATACTCTGTATGTTGAGATTCTTTTAAATTTGTCGGCCTTTGTTTTTTGGCCCAGGATACCATCTGAGTGCTCCATGGGAGCCTGAACAGAATGTGTATTCTGATGTTGTTGAATGGCATGTCCTATACATGTTGATTAGATCCTGTTGATTGGTAGCGGCAAGTGTCTTTTTGTCCTTAACGATTAATCTGGAAGATTAATGGTTAATCTTAGTGATCTGCCTGGTAGTTTTATCAGTTGCTGTGAGAGAAATGTCAAAACCTCCAGCTCTAGTTGTGGATTTCTGTTTCTATCTGTTCTGTCAGTTTTTGCTTCATGTATTTTATAGCTTTGTTATTTGGCACATACGTGTTTAGGGTTGTTATGCCTTCTTGATGGATTGACTCTTATCATTACCTAATGATCCTTTTTGACTCTGGTGATTTTCTTTCATTGAAATCTTACTTCATCTGATATGAATGTAGTCTCTACTGCTTTCTTTTGATTAATATTTGTAAATCAGTTCAGTCACTTGGTCGTGTCTGACTCTTTGGGCAGCCACCTAGTGGACAAAGGGGACAGAGTGAAAAGATACGTGGGAGACTCCTCCTACCTTCTCTGTGTTCATTTTCCTGGTCTTTTACACAGTATGTAAAATTCCAAGAGAGAGATGGTAAGTGAGATTATGAGAGGCTCCCATCTTCCCCGCTGGACAGATGATGGCAATAATGTCAGTTTTTCCTTTTCTCTCTTTTATTGGTCTTATCTTTCTTCACTGACCTGCCCCAGGGCCCTTCAACGTTTTGGGATTCTGTCTGGAGTTCCAGTTTGTTGGTATTTGCTCACCACAGAGATGTTACATATTAACGAGCTTTCTTGACTGTATGAAGACTCTAAAAAGAAAGCAAATTCTTTGAGCATGGGGAGCATTTTAGGGGCCATGGCTCCCAAAGGGCTGCGTACATGCATGCTCAGTTGTGTCCAACTCTTTATGACTCCGTGGACTATAGCTCACCAGGCTCCTCTGCCCATGGGATTCTCCAGGCAAAAGAATACTGGAGTGGATTGTCATGCCCTCCTCCTGGGATCTTCCCAACTCAGGGATCGAATCTGTGTCTCCTGCTTTGGCAGGCAGATTCTTTACGACTACGCCACTTAAGAGCTGGAACCATTTTTTTCTCCATATTACTGTGACTTTGTCTTTTTGTTATTCTGGAGAAGTGACACTAATGAGATGCATGATTTATTAGCATAGTTGGTAGCTGGGAAATCTTATAAGCATATATAATTTGTTGTCTAGTGATTCTATTCTATTACTTTTTTGGGGGGGGTCTTGATCCCTAACTTATTTATCAGCTTTATTACTTATTTACAACTATTTCTCCACATGCCTTATAGAAAATATGGTTAGTGTTTTTCCAGTTTGAGAGACATGGGAAATATAATATAGGTTTTGTGTCTTTGGTTTCATACTAGAATTTAATGTTTCTTTAAAAGAAATTGGTTCTTTGTTAGCTTTAGGAAGAAAGGGAGAAATATGGACTAGATAAAGTGGGGAGAGAGAATCTTTAGATGTTTCAGGACATATGTGCACATGTCTTGAATAATCCGGAGCAAATTCTAGAAAGTAGGGAAATAGAGGTGTAGCCAGAGGATGTTACTGAGTATGGATTGGCAGCTAGGTTGAAGAGATTCAAAGAATACATCCGCATTAATTAGGACCCCTTGACAAATGAAGTCATCTCGAGAGGTTTTTACTTCCCTTCTTGTGCAGAAGACCTCCCTCCCCCATTACACCCTGGCCCCATGTGCCAGGCTTAGATCCTGAGGGCCAGTTAAAAGACTGTATGGTAGATGGTAAACAGTACAGTTTGTGTTGGTTCTGTTGATAGCGTTTTCACCCTTGTGAGCATCTGTATCTCCTAGGCAGATGGTAAAGACATTTAAGCAGAGACTTGTTGTTTATAGGAGGAAAAAAAGTTTTGTTAGTGGAAACATTTTATTTTTCAGGAAATGGTGGTTGGGGAAAGAGTGTTGTCTCTAGCAATTGTGGGCAGTAAAATGATTCAGTTCATATTATTTTAGAAATAGCAAATCATCCTTTGGAAGATAAAGAAAACTCTTCCAATAATTGCTAGATGAATCATTAGCCTGAGTTCACACAGAGAACAGTACTGCTTCTGTGCAGAATGCCTACAGATTAGTCCTCCCTCTTTTTTTTTCTTTTCCCTTTGGAGATTTATAGGCCATTAAGGTGAGCTTGTTGCCTTTGAACATGCAGGGGAATGTTTCTGGATTCAACTATCTTAAAGGTTTTCTCTATTTATAGATAACCTTGCTCAGTGTATTTGGGAGTTGGGAATGGTCTCAAAGTAAATAATATGTACATAATGCTGTTTAGGAAATACATACGCAACAGTAATCAGTATTTCTGTTGTGTTTTTTTCTTTTTTTGGTAGAATGCTGGATATGAGGCTATGGAAAATAATAAATATATTCAGCTCTCCTTGTTTTCCATATTTGAGGAGGAAATAGTTATGGTAATGAAAAATATAGACTAGTGGGTAAGGTAGATAGTTTCCTATTTGGATTTTGTAATGCAGAAATAAATGCACTTGTAAATATGAAACACTACCTTCATTATCCAGTTCTAGAACACTCCTTGGACTTATCTACCTGCTGTTTTTTTCCTCCATTTCATTTCTCTCCACCGAATAGACTTATTTCAGACTAGTGTTCTTCACAGTGAATAATTTTCATTGTGCTTCTATTATAAAACTAGAGCTGGATTGCAGTCAGAAAACAAATCCTTTCCAAAGTATGTTGATCAGTGTTCGTTGCAGACAACAGAATCCAGTCCAGTCAGCTTAAGCAGAAAGGACTTTATTGCGGGGATTTAAAGGCATTTCAGAATAGTCAAAAAGACTGTAGGGGATGGGCGCTAAGGAAGCTTCCTGGAGCAATTGGCAGAGCCACCCTGTAAAACTGTGGCTTCAGCCCAGCTCCTGGCTTGAGAACCGAGAGCCCTGATGCACTAGCAAAAGCTGTCACGTTGGGAAAATGCAGCCCCTCTGAACTGACTGGGCCCTGGGGTCTCCACCATGACTCCTGCAGGAGAGCAAGGGCCTCTGTCACCGTTCCTTCAGAATCCTCAAAGCCCGTGCATTTTTGTGTTCATTCTTTCACCTTCAAGTCTTCATGTATGTATTTCCTCATCAGAAACTAAGTTCTAAGGAGACTTGCTAGCTACAGGGAATTTTGGGAAATGGAGTTTTTTGCCTTCGAACCTCTAATGTATAGGAAGGCATGCTAGGAGGGGTTGGGGAGTGTTGATTGAGGCATATGTGAGTACCTCCCACATGGAGCGGATATTTTATTTTGAGAAGGTTAAGATGGTCACTTTCCCATGGCCTTTTAGATGTTGCCCTTTTCTGAATTCGGATGTTCTCCATTCGTTAACCATGGATTCACTCCTTTTCAGTCCAGTTTCTAGAACATTTCTTCTTTCCTTTCCTTTGACTGGGTTTGAGGGAATCTTGAGCAAGTCCACTCTCTCAGATTTCACCCATGAGTTATCTCTGTCTGTTTCAGGACATGCAGCCGAAAACTATTAGATTTTTGTTTCTGGGGCTATCAGAGTAAAATACAGTTTGTTTTGGTTTTTGTTTGTTTGTTTATAGACTTCCCTGGTGGCTCAGATGGTAAAGCATCTGCCTACAATGTGGGAGATCCAGGTTCAATCCCTGGGTCGGGAAGATCTCCTGGAGAATGAAATGGCAACCCACTCCAGTATTTTTGCTTGGAAAATCCCATGGACGGAAGAACCTGGTAGGCTACAGTCCATGGGGTCGCAAAGAGTCGGACACGACTGAGCGACTTCACTTTCACTTTCACTATTTACTTAACAAACATACAAAGTACTTAAGAAGTATTAGGTCCTATGCCAAGTGTTTTCCACATTTTAATTTATTTAAATCTTATAATTAAACCACAAAATGGGTTCTCTGTTATGACCATGCTCTATTTTGTCCATCTCTGTCAAATGAGTAATTGATGTAACCAGAGAGTGGGCCTCGAGTTGGTGAAGGTCATCTGCAGAGCACATCATTCACAAGGAATATTCCATGAGTTTCTGTTCTCTAACTGAGATTATAAAGGCCTTTAAAGGACAGGTGCCATTGAGGACTGTGCTTACACTAGATTCTTAAAAATGCTATGACTCTTCATATGTCGTTCAGTTTATGCAACAAGCTTTATTGAGCGTCAGCACGTGTTGGAAAATGTGCTGTTGCTTAATTGCTCAGGCGTGTCTGACTCTTTGTGACCCCATGGACTGTAGCCCACCAGGTTCCTCTGTCCATGGGATTTTCCAGACAAGAATACTGGAGTGGGTTGCCATGCCCTCCTCCAGGGCATCTTCCCAACCCAGGGACTGAACCCACGTCCCTTGTGCTGCAGGTAGATTCTTCACTCTCTGAGCCGCCAGGGAAGCCCTTCTTGGAGGATGCAGCGCTGAATATGCATGTAGTCTCTGTTATAAGGGGGTGCCGCAGTTTGGAGGGGCAGCTCAGTAGCCTCCAGTTCACGTACAGTGTGGTAAGTTGCCATGATATGAGTAACCACTGTGCATCGTGGAAGCATAGACGAAGGCCAAGGAGTCCACACTATAAGTGAATGGACTAGGAAAGCTTTTCCTGGGAGAGAGCTTGCTTGACCTGAGGCCTGAAGGACAGACAGGTCATCATTATTGTGATGTTTGAGGGCAAGTTTTTCCAAGTTAAAGGGAGCAAAGGGTGGGAAGTTTCAGCCATGAACATAGCATATCAGTGAGGCTTTGTTGAGGAACCGGGGAGAAAGGTTGCATAGGACGATGAAGGGGTGGGCAGGGCCAGGAAGAGCTGCATGCGTCCTGCTGAGAATATTTCTCTGGAATGCTAAGGGGAAAACCTGAAGAGTATTAAGTGGGGGAGTGGCTTGATCGAGGGTGGTCTTAAAGCACCCTGAAGAGGAGATTGGATGGGGGAACAAGCCTAAATGTGCACAGAAGAGTCCCCGCCTTCAAAGTGTGTCCAGCAGAGTACCGGGAGGGAGAAGATGTGTCTTCCCTGGATAACCCAGGCTCATGGGCGTGTTGTGGCTGAGGCGCCCATGCTTTGCTCTGCTTCAGCTGTAGAGTCCAGAGCTGATTGTAAATTAACAAAAAGTGCCATCCAGATGGCCTCCTCTCACTAACAGATAAGTGGTGGACCTAGGAGAAATGGCAATCCTTTGGACCATCTCTGGCCCTTCACCTGTTCTTGTGGGGACAGTCTTGTTGAAGCGCAGCTCTTCCCGTTGTGTGTGCCTTCCACGTGGCTGCCTTTGGACTGCGCCATCGCAGTTGAGTAGTTGCCGTGGAGACTGTGAGCAGTACCTAACCTTTTTGACACTAGGGACTTGGTTTGTGGAAGACAGTTTTTCCGTGGACTGGGAAGTAGGGGATAGTTTCGGGATGATTCAAGCTCACACGTTTATCGTGCACCCTATTTCTAATCTAACGCCCCCGTATAGCACAGGTCCTGCTGTGTAGCGCAGGGAACTATGTTCAATATCCTGTGATAAACCGTAAAGGAAAAGAATGTGAAAAAGAATGTGTATATGTGTATAACTGAGTCACTTTGCTATACAGCAGGAATTAATTCAGCATTGTAAATCAATTGTAAACCAATTATAAACCATTGTAAACCAATTGTAATGTAAGCCATTGTAAACCAATTATACTTCAGTAAAATCCAATCTAATCTGACAAAAGTTACCAGTCCTCAACCTGGAGGTTAGAGATCCCTGGAATAGCCCACAAAGCTGAAAATATTTACCATCGCCCTTAATTAAAGTTTGCTAGCCCTTGTTTCAGTGTGATTGTTTTGATAGCGATGAGCAGGATGGATTTGAAGGGAAGAGCCTAATTTTGAAGGCCTTAACATTTGTTAACTTTAGACTTTGCAGCTTTAGCTTTTATGATCACTCTAAACGCTAATTATATAAATGCCGTTTGCAGCAACATGTGTGGACCTGGGGGCTTCCCTCATGGCTCAGCTGGTAAAGAATACAGCTGCAATGCGGGAGACCTGGGTTTGATCCCTGGGTTGGGAAGATCCCCTGGAGAAGGGAAAGGCCACCCACTCCAGTCTTCTGGGCTGGAGCATTTCATGAACTCTATAGTCCATGGGGTCGCAGAGTCGGATGGACCTGGAGATTAACCTACTAAGTGAAGTGCGTCAGAGAGAGAAAGACAAAAAAGCATATGATATGCAGAATCTAAAACATGACACAATTTATCTACGAGACAGGAGCAGACTCACAGACGTAAAGAACAGACTTGTGACTGCTGGAGGCGTGAGAGGGAGATATGGATTGGGAACTTCGGATCAGCAGGTGCAAACTGTTATGTACAGAATGCGCAACCAGCAGGGTCCTGCTGCATAGTGAAGGGAATTATGTTCAGTATCCTGCAATAAACCATAATGGAAAAGAATGTGTGTGTATATATATGTGTAACTAAGTCACTTTGCTATACAGCAGAAATTAATTCAACGTTGTAAACCAATTATACTTCAGTAAAATAAATTTTAAAAATTCTAATCATATAAAGAAGGACTGACCAGCCTGAGGTCACATAAGGGTAGATGAGAGAACTGGAACTCAAACCTGGGTCTCCTGAACGTAAGCAGTCTGGTCTCTGCCACACACAGCACACCATTGGCTCCATCAACCACTTGGAGAGAAAGGTCCCCTTCCCTGCATTTTGATAGCTGCAAACTCGAGGTGACTGTCGTACCTGCTGCAGACAGGCAGGCCTTCCTCTGCGGCCATCCATCATCGTCACTTTCCCTCGAGTTCTTGGTGTTCTTTACTCAGAGGGATGTTAAAGTCCGCCGTCTCCTCGTTAGTGATGTTGACCCCCTCAAGTTAACCCTGTGAGCGTCTCCACCCATGCTCCCTTCAAGACCCCAAAGAGTGGAGAAATCAACGTCAGATTTAACTGTTGAGTCAGCGGAAGTAGCTGAGCATTTTAGTTAGGCGGCCAGTTTTCCCTAAGCCCGAGGAATTGAATTTCACGATTCTGAGGTCCTGAACCCTCCTCCCGTAGGCACTGAGCCCAGACCGGCTGTACCTGGGAGATCTCCGTCAAGTCCTCTCAGTTCCTGATTGCGTTTCTGGACGGTGGTCGATCTGCCAGTCAGGGCTGATGTCCTCATTAAGTAAATGGCCATGTTGGCCTTTGCGTTGATCGTCACAGGAAGAGGAGTTCAGACAAACTGAAAGAATTACTGAATTAAAAAAAATTCAGATGCAGAGTCCTGCAGACTGACAGGATTAACTTTCCAGAGGGCACTTTGTATCATAAGGTATTTTCCAAGGCTGATTCTTACCCCCTTATTTCCAGCCATTTCTGACGTTTGCCCCCAGGATGAAATTGGCATGTTACAAGCGGCAGATCTCTAAAGGGTCTGTCTTAGGAGGCAGGCAGGCTTAGGGCAGGAAGAAGCCTTGCTGAAAGACCCAAGTTTTCTGTGATGCTAGTAACTCCCTGTGGGCAGAGGGTCAGTTTAGGAAGACTTTTTTATTTTTTGACCTTTTGAAACTTGTTGTAGATGCTGCGGAAAACATGGAAACATTAAACACAGAATCATGAGATATCCCAACAGTTCTACCCCTAGGTATGTAATATACCCAGAAGAATTGAAAATGGATACTTAAACCAACACTTGTACACACACGTTCAGCATTATTCACCGTAGACGAAGGGGGAGACAGCTGAAGCATCCATTAATGAATGACTAAACAGGGTGTGGTATATCCCTGCAATGAGATGTGATTCAGCCATGAAAAGGAATGGTGCACTCACCCAAGTTACCACGTGGACCGACCTTAGCAGCTCTGTGCCGGGTAGAAGAAGCCAGGTCACACACTGCAGAGCTCCATTTACATGATATTCCCAGCGCAGCCAAGTCCACAGAGTCAGAAGGCAGATTTGTGATGATCAGAGCCTGCAGAAGAAGGGGGATGGGAGTGACTGATTAATGGGCACAGAGCTTCATTTTGGGGGTGATGAAAATGTTCTGGAACTAGATAGGGGTGGTTGTTGCATGACATTAAGAGTGTAAATGCCACAGGGTTGAGTTTAATCTGGTTCATTCTGTTATGTGAATTTTACCTTAAAACAACAATAACAGCAAACTCCCCAACTCAGGTGTTTTCAGAATCCCTAAGTTACGGAGTTTCAGTTCGATTAAATCCTGGCAAATAAGCTTCTAATATTTGAGTTAAAGTTTCAGCTACTGGCAAGAGCAGTGATTTACTGAAAAGCAGGCAAAGTCCTGGGAGCATCTGGGTTAAAAAACCTCTGGTGGCCTTGGAGTAACTGAATTTATCTCTGGGATGATTTTCTCAGCTTCCCTTGGGGAATCTTGGTAGGTGCCGTGGGGCTTTCCTTGGCACTGGGTGCTTAAACATTGCAGTCCCGTGGCCCGGCCTTATTGGCCATGGGATTGTGTTATCTTCAGCCAGTGTTAATTCAGTGTGGTCTGAGGAATGCAAGAAAAAGCACAGAAGGAGAGTTTTGGCTATCCCTGTGATAACAGTGCAGGACTCCAGCTAAGGGGCCAGGAGTGAGTGCTGTTGTCTGCTAAGCTTCAGGGCTGATGAGAATTTATGGCTAGGAGAAGGAAAACTTTGCTCAGTGGTGAGTTGGCAGCATAAGATCTTCATTTGCCAGGTATTTTTCTCTTTTAATTTGCTGTGCTTGAACTACCAGATGATTTTGAAAGTGATCTAAACTGCCAGATACAAGTTACACATGTCACTTGGCAACATTAGGGAATCACTGAAAATTCAAAACATTAAAAAGTAAACATTTAGCACACCCATGTTCATTATCCGTAACAGCCAAGAGGTAGAAGCAACCCAAATGTCCATTGACAGGTGAATGGATAAACAAGATGTGGCGTGCCCATGCGATGGTGGAGAATTACTCAGCCTCGGAAGGGAGGGGAATTCTGCAGTAAGCTACAACATGGATGAACCTTGAGGACATTATGCAAGTGGAACAAGCCAGACACAAAAGGTCAAATACAGTATGATTCCACTTATACGAACTGCCTAGGGTAGTCAAATCCATAGAGACAGAAAGTAGGATAGTAGTGGTCAAGGGCCAGGGTCAGGAGGAATGGGGAGTTATTATTTAATGGGTGCAGAGTTCCAGTTTTCAAGACAAAAGGAGTTCTGGAGATGGATGGTGGTGATGGTTGTATAGTAATGCGAATGTTCTTAAGGCCACTGAACTGTACACTTAACAATGGTTAAGATGGTAAACTTTATGTTATATTTACTTGACCACATGAAACACAGGTTTTGCAGCCTGAGGACTTGGATCTTTAAAGTCGGGCTCTGTCGTATATTAGCTGTGGGACCTTGGGCATGATATTTAACTTCCCTGAGGATAGTTTTCCTTTTCTTGCGTTGCTGTAGGCAGAATCATACAGCACAGTTAGTCTGTATGCTATAGTGGCTTCTTCCCAATCTGGAGAAGAGGCTGGACGAGTGGGAACTTTCTGGAACAGGGCAGGCTGGCAGTGTGGACGTGGAAGTTGGAGGCCTAGATTGGTCCCATGGGCATGTGAGGGGGAATCACCTCCCTCCCCCAATGATGGGCACTCATTCAGGATGCTGTCTGTAGGTGTGTCATGAGCTGTTTTCTTAGTATTTCTTTCCTGTAGCCTGGAAAATAGCTGCTTTTTTCTGCTCTCTGAAAGCCATCTGAGACATCTGCTCATTCTGCCCTACAGTTTACCCACAGGAAGGCTCAGGACCAGGTAATTTAAATGTGACTCATCCAAGTCTACAGAGGGGGAGAAATGTGTTGAGAACTTAGGTCACGTGGTTTCACGCCCCCACGGTTGCAAAGGCTCAGTGAGTATTCGGCATTCATGATACACATTTGTGCTTAAGTCAAGGTTCTTGCTCTCAGGAGCTTACCATTTTTTTTCCCCTCTAGAGAGAAAATACATGAAATAGCTAGAATAAAGAGGGCTTGAATAAATGTGCTGGGATTGAGGTGTGGATGACAGAGAAGGGGATACAGTGAGGTCCACCTGTGAGGGCAGAGGAAGCTTCACACCTGAGCTGATGTGTCTGTGGTTATGGGGCATTAAGGAGGTGACCCTGGTGTTGGGAATAGTTTGGTCAGATGGTGGGGTGTGTGTGTGTGTCTGGGTGTGGCAGAGGAATCCAGATGGAGGGCTTAGCACAAGTAGAGACGCATCTTGGGAAAGGACTGGGTTTGAAACCCAGCCCTGCCCCCCCCCCGCCCCCAGTTGTGGGCAAATAATTTGCCTGCTCTGACCACCAGTTGACTCATCTGTAACATGGATGAGAAAAGAAACAAGAAACTACGTTAAGCGATACCCAGAATGTTAATTAGTGATTTGCATGAGAGGGAGGTCTCAGTTGTATCTCTAGGATATGTAGATGGATGACACCACCGGTACCTGTCCTGCTTTGCAGTGGTTTTCAGAGTGTGGAGAGTTAGTGTTGGTACCGTGACCTCCTCAAGGCTGAGGAATTCCTATTTCCCCACACTACCTACTGTGGAACTCTGCTCTCTGTCGGAAGAGGGGCCCAGATCCTTTTCCTTGTTGGGTGAAACAGTGTTTCACCGGGAGGTTATAGTCACTATTGAAGAGACGCAGAATCATCACGTCGTTGTGCTTAGACTTCTTGGTTCCTGCCTTGTTGCAGATGGAAGCCTCAGAATGAGTAACCGCGCTGAACCCACCCAGTGGGTTAAATGCTCGAACCTAGGTGCTTTCCTTGGTGAGCAGGACGTGCTTGCTCTGTTTGTGAATAGTAGGTGGTCAACTCAGGCATGCCCTTGCCTGGGAATGGCGTGGCCTGGGGTGAGCTGTTAAGGTTTCTCTGGGCTGGTGTTTATAAACACCGTAGGGAATCTTAGATTGATGATGTCGATCTCTGCTACTGGAAATGTGGTCCCTGGACCAGCAGCGTGGCGTCACCTGAGAGCTTGTACCACAGAATCCCAGGCCCCATCTCGGACTTCCTGGATCATAATCCACATTTTAGCAACAGCTGTAGGTGGTTTGTATAGCCACTGAGGTTTTGGAAGCACTAATGTTGAATACTGGATGTAGATCTTAGAGTTCAGGCTCCCCTTTCTCCACGGAGGGGCCTTAATGGTTCTGTCTGGCTGGAATTTATCCCTGGTTTATATCTGACTCCCTTATAGAACTGAAGAAGAGGTTTCTTCTTCTTCTTATTTTTAGTTTTTATTTTATTTTTTGGCCACACAGCATGTGGGATCTTAGTTCTCTGGCCAGGGAGTGAACCTCTGCCCCCTGCTTTGGAAGTGTGGGGTCTTAACCACTGGACCGCCAGGGAAGTCCTAAGAAAAGGTTTCTAATTGACTAAGAACTGTGGGATCGAGATAGGAAATGGGGAAGGAACAGAATATGAAAAAATTGTTCCTGATTGGACACTTTAAGATTTACCTTAAATTAGTGATTGAGCCCAGGTGTGTAAGACTTTGCTTATGGAGTCAAGTGAGTCAGATTTTTCTTAACCTGAATCATTAACTGCTACTTATTGGTCATCATGTTCTGTTCATTAACTTGGCTTTTCTGTCTGGTTATTTCCTTTAGGTAAATATATTTTAAATAGATGTAAGAGAAACATTTTTATTTCCTTTAAATGGCTATTTTCTGAAATAACTAGTGATGAAAGACTGTGTCATTTTATTGATGGGATTTTACCAGCACAATGTTTTCAGTAGTCCTGGGCCTTAGGATGAAGCATAAAGATTTTTTTTTTTGGTTTACTTTCTAAAAAATAATCTTAATGTTTTTAAAATTAATTTTTATTAGGGTAGAGTAACTGTACAATGTTGTGTTCGTTTCTACTGCCCAGCACAGTGACTCAGCTATATGTATACATTTGGTTTTTAGTGTCTTTTCCCCTGCATCCCTGTTACAAAGGGGCATGTTGCTAGCAAGGCCTCATCACATGACCTTTGTGCCTTTAATCAGTTGATTGACTCTCCCCCAATTTGACATTTTTGAGATGAGGCAGTGAGCTGTGGACCAGGGGTGAAGTCGGGCTAAGGCTTTGAGTTCTTTGCTCTGCGCTGCCTGGGTGGGCAGTGTGGGCCTCCCAGGCCCTGATGCAGTCAGTCTTTAAATGGAAGGAATTGGACCGAATCTATGATTTTCACTGGATGCGGGCCTAAAGGTTGTTGCTGAGCTGTGAAAGACGCTGGGATTCTCGGCCTCCGGAGGAGAAGAATTCAGTCTGGGGCCCGTGATGAGGCTTGATAGCTCAGAGCTTTTGTGTAATAAAGTTTTATTAAAATATAAAAGATATAGAGAAAACTTGTGACATAGACATGAGAAGGGGGCAGAAAGAGTGCCCCCCAGCTAGTCTTTAGCCGGATATCATATAGCTACTAGCAGAAGCAGCAGTCTGCTAATTAGAGAAAGGAAATGTCTCAAAACTCAGAGACTCGCATCAGGTCCTTCACCCACAACATGGGTTTTGAGATAGCACTGGCCCGAGGTGAGCTGTCCCGGGCCATAAAATGATTGACTTGAACCTTGAAGAAAGGCACGTTTCCAAGCAAATACAGCCTCATTAACATAGCTGAAAAGAATATTTGCGTGAGTAAAGCATACTGGTTTATCAAGTTGGTTCTGAGTCTTAGGCAGAGCTGACTTGAAGACAAGAGTCTAGGGTAGTGTTAACTAACATAGCTCAAGACAAGCGTTTCCATAAGAAAAATGCGTTGGTTAGCTCAGAGTTTGAGAGTTAAGTGCAGGTGGAACCGGGTGTCGTCATGGCAACCCAGAATTTTAAAAGAAACCTCTTTTTAAATTTGTATGGAGAAGGGGAAAAAAATCTAACCCTTGTAGTTTGCTTTCTCCTGCCACTTAAGAGAGAGATAAAAACTGTCTGACCCTGGAGACCCCTGGCCTTCCTGCCTGTTACCCTCTCGGGGCTCTATGAACAGGTTGTGTGTGGATCAGGATCTTGGGTGTGGGGAACACATGTTTCAGACACACAGTACTCTTGTCTTTATTTGGAAAATAGAAGAAAACTTTTTTTTTTTAAAAACGAGAGGCAGAACGTAAAAGTGTGATATGATGTTCGGAGGTTAATGTGGGATGGAAAGCACATGGGACCACCAGTTAGCTGCAAGTAACAAAATTTTTAGTGACTACAGAGTGCCAGGTATTGTTTTAAATTTTCGATATGCACGTACTTTCACTTAAACCTCAGAGGTCCCTAGAATATCAGTCCTGATAGGTATATAGACAGGCAGACAGGTGAAGTGTCTTGCTCAAGGTCATCACAGCCACTGTGTGGGTGGATGTGGGATCCAAACCCAAGCGGAATCGGCAGTTTGACTGTATATCTGCTACCTCTGCATCCATAGTCTGATATGAATCGAGATCACTTTAATCTGTGCTTTACCTTCTGAAAAAAGTTTTGTAATGTATGTAACTTGTATGCAATTGCCCCTCAGTCCTCAAGTGCGGGAAAGAAAACAAACAAAAATCCTGTTTTCCTCTAAATCCAATTAAAAATTTGGTTCCGGGACTTCCTTGGTTGTCCAGTGGTTATGTTGTAGCCACGCGTTCCGGGAAACAAAGTCACTCAAGGACAGTGCAGATAGTGGAGTGCAATTTATTACACCGGCGGGCCCAAGGCAGAGTCTCCTCTTAGCCAAGGACCCCGACCAGTTTTTGTGAAATCCTTATATACCCTAAGTGTACGTGCTCAAACCCACCTCCCCAAATTCTCTGAAACTAGTCTAAACAAAGGAAAAGAAAGATACAATCAAAGTTAACCTGTGATTCGTATGCCTTAAGCCTTGAGAGTCCCTTGGACTGCAAGGAAATCCAACCAGTCCATCCTAAAGGAGATCAGTCCTGGGTGTTCATTGGAAGGACTGATGCTGAAGCTGAAACTCCAATATTTTGGCCAGCTCATGTGAAGAGTTGACTCATTGGAAAAGACCCTGATGCTGGGAGGGATTGGCGGCAGGAGGAGAAGGGGACGGCAGAGGATGAGATGGCTGGATGGCATCACTGACTCGATGGACATGGGTTTGAGTAAACTTCAAGAGTTGGTGATGGACAGGGAGGCCTGGCATGCTGCGATTCATGGGGTCACAAAGAGTTGGACACGACTGAGCGACTGAACTGAACTGAAGTCTAGGTAGTTAACAGTGGACAGTTATCAATAGGCCTGTGGTCATACCCCAATAAGCATAATAGAATTTATGATTCTATTCAGTTACATAGATAATTAGGATATTCTTTTAGGCAATGGAGAGTCTAGGTACGAACCCTGGGGCTCTTCCATCCAGGGGATCTGGTTTTCCAGTTGGATTGTCATTTCCATAGATATTGGGCATATAGCTCAAAGTCCACAGTCCAGCCCAAGATGAAGTCCTGCTTTCAAGATGGAGCCTGTTCTGTCTGTTTTCTCCGTCAGTTAAGACTCTGTACTTCTGCTGTAGAGGGCACTGGTTCTATCCCTGGTCAGGGAACTGAGATGCCACTCACCCCCTGGCTTGACAAAAAAAGAATTGGCCTAAAGTTCCACACCTAGGGAGGTGTCTAATATCAGCGGATCAATGATCAGTGGCGGATTCCTTCCCCACCGATCCAGCTGGCTAGAATTTCTGAGGGCTTCCAGTCCTCATTCCATCCTGCTCGTGGGCCAAGCCAGCACCGCTCGTTTGAGAGTGGCCAGTTAGTGTTTTCTCCCCCCATGCTCAGCTTGGCTGCTGCGATCTTCCTGGGGCTCCTGAGGCCAAGGCTCTTTGTTATGAGTGCCCAGGTGTCCACGAGTCCACTCTCACCAGAGGTTTTCACTTGCCCCTGCCGGGGAGCTGGGAAGACAGAGCCTAGAATGAGTACAGACATAGGATGCTGGTGGACCCAGAACTTCCCGAGGGGAAGAGAAGGGTATCTTTCATTCTTTCCTCATATACTCTTGTAGGGAATGGGTTAATTTCTTTATCAAATTATCCTCCTGCCTGTAAATGACAGCAAGATTTAACATGACTGATCTTATACAATTTTATTAGTATCCAGTGTACATTTCTCTTGTTGGTAAAAGCAGCTAAGTGACCAAACTGAGATAACCTCAGTAATTATTTGTCCTATCCGCGTGACACTGAGGAAATAAAGGGAATTCTTTAAGTCTCTGCTACATCTTTTATAACATAGGGTTAATAATAGTTTCTGTCCCACAGAGGGTCCTGGGATGGGGGCAGGGGATCAGGTTTAACAAAGGCCTTTGAGACTAGCCAAGCTGGAGGGAAGTGTATGGTAGATGGGGTGTGTGTGTGTGTGTGTCTGTCTGTCTGTCTGTCTGTGTGTGTGTCTGCATGTGTCTGTGTGATGGGGTAAAGACTGGAAATGTTGTGTCAATGCCGTTTTATAGCTTTTGAACTCACATCGGCCTTTTCTTGCAGTTGTTTTATTAATTGGAGTTTGTGTTCTGCCTCAAATATGTACTAAGATCTCTCTGATAAACTGCTGTTTTGGCCTGTTTAGGACCCAACCGACTTTGAGTGGAGCTTCTGGATGGAGTGGGGGAAGGAGCGGCTGGTGTGGCTGTTCCTTGGCCACATGAGCGTGTCTCAAGTCGCCAACCTGCTTTCGAGGAAGGTATGGTTATGTGCATCATTTCCATTTCAGCTTCTTTCTCCTTTACTGTTTGTCAAGAAGGAACCCTGAGCTAGGAAATCAGGGGGCATGAATATTGGCCTCTGAAGCCTGGAAAATCTGAGAAAGATTTGTTACTGGTCAGTAAGAGAAATTACCAGATAAAAAAATAAAATCAAAACATAAAAGATAAAGATGTGATAAATTGTTAATGTTGGATAGATATAACATAATGACTTAACATACATATGTTGTGAAGATTATCACAATAAGCTTAGTTAACACCCATCATATAGGTACAAAAAAAAGAGAAGAAGGAATGTTTTTTCCTGTGATGAGAACTTTTAGGATCTCCTTGCTTAGCAACTTTCAAGTATACCGTATCACAGTAGCCACAGTTGTCATGGTGTACACTAGTACTTACTTTTCTAATAATTGAAAGTTTGTACATTTTGACCACCTTCATCTAATTTTAAAGGACCTTCCAAGCAAACCTAATAATAAAGAATACATGATTTTTCATTCCTAAACTGATAATGAATATACCTACCTCAACCTTCATTAATGGGTTTCTTTTCTTCCATAAGTTGGTTTGGTGTTTTCTTATGACATCAACCTTTCTAGAAATTTAATACTTTTATTTCTAACACAAAGCTTCTCTGCCCATGTGTGGATGATTTACTACCCCTAGGTCTCAGCTTTCCCATCTGTAAAATGAATAGCTCATTATCTGTATTTTCTTTCCCTGTTGGGGGAAGATGAACATTTTGGGGAGAATCTGTGAAATGAAGCAGTTATCATTACTGCTGCCGTGGGAAAGGGCCAGCTGTTGTGGAGTGGAAGAGTCCTGGATGATGGATTAGTTCCTGGACTTGCTCACTCATTAGCTTTCTGACCGTGGAAAGGCTTTTCACCACTGAATCTTAATTCATTATTTTCTATAAAGTAAGATTAATGAAATAATAATATTTTTCTCCTTTTAAAAAATAAAATTTTTCTCCTTCTCTCTATTCACAATAACGAAGACATGGAAGAAACCTTAATGTCCACTGACAGATGGATGGATATAGATGTGGAAATGGAACATCATGTTAGTCGCTCAGTCGTGTCCGACACTTTGCAATCCCATGGCTCCTCTGTCCATTGAATTCTCCAGGCAAGAATACTGGAGTGGGTTGCCACTTCCTTCTCCAACAATGGAATAGTACTCAGCCATAAAAAGAATGAAATAACACTAGATGTAGCAACAAAGACGAATCATTCAGTGTCATAGTAATCCAAGTCTGTGCCCCAACCACTGATGCCAGACAAACTGAGGTTGACTGGTTCTATGAAGACAACACCTTCTAGAACTGACTCCAAGAAAGGTGTTCTTTTCACCACAGGGGGTTGGAATGCAGAAGTAGAAACTCAGAGATACCAGGAGTTTGGCCTTGGAGTACAAAATGAAGCAGGGCAAAGGCTAACAGAGTTTTGTCAAAGAGAACATTCTGGTCATAGCAAACACCCATTTCCAGCAACCCAAGAGATGACCTCTACACATGGACATCACCAGATGGTCAGAACTGAAATCAGATTGATTATGTTCTTTGCAGCTGAAGATGGAAAAGCTCTATACAGTCAGCAAAAACAAGGCCTGGAACTGACTGTGGCTTAGATCATGACCTCCTTATTGCCAAATTCAGGCTTAAGTTGAAGAAATTAGGGAAAACCAATAGGCAATTCAGGTATGACCTAAATCAAATCCCTTTTGATCATACAGTGGAGATGATGATTAGATTCAAAGGATTAGATCTGGCAGACAGGTGCCTGAAGAACTATAGACTGAGGTTCATAACATTGGACAACAGAGGGTGACCAAAACCATCCCCAGAAAAAAGAAATGTAAGAAGCCTGAGTGATTGTCTGAGGAGGCTTTACAAATAGCTGAGGAACTAAGAAAAGCAAAAGCAAGGGAGAAAGGGAAAGATATTCTACTGAATGCAGATTTTCAGAGAATAGCAAGGAGAGATAGAAGGGCTTCTTCAGTTAACAGTGCAACAAAGAAATAGAGGAAAACAATAGAATGGGAAAGACTAGAGATCTCTTCCAAGAAATTGGAGATAGGAAGAGAACATTTCATGCAAAACTGTCCACGATAAAGGACAGAAACGGTAAAAACCTAATACAAGCAGAAGAGATTAAGAAGAGGTGGCAGGAATACACAGAAGAACTATACAAAAAAGGTTTTAATAACCTGGATAACCTCAGTGGTGTGGTCACTCACCTAGAGACAGACACCTTAGAATGTGAGGTCAGGTGGGCCTTAGGAGGCATCACTATGAACAAAGCTAGTGGAAGTGATGGAATTCCAGCTGAGCTATTTCAAATCCTAAAAGATGATGCTGTTGGAGTGCTATATTCAATATGCCAGCAAATTTGGAAAACTCAGCTGTGGCCAAAGGACTGGAAAAGGTCAGTTTTCATTCCAATCCGAAAGAAGGACAATGCCAAAGAATGTTTAAACTACAGAATAATTGCAGTCATTTCACATGCTAGCAAGGTACTGCCCAAAATCCTTCGAGCTAGGCTTCAACAGTATGTAAACTGAGAATTTCCAGATATACAAGCTATATTTAGGAAAGGTAGAGGAATCAGAGATCAAATTGCTGACAGCTGAAGGATCATAGAGAAAGCAAGGGAATTCCAGAAAAACATCTACTTCTGCTTCATTAACTGTGCTAAATCCTTTGACTGTGTGGATAACAACAAACTGTGGAAAATTCTTCAAGTGATGAGATTACCAGACCACCTTACCTATCTCTTGAGAAACCTGTGTGCGGGTCAGGAAGCAACAGTTAGAACAACTGGACATGAAACAATGGACTGGTTTAGATGGTAAACAGCCATTTGACTGGTTCAAATGGCTCAGACGGTAAAGAATCTGCCTGCAATGCAGGAGACCTGGGTTCTATCCGTGAGTTGAAATGATCCCCTGGAGAAGGCTACCCACTGCAGTATTCTTGCCTGGAGATTTCCATGGACAGAGGAGCGTGACAGTCACAGAGCTGGAGAGAACTGAGAACTAATACTTCCACTTTTCTTCAGTCAGACAGTGTGAGATGTAGACTAACCGTCTCTTTGTGGCCGGATGGACCTCCTCCTTTCCAAATTTTCTCCATTTCCAGCTCCTGTTTTGCACGCACCACCATCAGAAAACCCCCTAGCTTAGGATATAGGTGTTCCTCTGGTTAATTTGCTTGCGGCTCTTCCTGTTAGGAGGCCCTCTTCAGGGTGGCTCAGAGCTCCTGGCTGAAACCCAGCTTTGCCACTTGCAAGCAAGGCAGTCTTAAAAGCCAGTTAGTTGATATCTTGGAGTCTTTCACCTCATTTTGTGCCTCAGGGATGGTACCGGTTGCTTCCTGGGGTAGTGGTAAGAGTCTAATAGTTTCCAAGGTTGTGCTAGTGTACGATGACAGCCAGCACAGAGGCGGCTGCCGCGGGGGTCTGCTGGCGTTCGCCGTGTGCCGTGACTGCGGTCTGCGTGGGCTCCTGGGAGCAGTTCCCTCCGCGGTGTTCAGAAAGGAGGCATCTGTCTGAGATTCTGAAACCCCAGAGGGTCTCTTCAGCCGTACCCACGTTCCTTTCCTGCGGGGCTTTCTCTGACCCTGTTTCAGGCTTGTGCTGGCTTGTGGGAGAAAGGACAGGGACGCACAGACCAGGAGCTGAGTGAGAAGTGACGCAGGAGGGCAGATCCTGAGGCCGCCTCCCGGGAGGGGTGGCCACGTCTGCCTGGGGGTGTCAGGGAAGGCCCCCCATCCCCGCCCCAGGAGGTGGCTTGAAGAGGGTGGAGCCGTCTGCTTATTTCAGCCTCCTGCATCTCCTTACAGGCCTGGGCGGACAGGTGGGCTTGTCCTTTTATCTGCAGCGCACATCTTAGGCAAACTCAGTAGGCGGTTTCGTTTGCAGTTTTCTTGGAATGAGGCAGAGTTCGCACTGACTCATTTGTGTGTGTGTGTGTGTGTGTGTGTGTGTCCCATCCCTCTGTGACCACAGGTGTGATTTGTGTGGCAGCTGGTGGGCAGGGTTCTGCTGAGGCTGGAGCACACTGCTGTCTTTGTCCGTGTCCGCTTGGTCCTCATGTAAGTGTGAACCTCAGCTCTGGCCCCGTGAGCTCTGCGCTTTCACCACCTGGACTGAGCGTCCCAGATGCCCTTAACTTGGGTGGCTGTTTTTGGTACTTATTCAGGGTGGAAGATTTGGGCTGCACTTGTCTTTTATCTCTCCTTCTCAGGGGCATCACAAACTGGACGATGCTATAGAGACAGGCATTATCACTACTCGTGGTTCCAACGCTGAAGGATGCTTCTGGGCTCCGTCCACTGTCTCGTCCCATCTCTCTCTTTGCTGGCCCCGAAAAAGAGGTTCTTTTCAAAAGCGTGGTTTTCTATTTCTTCTTCTTTTTTCTTTTCTTTTTTTTTTGCCATGACTAGTAATAAAAACTTTCCACCGAGCTCCCTGGCCAAGGTTAAACGCTGTTTCTCTGGGTTGGGCTCTCTCGTTGGGTCTTGGCAAGACTGGCTTGGGGGCAGCGCCCTGGGAGGCGAGGCTGAGGAACGGCTCTGAGCTTTGGCTGTGGGTTTGTTAGGCTTGGAGCGTGTGTGGGGCGGGTCAGACAGTGGCCTCCTTTCTTGAACACCCTCACCACCTGAGGCATAGTGTTCTCTGCCCTCAGAGCCAAAAACACCCCTGGGTGAGCTTTTCGAGAAGGCTGGGTGCTGTGGCTGACCACAGAGTGCCCTCTCACCCGACCTTTGACCGGCAGAACCCACGTCGTTAGCTCTGGGCCACGTCTGAGCTCATCGGCTATAGGCCTGAAGAGCGTGGTCCCGTGGCATTGACTGAGATGAGGATGCTCACCTTTGGAAAGCTGTGGTGCTCCTTTCCAGCATTTCGTCAAAACCACACACCTAATAGGAATCTCATGCACTAATGGATTTCTTGGAGCCAGACTCCTCCACCTCCATCAGGGCCTCTCTTAGGAGGGGTGAAATTGGCTTTGTTTGGGCCCATTGGCCTTTGCCCCCAGGGAAAGCAGGCTAGAATGCAGTTGTCTGGACTCTGGGATGGCTTTGGGTTTTTTCCTGTTTGTGTGGGGAGATATATAGACAGACACACACACACATATATATATCTCACATATATTCATATGTGAATACATCACATATATTGACATATATATATTGGTAGCATCTGCAGTTGATTATATAGTATGTAATAAACTATGCTGTACATAAGCATTGTTGAGTGACTTCTTTTATTTATTTCTCAAACAATGCCCGCTGAGTGGTTTCTGGGCAGATGTACAAAAAGAATTAATGCACAGCAAAGTCTGGTCCGGTTGCCAGCAGGAGTCTTCACGAAGGCCTCACGGTTTCACTCCTCCCTGCGGAGGTGAGCTAATGAGGCAAACCACTCAGGCACGTCCTGCTGTCACTCAGCGCCCGCAGCGAGACCGCGGCCAAGCAGGCGGGGAGGAGAGATGGCGGGAGGGGCACGGCCAGCCCAGCTCTTGCTGTGGCCGCGTCCTGGCTCCCCGTGAGGAAACCCGAGAATATAGGTTTGCAAAACAAAGGGCCACAGGCCCGTGGTCTTTTCTCAGGTGCGGATTTGGGCCTTTGAAAAATGCCAGTTGAATCTGTCGATCTCCAGGAAGGCTTCCCTGGCGTGGGAGGACTCAGGTTCTATCAAAGAGTCTGCATTCATAGGCGGGTGCCTGTGTTCTCTCAGCTGTGCGCTGTCTGAGGCTTCCCCCAACCACGATTTGTAAGAGACCTTACAAATCTTTAAGTGAAAACTGGAAGTAGGCAGCGAGATGCGGAATAACCCCTTTCTACCTTATTTGCAACGGCAAAGCGGTCTTGACTCATAAGGGCTTAAGTGATACAAGCAGACACTTTGGAAATCCGCCAGTTTTCACATTAGTGACTAAAAAGACCCACATTTTGGTGCTTATTTCTTGTTCTCAGCCATAACCGCCAGGTTAATTCCCAGTACTTGCAGAAGCATGTCTGTCTGTCCATCCACCCACCCTTTCATCCATCCATCTACCTACCCACCTATCCAGCTCTTCTAACCATTCATTTGTCCAGCGTTTCTGAAACACTTGCTGTCAACTAGGTACCATGTTGGATTCTAGGCTAACATTATCGTATGATGAACAAGACAGGATGTTAGTTTGTTAAGGGAGCCTATACAAAGAGAATCAGCTGTGTCCCATTTTGAGAAGTGGTTCGGTGTTAACATGAGGAGCAGAGGAGCACAGGGCGGGTTTGTTACCCAGCTTCAGCCTGGCCCAGTGCCTTCAGAAAGCCCCATAGTGGTTAGTCTTGCTTTATCCGAACTGCCACAAAATAGAGTACAGTTTCTTTCTTATCGTTTGTTAGACTTCAAAAAAAGTTCCTCCTCTTTCCCTGCCTGCATTTTGTCTCTTACCAGGAACTGAAGAACCTGGAATAACGAGAGTCAAAGGAGTCAGGATAGTTCTGGTGGGCTGGCATCCTATGCTCCAGCAAAGTTCATTCAACCCGTCCTACCGATGCAAGTTTCAGGTTGCTCACACTTTGATGCCCTTTAAAAGAGCATGGAAAATGCAAGTTAAAGCCACTACCAGAATGGTTCAGACAGAAAACAGTAAGACCACGAAATGCTGGTGAGGAAGCGGCATAAACTGGATTGCAAGCATGATGCTGGTTTTTGTTCAGTTGGTCAGTCGTGTCCGACTTTTTGCAACCCCATGGACTACAGCATGCCAGGCTTCCCTGTCCATCACCATCTCCCTGAGCTCACTCAAACTCATATCGGTTGAGTCAGCAATGCCATCCAACCATCTTGTCCTCTGTCGTCCCCTTCTCCTCCTGCCTTCCATCTTTCGCAGCATCAGGGTCTTTTCCAGTGAGTCGGCTCTTCTCATCAGGAGGCCAGAGTATTGGAGCTTCAGCTTCAGCATCAGTCCTTCCAATGAATATTCAGGATTGATTTTCCTTAGGATTGATTGGGTTGATCTCCTTGCAGTCTAAGGGAAACCTGGGATCGAACCAGGGACCTTTAGGTCTTCAGTCTGATGCTCTCTCAACTGAGCTATTTCAGCTCCATGTTGCTGGTAGGAATGTAAGATGGCCACTCTGGGAAATTGCTGGGCAGTTTCTTATAGGACTAAACTTATAGGACTAAACAAGCATGCAACCCAGCAAGCTCACTCTTGGGCATTTATCCCGGAGGCATGAACACTTGGTTTTACACTAAACTCTGCACATATATGTTCATTTCAGTTTTTTTCATAATAGCCCCAAACAGGAATACAGCTCAGATGTCCTACAACAGGTGAACTTAGTTAAAGAAACTATGGTTCATCCTCCCCATGGAAACTACACAGCAATGAAAAGGGGTAAGCCTTTGATACTCACTGCAACTTGGGGTGGATTTCAGGGAATCAGGCTGATTGGAAAAAGCTAGTCCCAAAGGTTACATACTGTGACTTGCAACGACAATATTTTAGAAATGGAGACAATATTAGTGGTTTCCAAGGGTTGGGGATGTCAGGAAAAGGGAGCAGGAAAAATGTGGGTGTGGTTATAAGAGGGCAGTGCAAGAGATGCTTGAGGGGATGGAGTTGTTTGGTGTCTTTCCTATGGTGGATGCTGAATCTGTTTGTGATGAAACTGTTTGTAACTAAAGACACACACACGAATGAAAGTGAAGCTGGGAAAACCAGTGTGCTTCTGGGTTATAGCAATGTCAGTGTCCTGGTTGTGATATACTTTGGTTTTGCAAAATGTTACCGTAGTGGGGAGATAGGGTAAAGTATCCATGGGATCTCTCTGTATTGTTTCTTTTAACTGCAGGTGAATCTGCACCTATCTCAATAAAAATCTCAGTTAAAGAAAAGCATTGTGTAAAAGTAATACTTGATTAGAATTTAAATCTCTTATTTAGGAACGTCACAATTCAGTTCAATTCAATTCAGTCGCTCAGTCGTGTCTGACTTTTTGTAACCCCATGGACTGCAGCACACTAGGCTTCCCTGTCCATCACCAACTCCCGGAGCTTACTCAAACTCATGTCCATCGAGTTGGTGATGCCATCCAACCATCTCATCCTCTGTCGTCCACTTTTCCTCCTTCCTTCAATCTTTCCCAGCATCAAGGTCTTTTCCAATGAGTCAGTTCTTCGCATCAGGTGGCCAAAGTTTTGGAATTTCAGCTTCAGCATCAGTCCTTCCAATGAACACCCAGGGCTGATCTCCTTTAGGATGGACTAGTTGGATCTCCTTGCAGTCCAAGGGACTCTCAAGAGTCTTCTCCAACACCACAGTTCAAAAGCATCAATTCTTTGGTGCTCAGCTTTCTTTATAGTCCAACTGTCACATCCATATATGACTACTGGAAAAACCGTAGCTTTGATTAGATGGACCTTTGTTGGTATTAAATTAAGACTGTATTTTATTTCTACATGTTACTTGATCAGCATGATTCTTTGTGCCTCGTTTTAAGTTCTCATTCATAATTGTCATTTGAACATCTTAAATGGATTGGTTTGTTTTGACTGTTAGGCCAAATTTTTAATTAATTTTTAAAAATTAATTAGTCAGTTGTTTTGACTGTGCTGCATGGCTTACGGGATCTTAGTTCCCTGACCAGGGATTGAACTGGGGCTCTTGTCAGGGGCAGTGTGGAGTCCTAACCTCTGGACTGTCAGAGAATTCCCTAGGCATACTTTAAAACCTTAAGCTTGACATAAATTACATGTGTGACCAAACCTGTGTGTACCTGCCCAGATTGCCCTGGGAACCTGGGGAAAATATCCTTAAAGGCCTTCTAGGAGAAGATGAATCAGAAGTATTGCTTTGGAATAAAACAGCACACTTTCTTCTTTAGTTTTGAAGAGTTACAAGTTTCCTGGTATATTTGATGTCAGAGGCTCAGCATCTAATATTTAAGCATTTTCACTTATGAGGTGGACACAGGTTTGATAAACACGTAAGCACTTTTGGAGTAGAAATAGGTAGGGCAGGGCCGTCTCTGGGCCTTTGCGTGTGTACAGGGTGACCCTTGGAAGAAGCCCTCCTCCTCCTCAGAGCAGCAGACCTTCTGTGCTGCTGCCTCGCTGCTGGGCGAGGGTTTGTGTCCATTTCTTGCCGTCTCTGCCCTGCTTCTTGCAGGGAGTGTGTGTGTGTGTGTGTGTGTGTGTGTGTGTGTGTGTGTGTGTGTGGCTGGGGGTGGGGGATAGGGTTGCAGGAGGTGTGCCTTAAGGCAGCAGTCCCCAACCTTTTCAGCACCAGGGACTGGATTCATGGAAGACAGTTTTTCCATAGATGGGGATGGAAGGAGGGGGAGTGGTTTCGGGATGATTCAAGTGCATTATTACGTTTACTGTGCACTTTGGTTCTACTGTTATTATTACATTGTGATATATAATGCAATAACTATACAACTGGCCATTAACGCAGAATCAGTGGGAGCCCTGCTGCAGCTCGATGGTCACATCTGGGGGTGACGGCAGACAGTGACGGTGGGATCGCCTGCCGCTCACCTCCTGCTGTGTGGCCGAGTTTCTATCAGGTCACCGACCAGTACGCCTGGGGGTTGGGGACCCCCACTTTCAGACTGCATTGATGGTGGGGACTGTCCTGCACTGGTGACAGAGAGGAAGGCATGGAAGTCTCGGCATGCTGTATCAGCATTTTAGTGGTGTTTTGGGGACGGGATTCCCATTGCAATTGTGTAGATTCCAATTGCATTCACTTTACAGTATGGAAAATCAATATTTCCATGAGGTTCTAATTTATGTAAGGGCTTCTCAAGTGGCACAGTGGTAAAGAATCTGCCTGCTAATGCAGGAGACGCAGGAGGTGTGGGTTCAATTCCCGGGCCTGGAAGATCCCCTGGAGAAGGGAATGGCAACCCACTCCAGGATTCTTGCCTGGAGAATCCCACGGACAAAGAAGACTGGTGGGCCGCAGTACATGGGGTCGCAAAGAGTTGGACATATCTGAGTGAGCACGCACAATTTATATAAGTGTGTAAAAGACTGTTTTACTTTTCTGTTACTTGTGGCTGTTGCTGTGTGTGGGCTTTCTCTAGTTGCGGAGAGTGGGGTTTCTTTCCACTTGGGTGCGGGGGCTTCTCAGGCAGTGGCGTCTCTTGCAGAACACGGGCTCTAGGCGGGCGGGCTTCAGTAGTTTTCAGCGCAGGGACCTAGCTGCTCCATGGCATGTGGGATTTTTCCCGGACCAGGGGTCGAACCTGTGTCCCCTGCACTGGCAGACAAATTCTTTACCACTGAGCCACCTGTATAGGTTTTAAAACAGGTAATTCTTTTTGCATTTTTCACATCCTTCTGCTTCATCACCTGACCACCATGCATGCACATAGTGGAGTTGCCTTTGCCCATTGGGGTGGGTGAGTGGGTAATAGGAGGGAGAACAGAGAAGGTAAGATTCACATGAGAGCATTTGCTGTGATGTCTTAGAGAGAATGGTGCTGAAAGTCGCCTGCCTGTACTCTTTGATAGAAGAAGATGGTGAGGGAGGAGAATATAGGACGACCTTGTGAGCTCTCCAAGTAGCGTTCGTGAGCGCGGGTGAATTTGTCAGAGACTCTGGAGCAGGTGTGGTTTGTACAGCCCTGCTCGTAGCTCCTGAAGGTCCCTCCAGCTTTTCCAAGTTGAAACAGCTTCAGTCTGTGGTTAAGGTCCCAAATGAATCCCAACAAACAGGCTTTTTCCAAATGGATCAAATAGCACTTATTAAATGTAGCTGTGTTACGGGCATGTGCATAGCCACGCACACATTGGAATGGATTCCAAGTGGTGAATGCTGTAGATCCTGTTTAAAAAAGACGCCCCCCACCTCTTTTCATTTGTTAAGGCTGCTTCTTAAAATACTCTTGGCAACCTTATTCCTTATTATTGAACTCTATCCAGAGGTGAGTTTTTCCGGGAAAGTTTAAAGCAAACATATGTGCTATTTAATGTGGGTAGTATGATGGAAAAATAGTAAAAATGAACTGTAGATTTCTCTGATTTTCTTGGAACTTCAAAGTGGCTGACCCAGTTGTTCATTTAAAATGTTCTCTCTTGGGCTGGAGTATAGATTTGGGAGAGAATTCTACTTAGACAATATTTTGGAAGCATTACCATTGAAAGATGGGATTTATAAAATGCACTCCACATCTGTCTTTCCCTTAAAGAAATCATTTTTTCCATAAGAAGATCCAATTTTAAGTAGTCCTCACTTTGCAAATCAGTGCATTCTTGGAAATCCTATCTGTCTATCTGTGTATGTATGTATGTGTGTGTGCATATATATATATATATATACATACACATATATGATGTATATTATTGATTTAAAAGAGAGAGAGATTTAGCAGCTTGTCTAGGGTCAAACAGCTAGTTAATGGGGACATCAGAATTTATAGGCAATTAGACAGCAAAACTTGGTAATTCTACCCCTAAGATATATTGCCTCTCAAACACTGTTAAACCATTGGTTTAACCATTGGTTAAACCTGTGGTTTCTTGGAGTAAGGCTTTACTAGCCAGATATGACCAAGAGTGTATTGTAAAAGCAAAGACATGTTAATTTTTTTTTAACTTTTTATTTTGTTTTGGGGTATAGCCAATTACCCTAATTTTTTACCAGCTCAGCTGGTAAAGAATCTGCCTGCAATGCAGGAGACCCTGGTTTGATCCCTGCGTTGGGAAGATCCGCTGAAGAAGGGATAGACTACCCCCTCCAGTATTCTGGCCTGGAGAACTATACAGTCCATGGGGTGGCAAAGAGTCGGACACGACTGAGTGACTTTCACTTTCAAAGCGAGTTAAGTGTTGATGATAGTTTCAGGTGAGCAGTGAAGGGGCTCAGCCATACATGTACCTGTATCCATTCGCCCCCAAGCTCCCCTCCCATCCAGGCTGCCACATATCACTGAACAGAGTACCATTTGCTATACGGTAGGTCCTTGTTGGTTATCTGTTTTAAATACAGCAGTGTGTCCATCCCAAACTCACTATCTATCCCTTCCCCCCATCCTCCCCACCCCACAATCATAAGTTCATTCTCTGAGAAAAAACATGTTAATTTATTTATTAAGTTATTCAATGTCAATAACTGTAAAACTTGAAATAGAAAAATTCTCTCCTAAGGTAGTAATAAATGTATTAATCAGATTTACTAGGCAGAGGCCTCAATCTCACCCACTGAAAGCAGGTACTTTTTCTGTGACCTGAATTTGAGTGCGAATAATATGCTAATGAAATAGAAATGTAATTGGATATTTACTTTTAAGCCTGTGGTTTAGACTTTAGGAAGCCTTTTGTGGCTTGGATGGCCCAGTTTCTAAGTAAGACTCCCAAGCAATGTGCAGCAATGCCTCCTCTCACCCTCACTTCCGCAGAGCAGTGTAGGCGGTGGCTGGTCTGCCAGGCCACCAGCTTTTCCAGCTGCCTCTGGCTTGCCTAGTGTCTGTTGGAATGTCAGCATGTGTCTTATTGCTGCGGGATCCACTGGCCTGCGGCTTTGGCTGAAGGCAGGGAAGTGGCGCCTAGCTTCTGGGTGAGTCTGGTGAAGTCCCGAGGACCTGGGGGTCGGCAGCCATCGCTCTGGGGCAGGGGCCCGGCCTTCGGGATCTGATGCCTGATGATCTGTGCTTGAGCCGATGTAACTGATAGAAAGAAAGTGTACAATAAATGTAATGTGCTGGAATCATCCTGAAACCACCCCCACACCCCAAGTCTGGTCCATGGAAAACTTGTCTCCACTGGTGCCAAAAAGCTTGGGGACGGCTGTCTGGGGTTAATGTGGAAGGTCCTTCTGAATCCTCTTTGTCTGTGCTAACACTAAATCGCCAGGACAATGAGAGTAGTTTGGTTAAAGGGCCCCAAAACAGAGCCTCCGTGGCAAGGGCCGTCAGCTCGCCTCCCTCTGCTCTCTCCTCTCTGCCTGCAGCACAAGCCCTGGGTCCTGGCCGCCTATGGGATGTGGGCCTGCCGGTGCGCGCTGGGGGCCCGCGGCACCGCCGTGGTGCTCGTTCACACCGCCATCGCCTTCTGTGTCGCTCAGTTCCGCTCTCAGGCCCTGTCGTGGCTGTGTTCTCTCTCTCTGCTCTCTACACTGAGACTGCAAGATGTGGAGGAAGTTAAGGTAAGAGCCTCTTGTTTATTTTATACCAATGGGAAGGAGATAACCGTTTGGCAGCGCCATCATCCAGGTAGATGCCTTTGTTTTCAGAGGAGTCAGTCCAAGAACTGGGATGGGGCGCTCCCTCGTGGCTGCGGAGGGTGTTGCAGCCTGCCGTCCTGTTTATCTGACTCTGTCTTAGCCCTCCACACATGACTGAGGGACCAATACGCTTTAGCCCTTGGAGGCTGTCCAGGGCTGACCCTGTACCTCTTCTCCCAGTTTGTGTAAGCATGGATGGTGCCAGATGTCACAGGAACAAAAGGAAAAGAAAGCAATTAAAAAAAAAAAAAAGAAAGAAGGCAATAATCTTCTTGTTGATTAGTCGCTAAGTTGCGTCCAACTCTTTCTTTACCCCGCGGACTGTAGCCCGTCAGGCTCCTCTGTCCATGGGGTTTCCCAAGGAAGAATACTGGAGTGGGTTGCCATTTCCTCCTCCAGGAATAATCCCCTATGCTTTTAATAAAAAAAATCACCTGGAAGCTGCTGTACAGTTTATAGAGAACTCTCACATCTCTATTTCATCAGAAGCCCGTGGTGGTCCCTGAAACGGATAAGGTAAGTATTTTTCTTGCACAGAAAATCTTGGGAAGCTTCTGATAGTCTTCGTTTAACCATGTGTTCCTGTGGTATCTTAACTCTTGTCCATTTGTGCACTCATTCATTCACTCATTAATTGATTCATGTGATGGCAGTTAGAACTGGTGAGCCCTGGATTGGCACAGACATGGGACAGAATGCAGCAGGAAGAATGAGCCAGTGGTTTTCTAATCTCTTCTGTTCACTATATGTCCTTCTCTTGAAACCGAAGGCAGTATTTAACCTCTGAGTCTCAATTTCATCATTTGGAAAATGAAGGTACAAGCTGCTCTGCCTTCCTCATGGAGTTGTTCTGAGGACCTAACAAGATAACGTGTTAAGCAATTTTGTAAAAATGGTAGCATTTTGAAAATTCAGGTTTTTTTTTTTTTTTTTTTTTTTTTGCTGTTGTTAGGCTATCTTAATTTTTCTTCACTCTCACCCGTGGACTGGGGTGAGTAAGTCAGGTGGGCAGCTCTCTCCTAACAGAAGATACTTAACTTCCTGGAATGATTAAGCTACCTGATTATTTAAATAAGTGTGCTTAAAATTAGATTTGTGATAAAAATAAAAACAAATCCACACCTAACTTTGGGGGGATCTGGCAAGTATTCAAAACAGTCTCTGATTGTAATGACCATTTATTTGGGGACCACTAGCATCAGTTATGGGCATTGGTGGTGAATAAATTATGTATGTTGGTGATGTGAAAAATATTGCCAGAGAGGAGAGAGCCAACGACCAGCAACCAGTTGCTCTAGGTTTCCATACTTTCACACATGCAGTTTTCTTGATTTTTCTTGGTGGCTGCTGAAGTCCTGGACATGGGGTAGAAGCTCTGTTCAGGGCTTAATTTTTCTGTGTAAAGTCTGGAAAGACTCTCATGGATCAAGTGAACTATTCTGTCCTTTGTCCCAATTCTATTTTTTGTATCTATTTTCATCACCTGGTTTTCTCATTAAAAGATAATCTGTATGTATTTTAGAAAATATGGACTATGTAGAAAAATAGATGATAAGATGATCCATAATTTTACTGCCTCAGTAGTATCTAGATTTTATCACAGTTGCTTTTAGTCTTTTGTCCTTCGCCTAGTTTTGTACGTACTTGTTACTTCTTATTGCATGCCGTCTTGTATACCTGACCCCTCTATGAGAATTCAGGTTCACTGAAGGCAGGGATTATTTCTTTTGATGATGTGTCTCTAAGGTTTGTTTGGAAAATAGTCCTCCACTACATGTGAAGCCAGATTAATGACAGAGAGCCAAAGGAAAAATCTGTTGAAGACATAAACCCACATGGCCTTTACAGACACACCTTTTCATTGTGCTTCTGCTTCGTGGGGATTACTTTTCTAACAAGTTGACTTCCTGGCACATCTTTCTTGTGCACTTTACTCCTGTGCCCTCCCCAGGACGAGCTTCACCAGCTCAGCTCCACCTCAGATCATCAGGCGTTAGATTCTCACAAGGAGTGTGCAGCCTCCGACCCTGGCACGTGCCCTTCACAGCAGGGCTCACTCTCCTGTGAATACCTAATGTGGCTCTCTGCCGGGAGGCGGGGCTCAGGCTCTAATACGGAGCCGTGGGAAGTGGCTTTAAACACAGGTGAAGCTTCACTAGCTCACGTGCCCTTCCCTCCTGCTGTGCAGCCCGATTCCTAACCTGGCCACGGACCAACAGTGGCCTGTGGCCTCGGAGCTGGGGACCCCTGCACTAAGCTGTAGTATAGTTTATTAGTATAGTATATGTAAGCATAGCTTTTATGTGCAAATGGGAAACCAAGCAAATTGTGTGACTCCTTTTGTAGCAATATTCCATGTATTGCGGGGATCTGGAGCTGAGCCCCCAGAGTCCCGAGATCTGTCTGGATGGGTCTCTGTGTCTTCAGGGTTGTGGAAGGGGCTGTCAGAGTGCCCCTCGGATGTAGCTAATCTCCATGCTGTGCACTGGTGCGTCCCACGGGTGCGTATCTGGGGAAGCCCTCACCCTCTGTTGCATCAGGCTTAACGCTAAGCCGATGGCCGATGTTAGGGACACTCCTCTGCCCGTTGCTCGTTAACTGCTTGCTCTGATGGTGCGTGACGTTTGCCAGCTGTTCGGAGGCTCCCGGCTCCCGGGGTGGGACAGCCGCTCTGCCCGTGGAGGAGCTCTCCTTCCCCGGAGACTGGATGGCATCTGTCCTCGACACTCAAGGCTTGTTCTCTCCTTGTGACTTCGCAGAGAGGGTGGTACCAGACGGAGAACGAGTACTACCTGCTGCAGTTCACGCTGACCGTGCGCTGTCTGTACTGCACCAGCTTCAGCCTGGAGCTGTGCTGGCAGCCCCCGCCGGCCGAGCGGCCCTTCTACTCCCTCCCCTGGATGCTCGCCTACGTCTTCTACTACCCGGTCTTCCACAACGGGCCCGTCCTCAGCTTCCCGGAGTTCATCGCACAGGTAGAGCCTTTGGAGGATGGCACGGGTGTTCCTGCCCGTGACGCCTCTGTCCTTGTTGCTGTGATCACTCTTGAGTCTTTTCATACTGCTGTTGTTTAGTCGCTCAGTCGTGTCTGGCTCTTTGCGACCCCATGGACCGTAGCCCACCAGGCTCCTCTGTCCATGGGATTCTCCAGGCAAGAATCCTGGTGTGGGTTGCCATGCCCTCCTCCAGGGGATCTTCCTGACCCAGGGATCGAACCCACGCCTCCTGCATCGGCAGGTGGATTCTTTACCGCGGAGCCACCAGGAAGCCCATACTTGGTTGCCCACAAATGTACAACACACATTATTGTCGTGAATTCTGATAAGAAGTGAAATACTTTGGGGAAGTAAGCCTTCAGAGTGAAGGTCACCGTGTCCCTTGTGCATGTGGGCTGTAGGAACCTCCCCCCAGGTTCCCAGTGGACTGTGGCAGCCAGAAATAATTACTGGGCACAGCCAGGAACTTGGGGGTGGGCATCCCAGGCAGGCCAGTCCCAGAGAAAGAAAACCGGGTTTTCATGGACTTACTGGGAAAATGGAAGGAGACACTGATTAAGCTGTTGGTTGGCAAACAGTTGGTGCCCTTTTATTTTCACAAACTGCCTATGAAATAGCTCTTCTGGGGCTGGGGGATTGTGCAGGGGGAGCTGGGTGGGATGACAGAGTGGGGTTGAAGAGGTTTGAAGGCAGTGCAGTGGTGTGTCTTCAGGTCTGGGTGTCTGTTTCTACCCAGGACCGCTCCTGCCTCCTGGACAGCAGTCTTGTCCGAGGCTCACGGCAAGCTGCCTTCATCATTCCCACCTCATTTCCCCTCCTACTTTGGATTCCTTCCCTCATTCCACAGCCAGCCTCGTGGAAGATGTGTACTGGGTTAATTCACACTAAGTGTGAGTAATCAGTGATGCCTAAAAACAGGGTTTCTTCAAGAACATTTCTGCCCCCCTCAACAAAAGAATCCCGATGGAGGTGAGAATAATAACACGTATGCACACACAGGGCACACATGTGCAGGCACATACGTGTATACACATGTGCACACGCGGGGAGCCTGGACATGTTGAAGAGCAGGGCCAGCAGCAGTGTTTCACATTTCTGGAGGGGGCACCCACCTGCACAAATAGGAGGGTGCTTAGAAATCCCTTATTTTGCCTTCAAAATTTCACACTGTATTCAGAACATTACATTTCTGCATTATAACAATAACTTAATGTTTAAAAATTGCCAGTTAAATCATTAAACTTTTTTCTCCTCTGCAAACGGTTTAAGTGAAATTGATATTCTAGGCAGATGTATTGATATGTTTAGCATACGGTTTCTCATACTTCAATTTGGGTTACCTAGGAGCATTCTTTTGCCGTGAAGGAACTTAAAATCTGTGTTTGAAAATCATGGTTAAAATTGTTGTGTAAAAGCCAGAGATGGTTTAGTGATAACAGCTGATCTTCCCACTCCGTGATTCTTTTTTTTTTCTTTTTTTCCAAACTTTAAACTTTTAATTTTGTATTGGGGTATAGCTGATTAACAATGTTCTGGTAGTTTCTGGTGAACAGTGAAGGGCCTCAGCCATACATACACATGTCATTCTCCCCCAGATCCGTCTCCCATCCAGGCTGCCGTGTAACAGCAAGCAGAGTTCCATGTGCTATGCAGTAAGCCCTTGCTGGTTATCCATCTGGAATATAGCAGTGTGTACGTGACCTTCCCAAAGTCCCTAACTATCCCCTCCCCCCCGGCAACCCTAAGTTTGTTTTCCAAGTCTGTGAGCCTGTTTCTGTTTTGTAAGTTCATTTGTATCATATCTTTTTAGATTCCACATATAAGGGATGTCATGTGATGATTCTCCACCTCTGTCTGGCTCACTTCACTCGGTGTGACCATCTCTCGGTCCATCCGTGTCTCTGCACGTGGCCTTATTTCACTCTTTTCAATGGCTACCGGCTCAGAGATTCTTAAAGTGGGGTCCCTGGACCAGCGGCTGCAGCCTCGCTTGGGAACTTGTCAGACATGCAGCTTCTCAGGCCCTGCCCCAGACCTACTGAATCAGAAACCTGGGGGCGGGGCCCCAGAGTGTGGTCCTGATGCTGAGAGGTGGAGAATCACTTTCCTAAGTTTTTTAGAAGAGGAACTTCTTCTCCGGAGGTGGGGGCCCTCCTTAAAAGATTAGGGTGGAGTAGGCCCAGTGTGGGGTGGGTTCAGTTCACTCACATTTTGTCTCTTTTACAACCTCCTTGTTGTTGGAGAAGGAAATAGCAACCCACTCGAGGATCCTTGCCTGGGAAGTCCCACAGAGGGAGGAGCCTGGGAGCTACAGTACATGGGGTCGCAAAGAGTCGGACGTGACTGAGCATGCACGCATGGCATGACCATTGTAAGGTTTAAATTTTAGCATTGCAGTCAGTAGCTTTTGGACTAAATACCCACAGCACACCCCCACCCTTCTCTTGAAGACAGATAATAATTCTCAGAGAAACATAGACTAAACCCATTAAGAGGAAACAAATTATTTTCCAAACCGCCTCTTATCCATTAAGGAGCTTATCCCTGTGGGATCCGTACTTCATTGTTTGACAAATCACCATTCTTTTTAGTTCTCGTCTCCTCCTTTCTGACTGTACCCTGTAGAGTCTTGAGGGAATTTGAGAGGCGGGTTGCAGGGTCCCAAATCTGTCATAGAGAGGCAAGCTCTGAGAGCATCGCGCACCTGAATCCTTAGCCACAGGCTCTTATTCTCCCGAGTTTCTGCCTGTAGGGACTCAGGTATGGAGACTCTGGGCTGCATCTATGTCTATTCTTTCTCTTTTTTTCACCCCTTTCAAAAGGGTAGCAGTTGCTGAAAGCAGAATCTCAAAAAAGGCAAATTGAAGCCTTTCTCTGTAATCTGGGAGGATTCCTAGAAAAGTCAGCATAGAAATGGCAAGATGTTTAATAAGCTACAGGGCAATTAAAAGACAAGTGATTTCTGTGGTTGCTGGGGGTGTTTATGGGCACTCAAGTCCTATGAGAAAAACGGGTCTAAAAGGAGAGCAGTGAAACTTACTAAGGAGCTGACCTCATAGAGTGAAAGGATTCCATCAGAGACGCTGGGAGGGGATAGAAGAAAGCTGGCCGGCAGAGCTTGTAAGCAAGGTTTGCTCTGAACAAGGGCTCGCGTGAGTGGAGTAAACGTCCCAGGAAACGGTGGGTAGAGTTGAGATTTTGGTCCTTGGCCTCTCAGGCCAGCGTGGCCAGGCTCTGGAGGACAGGAGGAGACTTGCCGCCAGGGGGCAGCAGAGCCTCACTGTGGAAGCCCACCCAGCCCGGCCGACCACAGTGGTTAAAATGAGAGCCTTAGGTCCACCGGAGGAGACTTCTCTCACTCAGGTTTTTTTCTTTAGTGTGTAAATTTACACACCCCAGATGAAGCAAGCATAGCAGAGGTGCCTCTGTAATGCATGGCGTGTGAAATGTGTACGCATCAATCACCAACAGGGAAAACAGGCCCCTGTGTTGACTCGAAGGCCATCTCTGATGGCGTTTGGAGTTTCAGAAATATGGGCCCCGTTTGTGTTTCTCCCAGGGGCCTGTGGAACTCAGATACTGAGCCAGGGGTGAGGTGGGGGACAGCGTGGGGGAGGTCTAGGGAAAGGCAGGAAATGCTGTTTATTTGCTGAGCTGGGAGCCTGGGGCCACCCCGTCCTGCCCTGAGCAGGCCGACTGGTGCAGTGAGGAGCCGGTGTGTGTCGGGGGCACTGGGTGGGGAGGGGGGACTTCCTTGCTGAGGGCTGCGCTCCTGCCCCAAGGGGAAGACAGTGAAAGTGAAAGTCGCTCAGTCGTGTCCGACCCTTTGCGACCCCATGGACTATACGGTCCGTGGAATTCTCCAGGCCAGAATACTTGAGTGGGTAGCCTTTCCCTTCTCCAGGGGATCTTTCCAACCCAGGGATTGAGCCCAGGTCTCCTACATTGCAGGTGGATTCTTTACCAGCTGAGCTACCAGGGAAGCCCAAGAATACTGGAGTGGGTAGTCTATCCCTTCTCCTGGGGATCTTCCCGACCCAGGAATCGAACCAGGACCTCCTGCATTGCAGGTGGATTCTTTACCAGCTGAGCTATGAGGGAAGCCCCAAGGGGAAGACAGTGCTTAAATAGGGAACGTTGGTTGATGCTTAAGATCAAAACTCCTGCGCCCAGCCCTTTAGTTACAGGATTTGAATCCCTGCTCTGCTTTGGCTTGAGAGCATTTGGTGAGTTACTCACCTTATTTGTGACTGCATTTCCTTTTATCAGTATAGAGGAAAAAATAATAATACCCCTTAGATAGGATTGTTGTAAGGACTAAATGATTTCGTCTAGGTAATGTGGCTTGGCGTGTTGTACACACTGTCATTGTCGTTACTGTTATCCAAAAGTGAATGTCACTTCTGGAGTATGTTGCTGGAGGAGGTCACTGGAAGGCTGTGATCACTGGTTGGCCCACCCTCTGGACCTGGGCAATCAGGGGCTCCTCACCCCTCCCTGCCCTTGAAACGGACTTTCTGCCCAGCATTCCCAGGCTGGGAGCCATTTCTGGGGCATAGCTTTGACCTTGAAAGAGGAAGGTGTCGTTGAGACCATCTGAACTGCCTACATGACTAAACTCAGAAAAGGCCTCTGTTTGAACTTTAAAATTCTGCCGGCGGGTGCAGAGATCTGCTGGTGCTGCGGCGCCCACGACGGGGCCTGCCTGTCCGCTCTCTGGTTGTTAATCCTGCCCTGCCGGTCCGAGCGGCCCACTTGTTTTTTCGGTCTCTCTTGTGCTCTGCGAGCCAGGGGCCGGTTTCAGGTCTCACCTGGGGATGCTGCCACGGGGAGACCTAACCTAAATGGCTGAGAACTAACATCCATTTATACCAGACCGGAGGCCCTGGGGGTCCGGGCTGGTAGGTGAGGGCGGCAGCGGGGGCTGTTCTGGGCACGATTCTGGGCAGGAGCCATCCCTGGCCTCAGAGGAGATCGGCGGAAGATGGATGCAGGCAGTGGCCACGGGGGTGGGTCCAGTCCCTGAGAGGCCAGGGCTGGCAGTCACTGTCCCAGCCAGACCACTCCGGGTTTGGGGCAGGCACTCGAGGCACCTGCAGTGATGCTAACCGGGAGGAGGAACACGCACTGAGCCCTTACCCCTGACCAGGCTTTCCATCTCCTAACACGTTTCATCCTAGCAACAGCCCGAGGGGTGAGACATTGTTGTTATTCCCACTTCACAGACAGTAACACGGAGGCAAAGAGAGGCTAATGGGGTGCGTCTTGGGGTGGGGGCACTAAAGACTGGAGCCTAGCTGCCAGCTCGGTGACCCTCACAGGGATTAGAGTGAGGATGCAGCGTGACGTGGTGGACGTGCGGGTCTGGACCAACCCAAGCTGGCCAGGCCAGGTCCCAGTCCTGCGGCCGCTACCCCGACTTCAGGCCCCACTCGCTGTTCTGGCAGAGACCAGCGGGTATCACCTGCCTTGGTCTGGATGCAGTGAGGGTCTGACTAGGGAATCCTTTACTGGGGAAGGGGTATGGCCTGAGACCGTGGGCTGGAGAGAAATGCCCTCCTTATAAAGGAGCAAGACTTGGGCCACAGTGCCCTGGAGCCAAGTACAGAGGCCGGAGCAGAGGTGACTCGGTTAAACAGTTGTGTCTGGGGAAGGCTTCTCTTTGGTGCTCTCCAATGTGGGTATTATTCATGTGTGAAAGAACCTTTCAGCTTTGAGAACTGTCACCTTGAATCATTAGAATGTCTCTGAAAGGCTTTGATATGCCTTTTTATGCAATTTGCATGAAATGAGGTTTTAAAATATAATGTGTTTTACAATGCACTTTGCAGATGAGTTAATGTGTTTTTTTGTGGCGCCTTCACTAAAAGTTCCCATTGGCGGCAGTTTCCAGTGGGCTTAAGGTTGGCACTGCCCTCGGTGTAAAATATCTCCGGCAAAATGCTTTGCATGCTGAGGTTGAATAATGAGCAACCCTGCTTGTTAGGTGAGCTGTGTGTGGTGTGTCTTCTTCCTGCCGGATCGACGAGGGACAGATACAGTTTTTTTAAATAAAAGGGAGTCAACTCTATGGAAGGTATTCAGGGATTGTAATAATGACATGACTCTAAAGAAAAACCGATATCCATTCTTTTTAAAGCAGGAACAAATAGAGTGAAAAACGGGGTTGTTTTCCTTCTGCTGCATTTGCTGGTGCCATTAAGGAGTAGACACTTCTCATACTCTGACTGGGGAGACGTCCAGCATCAAAAGGGAGCACAGCAGAGAAAAGGCCAGCCGTTCTGGTCCAGGGGTGCCACATAATTATGCCTTTGCAGCCTGGGGAGGAAGTTGGGCCCCGGGAAGGTAGGTAAGTCATTACTGGGAAGCCAGTCAGGCACACGCACCTCGTGTTTCTTCCTAATTACAGATCTTCGGGTCCCTTAGATGGTGCCTTGTTTGGGGAAGGAGAGGAGGGCCTCTGGGCTGCCCGTGGCCTGTGGTCGCCTGAGCTGCAGGCGATTGGCCAGACTTCCTTCCCGACCACCTGGCGGGCCCGTTTCCTGATCCGGCAGTGGCTCTCCTGTCTCTTCTCTGCTCCCAGGGACCGGGCTGTCTGTACGCCCAGTGATGCCCCGAGACCACAGGTGCAGGTCTGGTCCTCAGGGGACCTGAGCCGGGGGTTGGCCGTCTGCTCGTGGGCCTGCAGGTCATGCGCACCGTTGCTTATTTAGAAGCTGGAGACAGTTGTGCGAAGATGGTCTTTGTTCGGTTCTGCTTGTGAGTTGTTATCACGTTCAGTCAGGGAAGCTGCTTCCTCCAAAAGTCTGGCACCAAGAAAGGCCCTGCCCACGGTCCCGGAGCAGAGTTCGGTGCCTCTTGTGTCTTGGCTCAGCCGATTGCCTTGGTGTGAACTGTTTTAGCAGTCACAGGCCGATGGACACTGTTCGTCATCATTTCTCCGTCTGTTGATGCTCATTAAGTCAAAATGAGTTTGCTTTATTAGACAGTATTTGTTTTTCTCTTTCTTACTTCACTCCTTCACTCTGTATGAGAGTCTCTAGGTCCATCTGTGTCTCTTCAGGGGACTGAATTTTGTTCTTTTTTATGGCTGAATAATATTCCATTGTGTAATATATGTACCATGTCTTTTTTATCCATTCATCTGTTGATGGACGTTTAGGTTGCTTCCATGTCCTGGCTATTGTAAATAGTGCTGCAATGAACCTTGGGGTGTATGTGTCTTTTTGATTTATGAGCTGGAATAGGATTGATTATGAACAAAGGGGAACTTAGCGTATAGCTAAGAAAATCTCTGAGTGAGGTGGGAAAGTAGTTGTTGTTGCGTCACTAAGTTTGTCTGACTCTTTGCAATCCCGCGGACGGTAGCCCACCAGGCTCCTCTGTCCATAGGATTTCCCAGGCAAGGATACTGGAGTGGGTTGCCATTTCCTTCTGCAGGGGATCTTCCTGACCCAGGGACTGAACCTGAGTCTCCTGAATTGGCAAGTGGGCTCTTTACCAGTGAGCTGCCAAGGAAGCCCTGAAGTGGGACTTCGGGGAAAATAAAGATGGGGCTGGTGCAGGAAAAATAAAGATGGGGCTGGTGCAGAAGAGAGAGAGGGGCAGGCCTCCTCTTTGAGGGTGCCACGTTCCCCAGAGGAGGTCCTGAGACTTAGCAGTTTTTACAAGAAGGGTGCAGAAACAGAGCGCTTGTCTCTCTAGCAGAGAGGACCAATGTCTTCACAGTAGTGTAAACTTGCATTACCTTCCCCCCATTACAAAAACAGTAACAGTTTAAAATAACTGAAGACCCTCACCATCCAAAGATTACCATCAGTGCTGCTGTTTTGGTCTCTCTCTCCAGCTTTTCATGATTTATGCAGATTGGTATCAAAAAATAGTGTTTTTGTGACTGTGCGATTGAGGTGTGCTCATGCATGTCACCAAGCCCCACACCCCTACTGTTGGACATTTGCATGATTTCCTGTTTCTTCTTAAGTAATGCAGACACGAGGGATCAGGCAGGTCGGGGGTCTCTTAACGGAGGATTTTGCTATCCACTGGCTCGTTGATGCTCTGCTGTAGACTTTGTAGGGTCTCTCAGAGCAGGCACGCTTGAGGTAAGGATTCAGATGAAAACCACCCTCAGTTATTCCTGGAGAAGGAAGCGGGGGAGGGAGGCATCACATTGGCTGTGGCTGTAATTACAGTGAGCTGTGATCCGTGCCAGACTGCACACCAAGGCTTAGCTCCCTGGGTAACCTCGCCAGCCAGCACTTCCCCTGGCAAACCTGGTGGCATGGATCTTTCAAAGCAGTTATTAATACTTTCGTTTCCCAACACATTATCTTTCTCAGGTGAACGGAAGAAAGCGAAAGGAGAAAGGAAATTCCTGTAGCTTGATCGGCTTACATTAAAAAAGTTAAACCAACAGCTTTCCTGGGTGTAGCTAACCCAGCAGATGACAAAAGGATGAAAGCCATCCACGCAGGTGATTGCAGTTTCACTGTGCCAGCCCGAATTTCTTGGTCTGGCTCCTTGCTGGAAGAGGACAGTTTGAGACCATGGTAGACAGTATGCTTAAGAATGGAATAAAAATGAATTCCTGGGAGTGTAGTCACCCGTCACCTCTCAGGGCTGTGTCTGCAGCCTTTCCTGGCTGCAGTGGGACCCAATGCGCCCTCGTGGTTAGAGGAGAGGAGAAGTCAGAGAAGCATGCCCAGATCACTTTCCCCAGGGCCGGGCCTCCCGTGTTTTGTGGTGTCTGGAGCCCTACTTGTCAAAGGCTGAATCGAGTCCGTATCCTCTGCCTGCCAATGTGTGCAGCTACAAGTTCGCAATTAAGGCATCCACTTCCCCTCTGCATTTCAAGGCAGCCTTCAGCCTAATAAAATCACGTCAGTGTAACATCCAGAAAACTTATGCACTCTCTCTTGGTTTTTTGTTTGCTTGCTTTGGCCTGTTTTTTGATTGCACTGGGTCTTCATTGCAGCACGCAGGAGCTAAATTCTCTGACCATGGATCAGCCCAGGGCCCCTGGCACTGGGAGCGCAGACTCTCAGCCACTAAACCACCAGGAAAGTCTCTCTCTGTTGTTTTCATGTGTTTGTCTCGGATACATCAGAAATTGCCCTCTGCCCTGGGTTTTTGCAGGGCTGCTGCTGGGGTGAAGGGTGCAGAACCCCTTCTTGGTTCTCGGCGTTGGGCTAGCTTGTAGCCCCCACAAGCTATATTCTTACTCTGGGACAGAGTATTCTAACTGGGACGTGACTTTAAAAAAAAACTTTAGTTGAAATGTAATTTGATTTACAGTGTTGGCGGTAGTTTCGGGTATACAGCAAAATGATCCAGTTATATGCGCTCAGTCGCTTCAGTTACATCCAACTCTTTGCGACCCCGTGGACTGTAGCCCGCCAGGCTCCTCTGTCCATGGGGTTCTCCAGGCAAGAACACTGGAGTGGGTTGCCATTCCCTCCTGCAGGGGATCTTCCCCGCCGCAGGGATCAAACCCATGTCTGTATGTCTCCTGTACTGGCCGATGGGTTCTTTACCACTAGCTGTCTGTTTGTTTACTCTTTTAAAGATTCTTTTCCTTTGTAGGTTATTACAAGATATTGAATATGGTTGTACAGTAGGTCCTTGTCTGTTAACTATTTTATGTATAGTAGTGTGTGTCTGTTAATCCCAAACTGTTAATTTATCGCCCCCCCGCACCCCCCTGTTCCCCTTTGGTAACCATAAGGTTGGTTTCTATGTGAGTCTGTTTCTGTTTTCTAAATAAGTTCATCTGTATCATTTTTTAAGATTCCATGTATATGTGATGTCATATGAGATTTGTCAGACATGATTCTTTTCACCCAAGAGCACTGAGTATTCCCAAGGCAAACTAAACCAACCCTCCATTCAGAGCTAACAAAGATGAGAACTTATAAAACACTCTGTCTGGGGGACTCTGAAAGATTTTAAAAATGGGGGCGCCATTCGATGACTTCTTTCGTTTCCTCTTTAGATGCGGCAGCAGGAGCAGAGCCCGCCGAAGACCAGCCTCTCCATCCTCGTCTTGGGGCTGGGCCGTCTCCTCTTCTACTGGTGGCTGGCAGAGCTGATGGTTCATCTCATGTACATGCACGCCATCTACAGCAGCGCCTCCCTCCTGAGGGCCGTCTCCAGCTGGACCTTAGGTAGCCGTAGAGATCGCCGGCGGTGGAGCAGGCGTCAGGAGCCAGCTTCACGGGGAAGCTGGTCGGAGCGCAGAAGGGGGGTGGTTGCCTGCAGCCAACCCTGCATTTTTAAGCGTGCTCCTCTTGTGGCCAGGAGGACGCGTGCGTGAAGGGGCCGACAGAGGTGAGGGCCGGGTTTGTGGGCAGGGAGCCAAGGATGGGAGCAGCCCCTTTTCCTGATGGGATTCCCGCTCAGCCCAGCTGGGTCTGCATCTTCCTGGTGTGGCCAGCACTGCACTTGGCAGGAGTCCCTGCTAAGAGCTGGTGCGGTAAGATCGAGTCTGTAGTCATCTGTTTTCTGTATGACGTAAAGCAAAGAGTGTAAAGCTTTAGAGTCAGGCAAATACAGGCTTTATTTTGGGATTGAAGTGCAGTTGATTTACGATGTTGCACTAGTCTTGGGTGTATAGCAAAGTGATTTGGTTGTACATATGTGTGTGTGTGTGCGCGTGAGCACACACGCTCTGTGCTTAGGTGCTCCGCGTGTCTGACTCTGTGCGACCCCATGGACTGCAGCCCGCCAGGCGCCTCTGTCCGCGGGGACTCCCCAGGCAAGAATACTGGAGTGGGTTGCATGCTCTCCTCCAGGGGATCTTCCTGACCGAGGAATCAAACCCAGGTCTCCCTCATTGCAGGCAGACTCTTTACTGACTGAGCCTCCAGGGAAGCCCACATGTGTATGTGTACACTCACACACACGTGTGTGTGTATATAGATTCTTTTTCAGATTCTTTTCACTTATAGGTTATTACCAATATTGGGTGTAGTTCGCAGTAGATCCTTGTTGCTCACCTGTTTTGTGTGAGTCGTGTGTGTCTGTTAATCCCAAACCGCTACTCTGTCCCTCCCCCCAATTTTCCCTTTGGTAACTCTAAATTTCTTTTCTATGTCTGTGAGTGTATTCCTGCTTTGTCAAGAGTTCATTGGCGTCATTTTTTAGACTCCACATATAGGTGATGTTGGGCTTCCCTGATAGCTCAGTTAGTAAGGAATCCGCCTGCAATGCAGGAGACCCCGATTGGATTCCTGGCTCAGGAAGATCCCCTGGAGAAGGGATAGGCTACCCAGTCCAGTATTCTTGGGCTTCACTGGTGGCTCAGCTGGTAAAGAATCTGCCTGCAACGCAGGAGACCTGGGTTCGATCCCTGGGTTGGGAAGATTCCCTGGAGAAGGGAAAGACAGCCCACTCCAGTATTCTGGCCTGGAGAATTCCAGGCACTGTATAGTCCATGGGGTCACAAAGAGTCGGCCACGACTGAGTGACTTTAACTTCACATAGGTGATATAATGATATTTGTCTTTCTCAGGCTGACTTCACTTAGCATGATAGTCTTTAAGTCCATCCATGCTGCTGCAAATGGCAATATTTTGTTCTTTTTTACGGCTGAGTAACATTCCAGTGTGTGTGTCTGTATGTATGTGTGCATGTGTATATGTGCGTATATGTATATTTGTATAAAATATATACGCCACATTTTCTTTATCCGTTCACAGTCAGCTGTAGGTTTAACCTTGGCCCTACCAGCCGCTAGTGGGCAGCCTTTGACAGTTTGCCGCAACTCTGCACCTTCACCTGTTCAGTGAGCAGACTCACTTTTGCAGGATTGTTTGGAAGGTTAAGTGAAACTGTGTCTGGTAGATAGAATTAATGGTACGTGCTCATGTAGGCCCCTCTGTTGGCCCTTATTTCTTATCTACCCACTTCTTTTGGAGGAGGGCATGGCAACCCGCTCCAGTATTCTTGCCTGGAGAACCCCCATGGACAGAGGAGTCTGGCGGGCTACAGTCCACGGGGTCGCCAAGAGTTGGAAATGACTGATCGACTAAGCACAGCACCCATTTCTTTATATCTGCACGTAGGTGGGGTGGAGGTCTGGTTTCCTCAGCAGGATACCCTGTTAAGTCTCCCGTGTAAGACTTCTCTGTGGATACGCCACTGATCTTTATTCTTCTGGCGAAAACAGCAGAGAATGTGCTCCTTTCTGAACAAAATCTCCCATTTCTTTGTGTTCCTTTTTCAAGAGCTTCCGTGGTGGCTGAATTCAGCTGTGTGGTCTGACCTCCAGCTTGGGGCTCTGATGGGAAATGGGTGATCTTCCGGTCAGATTAAGCTGCTTTCTGCCGGGAGCAAGAGTAATGGCCTGACTCCTTATCTACTTGGTGATTTATAGATTTTTTAAAAGAAAAGTCTTGATTGCCCTTGTTATCACAGAGGCGTAATCAGAATGTTTTCAAGAAAGATGCCTTTCAGGATTGGGAGAATGCTGAGTTGTTTTAATGAGAGTCTCTTCTTCCCAAAGAAAAGGTTTTTTTCATAGTTGGAAGTAACTAATAATCTAAGGCTTTAATGATACACTTAGGCAAACAAAATAGGATTAAATGATGGCTTGTGCTAAATCAGATCCCAGTTGTACTGCATCCAAATTAGGAGATTATCCATTTGGATGATTTTAACTATGAAACCTGGATAGCAAAACTCGAAATGGGGCTTAAACAATAAGGAAAAGCTGTTGTCTCAGTCAGCTAGCACTCTTAAGGTCAACGCTAAGGGTGGTAAATCCAGTGACTAAGAAAAGTCATCAGTGATCCATTTGGGCACCTACCACTCAACTGGAGAACTAACCAGAATCCTAGAAGCCCTCAGTTTGTACCCACAATTCCATGACTTTTCACCCCCTCCACAAAGTAACCTGATCTTGCGGTTTATCATTCCTTTTTTTTTTTTTTTAAATAAAAAAATAGATTTTATTCTTAGAGCCATTTTAGGGTTAGAGCAAAACTGAGAGCTCAGTGCAGGGATTTCCCAGCTGCCCCCTGACCCCCACGTGCACAGCCTCCGGCAGCATCAGTGTTCCCACCAGAGTACACGTTACCGGTGATGAGCAGATGGCGACACGCCGTCACCCAGAGTCCCTCTGCATGTTAGAACTGACTCGGCGTTATGCAGTCTGTGCCGGATGTGTGATGACCTGTGTCCGCCGCTGTGATGCATGCAGAGTGGTTTCACAACCCCAACAATCCCTGGTGCTCTGTTTACCTCTCCCTCCCCTTTCATCCCCGGCAAGCCCTCATCTTTCTACAATGCTGTGTAGTTGGAATCATGGAGTGTGTAGCTTTTTCAGGTTGACATCTCTCACTTAGTAATATGCAACTCAGGGCTCCTCCGTGTCTTTTTATGGTTTGATAGCTCATTTAATTTTAGTGCTGAATAATGTTGCATTATCTGGATGTACCAGCGTTTATCTGTTTGCCTACTGAAGTATGTCTCGGTTGATTCTAAGCTTCGCGGTTATGAATAAATTTGCTACAAACATCCATGTGCAGGTTTTTATGTGGCCATAAGTTTTCAAGTCCTGTGAGTAAATACCAATAAATAACCACAATGGCTTAATTTTATGGTAAGAATATGTTTATTTTTGTAAGAAACTGACAAACTGGCTGTTTTTTTCCAAACTAGCTTTTTTTTTTTCTTTTTTAGTTTTCCAAAGTGGTCATATCATTTTGTGTTATTACCAACAATGCATGAGAGCCTGTTGTACATACTTGTCAGTATTTTGGATTGTGGCCATTCTAATAGCTGTGTAGCAGTATCTCATTGCTGCTTTAATTTGCAGTTCTCTAGTAACATATGATGTCGAACATCTTCTCCTCTGGTTATTTGCTATCTGCATATCTTCTTTGGTGAGCTGTCTGTTCAGGTCTTTGCCCATTTTTAAATTGGATTGTTCCTTTTTTAATTGCTGAGTTTTAATGGTTCTTTGTATATTTTAGAAGCCAATCCTTTACCAGATGTCTCTTTTCAAATATTTTCTCCCAGTCTGTGGCTTATCTTCTCATTTTCTTGACAGTGTCTTTAACAGAGCAAAAGTTTTAATTTTTATACAGTTTAGCTTATCAGTTATTTCCGTCATGGATCTTGCATTTGGTGTTATATCTTAAAAAGTCACCACCAAGTCTGAGGTCACCTAGGCCTTCTCCTGTGTTATCATCTAAGAGTTTTATAGTTGTGTGTTTTATGTTTAGGTCTATGAGCTATTTCAAGTTAATTTTTGTGAAGAGTGTAAGAAATTAGACATGAATTTCTTCCAGCACCATTTGTTAAAAACACTATCTTTGCTCCATTATTGTGTCTTTGCTCCTTTGTCAAAGATTGATTGACTGTATTTATATTGATGAGTCTAGTTCTGGGCTCTCTATTTGGTTCCATTGATCTTTTTGTTTATTCTTTCACCAATATCACACTGTCTTGATTAATGTAGCTTTAAATTAAGTCTTGAAAGTAAGGTAAGTCTTGAAAGTAAATCAGATAGATGCAGGCCTTCACCTCTCATCTTTTCTTCCAATGCAGGTAGATTATTCTGGGTCTCTTGCCTCTGCATATAAACTTTAGAATCATTTTGTTGATATCCAGAAAATAACTTGCTAGGATTTTTATTTGGTTTGCATTGAATCTATTGATGGAGTATGGAAGAATTAATATCTTGTTATCTTGAGCTTTTCTATCCACGAGCTGGCTGTCTATTTATTTAGTTTTTCTTCGATTTCTTTATCAGACTTTTAAAGTTTCCCTCATATATAACTTGCATATATTTTCTCATATTCATACCTAAATATATTTTTGTATTTAATGTAAATATTGCTATATTTTTTTATTTCAAATTCGATTTGTTTATTGTCGGTAAATAGGAAAGTGGTTGACTTTAATATATTAACCTTGTCTTCTTCAACCTTGCTACAGTCTCTTATTCCAGGAGATATTTTTGTTGTTGTTATAATTGTTTCTTTGGGATTTTCTACTTTGACAGTCAAGGTCATCTTTAAGCAAAAGTAATTTCTTCCTTTTGAAAATATATAGGACTTCCAGTATTATATGGAAAAGGAATGGTGAGAAGGGACAGCCTTGCCTTCTTCTTGATTTTCACTATCAAGTATGATGTTTTTAATTCAGTCTCAAACTAGAAAGCTTCTATTTTCTTGCCATTAAGTATTATATTAGCTGTAGGTTTTTTGTAGATGCTTTTTTACTAAGTTGAGGAAGTTCCTTTCTATTCCTAGTTTGCTGAGAGATTTTTTTTTTTTTTATCATGAATGAGTGTTGGATTTTGTCAAATGCTTCTTTCTTGCACATATTGATATTACCCATTTTTTCTTCTCTAGCTTGTTGATGTGATGGGTTGCATTAACTGATTTTCAGATGTTGAATTAGTCTTGCATACTTGGATAAATCTCATTTTTCATGGTGTGTAATTGTTTTTATATATTGATGGATTGATTTGCTAATATTTTGTTGAGAATTTTTCTGTGTATGTTCGTGAGAGATATTGATGTGTAGTTTTCTTGTGATGTTCAGTTCAGTTCAGTCGCTCAGTCATGTCCGACTCTTTGTGACCCCAGTATATCCTTCAGCGTTGTCCTAAATGAAATGAAGGACACAAACCTTTAGGCCCACTGGTCCTTCAGTCCCTGGATGTGGGCTATGTCAGAAAGGGGTGTGACCTTGGATGAGGCAGCTTTCTCCGGGAGGCGGTCCCCAAAGCAGCTAACAGCTGGGAGTTTCTCTGGTCACTTTTCCGCCGACTGGGGTAATGAGCCCTTCCTTCCTGGAGGAAGATCTGATTAGGATAGCATGGTTTCCACACAGCAGTTTTCTGTGGAAGTGTCCCCTTGGTCTCACAGAGACTTGCTGTCAATAGCTGCTTCTTTCTAGGTGATTACACACAATTATGATTTGATTAGCCGTTTCAACGCGGTGCGTGGAACTTCCAGGGTCTCACTGATTATTACTAGCTGGATTTTTTACAGCCTTAAGCCTCAAGGAATCCAGATAATAAAGATTTTCTAGCTTTCCCCAAGGGTGTGGCATCTCCAGCTTTTCTAGTATCTGCTTCTTAATGAGTCAGTTTCTTCCTTGGAAGTAGCAGAAAACCAGCTTTGGATGACTGATGCAGAAAATCAAATGCCTTCAAAGGAAAATGGGTGGGTAGTTCACAGACTCACAGAGAGGCCTGGACACCTGAATCCAGGGCAGGCAGCCAGGAATGCAAGCCCAGGTTACGCCCCAGAGCTCATCTGTGAGGGAACCATTCCATTGCCCTCATCACAGCCGCTGTGGGCACCTCTCTCTGTAGCCCGTACGCTGGCCCTGGGGTGCCACTGTTAGTGGCCATGCCACCAGAGTGTCCCAGTCTAAAGGGCAGAGCCTCAGTGAAGCGCAGGGGAATCTGGGGAGGCAAGTGTCTGGCAGAGTCTACTTTTCTAGTAGGAGGAAGACTGCACCCATGACAGAGACTTGTAAGATGGGGAATTCCCTGAGTACAACAGGGTGGATGCTGGGCTTCTTTAAGCCTTTCCGGGAGCCTTCTGTCCTGTCTCCATCTGGGTTTGTTGATTTCCAGGCCTGCTGCTTAACTGCTGTCCAGGGAAATTCCTTTCTTCATTATCCTGAGGATTCCTTTTGCTCCTTGTGTGTGTCGGAGGCTTGTTTCCTGGCATACATGTATTCTTTTAGTTACTCCCCCCGTTTTGACAAAGAAGGTGCAGGGGAGGTCAGTTTGGGATTTCCTACATGTCTGAAATGATTTTATTTTGCCCTCTTCATGCTCTTTATTTTTTTAAAATTTTTATTTATTTATTTTTTCATGCGCTTTAAAAGGTGGTGAGGTGTGGTCCTCCCGGTTGGAAGTCAGTTTTCCTCCTCATCTTTTTGAGTACATTGCCCCCTTATCTTCTGGCTTGTGGTGCTGCAGTTGAGTCTGATGTCATTCATTTTCTGGATCTTTTGTATGAAATTTGACTTTTGAGCCTCCTTTCTGGGAGCTTTTAAACTCTTCTCTTTGTCCAGGTGTTGTTAGTCTCCCAGTCGTGTCAGACGCTCTGCCACCCCACGGACTGTAGCCCACCAGACTCCCCTGTCCATGGGATTCTCCAGGCAAGAACACTGGAGTGGGTTGCCATTTCCTCCTCCAGGTTCTTCCCGACCCACGGATCGAACCCATGTCCATGTGCCTCCAGCACTGCAGGAGGTTCTTTACCTGCTGAGCTATCAGGGATGCCCGCTTTTTGTCTGGAATGCTCTAAAATTTCATAATGCAGTGTCCTGGTTTGGGACTGTTATGTTTTCATCCTTTGAACTAGATAGTCAGAGGTTCTTTCAAAAAAAGAAGCTGATTTTCTTTAATTCTGGCTAATGTTCTTAAATTATTTTGCTAATGCTTTCCTTACTTCCATATTTTAATTTTAATTTTTTAGCTCTCTCTTTGATGCCTCTCATTCATTTGTTGGACCATTAATTTTCTAATACTTTTTTTTTTGTTTAAAAAAATTTTTTTTCCCCCCACTTTGTTTTCTGGGCTATTTTCTCAACTGTCTCCTCTTAATCCATCTATTTGTTTTTTTTTTTTTTTTCCTAATCTTTGGCTTTAACAGTTTTAATTTTCATGAGCTCTTTTTGTTCTTCAAATGTTGGTCTTTTCTGGCCTTCTGTTTTCATGGATCAAGGTATCTTTTCTTAACTCACTGATGATGTTACTAATGTGTTTGAAGGGAGCAGTTCTTCTCTTTGCATTGCTCCTCCTTCCAGGTTCCTGTTTTCTCCTTTGTTCATTGGCCTTTCATGTTAATGAATGAATGGTGACTCTTGGCCCTTTATTTTTGAGAGGGAGGCTCTTAGAGGTAGGGACAGAGTTTCTTTCTTCAGCTCAGTCACTCATTTGTGTCTGACCCTTTGTGACCCTGTGGACTGCAGCACGCCAGGCTTCCCTGTCCATCACCAACTCCCGGAGCTTGCTCAAACTCATGTGCATTGATTTGGTGATGCCATCCAACCATCTCACTCTCTGTCGTCCCCTTCTCCTGCCTTCAGTCTTGCCCAGCATCAGGGTCTTTTCCAATGGGTCAGTTCTTCGCACCAGGCGGCCAGAGTGTTGGGCCAGACGTCTTTCTGGCCGACCGTCGTAGCCCCAGTTAGGCTGCACGTCATGGAAGCCTTAGTGCAGCAGCACCACCACCACGCAGGCGGTTGTTTTTCTCACGTAACAAGAGACGGAAGGATGGGCAGGTCAGTGCTGGTGTAGCTTCTTACTGCAGTGGGTTGCCATGTCCTTCTCCAGGGGATCTTCCCAACTCAGGGGTCGAACCTGGGTCTCCCGCATTGCAGGCAGATTCTTTACCATCTGAGCCATTAGGGAAGTGTAACTTCTTTAGGGAGTTACAAGTGACCCAGGCTCCTTCTATCCCTCTGTAGCTTGTGGTCTCACGGTGTCTTAGGCATTGTAAGAAGAGGAAAGTTAGAAGACAGAAAGGTTAAAGGTGAGTTTCAAATCCTGCTTTACCTTTTACTGGAAAAGCAATACTTTTTCAAGAAGCCTGATGGAGTAGAAAGTTACTTATTATGCACATGCAAGGAAACTGAGACATTTAAAAACGGGCATGTGAGGTTATGATAACACTGTAAGAGCCGGTCTTTCTACGACTTTTCATTCTCATTATTCCAAATCATCATTCCCAACTATGTGCTTTCTTGCCCATTCTCCACTCCTAAATGTAACTTCTCCATGATGTTACGGTCCTTTGCTTTCTCACAAGTTGAAGAGAGTATATCTGAGAGTGTATGTGTGCGTGTGTGTGCATTCACGTTGTATTCGTATGAATGTGTCTATGTGTGTACTATTTGAATATCTCATACCTGTATGCTTGTCCCAGTGTATCTATTTAAAACATTTTTATTGCAGTATAGTTGCTGTACAATATTGTTTAGTTTGTGCTGTATGGAGAAGTGAATCAGCTACACACGTACCCCCTCTTTTTTGGATTTCCTTCCCATTTAGATCCCTGTGTCTGTTTTGAGTGAGCCTGTGAGAAGCTGAGAACATTGCTTCTTTGCCCTGAATGTGGTGCCGCGTGAACTGTGCGTCTGGCCGAGGCTCCCTGTTGGGTACAAGAGAGACGGCAATAAAATAAATTTCCTGTTGTTCAGAAAAGATCTCTTCTCATTTTCTGAGGCGATTTCTTTGTGGCAGCCCCCTTTGATTGGGGCTGCGCTTTCCTTTAGGACCCAGACTTTTGAGAAAAAGGAAAGAAAAAGATTTTTGAGTGGCTTCGGAAACATGGAGGCCAGATGTTCATTGTCAAGTTTTGAGGGGATTGGGGTGGGGAGCTTATTTTTCTGACAGACACCACCTGAGAAATCTTCCCCAGCAGCAAACGCTTCTGTGTACGTATTTGTCAGATGTTGATGTCTCTGAAGCCACAGCAAGATGCGAAGATTAGAGTAGCTTGTTCTGTAAACATTTCTCATGCCGCCTGGAGGATAGGTAGATGGGCCCACTCAACCAGCCGACCCCTAGGGTAAGTCATCTGAGACTGTCACGTGTGGCCTCTGTGGTTATACTTTCCTCTCTAATTATCCCATCTCCTGTGGCATTCTTTTCAGATTCTCGATCATTCTCTGTAGCCAACAGTCCTCCGTGGTTAAAGTCTGAACTTGGGTTGATATCCCTAAGGGAAAAATGATTAGGTTAGGTGTGTTAACATTTCTAATCCACTGCACTGTTTGATTTGTGGGAAGTGAGACCTTACTTCTGGATATTTTTGGGTAGTTAAAATTCGCTAAGAAAATGTACTCAGCCTTCAGAAGCGTGGATGATGAATTATTTCCTTCCAGCATTTCTTAGCAGGATCTCAGGCTCACTCAGTGTCCTCACAAATAGCTTTAAAAAAATCAAGACACGAGATCTTATCATGCTAACAAATCTCTTTCCTTGTCTGCAGACCTATGAACAAGAACATAAATACCATTTGCTCTTGTGCTCTTTACCCTTGAGTCTGTCTCCAGCCTTGTTCCTGGCAGTTCTGCTGCAAAAATTATGAACATTAGAATCTTAGGGATGGAAACTAGAAATTTCATAGAGCTTTAGTTCAAGACCTCCTTATAGCATCTGTGGCGAAATGTATAGTTCCAGGGCCATAAAGATGGATTGGCCTAATACAGCTAGTCCCAAATTATTGTGCAAGACAGGAGAATAGAAGCCAGGGGTAGAAAGTCCAGTAAGTTTTGAGTTGGGTGGCCAGGGTCATGAGAACTAGGAGGCTGTCCTGAATTGCTGGGAAGGAGCTCGGCAGGCGAAGATGAGGTTTTAGAAACATACTGACTAAATGAGATGATGAATTTAAAGATACGGTTCCAAGGCTTATTAGTTATCTAATGATAGCTTACTAAAAGTTATCAAACTGGGACTACAAAGAAATTCTAAATGCACAGAATCTCTCAGAGTCCCTGTAAGGGACTCAAGGGGTTCCTTAGCTGATCAAAGGAAAAGACCTGGGCAGGAGGTGGAGAAGACGTGGCCCGGAGGTGGCAGTACTGTACCAGCTTTATCTGGGTGATGCTCTGGCAGGCTGAGGTCAGGGGAATCCCTCACGGTATGAGGGGCTGTGCTGTGGAGGTCCAGAGGCTGTACATCAGGGGTCTCCATTTAGAAGGGGAGGAGGGCAAGGGAGCCCGGGGAGAGTGGAGTCAGGGAGGAGCGGTGTCTAGGTGACCTTGCGGAACACCACGGCCCCGAGGCTTTGAGTCCGAGAGCACCACGGGCAGCCGCGCTTGGGGTCTTTGTCGCCCCGAGGTGTGTCTGTCTGCGGCTGGTAGGTCTCGGGCACAGTTGCACAGGGCGTGCAAAGCAGGCACGCTGCAGGTGGCAAAGGTGTCTGCTTATTTGGGCTATGTTTAAAATAACTGCGTGTATAAAAATTTGAGTTTGGCACTAGTGGGGTTTTGAACTAATGGGCCTCAGCTGATGTGAAGAATGAATTGATGTTTAGGAGTCAGTACACAGAAACCAGTGTTGGCTCACTGCCTCCTCTCAAGGTGGTGCTATGAATGCATCGGTGTTCTGGATAGGCTTAGCGATGGAGACAGACCAAAAGCAGGTCACAACCCGCCTTGGGTCAGAGAGTATGGCCAGGAGGTGGAACCTTGTGTCAAAGGGACTGTGCACTCCTTATTCACAAATGAGCTAAGTGATTCTCACCTTCTTTGGTTAGGTAACAAGGATATCAGGGTGAACAAGGCAAGTTCAGCCCCTGTCCTGGCATAATGCATGCTTTAAAGAGTTGTTTTTAAAAAATTAAGGAAAAGTAATAATAACAATTCAGGGTGATAGGTCCTGTGCTAGTGGGAGTCCGAGGTGCTGTGGAAGTGTAGAGAAGTACATAGCTCAGTCTAGGGGAGTCTGGAAGTGCTTCTCAGAGAAAGTGATGTCTGTGAGGAAACCTGTAGGATGATTAGGAATTAAGCAGATAGCAGAGGAGGGAAGAAGGATTGGGGGAAGAGTGCTCTAGGCCGAGGGACCAGCACATCCAGGAGTCTGAAGATGAGAGATCTAAGGGCATATTTGAGAGACAGAGATAGAAGCTCAGCATGGCCAGGAGCTCCTGTGATACGCCCGTGTGTGCATTTCGATGGAAAGCAAGATTGAAGTGAAGGCAGGCAGACAGGAGGTGGTGGAAAGTTTCACGGTCTGTGATAATGAATATGAAAGCAAATTTGGGAGATTCATGGGGTAGAATTGACTGGCATTGCTAAACAGTTGGCTGTGGAGGGGTGAGAGAGACAGGGTGGAGGCCGGGGGGAAGGCTGGAATTCTGCCTTGGGCATCTGGTGGGTGAGGTACCGTCAACCTTTTAATCCACATATACTGAGACTCTGCCTGGATATCCTTGCAACTAAACACACTCCCCAACTCTCCTGGACCCGCTGATAATTACAAGCAACCACTATCAGCTTCTCTGGGGTTGGTACACTGCATGGATGTATGTGCTGGTTTTTAAAGACAAGTCTGAAGTTAAACTAGCCATTGGCTGTGTCATCTTGAATATGTAGAGAATTTCTGAAAACTCAATGCCGGGTACTTAGTTTTCTTTTGTTCCCAGTTCTAAGGTTTCTCGCCATTTGAGTTTGGGCGTGAGCTCTCAGTTACTCCACTGCTCCTGAATTCTGGCTGATTCTAAGAGCGATAAGACAGTTTCCTTTCTGGCTTCTGGCTTCAGGCATTCTTATCCTTTGGCCTTTGAATCTTTTTGAAAATTTAAGGTCAGTTTCATAAACTTTGTTAGTTGCTCTGAAGGGTCACAAGAAAGGCACAATGTCTATTGTCTGTGAATTTGCAATGTGTTGGAAGGGACAAGCAGCTGGATATCCTGGTAATACTCATATTTTTTTTGTGCTCTTAAGGGGGAAATAATGTTTTAACTTTTATCATAGGTAACCAGAATAGAGCTTGTCTGGTAAATATGTTTGTTAAATCCTTTGGCTAATATCTGTTAGTGATGAGCGGATACGGATGGTGACCTCCCTGTGACTGCCTCTCTCTTTCATCATTGTTTGTCTGTCATAGAATAAATGCTCCGTACATATTTGTTAAAAGGATCAGCAGCGAACAAATGGATTCTTTTGTTGACTCTTCTGTTGTCAGCCATATGTTTTGCTTTTTAGTTGATGTCTTCTTCAAGGCATTAATGATGCAGGGAAATGAATGGAGGGTGATGGTTCAATGCTAAAATGAGATTTTTCTTACTCATAATGGCTTGTGTTGAATACTTGGAAAAATGCCTCTGTGTGTGTGTTTTATGGGTTGTAAAAAATCTTGCCAAACTAAGAGCACCTAATGGGGCAGGAGGAAGGAAGGCACTTTTAAAACTAAGGACAGATGTGTCTTGGAGGCAACTCGAGGAATCCGTTGTTGGTGATCTGCAGATGCTTTTGGTTTGAGCAGCAGTGTGTGTGCAAGTCAAAAAGGTGTTATATTTTGCTCTGATGCCGAGTGCAGAGGGTGTCTGGTGGGGGAGGCAAAGTGAAAAAGAGAGCATGCCGAGAGAGAGAATGACCAGCTGACCTGGTTTGTCAGGGACGGTCCTGGGTTTGGCACTGAGAATCTCCTCCTGGAAAACTCCCCAGCCCTGGACAAACTGGAATGATGGGTTTCCCTATGTGAGAACTCAGAGTTGGAATAGAGAGCAGATGAAAGTGGTATTTGCACACACTCAGGCCAATGCGTGTTTAAAGAAGAAGGGTTGTCAAGAATGGCTTCCTCAGGAGGCCCACAGAGGAGGCACCCACGCTGGTCCTGCAGAGTCTAGTTTTGCGCAGTGAGAATTACTGCAAAATAGAAGAGTTTGCGATGACCCCTTGGGCACCTGGTACCTTGGGCCATCATCTCCACAGTCCAGGGATTTCTTTGGAGGTGAAATACTTGGAAGATTTTGACCTCTGAAACTTTAGAGCCAAGTTAGACTTACAGATAGTCTACCACTAATTTTACAGATTAGGAGGCTCCGAGAAACTCAGTGGCCTTTCCGGGGTCACCAGGGGTTGGTGGCCAAGCGTCGGTCAGAGGCAAGCCTGTTGATTTCCTGGCCTCTGCTCTTTCTGCCGCGCTCACCAGTGCGTGAGTGTTGCCAGCCAGGGCTGGTACCGGTGTCCTTCTGTGAAAGGGATGAGATGCGAATCGTTGCTATCTCTGCCTTTGTGACGTGGATGGATGGTCAGGAATGAGGACTAGGAGGGGGCCTGTGGTCATGTTTTGTGAGTGCAGTGCTGGGTTTAGACAACAGCAGCTTGTTGTTGAATGGCCTGAGAATCTTAAGAGTTGCTCCGGGAGGCCTCGGGAGGTAGGGGTTGGTTACTAGGAAATCTCATGACTGCTGGGCCCTTCCCAGGCAGGCAACTCGGTGGAAGTTTCCACAGAACTGCAGGTCCAAAGATCTTTGCCAAAAGAGACCTTGCCCACTTCTCTGGCTGACCTTTCTCTGCACCCTCCTGAGGCCAGTATCTTACGGAAATGGATTTCTCACAGCTGCAGGCTCACCAGTGAGTCTGCTGGCAGTGCAGAAAGTTAAATCTGCCAGTTGTCCTCCACTTCCCCACTTTTGTTTCTCATCCAGATTATTTGCAGAGATTTGTGTGTTGCCCTGTTTTCCTTCCAACCTACTTTTAAACTGAATATGTTCTGAACTTTTCCTCATGTGATGGAATAGTCTTTTAAATTCTACGCCCTCAGAGGATGACTTCTGCTAGTTTGATTGCACTCCTTCCTCCGATTTTACTGGAATCGAGTTGACCAATCCTCTGTTGTGGATCATTGTGTGAAATTCTGCCCTCTTGCAAATAAAGCTTCTGCGAGCATATTTGCGTAAGCCTTTCCGAACTCATCCCTCCTGACGGTCCTGAGGGAGGCGTCCTAGGTCAAAGGTTTTGGCTTCTGTTGCCAAACTGGTCTTTGGAAAGAGAGGGCCATTTTTCTTCCTCCAGGTCAGCAGTGTTTAAGCGTGAGTGTGGAGGGCGGTGATATTTTTGTGCCATTTGTATGTCGAAGGCGTGTATCCGCTCTGCCTTCCCCCCTTCCCTCCCCCTCCCCACTCCTACCTCCTTCTCTTCCTCTCCCCCCCATCCTCTTTTTTGACTCTCCTCCCCTGCCTTCCTCTTGGGGGGGTGGGTTTGAACATCTCTGTGCCATAGGGCAGCTGTTACAGGTTTTACCTTAGAGTTCTAGAGGAAGTAGCTGTCAGGCTGCCATCCGAGCAGTGAGCCGCGGCAAAGCAGGATGGCCGTGGGCTTCGGGAAGATGCCGTGGTCAGGGGAGGGGAGGGGAGGATCAGGCAGTTTCTCCCCTCGTTTCTGAAGCGGGCTCTTCTAAAAGACAGCGCTCGCCTCATGGGAGGTTTGCTGGGCATCCTGGAGCTCCACTTACCTGACCGTGGAGGTCGTGAACCCATCACTTGTCTATACAGGTTTTCATAGATAGGATTCCCACTGAAAATAATCCATACAAAGTCTATAATAGGAATAACACAGAGTTTTATTTGAGTCAAGCTGAGGTCTATAACCCAGAAGACAGTCTTTCAGATTACTTGGAACAGCTGCCCCAGAGAAGTGTGGTTTTCAACATAGTTTTATATCTTGTCAGAATAAAGAACATCAAATAAGTCAGGGATACATGTCTTCAAGATTAAAAAATAAATGAAAGATCATGTACACAGGGAGTCAGTATGGCTTTGGCATCTAGGAAGGTGGTCTGATCTTTGAGGGAGGACCAGCATCGGCATCCCAGAACAGGGATGCATCTAGTCTTTATTTTTAACACGACGTTCTTTACCACTGATCACTATGTCCTTTTCTTTAGTAATTAAAGCATATGTGCAATGTATGTTTGATAGGCTACAAACAGGCTGTTTTAGTTAGCATAAAATTCAAGTTAATACCTGTCTGTACAAGTCAGAATGATTTCCCCAGACCTCACTATATGAAAATTTCTTTTATCACAACCAACTTTTCTCTTTCTCCCCAGATAACCTGTGTTCCAAGCTTTTCACATACCTCTTACCTGTTTATGGAAAGCACTGTAAGTTCATCAGAAACTTGAATTGTCAGGCACTAGGAATAGCAAGCGAATTGAGATTTTGAAATTCTGGGGTGTAAAACCTGTTCTTAGAACCCTGCGACTTCTTTGAAAAGCGACACCTTTCCATAGTGGAGTGATAGATTTCCACTGTGCTTGAATACAATCAGACTGATCTCTTTAACAAAGGCCGTATGATCCGGCTCCTGCCCCCCTCCCGAGTAGCCTCTGACCACCCTGCGTTTGCCCTCTCTTCCCCACCAGGCTGAGCTGCTTGTTCTTTTTCAGACATCGCCAGCATTGTCTGATCTCAGGGGACCATTCTGGGCCTTCGCTGTCCCTTCTGGTTAGAACGTTCTTTCCCCTTTTTCATTGTGTATCTTGTCATTTGTACCTTAGCTTAAACATCCTTTCCCAGAGAAGCTTTTCTTGGTGACCCAAATGGAAATAGCCAGTCAGCGTTTTACATCACCTGATTTTATTCTCTGCTCAGGGCTAATCACCGTCTGAATTTTTCCTTGTTTGTCTCTCACCACTGACTATATGTTCCATGGAATAGAAACCTTATTTAAATTCATCATCCTTAACCTATGTGAGAAAAGAATCTGAGAAAGAATGCATATTTGTATATGAATAACGGAATCACTTTGCTATACACTTGAGACCAACACAACACTGTAAATAAACTATACTCCAATAAAAAATTTTAAAACGTGAAGTAGAAATCTTAGATCAAAATATTCATCCGCATTGTAGCATGAAAAAAAAATTGTCATCCTGGTGTTCCCAGCGCCGAGAGCTGTGAGTGGCTGATAGTTGACGTCCCGCAACTAGCTGTTATATAGGAATAGGGCTGTTGGTCAGGCAAGATTCCTTTATGTTTACTGCTGAGAGTTGGCTTCCGTGGTAGACTGACGTGGGCTTCAGAGAGATGAGTTTGAGCCATAACCCTGCATGCGTGCCGAGTCCCTGCAGTCGTGTCCGACTCTTTGCGACCCCATGGACTGTCGCCCACTAGGCTCCTCTGTTCGTGGGATTTTCCAGGCAAGAATGTTGGAGTGGGGTGCCATTTCCTCCTCCAGGGGACCTTCCCAACTCAGGGTTCAAACGCACGTCTCTTATCCCTCCTGCGTTGGCCGGCGGGTTCTTTACTGCTAGTGTCACGTGTATTCACTAATTCTGTGATCTTGGAAAAACCACTCACCATCTCTGAATCTCAGTGTCTTTGATCTGTAAAGTGAGAATCACAGTATTTACCCAAAGAACCCCAACAGGTGCTTGAGAGGAGGAGCTGTGATAAGGGATGTACAAACTCTGTGTAAACTTCTAATCATTCAACAAATGGGAATTATCATCACCTATTTATTGGAAGGACGTGGAACTACCGTGATGCCTCCAGAAGCTTGGGGAAAAGGACAGTTGCAGCCTGTTACGAACAGCAGGGCCTGGTGTCAGTGCATCGTGGAGCAGAGATGTGGGTCTCAGTCAGCACTGGACTGATGGGAGCTTCACTGGGGGATTTATCATCCCTGTGAAAACCTTCTGCCACCAGAAAGGGAGGTGGTTTGGCCAGAACTGGCCTGGGAAGTATCCAAGGTCTTGATAATACTCATTTAGCAGTTGACTGGGGAGGGATGATCCGCTGTTCCAGAGATTCGCGTCGTCCCATCCAGCAGCAGAATATTCCAGTTGTGGGCAGACGATGCCATCTCTCAGAGCCGGATGCATTAAAAGTGCCTGGGTTTCTTCTCACGAAGCAGTTCTTAGTCCCTGATTAGATTTCATGTGTGGCTGACCAGAGAGAAAAGTGGCTCTCTTAGGGAGAATAATGAGGTCGAAGCTACCTTGCATGCATGCTATGTACGCTAAGTCGCCTCAGTCGTGTCCGACTCTTTGCGACCGCATGTACTGTAGTCCGCCAGCCTCCTCTGTCCATGGGATTTTCCAGGCAAGAACACCGGAGTGGGTAGGTGATGGTTCTCACCCTACCTCGTTACACGGTGTTCGCATATTAGAGTCTGTCTCTGTGAGCTCGGTGGATATGCGTGCATCTGCCCCTGGACCCAGATCTGCCCTCAGGGAACTGACAGATGGGGGTGTGTGGAGCAGCCTGGCTGGGGTGACCTTCTCAGGGCACAGCTGCCTTGACCAAGGGCACCCACCAGTATCACGGCTTTATATTTGCAGTGTGATCTTGGTTTAACCTGATGTTCTTTCTAGCTGGGGATTGTTGAAGGTGGTCATAGATTGTGTGTGTGTGTGTGTGTGTGTGTGTGTGTGTGTGTGTGTGTGTGTGTGTGTGTGTGTGTGTGTGTGTGTGTGTGTGTGTGTGTGTGTGTGTGTGTGTGTGTGTGTGTGTGTGTGGTTATCTGCATCACTCGTTCAGGTGGATGTACTAGAACGGGCCAGGAGGTGGCAGTAAAAGCTAGGCAGTCATTTGACCAATTCCAAGTAGACCATGCTTTATTAGCCTAATTTCAGCCTCTCCTGGGCAAATTTACAAGGTTTGGAAGTAGGGGGTAGAGTATTGGTGCCTGGAAAATCCTTTGGACGGAGGAGCCTGGCCGCCTACAGTTCATGGGGTCACAAGAGAGTCAGATACAATTTAGCGATTAAACCACCACAACAGAAAGGGTCCACCACCCTTTTTGCGGCTAGACCAGAGAGAGGTAGTCTGTCAAAGTGACCATTCTTATCCCATCGTCACGGTGTCCATGAGCCTTCCCACTCTAAGTTCTTTTCGTGAAACTCTGTAAAATAATAATAAAAAATCTTAACACACTCTAGTATTCAGAGTTCTTGTTAGAACATGTGTCTATAGGGTGCCGATCAGGTTTCACTGGATTGTAGCTGTGAGTGTCTCCTAGCTCCTCGGCTTCTAGAGAACGTGAACTTGACTTCTCATCTCATGAACTGAGTGGAGCCCAGGGCTCTTCTGAGACTTCTATTTCACGGCCTCCCGTCTCTCGCCTCTTGCTTTGGTGGAGTCTGTTCTGTTTGTTGAATTTATTTATTTACTCAGTAGTATTGATCATTATCTACTCCGACAGCCATTTCATGTATATTATTTTTTAATATATTTTTAATTTCGTGGCTGCACTGCACAACACGTGGGATCTTAGTTCTACTTCCCCGACCAGGGGTGGGATCTGCACCCCCTCGCATGGGAAGCGTGAAGTCTCAACTAGTGGCCTTCCTGGGAAGTCCCAAGTTTGTGACTTAGGGATCATCTGCTGTCCCCACTGTGCATTGCCTTCATTATCACTGGGTACTCGGTTCTTTTCCTTGGTTAGTGCATACGCGTGTGTAAACACACACAGTCAGATGCACACACAGACATCACCCCGCTCCCCCACACCCCGAGCTCGGATCGCTTCAGGTAAAGCGTTGGTGCGGATTAGAGGATTTTAGTACCGGTTTGGCAGAAAGTCACACTGACACCTTGAATGAACAGCTGGAGCTCCCTGGTTCCTCTGCCGTGTCTGGAACTCAGGCTGTGGTCCCAGCCATGCCGCCCCGTCCTCTTCTCTGCCCTCCTCCTCCTCTTTCTGCCCTTCTCCTCTCGGGAACCAAACGACCCCCATTTTCACATAGGCAGATCTTTCTGAAACAAAGCAGGTCATCTCACTTCCCGCTTGGTTTCTCAGGCCTTCTGCTGTGCAGCCGTGTTTGTCGGCTGATGGATGACCCTCTCTGATCGTGCCTCTCCGGTCCCTGAAGCTGCAGCCCCATTCCTGCCAGTACTTCTCCTCCTGGCATACTGGAGCATTTAAAACATTTTATTTTATTGAAATATAGTTGGGTTGCAGTGTTGTGATGATTTGTACTGTAGGCCACAGTGATTTGGTTACACGTTTGTGTGCATTCTTTTTCATATTCTTTACCATTATGGTTTATTCCAGGATATTGAATGTAGTTCCCTGTGCTATACAGTAGGACCTAGTTGTTTATCCATCCTATATATGATCGTTTGCATCTGCTAACCCCAAACTCCCAATCCATCTCTGGCGCACACCCTTCCGCTCTTGGCAGCCACAGGTCTGCTCTCCATGTCTGTGAGTCTGTTTCTGTTTTGTAGATAGATTCATTTCTTGGACCGTTACATACCCTCACGCTTTGTGCATGACATTTCTTGAGGTTTCCTTTATCTGACTAACTCCTCCCTCAGAACAGCTCACTTTCTGGACTACTTCCCCAATGGCTTAGATTCTGACGATGGCTCCTTCCAGCCCCCACGACTGGGATGAATGACTATTGATTAGGAGAGCAAAGTTGAGTGTTCTGATCTCAAATTGTCACCAGCTTTTAACTCTGGGCAGATTATGGGAGTTGAGATGCACTCACTGATTGTGAAGTATCGTTTAAAAGTGTGAGCCTTCCTCAAATCGGGTTGTGGTCAATGAAAAAGTAATGGTCATTTCATTCAAGTCAGTTCAGCAAGGTTTCATTAAGCCTCCAGAAGGGAATTGCTGTCCACTCATTCATTCTCCAGACCTGCGTTAGGCACAGAGCCAATCCCAGCTACTGTGTAGGGGCCAGAAGGACAGAGATGAAGTAGAGGTGTCCAGGGGCAATTGCGTCTACAGTTTTCGAATTCAAGAGAAGTATCAGTGTCACAGTTACGTGTTTGGGGTTCATAGTGAATGGGCGGCCATGAAAGCATGGGAGCAGACGATACCAGGTGTGGAAAATGCAATCCACGTAGATGGCTGGGGTGTTGGGCACAGCCTGCTTTTCAGATATTCCTGTGAAAGGAGAGGTGCCCAGTATGAAACTTTTCTTTTCTGAAAGGTTAAAAGAAATCATTTTATATCTTTTATCATTGGTACCTTTTAAATCATGTTCACATACTCTTAAGGACTATCACAATAGCAGAAGGAACATACTGTAATGAATCTACAGGTTAAATAAACACATAGGTAAGATCTATAAACATTTTTTCCTGAAATGTTAACAGATTTGATAATTACCTGAGGATTTACTATTTGAAGATGCTTTGATAATTTGCAGGGACTCCTTACACTATGAAATAGAATGGTATTAAGTTTTAGTAAGTCATTTGTAGCACGACTTAAATTTCTTTGTTATATATATATTTTTTATTGAAGTACAGTTGATTTACAGTGTTGTGTTAGTTTCAGGTATATAGCAAAGTGATTCAGTTATATGCATATATATGTATGTATTCTTTTTCAGATTTTTCCATTATATGTTATTTAAAGATTACAAGATATTGATATATAGTTCTCTGTGCTATACAGTAGGTCCTGTTGTTTATCTATTTTAGGCATATGTTAATCCCAAACTCCTAGTTTATCCCTTCACCCATTTTCCCTTTGGGAACCCGAAGTCCGTTTTCTATGTCTGTGGTTTCTTTCTGTTTTGTGTATAGATTCATTTGTGTCATTTTTTAAGATTCCACATATAAATGGTATCATATGGTATTTGTCTTCTGTCTGACTTAATTCACTTAATATGATAACCTGTAAGTCCATCTCTGTTGCTGCAAATGGCATTATTTCATTCTTTCTTATGGCTGAGCAATATTCCATTGTGTGTAGGCACCGTATCTTTATCCATTCATGTGTGGATGGCCACTTAGGTTGCTCTTCCACACCTTGGCTATTGTAACTTGGCTATAGAGTAATGTGACTTATAAAGGAGGTATTTATTTTATGAGAGCTCTTTGCAGAGAAACCTGGGGCTTCCTTTGAAGATGGAAGATGAGAACTTCCATCTCTTGGAACTTCCATTCATGTCCATCAAGTCAGTGATGCCATCCAACCGTCTCATCCTCTGTCGTCCCCTTCTCCTCCCACCTTCAATCTTTCCCAGCATCAGGGTCTTTTCCAATGAGTCAGATCTTTGCATCAGGTGACCAAAGTTTTGGAGTTTTAACTTCAGCATTAGTCCTTCCAGTGAATATTCAGGACTGATTTCCTTTAGGATGGACTGGTTTGATCTCCTTGATTGTCCAAGGGACTCTCAAGAATCTTCTCCAACAGTTCAAAAGCATCAATACCTCAGCACTCAGATTTCTTTATAGTCCAACTCTCATATCCACACATGACCACTGGAAAAACCATAGCTTTGACTAGATGGACCTTTGTTGGTAAAGTAATGTCTCTGCTTTTTAATACGCTGTCTAGGTTGGTCATAGCTTTTCTTCCAAGGAGCAAGCATCTTTTAACTTCATGGCTCCAGTCACCATCTGCAGTGATTTTGGAGCCCAAGAAAAGAAAGTCTCTCACTGTTTCCATTGTTTCCCCATCTATTTGCCATGAAGTGATGGGACCGGATACCATGATCTTAATTTTTTGAATGTTGAGTTTTAAGTCAACTTTTTCACTCTCCTCTTTCACCTTCATCAAGAGGCTCTTTAGTTCCTCTTCACTTTCTGCCATAAGGGTGGTGTCATCTACATATCTGAGGTTATTGATATTTCTCCTGGCAGTCTTAATTCCAGCTTGTGCTTCATCCAGCCCGGCATTTCGTATGATGTACTCTGCATATAAGTTAAATAAGCAGGGTGACAGTATACAGCCTTGACATACTCCTTTCCCAATTTGGAACCGGTCTGTTGTTCCATGTCTGGTTCTAACTGTTGCTTCCTGACCTGTGTACAGATTTCTCAGGAGGCAGGTCAGGTGGTCTGGTATTCCCATCTCTTTCAGAATTTTCCACAGTTTCTTGTGATCCACACAGTCAAGGGCTTTGGTGTAGTCAATAAAGCAGAAGTAGATACTTTTCTGGAACTCTCTTGCTTTTTTGATGATCCAACAGATGTTGGCATGTTGATCTCTGTTCCTCTGCCTTTTCTAAATCCAGCTTGAACATCTGGAAGTTCATAGTTCACATACTGTTGAACCCTGACTTGGAGAATTTTGAGCATTACTTTGCTAGCATGTGAGATGAGTGCAACTGTACGTTAGTTTGAGCATTCTTTGGCATTGCCTTTCTTTAGGATTGAAATGAAAATTGACCTTTTCCAGTCCCGTGGCCACTGCTGAGTTTTCCAAATTTGCTAGCATATTGAGTGCAACACTTTCATAGCATCATCTTTTAGGATTTGAAATAGCTCAACTGAAATTCCATCACCTCTACTAGCTTTGTTCATAGTGATGCTTCCTAAGGCCCACTTGACTTCAGACTCCAGGATGTCTGGCTCTAGGTGAATGATCACACCATCGTGGTTATCTGGGTCATGAAGATCTTTTTTGTATAGTTCTTCTGTGTATTCTTGCCACCTCTTCTTAATAGCTTCTGCTTCTGTTAGGTCCCTACCATTTCTGTTCTTTATTGCACCCATATTTGTATGAAATGTTCCCTTGGTATCTCTAATTTTCTTTAAGATATCTCTAGTGTTTCCCATTCTATTGTTTCCTCTCTTTCTTTGTATTGATCACTGAGGAAGGCTTTCTTATCTCTCCTTGCTGTTCTTCGGAACTCTGTATTCAGATGGGTATATCTTTCCTTTTGTGGCATAAGATTTTCCTTTGAAATTTCCTGCATATTCTCTTCTTGGATAACTTGGCCATGAGTGTCAGAATGAGTCTGGAATGTTACCTTTGAAATTCTGTCTTAGAAGCAAGAGATTGAGCAAGAGAGGTGTCTTTTTTCTACACATGAAAAATCAGAAAATAGGAGTGAACAGCGACAGAAAGGTAACCTCACTTTCCCCAGGAAAATTGCTTTTGACAGTTGGATATGTTTTTAAACGTGGGGAAATGGAGTAGGATATGGATCTTCTAACTCAGAATTTCTCAAACTTGACCAGATGTAACCTCCCGGGACTTGTTTTGCATTCAGATTTCAGGGCTCTAACCCAAATCTACTGAACTACAATGTGAAAGGAGAGGTCTGGGAATCTCTGGGATTAACAGTTGTCTCACGTGATTTTTCGGACCAAATGAACTCAATAAATACTGTTGTTGATGGAGATAGTGGCAGGGCATCTTCTTATATGGAGACATACTTCTTAGGCTGCCAGTTCCTAGTCATTCCCGGGCTGATGAGCATGTTCGTTATTCTGCTTCATGTTATTCTCTTTCTTCTCCTTCTTATATTTGGCCCTCTCCATTTTCCCCCTTTCAGACTTTCTGTGCTCACAGGATAAGAAGGAGTTGGAATTGTGCTGGTGTTAGTCCATTTTGTTCACTGTGCCCTGCTAATGCATTTGGTTGGTGGGTGAAGAGGAAGTTGAATATTTCTGGCTAAAATTCAGGGTTCTAGTGGAGGCTCTTACTGCCTCTATTTTAAATTAGCTCATACTTTGGAAAAATAAAAAGCATAAACATATAATTAACCCCTATATATTCATCACCCAGGTTCAACAGTTATCAACTCATGACCATTTTTCTTTCATCTGTATTCTCTCCATTACTGTTTTGAAGCAAATCCCAGATGTTTTATTATTATACATAAACATCTCAGTAGTATCACTAAAAGATAGTAACTCAGATTTCCTTTTCTTTCATTGTTTATTAAAAAGACTTTAAAAAAAAATAGTGTTTTCATGTATACAGCAAAATTGAGAGGAAAGCACAGAGATTTCCCATATAATCCCTGTTCCCCCAGCCCATCCACTATAAGCATCCCTCATCAGACAGGGTACATTAGCTGTGATTGATGAACCTACAATGTTATATCATTATCACCCTAAGTCCATAGTTTACAATTAGGGTTCATTCTTGGTGTTGTATATTCTAAGGATTTTCCCAAAACCTTTTCTTTTGAACATCAGAATCTCATAAAAAGACAAAATATGGCAACCCGAGACTATCCTGAATTTGAGTTTCAGAGTTTAGGATCAAGAAGGGCAAAGTCAGTGACTTACGGCTTTTCTTTAAAAGACCTCAAAAAGATCACATTTCTCGAGTACATTATTGAATCATGGTTCACCATGGTAAATCCAGGTATATGAGGCTGTGGGGATAAAAGAGAGCTTTGGCAAAGGGTTTAGGAGTGATTGAAGGGATGGTGTGGTGAAAACAATGGCAAATGAGTTGTTCCTACCTCTCTGCGGAATGTACATTAGAGTCTTTTTTGAAACCTTAACTCTTCGCTGGTTGGACTTTAGAGACCCATCTCCTAGGTGCACGCAGTCAGAGGGTGGTGTGGCTCAGTGTTTAAGCACCAGCTGTGGAAATAATGTCTGTGCACCTATCTAAATGCTAATGAAACGCGAACAAAGCCATCCATTGGCTTTTTCTCCTTCTGCAACATCGCAATGAGGGAAGAGGGATCATACAGTTGATATCTGATATCTGGCTTGAAAGCAGGGGACACAAACATATGTCAAATAGCCTAAGGGTTTCTTCATTTTTTTACCCTTTGGAGGCACGAGATATTCCAAAGTTTGTTAAGATACACCAGAAAAAAAAATTAGCTTTTATAAATCCTCTCCTTAGATTAGAACCCTGAAGTTATTTGAAATTAATGCAGTGTGAACCTGAAGCTACGCTGGGATTTACTACTGTGGGACTTTGTTCAATTACAGATGCTCCATGTGGTGTGAGGATAATTTCATGGTGCATGCTTGCAGAATGGGTGAGATGCCTGCTCTGTGCGGTATCATAAAGGGTAGCAAGTTGCACCACAGTTATTTAAAGCACTGACTATCTTTTGCCTTCCCTCTCTCTCCCCAATATTCCTCAGAATATTGTGATCTTCCTTGCTCCCTACCTAACCCATTATTGTGCCCAGGTAGCTTACTGTACAGATAACTTCTTACATAACATAAGCATATTTTTCTTTTAAGCAAAGTTGATGTATGGAAACCTGAACTTGTTCGATACTTTGGGGAGGCAATTATTTGCTTCCTAAAGGGATTTTTTGACTCCTGGAGGGTTTGCAATAGAATAGTTTAATTAGTAGTTAATTTCCAATTCTTTTTGCATGTGGATTTTGCAGAGCACTTCTTTTGGGCAAAGTGAGTCACACTGAAGCATCAAAATTCAAACAGTGATCTACACCTGGTCTCTACCTGCAAATTTGCTTTTCAGAGTTTTCAGGTCACTCAGCTCCATGTAAATTTCCCTCATTTTCCCACATGACTTCATTAAATCTTACAGAGCTGTATGTGTGGTAGGACTTGGCTTTTGCTGCACAAGGTCTTCTTCCCTCACAGGTTTTGGATGGAGAAGGGCTTTTGTAGACTTAAATTCTTAATTCAGTATGTCTATTCTGTTGCATGACAATAATCATTTTTGCAAAGATTTAAAATTCATCTTACCATTTAAAAATGCTTCTGGAACACCTTGATATTTGTTTAAGATTTATTTTGTGATGTTTAAGATTTATTTTGATTCTGTGCTTTTTTGCAGTTTATAGGTTTTCCCCTAAAGATGTTAACAATTTTACAGTTAAAGAAGATGGGCAGGGACTTCCCTGGTGGTCCAGTGGTTAAGAATCTGCTTTCCAATGCAGGGGGTATGGATTTGATCCCCGGTCAGGGAACTAAGATCCCACATGCCATGGGGCAACTAAGCCCATGCGTCGCAACTACTGAGCCCTCACACCACAACTAGAGAGAAGGCCTCATGCCACGGTGAAGATCTGGCATGCTGCAACTGCAACCCAACGAAGCCAGAGCAAAACAAGACAACAGCCAAAAGAGAATGGGCAAATAGGATTTGGTATTCTGTCCAGATAACCTTTTTTCTTTTCCTCTAGCAACAAACCTTTTCTTTGAAGAGAGGCATTTTGGTGGTTTATACCCCTAACAAGAAGAAAGTTTTGAAAACTAGCTTTTGAGTTGACTTAGATGCCCAAAGATTAAGCATTTTGGAAGGTAAACTCTCTGAGTTTCTGAATTAATAACTACTTATTTTGATGCTAAGAGGATCAGGATTCTCAAACCTGTGAACCCAGATCTGCTCAGCACAGTGCATTTGTTTCTTGCATATCTTTGCTTACAGTGTGCTCCGTGAGGCTGGCTTTTCTGAGGATCTTCAAAGCTCTGTCTCTGCCTGTTTTTTTTTTCTCCTGCTTAGACTATCTCCTTCAGCTCCTTGTAACAGCGCCCTTGTGATCCTGTCATCTGGTCTACCTCATACGGCCTCTGCTCTGGGTCTAGTCTTAGTTGGATGTGAGTCTAGTCCACATGCTGACTTGGAGGCAGCAGATCCAGGTTCACTTTCTGACTCTGCTCTGACTCATATTCGTGTGATCTTAGGCGAGTTTTGTAACCTTTTTTTCTGCTCAGTTTCCTATCTATAAAATGTGGGTCATAATAATACCCATGCCCACTGAGAGGTATGTTATGAGAATTAAAAATGATGATGGGTACTGCTTGACATATAGAAAGAGTAAGTACTTTGTAATCAGTAGCTGCTATTATTATGCCAGAATGTATTCTCAGAAACTAGTTTGTTGGTAAACTTGCCCTGACAGTGAGGCTATATTTTACGTGCATACACACACTCACGTGTCAGCTACTTAAAAAATCATTAAAATACAGTGAATGTGTGTTTATCCGTCACTTAGTTTGAAAAATCTTACCGACATAGTTGAGGCCCCATGGAGATCCCTCCTGATTGCCTTTCCCTCCCTCCTTCTGAATGGTAACCACCATCCCGAGTTGGGTGATTTTCACACTCATGCGTTTCCTTACACGCTCACTGCATGTGTGACTTTGTTTTTAAAATAGCTGTTGGTAATGAATACGACCCTTGGAAGAGACCCTGAATCATTTGGGGAGCCACACGTGAAGGGTGCGGGAGGTCCCATCATCACTCTCGTGGGGGGAGGAGAAAGGGCAGAGCTCTGACTCGCCCCTGTCAGCGGAGTCCAGCCTTCGTCCCCTGGCTTGGCTGCTCCCCCTCCTGGAAGGAGACCCACCTGAGGACTATAGCCTGGCTTGTATGTTGCTCAGAAAGAAATTGTGTGGCCAGAATGTTCCATCTTCAGGATGACTCTTGAATGACTTGAGTGTGTACTTGCCTCATTTGTCACTCTCTCCTTTGGCTCATCTCCTCTTGAGGGTTTGGGCACTTTGATGACCGCTCCTCTAGCCTCCTTGACTAACTGCTTTCTTGCCTCCTCCAAGCTCCTTGGTTTGGCATTACTTGCCCTGAATGCTCAGTATTTGCATTTCTAAGAAGCAGGATTCTGTGAACTGCTCTTCGGAGAGATGCATTGGGACTACCCTCCATTTTGAGCTTTGGAGGGTCAGTTGCTGGGTGTGGGTGGCCTTGTCATTCTCAAGGACAGCCAGTTATCTAATGCATATTATCTCTGTAGTAGGAGCAGGGACTCTTGTTATACAAACCATGCCCACGTAGGTAAATGAGAGGTGTTTACGTTAGAGCTTCTGTTCAGGATGGTGCCGTGGGTGAAGTCTGAACTCTTTTAGTCCAGTTCAGTCGCTCAGTCGAGTCTGACTCTTTCGGACTCATTACTGGGTTCTAACTGGTTTCTCCTGTAGCAGGTCAGATATTCATTGAGCCCAGCCCCCTACCTGATGGGGGCTACAGGTACAACTTGTAATCCTTAGGTTTAGGTTGGAACTACAGAATTAGCTGTAGTCATTTATTCCTAGAGCTCGGTGACCAGGAATAATCGGAATTTCCTTCTCTCCTTGGCCCCGGCAGGCTGGGCGATACTCCCGAGCACTGTTGGCGTCTCTCACCCGCACGCTGTTCTTTCCTTCTTGACCTGAGTGCTTGCTCTTCTGGAGCTCCTGGTAGCAATTCCTCAGTTTTGTTATCTCATGCCCTTCCCCATCAGTCACGTTTACTGACTTGGTTTCTTAGCCCCAATCCATCCCCCTGACAAAGAACATTACAGAACCACCGCAAGGCAATAGTGATCTTTTTTTTTTTTTTGACTACATGCTGAGGGATTCTATTGACATAAGAGACAAAAGCAGGCAGAACTAGTGGATACTATGAGAAGCCAGGACAGTGGTTGTCCTCGGAAGAGTGAAGTGACAGTTGGGAGAAGAGGTTTCTCAGGCGCCAGTAATATTTTGTTTCTCAGAGGTCCTGGGCTACGGGATGTGTTCAGTTGGAGAAAGTTCCCTGAGCTGTACACTTATGCTCTATGAAATTGGCAATAGCTATCTTTTCTTCAGTGTCTCTGCAGGGACCGGTGAACATCACAGTAATTCTGACCAGTGGTGTTTGTCATGGTCTGGGCTTGGGTTGGAAAATAATTTCCAGAGAGGAGACAGAATGAGAGGGAAATAGAGTTTATTAGAGTGGGAGATGCTGCTAGAACAGTGGGCCAGCTCAAGGGAGAACCGATGTTTGAACAGGGGTCCTTAGTCCACTTTCATACCCAGGGTACAAGGAGTGGGATAGGGGTCTTGTGGGTCATTTGTTGTTTGGATGAGGCACGTATACTGAATGGGAGGAGGGGGAAGCGTAAGGCAAATTTCTTCTCCCTACAGGGTAGAAGGGGAGACAGGTTATACTGCTCAGGAGAACCTGAAATCTGTTAACAGTTACAATGTGGGGAAGGGAAGGATGATAAGGGTCTGGTTTTTCCGTTCCTGCATTCCAAGACCCTCCTTGGTTTTATCTGCTCTTTCGTCCTTGGGTCACCACAGAGTTGACCTTCCCAGCACATGAGCTTCCCTTCCTCCCAATATTCCTAGCGCAGAGGGAAAAATCTTACAATTTTGTATGATTCTACTTCCTCTATGTTGTGGTTCCTGGTCTGTATTCTGGTTGACTTTATCTTTGTACTTCTAATACTTAACCCAGCTTTCATATATGAAAGGTTCTGTTTTTATTATTGTGGTAAGAACACTTAGCATGAGATCTACACTCTTACCAATTTTTGAGTGTAAAATACAGTATTGTTAACTGTAGGCATGAAACATTCTTATAAAGAACTTTATGCGAGAAGAAATATTTATAAAATATCTAGGCCTTCTAATCTGAGCAGAATAGTTCACAGAATAGTTGTTCATAGAATAGATCACAAAATTTAGAATAGGTTAGAGGTGGGCAAGATGAAAGTGACTGCAGTCACTGGCTTTGGAGCAGAAAAGGTCTAGGGGGGAGGCCAGGGCATGGACTGATGCAGGACCCAGGACAGGTGGGAGCGGTGGGTCAGGGTGGCACAAGCTGGTTGGGACGGGCATGACCATGTAATGGTGCAGAGACCACATGCCGCCTGAAAGGGAGTGAAGCCGAAGCCAGTGCCTTTGACCAATGGTGGGCATCCCAAGGACAAGGCTCAGACAGGCAAAGATGGCCAGCGGAGCCAAAGGACATCTCTCTCCAATCCTTGGCAAACCATGGCATGAGACATGACTTGATCCATTCTCTGGTTTGTGAAGGCTTTTCACTAGGCAGATGCTAAATTATTCTTCAGATCTGTAAGAGATCTAGCAATTCAAAGGGGGATCTAGTACCACTGAGACCCTTTTGTTTACCCCAGGAAGAACTTCCAACACTTAGGAACGTGATTCTGTATTGAGTACCTGCTACTTAAAGGTCCCCATGTTCAGCCATGTGGGGATGGGCTTTGAGCATCTGGTCTGCTCGGAGACAGTATGAGCAAGTTCAGAAATTCCCAGAAGGTAACATGCAATGCATGTGTTAATGCCACTTCCTCATGTATGCTACAGGTGATAGGATACTAGATAGATAATAATTTCATAACTATTATTAGATAGATAATAATTTCATGTCAAGGCTGTGGTTTTTCCAGTAGTCATGTATGGATGTGAGAGTTGGACTATAACGAAATCCGAGCACCGAAGAATTGATCCTTTTGAACTATGGTGTTGGAGAAGACTCTTGAGAGTCCCTTGGACTGCAAGGAGATCCAACCAGTCCATCCTATAGGAGATCAGTCCTGGGTGTTCATTGGAAGGACTGATGTTGAAGCTGAAACTCCAATACTTTGGCCACCTGATGCAAAGAGTTGACTCATTTGAAAAGACCCTGATGCTGGGGAAGATTGAGGGTAGAGGAGAAGGGGACGACAGAGGATGAGATGGTTGGATGGCATCACCGACTCAATGGACATGAGTTTGGGTAGGCTCCAGGAGTTGGTGATGGACAGGGAGGCCTGGCATGCTGCAGCTCACGGGGTTGCAAAGAGTCGGACACAACTGAGTGACTGAACTGAACTGAATTATTTCATAACTAGAAATTATGAAATATTTAAATGAAATAACTTTTTAAAATGTAAGGATTTTTATAAAATCATCTTATATATTACAGGAAGAAAAACTTACATTCTTATAATAAAGATGAATAGAGTTTATTCTGGAAGCATGGTCTTTGGAGTGGGAGAGGTCATTGATTTTGGAAATAAGAGACCTGCATTTTAAGATCCAGTGCTGATGACCCCTGATACTTGAGGAGGTCATACTTCTTATAAATGTTTGTTGTTTTAATCTGACATATGGGAGTAGTACTTATGACCCAGGGTTGAGTAAAAGTAGCAGTGGGATAGTATACATGAAAGTGTATGTATTTTTTTAGTCCATTCCTTCACTCAGCCAATAGCCACTGATCCTGTCCACGCTGTGCCAGGCACTGCTTGGGACTAAGCAGCTAGAGGCAGAGAGGACAGCTGTGGGCCCTGCCCCCATGGAGCTTATAGTGACCAGACAGAAAGCTGCCCCATGCTATGAACTTGCAAGAATGCATGTAGCTGTTTTGGCTGAAGCTTTGGCTAGGAAAACTTTGTGAAATAACAGCATTAGGTGAGTCCTTGAGGGTTACAGTTTCTGCAGACAAAATTGAGAGAGGAGGACTTCTAGGCAGAGGAATGACTGTGAGCAAAGAGAAAGTAAAGGGTGCAACAGGGTAAAATGAGTAGTTCCAGGAGGAAAAGTGAGCTGGGCCTGGCTCATTTTCCCTTCACACCCGCCCCTGCCCCAAAATGAGATTCTTCAGCTTCTTGTTTGAGGACCAGAACTGAGAAGAAGGGGGGAAACCCACAGGGGAGACAGTCACCACCTGCTTTGTATAAATTCAGATTCTGGTGAGGTCGTATCGCATTCAGAGAGAGTGCGGATGGCTGGGTAGGTAGGGTGTCAGTGGAGGGAGGGCCGATCACCGGAGAACCACCACGTTTGGGGCCTTGTCTCAGTCTCCTTCTCCTAGAACTCTCCATAGAGTTAATCTCCCCCTATCTCAAAAGTCTGCCTTCTTTCTAGTTTTGAGGGAGCGAAAACCTCATTCTCTTTTGGTGTGAATTAAAAAAAAATTCCTGATCTCACTGTTTATTAATTACTGTTTGGCTGTGCTGGATCTTTGCTGCTGCATGGGGTTTCTCTAGTTGTGGCCAGTGGGGGCCACTCTCTGGCTGTGGTGCATGGGCTTCTCATTGCCGTGGCATCTCTTGCTACAGGGCATAGGATCTAGGCACACAGACTTCAGTAGTTGCGTCTCCCAGGCTCGGGAGCTCAGGCTCAATAGTTGTGGCCATAGACTTAGTTGCCATGTGGCATGTGGGATTTTCCTGGACCAGGGACTGAACCCCTGTCTCCTGCTCTGACAGGCGGATTCCTCACCACTGAGCCGCCAGGGAAGCACCCCTCATTCTCTTTTGGACAGGTTGAATTTGAGGCCCTTCCAGTTGGAGGTGGCCCCACGGGTGGTAGAATTCACCGCACAGTCACTTTGAGGCAGTCACAAGCAGGGAGCTAGGGCTTCTCTTTCCTTCTCCCCTCCCTAGCTTTGTTCTTGATGCTGGGGGATCCCATACCTGTGAAAGATTCTTTATTTTTTTAAAAAATAACTTTGTTTTTTCGTTTATGGCCTTGCCATGCAGCTTATGGGATCTTAGTTTCTTGACCAGGGATTGAACCTGGGCCCTTGGCAGTGAAAGCATGGAGTCTTAACCACTGAACCACCAAGAAATTCCCATCACAGGATTCTTCCCAACCCAGGAATCGATCCGGGGTCCCCTGCATTGTAGGTGGATTCTTTATCAACTGAGCTATCAGAGAAGCCCCCACAAAGTGAATGAAAGTCACTCAATCGTGTCTGACTTTTTGCAACCCCAAGTACTATACAGTTCATGGAATTCTCCAGGCCAGAGTACTAGAGTGGGGAGCCTTTCCCTTCTCCAGGGGATCTTCCCAACCCAGGGATCGAACCCAGGTCTCCCACATTGCAGGTAGATTCTTTACCAGCTGAGCCATAAGGGAAGGCCAGATGTTAATTAGATGCTGAATACAACAGGAATAAGATATAATTCCTGACCTTGAGAAGCTTGTGGCCTCGCAGGATGGGTACAGTTGTGGTCTGGTGTGATAATTATATGGGGTGTCCCAGTTGGCGCAGATGGTAGAGAATCTGCCTGCAATGCAGGAGACCTCGGTTCGATCCCTGGGTTAGAAAGATCCCCTGGAGAAGCGAATGGCTACCCACTCCAGTATTCTTGCCTGGAGAGTTCCATGGACAGAGGAACCTGGCAGGCTACTGTCCATGGGGTCGCAAAGAGTCTGACACAACTGATGAGATTCCACATATAAGGAATATCATATGACATTTCTCTTCCTTATGTTGCCTTCTAACATATCATATGCCTAGTGGGAGATTGCTAACCCTTAGGGTTAACCCCGAAACCTTAGACCAAGTCTTACACAGGAAAGACTAATCTTTAGGTCAAGGGGAAAGAAGAGTGAGCTGTGCATCTTTCATAGGATGATGCAAATCAATAGCAAGGAAGCAGAATTGTTATGTGTATAAACACATTTTCTTTCCTGAAAGACTAAACAATACAGAAATTACAGTTATAATGCTTTTACAACCACTATTCACATTTCTTTTTCTATGAGCTTATGAACCAGTTACTTAAATGTCAAGGAAAAAAATAAGCCTTTTGTATCTTAATCTGTTAAAAAATAATAATATCAGATAAATAGGGCACTTGTTGCATATTGATAAATATGTGATTTCTTGTGCTTTCCATCTGTATTGAGGAAAAAGTCCCCAGTAATCTTATCTTCCGTTAGATCTAGCCGTAGAATGCTATTAAACATCTGTACAAAATTAACCTTTTCCTCATAGCCCGGTTCCGTATGAAAGTACCAACAAATGGTGAAGATTGTTTGCAAATGGTGATCCATAAAAATGTAGATTCAGCTATGGATTGTAATTCATCTGCCTCATGTATAACAACTGTACAAAAATAATGTCAAATTAAAGGCAGTATTTGAGACAAGGAGAAGCCCATTCTCCCTGATCTTGCACCCTGTTAACGAGGAAAAGAAACGTCTGATGCTTCATTTATAAAAGACCCCTGGGTGGCCTTAACCTCCCCGTGCTTCAGTAGATACAGTCTTCCATAGGTTCTTTGATGTCTTCAGTTCTTCAGGCTGATTGTTGTCAGCTCTGGAAGCTTTGTGCCTTTCAGTTAGTCTTTCTTACTTATGTCCTGCATTTTGTAGCTCTGGGATTTTTCTGACTAGAGCCTGGGGGTTCCTATTGGAATGTTTTATAGTTTCCCTCACTGCCATGCTAGACAGTGGAACTGATTTTTTTCACCATTCAGTATATTCCTGTGGTGACCCACCCCACCGCCCCCCACCCCCGCCTAAATGCTTTTAAGATGGTGCTAACACACATCTCCCACTTCTTGTGTACACACACACACTCACACACATATTCACACACACACATACACACACCAGCTTTTTTCTTATCTCTTATCATACTTCCAAGAAGGCTACCATTTTATAGCAGCTCTTGCAACAAATAAGACCATAGTCTGGTTTCCAAAAAATAACGTTTTTGACAACTCCTGAGTGTGACTGGCACATGGTGATTCCTGGGGTTTTCTCCTTGCAGGACATGTAGCTCTTGGATTTGAACTGCTGTTTACCTTTGCTCAAACTGTTTATTTGGGTTTCCCAGGTGGCACTGCTGAGAAGAACCCACTTGCCTGTGCAGGAGGCATAAGAGACACGGGTTCAATCTCTGAGTCGGGAAGAGATTGCACTCCATTATTCTTGCCTGTAAAATCCCATGGAGAGAGGAGCCGGGTGGGCTACAGTCCATAGGGTTGCAAAGAGTTGGATACAACTGAAGTGACTTAGCATGCAGGCATGCACACTGTATATTTAGAAAATGGCTTACGTATGTTCTTCTGGCTCAGAGTTACTATTTACAGCCACACATTTCATGGCAGTGATTGCCATGTAACATCTAAAGCACCAGGCAGTAGTATCTCCTGCTAGCACTTCTTTAAGGCTTAGTTATTTCCTTCAGGTTATCCCACGGATAAGCCGATCAGCCCCGTCGTTAGCGCTGGCCTGCATCATTTCCCTGCACGCTGGGGAAGGTGAGTTTGGAGGCTGGACAGCACGTGGCCACAGGTCATCTACTCCAGGGTTTCCTCGGGCACTTTGTCCTTGTTTTTCTCCTGGCTTCACCTCCTCACCCTGCTGCTGAGGCCAGCAGCTTGCCCAGGTTGACGGTTCCCCAGAGACCGATAGCTCAGGTTCCCACCCTCCTCCCAGCTTGGAAGCCCACAAGGATGGGTCGATCAGGGGAGCATCCTGAGCTCCAGCTGGGGACGCAGGTCCTGCTCTCAGAGGGGCAAGTGGATGCCCTTGGGAGCAGAGCGTGTGTCTCCACCTTGGGTCTCACCCTGTGCCCACACTCGGCGTTCCCTTCCCTCCAGAAAGACATGATTCTGGTCAGGAAGACGCTGGTTCTTGCAGCTTGGGGCCCTCATCTTGTTTTTTTTTTTAAGTAGTTTTATTGTGATATAGTTCACATATCATACAGTTCATCCATTCAAGGTGTACAACTCATTGCCTTTTAGTATGTCGTGGATATACTTATCCATCCATGATATGGCAACTAACATCACCATAATTTTTTGAACATTTTCATCACCTCAAAAATAAGCCCTAAGGACTTCTCTGGTGGTCAATTGGCTAAGACTCTGAGCTCCCAATGCAAGAGGCCCAGGTCAGGGAACTAGATCCCACGTGCTGAAATTAAGAGTTGGCATGCTGCAACTACAGATCCCACCTTCCGCATCTAAGACTGGTACCACAAAGTAAAAGGAAACCCTACTGTTCAGCTACCACCCCCCGTAATCTCATTTCCCAGCCCCTCAGGGCTAAGGAACCAGTAATCACCTTTCTGTCTCTACTTCTGTGTTTCTTTTCCTCTTCTGGAGTTTCATAGGAATGGAATCATACATGGAATATGTGGTCTTTATGTGGCTCACTTAGCATGATTTCAACATTCATGTTGCAGTGTGAATCTTCATTTTTTTTTAATGGCTGAATAATATTCTCCTGTATGACTTACTAGGTTTTATCTATCAATTTGTCCATCAGTGGACATTTGGGTTTTCCAACATTTGGGCTGTTGTGAATTATGCTACTGTGAACATTTGGGTGCTGTGTAGACATCTGTTTTCATTTCTCTTGGGTGTATACCCAAGAGTGGAATGCCGTGTCATATGGTAACTGTGGGCTTCCTAGGCAGTGCTAGTGGTAAAGATCCCCCCTACCAATCCAGGAGATGTAAGAGACGTGGGTTCCATCCCTGGGTGGGGAAGATCCCCTAGAGGACAGCGTGGCAACCCACTCTAGTAATCTTGCCTGGAGAATCCATGGAGAGAAGAGCCTGGTGGGCTACAGTTCATAGGGTCGTGAAGAGTTGGACATGACTGACGCGATTTAGCATGCATGCATGGTAACTGTATGTTTAATTATTTAAAGAAATGCCAAATATTTTCTAAAGTGGCTGCATCATTTTACTTTCCTGCCAACACACAGCATATGATGGTTCCAATTTCTCCATATTTTCGCCACCCTTGTTGATCTGACTTTACACTTCTCACCATCCTAGTGGGTGTGAATTCATGTGAGGTTTTGAAAGGACTAGGGAAGGATTTTTTTTTCCTTTCTAATAGTTTTTAATGCCATGTATGTGTGTATGCACACACACAAACACACATATTGATGACTTCAAAGTGTGCCTTTTGCTAGAGTCTGTAAAAGCGCAGCTGCTAAGAGGCCCTATTGCCTGTCACAGTAATAAAGCAGATTTCAATATTTGTTAATCCAAAAATCTCACCGCCCAGAACCGTCGTGGGAGACAGTGAAACGTGTGCATTGGGAGGAGGAAGGGGAGTGAGTGGTGGGAGAGGCGGGGGCAGGTGGTGTGTTTCCTGGGACGAGCATCCTTCCCAGGAGACGGCTCCGCTTCTTGTCTCCGTGTCTGACGGGCCCCTCTGTCTTCCAGGAGGACTGGCGCTGGCCCAGGTGCTCTTCTTCTACGTGAAGTACTTGGTGCTCTTTGGTGTCCCGGCCCTGCTCATGCGCCTGGATGGACTCACGCCGCCGCCCCTCCCTCGCTGCGTGAGCACCATGTTCAGCTTCACGGGGATGTGGAGGTCAGTGGCTCTGTTTGCTAAGGCCCTCTGGGGATGTCCGGTGGGAGGAGCCGGGGCTTGGCCAGCCTCAAAGCTCCTGAGCCACCGTCCTGTCTCTGCCTTTCGCTCAAGTCGGCACTTAGGTTTTTTAATCTAACAGGTTGACAATCCATATTTTCTGAGCCTCTCAAACGTATTGTCAGGCTAAACATTGGGAGATAAAGTTTCTCACCCAGTCAGTGTAAAGATGCACAAAGGGCTGTGTCTAAAGTGGCTTCTTACTAACTTGGGACATAAAATATATATTGATGATTTTACTGCTGTCTGTTTTTCTTGAAAATGACATCTTTGTATGTGGGACTGTAGATTAAAAAAGTAGGCTTAATTTTATTTTTTTTAATACCAAAAACGTAAAAAAAAAGATTTAATTAATAGTACAGGGCAGGCATTTACTAGCTCTCGGATCCAGAGCAACATACTTCAAATGTGAGTTTCAGTTTTCTTGTCTTTTATATGGTAATAAAAATGATAATGGTACTGATAATACTTATCTCTAAAAGTCATTTTGAAGATTAAAAAAGCTAATACACACATATAAAGCATTTGGCACACAGTAGGTGTCTACAAACGTTAGCTCTTATCCTCCTATTACTCCTGTACTCACCCACTTTGAATAGGCGGGTGCTTTTTCTGAGTGTTCTTGCTCTTCTTGATTTAGCCCCATGGACACACAGTCGGCCTGGAGTCTCTGTTCTAAAAGATCCCTCGGCCCCCCGCCGTTTCTGGCTGTTGCTCTCCAGATGGGCTCGCTTGCCGCTGGGTTTTATTATCGCTTCCAGTGTGGAACTAGTGGCAGGCTGGCTCTTGCAATTGCAAGCCTAATGTAAGAACCTGAGGGTGGGAACTCGCACATCTGTGGGAGGCAGCATCCACTTAAATTGTGCTCTTTAGAAGCCTCCATTTGCACCCGCCCGCCCCTCACCCTGGCCCTGCTCAGAAAATTGTTCTGGCTCATCCAGTCTTATATTTCATCCCTGAGTTCAGTGAGTACTGTTCTCTCTAATGTTGCTCTTGCAAAAGGGGCTAGCTAACAGGCAATATCCTAGTTTTCCATCATAATTTATTACGGGGACTGAATTGATCTAAGCCTCCGTGAATGCAGTTTATTTTTGCTGCTGTCTGCTTCTTTGGATTGGAAATACCATCTGGTTATTGTAAAGAATGTAAGTAATTGCTCTGATTTGTCTTTAATTACTTCATCGAGTATCATAGGTTGCCCAGCTGCAGTGGCAAATTTAGGAAGAGGGCTCTCTCTAGCCGGGAGGCCAGGAAGTGGTTTTGTTTGGAAGGTGAGCCTACTGGGAAGGCTCTATTCATTTTGACCTGTTCATAAAAGTAATTTACTAAATAAATGAGTTGGGACTTAAGCATGACCTGGGGGTATGTCATGAGTCCCTCGTGGGCACCCAGCGAGGTTCCTCGGCCTCCTTGATGTGAATGCTTCTGCTCAAGCATTTCTTGGGAAGCACGTTCTCCTCAAGAGCTTCTCCACTGTTGGTTGCGATAATAAATAATCTTGACTCTTGGCAGCCATGCTGGCTCTAGGCTAATTAATTATTTTTTGTCCAAGGTCCTCTGTTGTGTACAAACTACTGAGGCACAGAAAACATGTCTGCCAAGACCTTTCTCATTCTTGTTAGAAACTGGGCTTGAACAGTGTGGACCCCGAGTTGTTGAAACCTACTCTCCTCCGTCTCAGTTACTGTGGGCAGGAGAGTAATCGTGAAGTTTCTCTTGAGTGACTCATTGGAGTGATGTGCTTCGGAAGCGAGCTGTATACAAGGGCATGTGGTGAAATGGCAAACACGGTCCTTCCTGGGAGTGATCTCAACGTGTGTCCTGGCTTCTTTCAGCTTGCATGGGTGTGGATTCCCTCATCACATTTGCTGTAGCTTCTTAAGGGTTTTCTGATTTGCCACTTGTATTTAGAGACACTCAGGGATTCTCTCTTGGCATACAGTAACTATTCCACATCAAGTTGCTGAATTTAGGAAGGGAGATGAACTCTTTCTGAGGAATTCGGTGCACTGTTAAGGCTCACAAGAAGTAGTTTTTAACTGAGAAAAGAAGGAATAAAACTTATAGATTCTCCTTTGTACTCTTTCCTTCACCCTTAGTTTACTATGTTCATAGTCAGGATCTGGCTGCATAACCAACAGTGGCCCTGGCCCCCATCTTCTCTGACTTTTCTCCGTAAGAAGACACATCAAGGGAAAGTAAAATTTTGAATTTGTAGTTTCTATTTACATCTAAAGGCCTTACAAATAGATGTGAAACGAAGAGAAGTGAAAAGCAAAGGAGAAAAGGAAAGATATTCCCATTTGAATGCAGAGTTCCAAAGAATAGCCAGGAGAGATAAGAAAGCCTTCCTCAGCGATCAATGCAAAGAAATAGACGAAAACAACAGAATGGGGAAGACTAGAGATCTCTTCAAGAAAATTAGAGATACCAAGGGAACATTTCATGCAAAAATAGGCTCAATAAAGGACAGAAATGGTATGGGCCTAACAGAGGCAGAAGATATTAAGAAGAGGTGGCAAGAATACACAGAAGAACTGTACAAAAAAGACCTTCATGACCCAGATAATCACAATGGTGTGATCACTCACCTAGAGCCAGACATCCTGGAATGTGAAGTCAAGTGGGCCTTAGAAAGCATCACTACGAACAAAGCTAGTGGATGTGATGGAATTCCAGTTGAGCTATTTCAAATCCTGAAAGATGATGCTGTGAAAGTGCTGCACTCAATATGCCAGCAAATTTGGAAAACTCAGCAGTAGACACAGGACTGGAAGAGGTCCGTTTTCATTCCAATCCCAAAGAAAGGCAATGCCAAAGAATGCTCAAACTACCGCACAATTGCACTCGTCTCACATGCTAGTAAGTAATGCTCAAAATTCTCCAAGCCAGGCTTCAGCAATATGTGAACTGAGAACTTCCAGATGTTCAAGCTGGTTTTAGAAAAGGCATAGGAACTAGAGATCAAATTGCCAATATCCGCTGAATCATCGAAAAAGCAAGAGCGTTCCAGAAAAACATCTATTTCTGCTTTCTTGACTATGCCAAAGCCTTCGACTGTGTGAATCACAATAAACTGTGGAAAATTCTGAAGGAGATGGGAATACCAGACCACCTGACCTGCCTCTTGAGAAACCTGTATGCAGGTCAGGAAGCAACAGTTAGAACTGGACATGGACCAACAGACTGTTTCCAAATAGGAAAAGGAGTACGTCAAGGCTGTATATTGTCACCCTGCTTTTTTAACTTATATGCAGAGTACATCATGAGAAACGCTGGGCTGGAAGAAGCGCAAGCTGGAATTAAGATTGCTGGGAGAAATATCAATAAGTTCAGATATGCAGGTGACACCACCCTTATGGCAGAAAGTGAAGAGAAACTGAAAAGCCTCTTGGTGAAAGTGAAAGAGGAGAGTGAAAAAGTTGGCTTAAAACTCAACATTCAGAAAACTAAGATCATGGCATCTGATCCCATCACCTCATGGGAAATAGATGGGGAGACAGTGGAAACAGTGTCAGACTTTATTTTTTTGGGCTCCAAAATCACTGCAGATGGTGATTGCAGCCATGAAATTAAAAGACACTTACTCCTTGGAAGGAAAGTTATGGCCAACTTAGACAGCATATTAAAAAGCAGAGACATTACTTTGCCAACAGAGGTCTGTCTGGTCAAGGCTATGGTTTTTCCAGGGGTCATGTATGGATATGAGAGATGGACTGTGAAGAAAGCTGAGTGCTGAAAAATTGATGCTTTTGAACTGTGGTGTTGGAGAAGACTCTTGAGAGTCCCTTGGATAATCAAGGAGATCCAACCAGTCCATCCTGAAGGAGATCAGTCCTGGGTGTTCATTGGAAGGACTGATGCTGAAGCTGAAACTCCAGTACTTTGGCCACCTCATGAGAAGAGTTGACTCACTGGAAAAGACCCTGAAGCTGGGAGGGATTGGGGGCAGGAGGAGAAGGGGACAACAGAGGATGAGATGGCTGGATGGCATCACCGACTGGATGGGTATGAGTTTGAGTAAACTCCGGGAGTTTGTGATGGACAGGGAGGCCTGGCGTGCTGCGATTCATGGGGTTGCAAAGAGTTGGACACGACTGAGCGACTGAACTGAACTGAACTGATTTACATCTAATATCTCTGGGCCATCACTGAGGCATTGCTGCAGACTGGGCATTGCTCCATCCCCTTCCTGGGTTTAGGTTCGAGTCGAGTTGATTCATAAGCAGCTGTGTAGGCTGGCGATGCAGATTATTCTGCTCCATTGTGGCCACCACTCACACAGTGACTCAAAGGGCACGGTGGATGGGAAGTGGAGGGAAGAGGTTTAAAAACCATCTCCAGAGATTGTTTAATGGCTACCTAGGCTTCTAGAAAATCCACACTGAATGACGTTTAGAGCTGAGGATGAGAGATGGATTTTTAGCCCCCCATTTGAAGGGAGTCATACACATCTGAACACTGTGCCGATGGACTGCACTATCAGTCCACTTAGCAGTGAGAGAAGACTTGAAGCTGGCAGCCTACTGTAGCAGAGGAATCTGAATTCTACATCACACAAGAGATGAAATTGGCCATCAGCTGAGAGATAATGTTCCTTGACATGATAGTTCAAATTGATCATGAAAAATTGCTATTTGCTGAGACGGCTCAAACCTGAAACTTAGGACCTGACTGACAGATTTATTTTATATATATATATGTATATATATACACACACACATATATATTTTTCCTATTTGCTCTTCTGCTTTGTATAATTCTTGCTCAAATATTTGCAGGCAGAACAAACGGCTAAGGGGCCTGTGTTTTCCCACTTGTGTGATTTTTCTGTGGCTGTACAGACATGAGAAATTGAGAATTTTCTGCTTAATTTTGGGGCTTCATGTTTTAATTTAGGTAAGCTGAGGTCTGTAATGAGCATCTTTTGCCAGAAGTCATTAAAGATGATACTGCGTGTCTGAGGTTCCAAATTAGAAATCTGATCATGTTCCTCTGATTTGATTTCTAGCTGTGGAAGCAAAGTGTGCAAAGTGATAGAATTCCCCATAGTGGATGGTGAGTTACAGGTCAATTTCAATTATCTCCAGAATTTCTCACAGCTTGCCCTCTGAATTTCCTGAATGATGATGCCCTCTGGTCTTCACAGGCAAACTCATCACCACTTGTTCCAGAGGGATCTGGGTACTGTTGGTGGCTACTAGGCCTTAATATATGGGGACATCTTTGAGCTGGAATGTCAGGAACCCAAGCCCCCCTTTTCACTGGGGCTTTGAGTTGGAGCTTTCAGTGGGTCAGTAGAAGAATTTAGGTCCTGATAGCTCAATTGGTAAAGAATGTGCCTGCAATGCAGGAGACCCCGGTTCAATTCCTGGGTTGGGAAGATCCCCTGAAGAAGGGATAGGCTACCCACTCCAGTATTCTTGGGCTTCCCTTGTGGCTCAGCTGGTAAAGAATCTGCCTGCAATGCGTGAGACCTGGATTTGATCCCTGAGTTGGGAAGATCCCCTGGAGAAGGGAAAGGCTACTCACTCCGGTATTCTGGCCTGGAGAATTCTATCGACTGTATAGTCCACCGGGTCGGAAAGAGTCGGACATGACTGAGGGAAAATTCACATCAGCATCAGATAGAGAGTTGGTTCAGGCCTGCAGTAGATGATAAACCCAGCCACACCAACTATTGGCTTTGCTTGAGTCCTGCCTTTGAATCATGTGTAACCTCAGGTTGCAGGGCAGGATGGCAAACATGGAGTTTGTGAAACATTATCTACCAGCATGGTTGGGTGGAAAGCAGGGGAAGTGTGAACATAAAGGAGAAAAAGATGCTTATTAACAGGTGCTCACTTTTGTTTTTGAAGGTAGCATAGTAACTAAGTGCTTGCTATGCCAGGTACTAGCTGTGTGATTTGGGCAAATAATTAAAATTCTCCAGGTGAACCTTTTCATTTTTAAAGTGGAGATAAGAATAGCACTTGCCTCACAGCAGTGAGGTGAGGGGTGATTAAGCCTGGGGTATAGTCGATCCTCAGGAGGTGATAGCTTCATACTGTTTTATGCTGGAAAATCTACTAAAGCCAGAGGTGCCTGAGAGATGGGCAGGGCTGGGGACGCAGCGCGCAGTAATGGGACTGTCTGGGGAGAGGCTCTGGTCCAGTTCGGAGCCTGAGACGTGACAATTCAGAGATGCACAGTGCGGTGGACAAGAGCCGGGCTCTGCCCTCAGTGGGGAGCTTGATCAAGTCACTTTTGCCTCAGTTTCCCCATCTGTTAAATGAGAGCCAGACTCTTTCACTAGGTGATGGCTATGATCCCTTGCAGTTGTGTATTAGCTGCACACTGGATGGATATGAGACCACTAGTATCCTGGTGCAGAAGTACTGCCAGTCCCCTACCCCATAAGTAGTTGGGCTTGTGATTTAACCTCCTTATGCTTGTATTTTCTGGGGTATTAAAGTGGGGCAAACCATAGTGCTTGTCTCACTGGGGAAGTACGAGGATTAAGTGAGTTCATGTACTAAAGCAGTGAACACAAGCAGGCAGTGTAGACACTAACATATTAGCTAAGAATTGTAATTGCAGACACGAGAGTAATGGTGGCACTGTTTTTTAATTTCTGAGAAAGCAAAGGCCTGGGAGGGTGAGTGGTTGAGGAGGTTGGTGGTGATGGGGGGTGGCGGTAATAATGTATGGAAGGTGTGGGTTTCAAAATGGAAGCGTGTGGGGTTTCAACATCTAGACCATTGCAACCTCCCTCTCACCCTTGCGGGAATTCTCTTTGCAAATAGTTTTCACTACTGGGCATTTGCAGGAGTCTCTGGTGACTTAGTTGTAAAGCATCTGCCTGCCAATGCAGGAGATGTGGGTTTGATTCCTGGGTGGGGAAGATCCCCTGGAGAAGGAAATGGCAACCCACTCCAGTATTCTTGCCTGGAGAATTCCGCGGACAGAGGAGCCCAGTGGGTACAGTCCACGGGGTCGCAAAGAGACATGACTGAGCTATTAAACAACAGCTGGGCATTTGTACAACCTCATGCTTTGGGTATCTCTGTTAGTCCACCCTTCTCTCTTCTGAGTCCCATCTCCACAGACTCAGAAGACTTGTTTCCTTTCTTCTTACATTCATACTTCAATCCTCTCACCTTTTCCTCCAAATACAGACTTCTGTAAATCAAAGCAGGAAGGGGACCACAGGTTGAGGCAGATTTTAGGAACCATCATTAGGTTTTACTTCCTGAATTTACTTTGACTTCAGAGACAGTTTCTGTGCTCTTCTCTCTGTTTTCTTCCTATGTGGGTAGTATTTTCAGTCCATATGTTACTGAGCGACCCTCAGACTTTTTAGAGTAAGAAGCGCTTTGATGCAGGAAACTCCAGAGCATCTTCAGATGGAAGGCTTTCGTTGGTCACGGGTCACCAGAGCCCAGACGTGGAGCCCGGCTGCCTGCATTTGAATCCTGGCTCTGTCCCCTGTTACCAGTGACCCCTCGTGCCTTAGCTTCCTTCTCTGGAAAGCGGAGATGTTATGACAGTCACCTCTGGGGACGGACACCCCGTGCCTGTCACAGCAGCGGCCATACCCCACCAGCAGTTGTCTCTTTGCTTGCTCACTCTCCAGCAGACGGTGAGCTTTTGCGAGCAATAATCAAATCTTGCTTTGTTTCACATTATGTCCCCAGGTCCCTCCAGGATATCCAGCCTGTAGTGGGCACTCAGGAAATATGTGCCTCTCTGTAATTTTGGACACTGGGTCTGAAGAGCCAGAATTTCAGTTAGTTTGATCTGAATTCAGAATGCTTGCTCTGTGTCACCTGCATTGACGTGTCCTTGCTCAGGCGCATACGCACACCGTGGCCACTGTCTGTACCCCACCTTCTCGATCCCTCTGTTTTTCCCATTAAATGTCTGTACATGGTGTGTCAAAATATTGTGTCTGCTTGCAGTTTTTCTGAGAGTGAATCTGCTGTGTGAGGGATGAGGGATGCATGCCTTTCTTACTTAATTACTGTCGTTATTTTATCAGACCTTGTGCCACGTTCTTGATACCAGGTGAGGGAGAACGGTTGCAAACTTATAGGAAGAAAAGAGATTGCATTCAGACGTGGATGTGAGAGAGGAGTTTGACAGCTGTTTGTCTTGGGAGATAGGATTCTTCCGAGGCAGGGGCTTACTGTGGCAGATGAAGAATGTGGGAGTGGACAGGGAAGGAAGTGCTTTGAAAGCACGCCCTCACAGCGAATACAGTTGACCCCTAAACAGTGCAGGGACTGGGGCACTGACCTTCCTGGCGGTCGAAAGTCCACGTATAATTTATAGTTAACCCTCTGTGATTCTGCATCCTTGGATTCAGTCACCCTCGGACCACATAGGACTGCAGTATATACTACAGAAAGAAATCGAGTGTAAGTGGACCCACACAGTTCAAACCTATGTTGTTCAAGGGTCACCTGTAATAGTAAGAGTAATAATAATAGTATTAATAGCAATAATGGCAGCTGCAGCGGCAGACTCTTAGTGCATATATCATGCCAGGCACATTTCTAAGTGCTTTTATGTATTTATTTAATCCTCACAAAATGCATATGGTGTAGGTTCTATCATCCCCATCATTCACAAATGATGAAACTGATGGAATTACACAGCTTCAATCCTTCAGTCACACCGCTGGTGAGTGGTGGAGCTGGGATTTGAATCCAAGCCTGTGGCTATAGCGTCTGTGACCATGATCACTGTCTTTTCACTGTCTCCAGTGAGATGGAGCTGGGGTGGGTCTGGAGTGAAAGGCTTGTGTGGCAGGTTCTGGGACTCGGGGGTACCTGAGGATGATGGTGGCCTCTTTACTGACCCCCTGGGAAGGGAAGGACTCCAGATTCCTACAGATCCCTGCTTGATCTGGCCCCTGCTACTGGCTCTCATTCTCTGTACTTTGAGCACTTGCCATGTGACAATCTAATGGGGACGAGGATGTGAATTTAAAGACGAATAGAATTGCATTGTGACAGATGCTGTGAGGGGGAGATCCCTGGTGCTCTTAGAACCTGTGTAGAGGGATTTGTTCTTGTCAGAAAAGCTCCTCTGGTGAGATGTGGATTGACCCGAGATCTGAAGGTTGAGAAGGGGAAAGAGTATTCCAGGAGGAGGGAACGGCATGTCCAATGGCCCTGTGGTGGGAGGCCACGGCATTTCTCTGGACTGAAGAAGGCCATCCCCCTCGACTCTGCAGGGGGTGAGGTGAGGGGCAGTCGGGCAGTGGACTGACCTCCATGAACCAAAGGGAAGAGGAGACAGGGAGCCACCATTTAACCCTGGAGAACTGACTGAGGGACTGGTGTGGAGTCTCTGGGGCTTCTGTTCTTACGTTACGTTCCTCGTGTTGCAAACAGCAATCCAGAATCAGCTGTCTCAGTGGAGGTGGGGAGGAGGCTTCACCTGGTGACCACATAGAAACTGGACTTGGGAGGAGCCAAGATGGCGGAGGAGTAGGACGGAGAGACCACTTTCTCCCCTAGAAATTCATCAAAAGAATAACTGAGCGCAGAGCAAACTTCACAAAACAACTTCCGATCGCTAGCTGAGGTCACCAGGCGCCCAGAAAAGCAGCCCATTGTCTTCGAAAGGAGGTAGGACAAAATATAAAAGATAAAAAGTGAGACAAAAGAGCTAAGGACGGAGATCCGTCCCGGGAAGGGTCTTAATAGAGGACGTTCCCAGACACCGGGAAACCCTCGCACTGGCGGGCCTGGGGGAAGTGTTTGAATCTCAGAGGGCAACCTGACTGGGAGAGAAACAATAATAAAACCCACAGATTACGAGCCTAAAAGCAACTCCCAGCAGAAAAGTACCCCAGACGCCGGCATCTGCAACCAGCAAGTGGGGGCGGAACGGAGAGGAGCGGGCGGCATTGCTTGGGGTAGGGTGTGGGGCCTGAGCGCCCTGAGGACAATCGGAGGGAGCTTTTGTGGGTGCCCAGCCTGAACTGTGGGAGAGCAAGAGAGAGAGAAAATTAACCGGCCCGAACACACTGCCGGCCATTCGCAGAACAAAGTGACCGAGAAAGTCCTGAGAAGAGCTCGCAGGCTGCGGACCGGCCCAGCCCCGCCAGAGGCAGGAGGCAGTGGGGAGGGGAAGGGGCAGGCTCGGCCCCAAGGACCGCATCCCCTGCCACACTGCAAACGGGCCTCCGCCTTCTAATCAAAGACCTCCGGGGATTCTGGATGGTCGACATCCGCCGGGAGGGTCGCGGCTAGACACAGGGCACGCACCCGGCCAGTGCGGGCGGGATTGGGGCTGGGGACGCAGAGGGCAGAAGGCACACGCACCTGACTGGCGCAGCGGAAACTGAGGCTGGGATAGCGCAGGACAGAAGGCGCGCCGCACGGGGAGAGAGCGCCCGACAAGCGCCTGGCTGCCTGAGCCACTCGGGCGGCGTAGGGACAAACCGCAGGCGCAGCTTTGGGTTCCGCGCTTTTGTGAATCACCCGAGGGCTGGAACCGCCTGGAGCCTGAGCAGCCCAGATGGAGAAAATAGCGCCGGCCCCTCCCTGCAGCGCCAGCCCCTCCCCGGAGCGCGACGGAACTAGCTACCTGAATAAGAATCCACCTCCGCCCACCTGTGTCAGGGCGGAAATTAGGCGCGGAAGAAACCGGCAACAGAAGCCAAATAAACAAAGGGAACCGCTTCAGAAGGGACCGGTGCAACAGATTAAAATCCCTGAAGAAAACACGGACTTCACCGGAAGGGCCTGTAGATATCGAGAAGTATAAGCTGGAACGAGGAGATATCTGAAACTGAGCCGAACCCACACTGACCGAAACAGCACCAGAGAAATTCCTAGATATATTTTTTTCTTTTTTCATTTATTTTTTTAAGTAAGAAAAAAAAATTTTTTTTTCTTTTTTCTCTTTTATTTTCCTTTAAAATTCCCTATTACTCCCCTATTACTCCTTAACTTTCATTTTCATAAGATTTTTATGATTTTTTTAATTAGGTAAAACAATTTTTTTCTCTTTTTTTTTTCTTTTTCTTCTTTTTTTCCCCCTTTTTTCTTCTTCTCTTCTATTTTCTATTTTTCTTTTTCTCATTTCTTTTAAAGTCATCTAGTACTCCTCTTACTACTCCTTAATTTTCATTTTCAATACACTATAACCTTACAGGGAAAAAAAAAAAAAAGAAGAAGAGAAGCCCTATTTTTAAACCAAACTTCATATATATTTCAAAATTTTTTTTTTTTATTTTATGTTTTGGGTTTTGTTTTTAATATAGTATTTTTAAGAGTCTTACCTCTACTCTAGATTTTTAATTTTTGTTTTTCAGTATATGATATAAATTGTGAACATTTAAGAATCCAATATTCAGCTCCCATTTTTATTCAGGAGTGTGTTGATTATTCTCTCCCAATCTTGACTCTCTGTTTTCTACCTCAGAACACCTCTATTTCCTCCTTTCCCCTTCTCTTCCCAATCCAATTCTGTGAATCTTTGTGGGTGTCTGGGCTACGGACAACACTCTGGGATCAGACAACTTTGTAGATCTGTCTCTCTCCTCTTGAGTCCCCCTTTTTCTCCTCCTGCTCATCTCTACCTACCTCCTCCCTCTCCCCTTCCTCATGTAACTCTGTGAACCTCTCTGGATGTCCCTAACGGAGGAGAAACTTTTCACCATTAACCTAGAAGTTTTATTATCAGTGCTGTATGGTTGGAGAAGTCCTGAGACTACAGGAAGAATAAAACTGAAATCCAGAGGCAGGAGACTTAAGCCCAAAACCTGAGAACACCAGAAAACTCCTGACTACATGGATCTTTAAGTAATAAGTGACCGTCCAAAAGCCTCCAAACCTACACTGAAACCAACCACCACCCAAGAGCCAATAAATTGTAGAGCAAGACATACCACGCAAATTCTCCAGCAACGCAGGAACATAGCCCTGAACGTCAACATACAGACTACCCAAGGTCACACCTAACACATAAACCCATCTCAAAACTCATTACTGGGCACTCCATTGCTCTCCAAAGAGAAGAAATCAAGATTCACGCACCAGAACACTGACGCAAGCTTCGCAAATCAGGAAACCTTGACAAGCCAATCATCTAACCCCATCCACTGGGTAAAACCTCCACAATAAAAAGGAACCACAGACCTCCAGAATATAGAAAGCCCACTCCAGACACAGCAATCTAAACAAGATGAAAAGGCAAAGAAATACCCAACAGGTAAAGGAACATGAAAAAAGTCCACCAAGTCAAACAAAAGAGGAGGAGATAGGGAATCTACCTGAAAAAGAATTTAGAATAATGATAATAAAAATGATCCAAAATCTTGAAAGCAAAATGGAGATACAGATAAATAGCCTGGAGACAAAGACTGAAAAGATGCAAGAAATGTTTAATAAAGACCTAGAAGAAATAAAAAAGAGTCAATTAAAAATGAATAATGCAATGAATGAGATCAAAAACACTCTGGAGGGAACAAAGAGTAGAATAACGGAGACAGAAGATAGGATAAGTGAGGTAGAAGATAGAATGGAGGAAATAAATGAAGCAGAGAGGAAAAAAGAAAAAAGGATCAAAAGAAATGAGGACAACCTCAGGGACCTCTGGGACAATGTGAAACGCCCCAATATTTGAATCATAGGAGTCCCAGAAGAAGAAGACAAAAAGAAAGGCCATGAGAAAATACTCGAGGAGATAATAGCTGAAAACTTCCCTAAAATGGGGAAGGAAATAGCCACCCAAGTCCAAGAAACCCAGAGAGTCCCAAACAGGATAATCCCAAGGCGAAACACCCCAAGACACATATTAATCAAATTAACAAAGATCAAACACAAAGAACAAATACTAAAAGCAGCAAGGGAGAAGCAACAAATAACACACAAAGGGATTCCCATAAGGATAACAGCTGATCTATCAATAGAAACCCTCCAGGCCAGAAGGGAATGGCAGGACATACTGAAAGTAATGAAAGAGAATAACCTACAACCTAGATTACTGTACCCAGCAAGGATCTCATTCAGATATGAAGGAGAATTCAAAAGCTTTACAGACAAGCAAAAGCTGAGAGAATTCAGCACCACCAAACCAGCTCTTCAACAAATGCTAACGGATCTTCTCTAGACAGGAAATGCAGAAAGGTTGAATAAACGTGAACCCAAAACAACAAAGTAAATGGCAACGGGTCCACACCTATCAATAATTACCTTAAATGTAAATGGGTTGAATGCCCCAACCAAAAGACAAAGATTGGCTGAATGGATAAAAAAACAAGACCCCTATATATGCTGTCTACAAGAGACCCACCTCAAAACCAGAGACACATACAGACTAAAAGTGAAGGGCTGGAAAAAAATATTTCACGCCAACGGAGACCAAAAGAAAGCAGGAGTCGCAATACTCATATCAGATAAAATAGACTTTCAAATAAAGGATGTGAAAAGAGACAAAGAAGGACACTACATAATGATCAAAGGATCAATCCAAGAAGAAGATATAACAATTATAAATATATATGCACCCAACATAGGAGCACCGCAATATGTACGGCAAACGCTAACCAGTATGAAAGAGGAAATTAATAGTAACACAATAATAGTGGGAGACTTTAATACCCCACTCACAACTATGGATAGATCAACTAAACAGAAAATCAATAAGGAAACACAAACCTTAAATGATACAATGGACCAGCTAGACCTAGTTGATATCTATAGGACATTTCACCCCAAAACAATCAACTTCACCTTTTTCTCAAGCGCACATGGAACCTTCTCCAGAATAGATCACATCCTGGGCCATAAATCTGGTCTTGGAAAATTCAAAAAAATTGAAATCATTCCAGTCATCTTTTCTGACCACAGTGCAGTAAGATTAGATCTCAGTTACAGGAAAAAAATTGTTAAAAATTCAAACATATGGAGGCTAAATAACACGCTTCTGAATAACCAACAAATCATAGAAGAAATCAAAAAAGAAATCAAAATATGTATAGAAACGAATGAAAATGAAAGCACAACAACCCAAAACCTATGGGACACTGTAAAAGCAGTGCTAAGGGGAAGGTTCATAGCATTACAGGCTTACATCAAGAAACAAGAAAAAAGCCAAATAAATAACCTAACTCTACACCTAAAGCAATTAGAGAAGGAAGAAATGAAGAACCCCAGGGTTAGCAGAAGGAAAGAAATCTTAAAAATTAGGGCAGAAATAAATGCAAAAGAAACTAAAGAGACCATAGCAAAAATCAACAAAGCTAAAAGCTGGTTTTTTGAAAAAATAAACAAAATTGACAAACCATTAGCAAGACTCATTAAGAAACAAAGAGAGAAGAACCAAATTAACAAAATAAGAAATGAAAAGGGTGAGATCACAACAGACAACACTGAAATCCAAAGGATCATAAAAGACTACTACCAGCAGCTCTATGCCAATAAAATGGACAACTTGGATGAAATGGACAAATTCTTAGAAAAGTATAACTTTCCAAAACTGAACCAGGAAGAAATAGAAGATCTTAACAGAACCATCACAAGCAAGGAAATCGAAACTATAATCAAAAATCTTCCAGCAAACAAAAGCCCAAGACCAGATGGCTTCACAGCTGAATTCTACCAAAAATTTAGAGAAGAGCTAACACCTATCTTACTCAAACTCTTCCAGAAAATTGCAGATGAAGGTAAACTTCCAAACTCATTCTATGAGGCCACCATCACCCTAATTCCAAAACCAGACAAAGATGCCACAAAAAAAGAAAACTACAGGCCAATATCACTGATGAACATAGATGCAAAAATCCTTAACAAAATTCTAGCAAACAGAATCCAACAACATATTAAAAAAATCATACACCATGACCAAGTGGGCTTTATCCCAGGAATGCAAGGATTCTTTAATATCCGCAAATCGATCAACGTAATACACCACATTAACAAATTGGAAGATAAAAACCATATGATTATCTCAATAGATGCAGAGAAAGCCTTTGACAAAATTCAACACTCATTTATGATTAAAACTCTCCAGAAAGCAGGAATAGAGGGAACATACCTCAACATAATAAAAGCTATATATGACAAACCCACAGCAAGTATCACCCTCAATGGTGAAAAATTGAAAGCATTTCCTCTGAAATCAGGAACAAGACAAGGATGCCCACTCTCACCATTACTATTCAACATAGTGTTGGAAGTTTTGGCCACAGCAATCAGAGCAGAAAAAGACGTAAAAGGAATCCAGATTGGAAAAGAAGAAGTGAAACTCTCGCTGTTTGCAGATGATATGATCCTCTACATAGAAAACCCTAAAGACTCTTCCAGAAAATTACTAGAGCTAATCAATGAATATAGTAAAGTTGCAGGATATAAAATTAACACACAGAAATCCCTTGCATTCCTATATACTAACAATGAAAAAACAGAAAGAGAAATTAAGGAAACAATACCATTCACCATTGCAACAAAAAGAATAAAATACTTAGGAGTATATCTACCTAAAGAAACAAACGACCTATACACAGAAAACTATAAAACATTGATGAAAGAAATCAAAGAGGACACAAACAGATGGAGAAACATACCGTGTTCATGGATTGGAAGAATCAATATTGTCAAAATGGCTATTCTACCCAAAGCAATCTATAGATTCAATGCAATCCCTATCAAGCTACCAACGGTATTTTTCACAGAACTAGAACAAATAATTTCACAATTTGTATGGAAAAACAAAAAACCTCGAATAGCCAAAGTAATCTTGAGAAAGAAGAATGGAACTGGAGGAATCAACCTGCCTGACTTCAGACTCTACTACAAAGCCACAGTCATCAAGACAGTATGGTACTGGCACAAAGACAGAAATATAGATCAATGGAACAGAATAGAAAGCCCAGAGATAAATCCACGAACCTATGGACACCTTATCTTTGACAAAGGAGGCAAGGATATACAATGGAAAAAAGACAATCTCTTTAACAAGTGGTGCTGGGAAAACTGGTCAACCACTTGTAAAAGAATGAAACTAGAACACTTTCTAACACCATACACAAAAATAAACTCAAAATGGATTAAAGATCTAAATGTAAGACCAGAAACTATAAAACTCCTAGAGGAGAACATAGGCAAAACACTCTCTGACATAAATCACAGCAAGATCTTCTATGACCCACCTCCCAGAATATTGGAAATAAAAGCAAAGATAAACAAATGGGACCTAATGAAACTTAAAAGCTTTTGCACAACAAAGGGAACTATAAGTAAGGTGAAAAGACAGCCCTCAGATTGGGAGAAAATAATAGCAAATGAGGAAACAGACAAAGGATTAATCTCAAAAATATACAAGCAACTCCTGAAGCTCAATTCCAGAAAAATAAATGACCCAATCAAAAAATGGGCCAAAGAACTAAACAGACATTTCTCCAAAGAAGACATACAGATGGCTAACAAACACATGAAAAGATGCTCCACATCGCTCATTATCAGAGAAATGCAAATCAAAACCACAGTGAGGTACCATTACACGCCAGTCAGGATGGCTGCTATCCAAAAGTCTACAAGCAATAAATGCTGGAGAGGGTGTGGAGAAAAGGGAACCCTCTTACAATGTTGGTGGGAATGCAAACTAGTACAGCCACTATGGAAAACAGTGTGGAGATTTCTTAAAAAACTGGAAATAGAACTACCATATGACCCAGCAATACCACTTCTGGGCATACACACTGAGGAATCCAGATCTGAAAGAGACACGTGCACCCCAATGTTCATCGCAGCACTGTTTATAATAGCCAGGACATGGAAGCAACCTAGATGCCCATCAGCAGATGAATGGATAAGGAAGCTATGGTACATATACACCATGGAATATTACTCTGCCGTTAAAAAGAATTCATTTGAATCAGTTCTAATGAGATGGATGAAACTTGAGCCCATTATACAGAGTGAGGTGAGCCAGAAAGATAAAGAACATTACAGTATACTAACACATATATACGGAATTTAGAAAGATGGTAACGATGGCCCTATATGCAGGGCAGAAGAAGAGATGCAGAAGAACAGAACAGACTTGAACTCTGTGGGAGAAGGGGAGGGTGGGATGTTTCGAAAGAACAGCATGTATATTATCTGTGGTGAAACAGACCACCAGCCCAGGTAGGAGGCATGAGTCAAGTGCTCGGGCCTGTTGGGCTGGGAAGATCCAGGGGAATCGGGTGGAGAGGGAGGTGGGATGGGAGACCGGGATGGGGAATTCGTGTAACTCTATGGCTGATTCACATCAATGTATGACAAAACCCAATGGAAAAAAAAAAAAAATTAAAAAAAAAAAATAATAAAAAAAAAGAAACTGGACTTTTGTTTCTCCTGCATTGTCTCCTTCTCCTGTGTCTGCTGGCCCATGGCCACCTTGCTGGCTGTCCTCCTCCTGTGTTTCTTTATCTTGTGTCAGGCTGGGTCATGTCCTCTTTGCTGACAAGGATGGAGACTTACCGCATATCTGCTGATCTGTAAACTTCTGGGCCCTCAGCATGATCTTATTTCTAATTTACACCCTCCCTTCAGCAAACTAGTGTTGCTTTTTTGAACCACCTCAGGTCTGAGTATTAGATGCAAAGTGCAACCTACTATTTCTCTGAAACATTTATAGGTATTTTGATATTTCAGTTTTACGTTTGTTTGTGGTCAAGTCTCTTATTCTTTTCCTGTATAGTTCCTACCTCTGGTGATAATTGGAGAAAGTTTCGTTGACATCTATTTATTTTTGTGTAACTCAAGAAGCCTTCATTTGGGGGTCCCCAAGCTACTGAAAGCATTGCTCTGCAGATTCTCAGAAACCTGCTGTCTGTAGTCTCTTCATCATGTAGCACTGGACCTTGGCACATAGTAGGGCCTCAACATCTGATATTTCCTAGATGTAAGGTGATCCCCCATGCCCTCCACTCCTTTCAAAGATAAAAGGGAAATTGACTTACATGTGAAATGTGGGTCCAATTTCATTTATTCCCAATGACTAGCCGGCCATCCTGATGGCATTTATATTAATAAAATGCTGTCTATTCCCATGTAATCTATTGCCTGTGTGGTACCTGAGGTTCTTTTTGGCACGCCACCCACAGCATGTCTTGAAAGTGTGAACATTTCTATCTTTTCTGTATCGAATGACTTACCCTTAGAATCCAAGAGGGAATTTGTGCTTCTTTATTGGGTCTTGTGCAGAAAAGAAAAGAGGGTGTGAGTAAAGATAACAGCTCTTTCATTCCTCCTCATTAGAAGCTAAAAACGAGCAAACCAATCAGCCACCATCACCACCACCACCACAACCCAAAAAGAGAAGCTGAATGGGCTTTCGTTATTTCTGGGACAATAGGGTAGAGAGGCTGTCCTCTTGCTTGCAGTGGGTGGGAAGGAGTGAAACTCTGATTGTGAACCGTCAGTGGTGTTTGTGCGAATGCAAAGGATAAGGCTTGAATTTGGAGCCTCTGAGGACAAGAAAGGGGCTGAATAGGCATCATCTGGGATGGGAGGATTATGCCCACAGGGGTCTGAGTCATTGAACCTCAGATTCTCATCCTGGGACCCCCTGGAGCTGCCCCTGCATTGCTTCTCCTCTCTGTCCTTGCTGCCCATTTTGTACAATATATTGTGTCCTGCCGACGGCCTGGGTTTGGGAGAAGTAGGACCAGCTTCTTTACTTGTCAGTCGAGGGGGAGACAGGCTCTTGCTTCTTTGCCTTGGGTGAAGATTGCTCCTGGCATCCCAGGTTGCCCCCCCTCAGTGCATGTTCCCTGGGAAAATTGGTCTAAACCGTGGTCAGATTCCCCATTACTATTGCTAGTGGACTGAGGAATAGGCCTCCAATGATAGCATGTATTGGTATCATTCACATGGCTTGACAGAGCAGGAAGTCATGTCTAGATTCTGTTTGAGTAATCTGGGGTAGGGCCTATGAATCTGAATTTTGTCAAGCACCTAAGGAGCTTGTGTGGTGCACAGACTCTACTTGGAGAAGCAACCATCACCCTTAGCCTTAGGAAGGAAACCAGGTTCTTGCAGAGTCCTTCCCGATCTGGCCCCTGCTACTGTCTTTCATTCTCTATATTTTGAGTACTTGCCGTGTGACAGTCTACTGGGGAAAAAGGATGTGAATTTAAAGACAAAGAGAATTGTGCTGTAACATGCCATGAAGGGGAGATCCACGGTGCTCTTTAGAACCTATGCAGAGACATTCGTTCTCATCATGGAAAGCTCCTCTGCTGAAATGTGGATTGACCTGAGGTCTGAAGGTTAAGGAGGAGGGGAAAGAGCGTTCCAGGAGGACGGAATGGCATGTCCAAAGGGCCTGTGGTAGGAGAACTGGCAGTTCTCTCATGTGTGTCTGATCTGCAGACAGCACATGTATGGGAATCATTGGGATGAGGGTGGGTCTAGGTGGCATCTCTGACCAAGGATGACCTTGTTGGCTCAGGGAGGAGTTTAGAATTCAAACAAGGACTGAGATTTTAGGACTTCAGCACTTTCAGCCTGGTTGAAGAGGTTTGAGCCTGTAAAGAGATAAAAAAAGGATTGGCTAGAGAAGGTCAACTTCTCTTGCTAAATGAAAAAGAAAAACTAGAGAGCATATTTTACGAAGAACAAAGAGAATGTTTTGAGAAAAGAGGAAGTGGTCCCCAGAGCCCAGTACTTCTGAGAGGTTGAGGGTGATAAAGCCTTGGGGTTTGTCAACTGGAGATTATTACTAACTTTATCAAGAAAGCTTATTTCAGTGCAGTAAAGGGGCTGGAGGCTGGATATGAGGGGTTTCAGTGTGAGTCGGGAGGGAACTCTTATCTCCTTACAGTCCCTCCCTCAATTCCACGTTCTGGCTCTGTTGGACTATTTGCTGCCCTCCAAGGCTGTCTGAATGCAGAGTTCCAAAGAATAGCAAGGAGAGATAATAAAAGTCCTTTTAAGTGAACAATGCAAAGAAATAGAGGAAAACAGCAGACTGGGAAAGACTAGAGATCTCTTCAAGAAAATTAGATACCAAGGGAACATTTCATGCAAAGATGGACTCAATAAAGGACAGAAACGGTAAGGACTTAAGCAGAAGAGGTTAAGAAGAGTTGGCAAGAATACACAGAAGAGCTATACAAAAAAGGTCTTAATGACCTGAATAACACAAAGGTGTGGTCATTCACCTAGAGCCAGACATCCTGAAGTGTGAAGTCAAGTGGGCCGTAGGAAGCATTACTGCAAACAAGGCTAGTGGAGATGATAGAATTCCAGCAGAGCTATTTCAAGTCCTGAAAGATGATGCTGTTGAAGTGCTGCATTCAATATGCCAGAAAATTTGGGAAAGTTGGCAATGGTCACGGGACTGGAAAAGGTCAGTTTTCATTCCAAGCCCAAAGAAGGACAATGCCAAAGAATGCTCAAACTACAGCAAAATTGTGTTCATTTCACATGCTAGCCAGATAATACTCAAAATCCTTCAAGCTAGGCTTCACCAGTACGTAAACTGAGGATTTCCAGATAAACAAGCTGTATTTAGAAAAGGTAGAGGAATCAGAGATCAAATTACCAACAACCGAAGGATCATAGAGAAAGCAAGGAAATTCCACAAAAACATCTACTTCTCCTTCATTAACTATGCTAAATTCTTTGACTGTGTGGATCACAACAAACTGTGGAAAATTCTTCAAGAGATGGCCACCTTACCTGCTTCCTGAGAAACCTGCATGCATGTCAAATTAGAATGAGGCATGGAGCACTGGACTGGTTCCAAGTTGGGGAAGGAGTATGTCAAGGCTCTATATTGTCACCCTGCTTATTTAACTTATATGCAGAGTATATCATGCTAAATGCTGGGCTGGATGAATCAAAATGTTATCACAGACTTGATGGATGTGAGTTTGAGCAAACTTCAGGAGATAGTGAAGGACGGGGGAATATGGCGTATTGTAGTCCATGGGGTTGCAAAGAGTTGGACACAGCTTATCAACTGAACAACACTAATATATATGTGTGTGTGTGTGTGTGTGCTAAGTTGCTCCAGTTGTGTCCAGCTCTGTGCCAGCCTATGGATTCTAGCCTGCCAGGCTCCTTCGTCAATGGGATTCTCCAGGCAAGAATACTGGAACGGCTTGCCATGCCCTCCTCCAGTGAATCTTCCTGATGTAGGGATCAAACCTGCATCTCTTTTGTCTAATCTGCATTGGCAGTCGGGTCTTTGCCACTGGTGTCACCTGGGAGTGTATGTATATATGTGTATGTGCGTAAATGTTATATATTATATATATATATATATAATATATATTATATATATATATATATAATATATATTATATATATATATAATTATGCACATACACATATATACGTACACTCCCAGGTGTGTATATGTGTATGTATGTGTGTGTGTATATATATATATATAATTATGCACACACACAATTATAAAATATGTATATGTGTATATGTATATGTGTCAGGTAGGACTTTGTAAGCTATTATGCATTTTGTCTGAGTTAGATAGTTTACTGTTTAGGATTCTCCAGAGAAACAGAACCAGTAACATATATGTAGTTGATCCTTGAACTGTGAGGTCTCTTTGTACACGTATGGCTTTCAGTAGTAAATACTACAGTGTAGTAAATACTATACTATCAATAGTAAATATCACACTATCCACAGTCAGTTGAATTCATGGATTTGGAGGGCAGACGCTAAGCTATGTGTACATTTTTGACTGCGGTGGGTCGGAGCCCCTACCCCCAGTGTTCAAAGGTCAACTGTATAAATGAGGAGTTTTTTTTATTTTAGGAACTGGCTCATGTGACTATGGAGGCTCAGAAGCCTCACTGTCTGCCATCTGCCTGCTAGAGGCCCAGGAGAGCTGGTGGTGCGGTTTAGTCTGAGTCCAAAGGCCTGGTAACCAGGAGAGCTAATGGTGTAAGGCCTGAGAATCTGGGGCTGATGTAAGAAGTTCTGAGAATCAGTAGTATCTGTGTTTGAGGGAAAGAGGAGATGTATGTCTCTGCTCAAGGAGACAGCAGAGTCCCCCTTCCTCTGCATTTTTGTCCTGTTCAGAGCCTCCATGGGTTGGGTGATGCCCCCCACCCCCTCGCCCACCATTGGTGAGGTTTGTTGTTATTCAGTCGCTCAGTTGTGTCCGATTCTTTGCGACCCCATGGACTGCAGCACGCCAGGCTTGTCTGTCCTTCATTTCCCAGAGCTTGCTCAAGCTCATGTCCATTGAGTTGATCATGCCATCCAACCATCTCATCCTCTGAGGGTGTATCTTCTTTACTCAGCTTACTGATTCTAATGCTAATCTCTTTTGGAAACACTCTCAGGAACACACCCAGGAATAACATCTTACTAGCTATGGCTCAGAGGTTAAAGTGTCTGCCTCCAATCCGGGAGACCCTGGGTTCGATCCCTGGGTTGGGAAGATCCCCTGGAGAAGGAAACGGTAACCCACTCCAGTATTCTTGCCTGGAGAATCCCATGGACGGAGCAGCCTGGTGGGCTACATTAGTCCATGCGCTCGCAAAGAGCCGGACACGACTGAGCGACTTCACTTTCACTTTCTTTCTTTCAGCTATCTGGGCATCCTTTAACTCAGCCACGTTGACACAAAGTGAGCCATCCCTGATGGGCAGTCATGGAAAGGATTTGAGCTGGAAGTGACACTGTGCTCTGTTAGGAGACTAGTCCTTAGGGGTCAGGGCAGGAGCAGTGAGCAGGTAAGAGGGTGTGGTAGTCACCCAGAGCCAGGCCTTGTCGTTGTGATGCTCACAGTTACTTTCCAGCCCCTCCCCTGCCCCCAGACCACTCCCACCTTATGAAGGGAGCAGGAACTCAGGAGGAACTGAGAGAGCTGAACCTCAGGACTGTTGTACACAGTGCTACGGGTGCCCATCTAGAGGTGGGCTCCAGGTTGAAATTGAACTAATCGAAGCTTTAGTTTCTGTGAAGCAGTTTGACGATCTGCACTGTTAGGCTTGCACATTCAAATTACTTTAAATCCAGGGAGCCAAGTAATTAGATAGAAAAGGACTCAGTTCATTGTTTTTCTTAATGGAAGGTACGTATGTATTCTTACTCTTGTGACTTAACTTTTCACAACCACGATCACAGCCCTTGAGAACGACATCTCATTCCCCTTGACAGGGAAGGGGAACGTGGCCAGACAGATTGCAGCCAGAGTAGAGCTTTGAAAGAATTCATGTCACGTTGCTGCAACGCTCACATGAATATAGAGAAGACTTTGGGTAATGCATTATTAAAGGCACGCACTGCCTTGTATACAATTTAAGTGTGAACTTATTAGCATTTCAGGTTGATGCCTCTTTTAGATTTAATTAGGTTTCAGGCTTCAATCGATTTATTAAATGAATTTCTCACTGCTTAAAAGGTGTAATATGTCCATGACAGTAGCTTTTTATCACTCTCTCCTCATTTCCTCATGCACTCAAGCAGATCTTGACTTCTCATCTTGGATTTAGAGCCTGGAGTTTTTTCCCAAAGACACCGTGTTGTTTTGTGGAGCCTCCACATTGTCTGACATGAGTGCACCTCTTGTAGAGTTACCTCCGGTAAATTTAACTAATGCACAAATAATAGCACTGTTTTCTGTCTCGGTGGCCATTTGTCACTGTGAGTCTTCCTACTGTTATTTTGGCACCGAGTCCACGGACCTTTATTTCAACTCCTATGAGAAAAGCATTGAGACTGTTCAAATAGTGGAAAATTAAATGTAATGAATTAAACCATATTAGTGATTCTCAAGATGGGCTAGAGAACTAGACCATAAAATGCAGTCATTTACACTGATGGTCCACATTTGTGTGGAAGAGTACAATGGATGCCTTTCTGAGCCTCTGGAGGGTCCTAACCCCATCGTTAGTGTTGCCCGCCTGCCTGAACTTAAGTCAGCTATTGGGCCGCTGAGCTGGGACTGCCTCATCTCTGAAGTAGGGCTCCTGATTTTTTAGCATCGTAAGGCAGGGAGGGGTCTGCTTGATTTCTAATGGTTCCTTCCAGCTTTTTGACTTCCTTGGTGGCTCAGTGGTAAAGAAGCCGCCTGCCAATGCAGGAGACCTGGGTCTGATCCCTGGGTTGGGAAGATCCCCTGGAGAGGGGAACAGCTATCCACTCCAGTATTCTGGCCTGGAGAATTCCATGGACTGTATAGTCCAAGGGGTCGAAGAGTCGGACACGACTGAACCACTCTCACTTCCAGCTTTAGGTTTTGTGGGTGTGTGTGGGTGTGTGTGTGTGTGTACACACCCTGGTATGGAGGAAGGGGAAATGGTATAAAAGATAAATTTCTGGTTGTGTCTAATAACTATGATCTAGACAAATAATGTCTATAATACAAAGTAGAAGAAGTGATGTATTTTATATTTCTAACAAACTAGGACCTCAGCTCCCAGAAGAAAGTTGTTTGTATCCCATGTACTCTATATCTTCAAATGTATTGCATTTTGAAAGTTCAGTTGGAAAGGGGATTAAGACACAGCAACCAAAGTAGGATAAGTATAAATACATATTTCTATATTATAAATCTCTTTCTATAGTATACAGATAAATCCCTTTTTACCACAGAGCAAAAGTCATGTTCAGAATGCTGTGAATTCACAATGCAGAAAAAAAAAATGAGTAAAGAAGTAAAGCCCAGAGGCAAAATGGGATTATAGCTGACTGACAGGCTCATCTTTGAAGAGAGGGCTAATTTTATTTATTTTTTGCAAAACTCAGCATGGGAGATAGGTTATATCAGAGGTCTGTGAATTAAAAAAAAATAAACTTCTGATTTTCCACCTGTTTATTGTTCATATAGGGATGATAAACCCTGTCATTAACTCCACCCCTGATGTCTTCCAGAGGAGAGAGTGAAGTGCTGGGCTGCCATGGAGCTGTAGTTGTAGGGTTTCCTATGATCTGGAAGATTTCCGCAGCCCTTCTGTCTTTTATGACTTTGAAGAGTTTGATTCTCCCTTGTTTCATAGGACATTCCCCATTTTGAGTTTGTCTGCTGTTTCCTTGTGAGTAGATTTAGATTGTGTCCTGTTTAGACATCACGTATGGAGGCGGATCGTATGCAGCTGTGTCACTGGTCATCGTTAGTTTCCTTCATCCTGGAAAAGTAGACTGAACACCTCAGTAGGTAATGATCAATATCCTGTATGTTGTTGTTTAGTTGCTAAGTCATGTCCGACTCTTTTGCGACCCCATCGGCTGTAGCCTGCCAGGCTTCTCTGTCCATAGCATTTCCTAGGCAAGAATACTGGAGTGAGTAGCCATTTCCTCCTCCAGGGAATCAAACCTGTGTCTCCTGCATTGGCAGGAGGGTTCTTTACCCCTGAGCCACCAGGGGGGCCACAGTCTGCTATACAGTTACTACTCTCTGCATGCTAAGTCGCTTCAGCCGTGTCCAGCTCTTTGCAACCCTATGGACTGTAGCTGGCCTGGCTCCTCTGTCCAAGGGGTTCTCCAGGCCAGAATACTAGAGTGGGCTGCCATGCCCTGCTCCAGGGGATCTTCCAGACCAAGGGACTGAACCAGTGTCTCTTGCATTGGCGGGCAGGCTCTTTACCACTAGCACCACCTGGGAAATGAAGTTACTACTGCAGTTACTGCTTGTTTTGCACTTGTAACTCATACACATTCTGTAGGAGACACGTTAGTATCATACCAAAATATTCAGCTCTTCTTCAAGGCTTCCCCCCAGATTTAGCATTATGTATTATCCTTGCCCAAGCCAGTCTTTACGTGGTGGTTGTAAAAAGATGATTTTCCAACTTTGGCGCTTACTAGTTGGCACTAGTTGGCCTTCTATTGGAAACGGCAGCCTCTCCCCCATTTGTTTAACTTACTATTATGGTTGCACCACTTTCTATTTTCCAGAAGCTTATAATTTATTAGTGTATTTAATTTTTTAGTGCTCACATTGTTGCAGTCTTAGCTGGTAGGGGCCCCATCCACCTGCCATGGACGCGTTCAAATGGTCGGGCAGGATACTTCCTATGTGCAAACCCTGCCCGCCGTCACCTCTCCCTCTGTGGTCCCAGAAGTGTCTACAGATAAGGCCAGGGACATGGCTGACTGTGTGCAGAGTATTACTAAGATGAGGTTTGTGGGGTCTCTTCCCTCCTTACCAGACCCAAACTTGAACCTCAGTGTCTTGCGTCAGGTCTGGTAGCTTTGAGAAGAACAGGGAGGGAAGCGGGTATGAGGATGTGAGTGAGGAAGGAGAGAATCAAGAGGCCGGAGCTCCCCCGTGCAGGAGGGGACTCAGGACGAGAGTGGGAATGAGGGACACACCTGCGTGCTTGACCGTTAACGCAGGAACACCTCCCTGACCTGCACGAGGCACCGGCAGGGTCCTGGAAGATGACCACTCAGAGACTAGTCCTCTGTGGGCTCAAGGTCTATAGACTTCTTCACCAGTCACCTCTGCTCAGAGGTCTCGCCTCATCCTTGCGATCACAGATGTTAAGAACTGGGCCTATTTAATCGCCTCCTTGGGTGCCCCCTCCCGAACTGACAAGTGACGTCTTCCACCAGCCACTCTTCACGTCCCAGGCACACGTGGTCCATGAGATCCAGGGTTGCATGCCTTGTGTTGTTCTGTGTTTCCGGGGGCATCTCATAAACTGTGATAATAGGACCTTCGTTTCTTTTAATGCTGCAAGAGGGAATAGAATTATCATCTTTAGAATCCTCCCCAGCCTTAAAATTCTGTAATCCTGAAAACTGAGGTAGGAATTTTATATGCTTAAATTGATATTGTCACATATTTGTCCTTCCCCCCTCAGCCCTACAGATTCTGCTCTTGGGCCAAGCAAAATAGGCACTTCACAAGGTTACCTTCTTTCATAATGTCTTATTCTCTGAATTATCCCTGATGATAGAAGTATAATCAGGATGTTAATGCATTTGCGAGCTGTAACGCAGATATGCATAGGCACAAAGTATTCTCGTAAGAAAGGACACGGATTTCTGTAACAGTCTGTGAAAGGGCACATTTCTGAATTCCTCTGAAGGCTACATTAAGTTAACACTTACCGTAATGAAGCCGCTCCAATCAGCTTCTCACTTCTTCTTCGCTCATTTTGAAGGATTGTTCTGGAGATGCTGAAAGTGCGATTCACATTATTAATAATCAGAGCTTTTGTCTAGAGATTGGGTGCTCTTCTAGGTTCTCTGACCATCTGCAGCCCTGTGTCCTGATCTGCTAGATGACGGCAGGACTGACAGAGGGTGTGTCCATTCAGGGGACAGTCAGGGTCCACCCATAGACCTTCAGTGTGGGAGAGGAACAGTGGAATATCAGTGTCAGATGCCCGTATATCACACCTGCTTCCGAGGCAGTGAAGGATAGCAGGTTTGTTCCAGCACTCTTTCTGTAGTTTGTGTACTTAAGTTAGGGACTTCTGCAAACTCGGGAGTCAAGAGTATCCAGCTCAGGAGTCAGTGTCATCTAAGAGCAAGCCTCTTGGTTCTCTTCTTGTTGACGTCAGTGACAAGACAGCAAGTGTCCCCTCCTCCACGTCATTAAATCCTGCACCGGCTGCTGGCCTAAAGGAAACCTTGATTTACTCTTCATACTGTGGCTTTGAAAACCTCATCAGCTCTTTTTCAAAAGGAGGGGAAAGAAAATCTGCCTCTGAAGAAGATGAAAAGGAGGAATAACAAAGCCCCTCAGTCCCTCTCAACCTAAAGCCATGTAATTATTTTACATTGTTTTCATTGACTATGCTTCGAGCCTGTGATGGGATTTTTCAGGTTTCACTTCCAAGAAGTCCAGATCTGGGGGCAAGGGGTGGGAGAAGTCAGAACAGAACGGAGGCTGCCGTGCATCTGAGTAGGAGAGCCTGAGCCTCAGCCAGATGTCAGCGCAGCAGGTGTGGATGGTGGGAGGAGCTCAGGACCAAGGACGAGAGCACCGGGGTTTGCAGACCTGGGAGGGTGTGGTACTGGCTGCGAATGTCCGGGATCAGTGTAGACTCACAAATAATGGAGAGCAACCAAGAAGGCTTTTTCCCAGTGGAAGAAGGCAGACATGGTTTCCTGCAGAGCCACACAGCACCTGGAGGAATACCATTATCAAGATTGGTGTAAGACTGGTATAAGAAGGAAAGGGACTTTCCATAACCAAAGATGGACAACAAAAGCAATGGTTTCATGAATGGTTTACCATAAATTCTAGCAACTGTTTTCCACCAGTGGGTGCTTGTTCACTCAAGACTCAATCTCCTTGATTTAAAAAAGGCATTACTTTGATTTTATTCATTTCTGGTGCAAATGAACTTGAATATAAGTTATTTCTTTCAAATATGACAGTTTTGCAAAAAGGTTTTGGTACTGCTGGAAGTAGTTTTCTGCTGGCCCTAAAAAGCCACATGGAGGAAGTGGAGAGGTTGGTGAACTGGAGGGGAGGTAGGGGAGGAGCAGAGAAGAAGCCCAGGTCTCGGTCTACGCTGGGATTCTTCAGAAGGAACAACTGAGGAGTTGCTTGGAGGCCCTGTCAATTTAACTACATAATTGCTCTCCATAATTAAATACAGACATGTTGTATAAACACTGATTAAAGTCTTCATGAGACGGAAGCAGGCCTAATTTGAGGATCTTATTTTGTGCTCCTTGACTGGTGTGTATAATTGTCCCCGTAACATTATTTCATTTGTTCTTAGCCTCCTAAAGTTTTTGTTTGTGTTTTTTGGCAGTTCTTCTTGTCCAGGGTCTCTTTTTGTAATGTTCTTTTTCTGCTCCATAGCAGTTGGTGTTCAGTATAGCCCTGGTGACTGTCAGCTGCTGTGTTTCATTGAGTTTCGTATTTGGAGCTTATAAAGTTGAGGTTAGAGATCAGGTGTCCTACATGCTGACTAATCTGGAAAGTCCAGGAAAGCTGCCCCCGACCGTACTAATCAGAGCACACACCTATCGAATGCATGCCTCGAGTTAAAGAGGGGCTCGGTGGAAAGTTCTGGATGCTTATCCCACTTCAGGGGCTTCCCAGGTGGCTATCCCTCTCCCAAGTATTTGCCCCCACTGGTCTGCAGTGCCCCCTTTGGGAAGGTCATCACATCACACACTGTTATTTCAAATGAACTGAGTGGGCTTATCTGTAGGAGGCATAGTCCTTAAAGATTTTCCCACGTCCTCACATAAAACTACGAACCACTGACCACTGAGATAAGGAAACAAAGAATCTTACGAGTCCATTTTATGTATTTATTTTTATTTTTGAAATTTTATTGTAGCTGATTTGCGGGGCTGTGTTCCTTTCTGCTGAATGGCAAAGTGACTCAGTTATGCACGTGGGTGTTCTTTGTCCTGCTGTTTTCCACTGTGGTTTATTACAGGGCGTTGAATATAGTTCCCTGTGCTATACAGTGGGACCTTGTTGTTTATCCATCCTATGTATGCTAGTTTGCATCTGCTAATCCCAAACTCCAAGTCCTTGTCTCCTCCTCCCCATCTCCCCCTTGGCAGCCACAAGTCTGTTCCTCATGAACCTATTTTAGAGAGAGCAGTAACTTGACCAAAGTCCATGATGTATCTGAAACACACCATTCTGAGATCTGGTGATCAGTCAGTTCAGTTCAGTTCAGTTCAGTCGCTCAGTCGTGTCCAACTCTTTGAGACCCCATGAATCGCAGCACGCCAGGCCTCCCTGTCTATCACAAACTCCCGGAGTTTATGCAAACTCATGCCCATTGAGTCGGTGATGCCATCTCATCCTCTGTTGTCCCCTTCTCCTCCTGCCCCCAATCCCTCCCAGCATCAGGGTCTTTTCCAGTGAGTCAACTCTTCGCATGAGATGGCCAAAGTATTGGGAGTTTCAGCTTCAGCATCAGTCCTTCCAATGAACACCCAGGACTGATCTCCTTTAGGATGGACTGGTTGGATCTCCTTGCAGTTCAAGGGACTCTCAAGAGTCTTCTCCAATACCACAGTTCAAAAGCACCAATTTTTCGGCACTCAGCTTTCTTCATAGTCCAACTCTCATATCCATACATGACCACTGGAAAAACCATAGCCTTGACCAGATAAACCTTTGTTGGCAAAGTAATGTCTCTGCTTTTTAATATGCTATCTAGGTTGGTCATAACTTTCCTTCCAAGGAGTAAGTGTCTTTTAATGATCAGTCAAGAGGCCCCTAAATCAGCCCAGGTTTGTCATCTGAGCTTGGCCTCCTGAAGTCTGAAAAGGAAGCTGACTCTGGGCTCAGAGACTATCAGCCCTTCAAGTTACATTGCGCCTCAATGAAGTGATGAGCCAAGTAATGTTTTAGAAGAAAGGGAGACAAATAAATTTGTTAAATTAGAAGAGAAGTAGGCTTTAACATATTCTAAAGAATGAAAAATGGTAAAGAATCTGCCTGCAATGCAGGAAACTTGTACGAGACATGGGTTTGATTCCTTGGTCAGGAAGATTCCCTGGAGGAGGAAATGGCAACCCACTCAAGTGTTATTACCTGGGAGATTCAATGGAAAGAGGAGCCTGGTGGGCTACAGTCCATAGGGTTGCAAAATGTCAGACATGACTGAATGACTAAACAGCAACAATAACCATAGCACAGAAAGAAAAATATATTTCTGAGCATCTCAGAAAATTTCAGTCACCTGCTGATACTCTGCCAGAAGTAAGGACCACATATTTAGGTGATGAGGATGTATCTTTACTGATTTTCTTGAACCGTCTTCATTTGGCCTTGACACACCCTTACTTAGCCTCAGCTCCCAGGAGAATTCTCTAGAAGAGATCTTCTCTGGTTATGAAAAATGAGACTCACATACCAAATCTGAGAACGTTCATGTTCACCCAAGAGGTGGCATTCTAGCTGAATCAGATGCCTCATAAAAGTTCCCAGGTTTGACATGCCTCTGTGTCCTCAGGCAAAAATCTGTAATGAGATTATTAGTCAGAACTCATGTTCTCACAAAAGGGATGAAACAGGGCCCACAGACCTGATGGTGGCATTCTCCTAGAGAATGAAGTTGAGGTCTGTGGAATTTCACCTGGGTGTCATGTTTTACTTTTTGTCAAGTTGAAGCTCAGAAATAGGGAAAGATGGTGAAGGCATTGATCTCCTAAGAAAAATATTCCACAGGAGAGATTTTTACTTTCTATTTAGAAGAATACTTAAATTTTTTCACACCAGAGACAAAAACAAAACAAAAACACATTGCAAGGAGCACCAGGCAAAACCCAGAAATTGCCTAAAGAAAAAGTTGAAAAGAGCCAGTGTGTGTTTAAGTTTCTTCGTTATGTAACCATCTCATGTAACCTGCCCAAATACACCAGTTTTTTTTTTTTAAATTGAACAGAGGTATTTTATTTATTTATTTATTTTTGTTTGTCTCTGAATCTTTTTATTTTATTTTTTTTCATTTATTTTTATTAGTTGGAGGCTAATTACTTTACAATATTGTAGTGGGTTTTGTCATACATTGACATGAATCAGCCATGGATTTACACGTATTCTCCATCCCGATCCCTCCTCCCACCTCCCTCTCTACCCGATCCCTCTGGGTCTTCCCAGTGCACAAGGCCCGAGTACTTGTCTCATGCATCCAACCTGGGCTGGTGGTCTGTTTCACCATAGATAATATATATGTTTCAATGCTGTTCTCTCGAAACATCCCACCCTCGCCTTCTCCCACAGAGTTCAAAAATCTGTTCTGTACTTCTGTGTCTCTTTTTCTGTTTTGCATATGGGGTTATCATTACCATCTTTCTAAATTCCATATATATGTGTTAGTACACTGTAATGTTCTTTATCTTTCTGGTTTACTTCACTCTGTATAATGGGCTCCAGTTTCATCCACCTCATTAGAACTGATTCAAATGAATTCTTTTTAATTGCTGAGTAATATTCCATGGTGTATATGTACCACAGCTTCCTTATCCATTCATCTGCTGATGGGCATCTAGGTTGCTTCCATGTCCTGGCTATTATAAACAGTGCTGCGATGAACACTGGGGTGCACGAAGATACCAGTTTTTTATGAGGTTATGAAGCCCTTGGTTGGAAGTGGAAAGCGATGGAAGAAGGTGTTTTCTTTATGTGCTGCCAGGTCCTCTGTGACCTTAGTCCACTCTGGTGGAGCCTGGCCCAGGCCCCTCAGGCCGTTCTCAGCAGGACCACCACCGTCCCTCAGAACTGGCCTCCCCACCTCCTCTGTTCCCTCATGGAGGCCAGGGTGGATCTTCGTAGAAAGGTAATCACTGGCCAGGCATTCCTTTGCTTAAACATGTGTAATGGCTGCCTCACACCTTAGGATCAACCGCAAACTCCTCTGATGTGCAGGCCTGTTGAGAGAGGCGGTGTAAAGATGAGGTTACCGCTGTGGGCTCTGGAGCCTCCTGGCCTAGGATTTGCCTCTGTTGCTTCCCAGCTGAGACCCCTCAGGCCAGCTGTTTGTCTCCTGGGGCTTCTACTGCCTCAACTGTAAAATGGAGAAGATAGTAATAACAGAATCCTTCAGGGTTGTAGTGAAGACTGAATTAGTTCTCACACATGCCCAACACCCAATAAACACTGTCATGATGACTATTTATATTCTGTTCTCAGCTTGCCTGTGTCCCTCGTTTGTGCCACGGAAGCAGATTCCATCCTCACCTCCATTCCCCTACTGGGACATACTTCTTTTGGTCTCTTGATTCTGTAAGCTGCCTCCTTTTTCTGGAATGTTGCCACACACACACTCTCTTACACATTTATCTACATCCTCTGCGTTCACATACTACATCCTCTGGCTAACTCTTCAACCTCCAAAGCTCGGCTCCTTTCCTCTGATCAGCCCACCCGGATAGAGCTTGCATCTTCTTGACTCCCACTGCCCCAGGTTTTCCTTTAAATGTACCATTTATCACCTAATACAGTGGTGGCCTGTTCACAGTGCGGTCTTACTGCTCTTATCTGTGTGAAAGGGGGATTTATCTTGGTCACGTCTGCATACTCACTGTTTGAACACTGTGTGCTCATAGAGGCGGGCTGGCTGGATGGTTGGGTGGAGGTTACCAGTGGAATCTGATCTGGTGATAGGAAACTTCTCAGGGCAGCCCATTTAGTTACAGTTAAAATTCTCCTGAAGGTGGAATCACTCCATCGTGTTTTCTAAGCCATTACTAACCTGTAGTAAACTTTCCTGGTTTGCTGTGTCTTCCATCCCCTCATCCTGGGTGGTACCCTGTAAATATGCTCCTCTGTTATCAATCTTTCTTTAAAGTAACCCCTTGGGGTTGCAAAGAGTCAGACATGACAGCAACTTTCAGTTCACTTTCTTTCATAAATACAAATAGATTAGAAAGTGTATGTAATGGATTACATCTGGGGAAATCACCAAGAATCAGAATGCTTGGGTATCGGGCTCAGTTCTGCTCTTCTTAGTACTTAGACTCTAGGCAAGTTAAATAACTTTTTTTTAGCAACATTTTTAATTCATCTGGAAATTGGGGATTTTAATTCTGGTCTTACTATCAGAGTTATTGTGAGAATCTGTTGAAGTAATGGATATAAATACGTTTTCTAGCACATGCTTCCTCTCTCATACCTATGTTCTATATATCCATATACACACATACATGCATGTATACTTGTATGTGTATATGTGTATTTATGAGATTCCATGTATTTGGTATATTGTTAATGTGTCATGAATCACTCAGGTTATGACTATGACCTTTGGGCGGGTTATAATCATTTTAGTGGATTGAAGACAGTGTTTTGAAAAATAGAGTAGAGAACATCACTATGAATTGCTCAGAGCAAAGGTAAGTCAGGTTTCTTGAAACTCTGTTTTTGTAACTACTACCTGTAGCAGTTATCTATGCCAGATTGCCCCCAAAGTTAGCAGTTTAAAGGAACAAACATTTATTATTTCCGAGAGTTGGCGACTGCCCAGTTGATGGTTTGGCTCAGGTTGAAGGCAAGCTGTCCCCAGGTCTTCAGTCAGAGACTTGACGAGGCTGGAGGGACCATTTCCAGGCTCGCTCTTGCACCCAGTGGCTGGAGGCTCAGCTCCTGGTCGGGTGGGTCTTTCCTTAGGGCTACTCGTAGCTGGCTTCCACCAGAGTACGTGATCTGAGTGGGAGAACAAGAGAACACCCCCAGAGAGTAGCTGCAGTTTATAACCTGCTGTCATTACTTCCGCCATGGTTCTCTTCTATTCTGCTGGTCACACAGGCCAGTCCTGGCACGGCGGGGGCCACACAAGGCCGTGATGGCCAGGAGGCAAAGACCATTGAGGACCATGTTGGAGAGGCCACCACAGCCTCTCTGTACATTTGTGAATACTGGGTTGAGATATAAAATGCATTTCTTAATGTGGATCATGTGAAAAATGTTTAAGAAACACTGCTCTATGCGTCTCACACTGTGTGCCATTGAACAGAGGCATATGTTAGCTGGCAGAAGCCCATTTAAGAAGCTCCGTTCTTATAATTAAAAAAAAAAAAAAAAAAAAAAAGAAGCTCCGCTCTTGATACTATTTTATACCCATGGTTAGTTACTAGTGACTTTGATCACGAATATAAACACCAGTGATTTTTTTTAATGAAACAATACAAATAAAGTCTAAATGGACTATTTTTCTTTAAATGAAATGAACCTGTGCTCATGTAGTGTGTCCTTTGCTAGCCCCCCGTCAGATTTCTGTAGTGCTAATGTCATTTACCCATCTGGTCATCTGCCAACACCTGGGCTGTTTATGGATTCTCACTTCAAATCTGTGGCCGTATTTTATGCCAGCTGTGCGACTTGTTTCATGTATCTTGTGGAATATGATAGCTGGGTTTATGATAGTAATTATACTTTATGCTTTTTTTTGTTTGTTTGTTTACTTACTGGCCTGTGGATGTGATTTGAATCATGAGGTTGTAGGAAATTTTACATGTAGATAAAGGGGTTTCAGCTCAGTTCAGTCAGTTCAGTTGCTCAGTCATGTCTGACTCTTTGCAACCCCATAGACTGCAGCATGCAAGGCCTCCTTGTCCATCACCAACTTCCAGAGTTTACTCAAACTCATGTCCATTGAGTCAGTGATGCCATCCAACCATCTCATCCTCTGTCGTCCTCTTCTCCTCCTGCCCCCAATCCCTCCAATGAGTCAACTCTTCGCATGAGGTGGCCAAAGTATTGGAGTTTCAGCTTCAGCATCAGTCCTTCCAATAAACACCCAGGACTGATCTCCTTTAGGATGGACTGGTTGGATCTCCTTGCAGTCCAGGGGACTCTCAAGAGTCTTCTCCAACACCACAGTCCAAAAGCATCAATTCTTCAGTGCTCAGCTTTCTTTATAGTCCAACTCTCACCTCCATACATGACTACTGGAAAAACCATAGCTTTGACTAGATGAACCTTTGTTGGCAAAGGGGTTTACTTGTAGCTAAAGATAGAAGTTTATATGTAAACTTCTGTTTTGTGAAGAAGACTTGTTACATACATAACAATGTGCCTGATTTAAAGGGCTCTTATGGAATAATTGTAGCTATGACTTATAATGTAACCTGCTATGAAAAGCAAATCTGTTTTAGCTTTCTTGGCTGATTTAAAAAAAAAGCATTAAGTGACTGACAAAGAACCATCTTTGAAACACCAACAGACTATAAGCAGGCTAGGAAGTCTCTAGGTATACAGTTCAGAGACCAGTGGAAGCACAGCAGTAGGTAAAACATACGGCCACTGGCTTTATCTAAAACTGTGGGGGTTTCAAGATGGAGCTGTTTCTTGGGGGGAAAGGGAGTGCTATCAGTTAAGTGGAAAGCGGCCGTTTTGCAGAAGCCTCCTGGTTTACCACTGGTGTCTTCTGACTTGTTGAGATCGCGTGACTGAGGGCGTCTCTCCATCACCAGTCCCAGAGGAGGGTCAGATGAGGACTGTTATTGTCAGCAGGCTTCCAGGGACAGAGGTCCCTTAGTTCTGAAAGAAAACGCCCCTAGCATCTTGGGTTTACTGAAATTTTCTACGTATCAGTTGCCTCCCTAAGCGGTAACCTCTTATAAGTGGACACTGTCCCCAGCACCTGCCAGTCGTTGGCCCAAGGTGGGGACTAGACACATACTTGTTGAAGAGAGGAAGAAGGTTAATTCTTTATTCTCTTGAATGGGTTTATGTTCAGAAAAACCAGGTTTGTGGTGGTAATATGCTTGTTCTCAGTGATCCTGTTAAGAGTAGTAAAATTTAACTTTCCTTGAAATATGTGAACTTGTAAGTGTTGAAGACTATTTATAATACCACCTCTGTTGCTTTTTAAAAAGTGTTTGTTTCTTGATTTTTGACTACGTCAGGTCTCAGCTGTGGTGCACGAGATCTTCCTTGTAGGGTAGGCTTGTCTCTAGTTTTAGCCTACAGGCTGCAGAGGCCCGGGCTCTGTAGTTGCAGCACTCTCTAGTTGTGGTGTGTGGGTTTAGTTGCCCCCAGGGCATGTGAGATCATTGATCAGGGATTGAACCCACCTCCCCTGCATTGACAGGCAGATTCCTAACCACTCGACCACCAGGAAAATCCCTCATGTCTGTTTTTTGAAGTAAGATCTTTTTTTTCCCCCTTTGAAGCCTATCTCATTTTCAGTAATGTCCAATGGGAGGAGGATTTAATTTTCATAACAAGAGCTGTGGCCCACTGACAGTGTGGACGAGCTGGTGGAGGACTGCTGAGCTAGAGAACTGCAGATCTCTTGAGGTTAAGAGATCTCTGTGTACCTCCCTGAAGGCCAGAGTCCTTGTCCAGGCAGCGTCATCAGTCAGCTCTATGAAGTGCCTTCCTCTCCATGTTACAAAACCAAACTTGGGTCCTCTCCCGCACGTGCAGTGAGGCCAGTCTACTGATGCTGGGTTGTGGAGAAGGAAAGGACAGTGTTTATTGCAAGCGGCCAACAAGGAGTCCCAGAAAGCCAGTGCTCAGAAAGCCCTGACTCTGCGATGAGTTTCAGCAAAGCATTTTTTTTTTTTAATACACTTCAGCTTTTAAAGCTTATTTATTTATGCACTTTTGGCTGTGTTGGGTCTTCGTCGCTGCGTGGGCTCTCTCTGGCTGCGGAGAGCAAGGGCTACTCTCTAGTTGCGGTGCGCAGGCGTCTCATTGCCGTGGCTTCTCTTGCGCTCGGGCTTCAGCAGCTGGGGCTCCCGGGCTCTGGAGCGCTGGCTTAGGAGCTGTGGCGCACAGACTCGGTTGCTCCCCGGCTGTGGGATCTTTCCTGGCCTGGGACTGAAGCCGTGTCTCCTGAATCGGCAGGTGCGTTCTTTATCGCTGAGCCACCAGGGAAGTCCCTAGCAAAGCTTTGAAAGGCCACCTGAGGGTCGGGGGGTTCCAGGTCATGTGATCAGCTCCTGCACAGCTCTCTGATTGGTTAATGGTGAGGTAACAGGGCAGTGTCACAGGGGTTAATAACATTATCGACCTTGAGGCTCCGGTAGACCTGGAGGCTATGTGCCCATGGTCATTAAGTAGTTAACTTCCGTTTGGCGGGGCTTTTCCACGTCTGTAAAACAACTTAGGAAATGTGCACCAGGTTTAGTTATCTGGGTGCTTCAGAGAGGAACTAAAGCAGAGGATATGAGGCAGGGGTGCTCTGTCCCTGGAAGCTTCCATAGGGTCCTGCTTGGTTACATCCAGAACACTAAACAGAGGACCACCAATGAAGTTGCTACAGGTTTGGCCCATTGACCTGGTTTTGGCACTGTAACTTTGGGAGGCAAAAGCAAATGTTTGCATGATGGTCTATGAAAAGTCCAGAGCTTTGGAGTGCGTCGGCGCTCTGCCTTGCTGTCTCTTGACTTTTCCTTGCTGGCTCTGCAGGGCTGCTCAGCCCCAGGCAGTATGTCCTGTCTGGTTTGGGTGAGACATCTGTGTCCTGCTGCTTCAAGCCTCAAGCCTTGCACCGTGATACAGCCCTGCAACGCTCACTCCTCGTCTGTGTGAGTCTGCGCTCCTCTCCCCACTCCCTACACAGCACTCCCTACGCCCCTGTCTGCTGGCTTCCCTTTGACAGATACTGCTGTGTAGCCTCTTTTTTTTTTTTTTTTCTGAATTTCAGTGAAGAGAATTTGTTAGAAAGTTACAGAAGGAAAAATAGCCATGCTCTCTTTGATTAGTTGCAGCCGTGTAGGTAAGAGAGATACCTAAGGAGAGGCTACAAAATTTGCTAGTCATTAGCATGGGAGAGGCCACAGAGACTTGGGCACCCATTGTTTTAAAACCCTGGACCTAATAGCAAATGAAGAAACAGACAAAGGATTAATCTCAAAAATATACAAGCAACTCCTGAAGCTCAATTCCAGAAAAATAAATGACCCAATCAAAAAATGGGCCAAAGAACTAAACAGACATTTCTCCAAAGAAGACATACAGATGGCTAACAAACACATGAAAAGATGCTCAACATCACTCATTATCAGAGAAATGCAAATCAAAACCACAATGAGGTACCATTACACGCCAGTCAGGATGGCTGCTATCCAAAAGTCTACAAGCAATAAATGCTGGAGAGGGTGTGGAGAAAAGGGAACCCTCTTACAATGTTGGTGGGAATGCAAACTAGTACAGCCACTATGGAAAACAGTGTGGAGATTTCTTAAAAAACTGGAAATAGAACTGCCATATGACCCAGCAATCCCACTGCTGGGCATACACACCAAGGAAACCAGATCCGAAAGAGACACGTGCACCCCAATGTTCATCGCAGCACTGTTTATAATAGCCAGGACATGGAAGCAACCTAGATGCCCATCAGCAGATGAATGGATAAGGAAGCTGTGGTACATATACACCATGGAATATTACTCAGCCGTTAAAAAGAATTCATTTGAATCAGTTCTAATGAGATGGATGAAACTGGAGCCCATTATACAGAGTGAAGTAAGCCAGAAAGATAAAGAACATTACAGCATACTAACACATATATATGGAATTTAGAAAGATGGTAACGATAACCCTATATGCAAAACAGAAAAAGAGACACAGATGTACAGAACAGACTTTTGAACTCTGTGGGAGAAGGTGAGGGTGGAATTTTTCGAGAGAACAGCATGTATATTATCTGTGGTGAAACAGACCACCAGCCCAGGTGAGATGCATGAGACAAGTGCTCGGGTCTGGTGCACGGGGAAGACTCAGAAGAATCGGGTGGAGAGGGAGGTGGGAGGGGGGATCGGGATGGGGAATACGTGTAACTCTATGGCTGATTCATATCAATGTATGACAAAACCCACTGAAATGTTGTGAAGTAATTAGCCTCCAACTAAAAAAAAAAAAAAAAAAACCTCGGGAGAAAAACAGAAAAAAAAAAAAACATACCCTGGACCTCCGCTTTTATCTTGGACAGTCAAAGAGGAAACAAATGCCAAAGGGGCATTCTTATCCAAGTTCCCATATGTAATTAGTATGAAAATAAGACTGAAGAGGGAAAAGGTACAAATTAGTAAGAATGACACTAATATCAAATTTATTTACCAAACATCATTTTTAGATATAATGACCAGTTCCTTTGCAATTCCAATTATGATAATGAATCTTCTGTTTTGGTATAAAGAAGAAGAAAGGTATAAAGAAGAAGAACCTGTGTCCCTCACCCCACGAAACACACTTGGGTCTTATTTCTTTGCAGACCTATTGGCCTTAGATTACTAAGAGTGTCAGAGCCAAATGGGTGACTGTCCCAAGGAATGAAACTAGATCGTTGACAATCATGTGATCCAGTTTTTCAAGCCATAGTGAACAGCTTCATCAAGCACATGGCATGATTAATCATTCATTGTAACATTGTATCCACAAGAGAAATGCTGTGTGGTGGAAGGAGATTTCAATCAGATGTACATGTACATGTGCAGAGAAGACTTTTCAGCTTTTAAGACTGTGTTAACATTTGCCCTGTTAAATTACTGTGTTTTGGTGGCATTTAGGATATAAGTATTGACTTTTAAAATTGTCTAGTTCCCAATCCCAACCTTTTGAGGCCTGACCTACTTTATCAAGGTTCCTAAAACACTGAATATCTTGGGTCCAGTTTACTTTACAAATAGAAGCCCATGTCTCTGTATAATCTTTCCTAATGGGGGAATAAAAGGCAAAGGTCAGAGGTTCTCATTCTGTATTTGGAGATAATTCAGTAGTTGTGTTGTCAGGGGCAACCTGGGCAGAAAGATCAGTAGAGCTGTTTCAGCAGGGATATTCCATCAGGGATATGATTTTTCTCCTTTATCTTGTTGCTTCTGGCTGCGTTCTGGGCATCATCACTGCACGTACTGCCTTGCAGAAAGAAGAGTACATTTATATTCATCTGCAATGGCTCTGGAGCCAGCTCTCTTCTTACTCAGCAATATTTTATATTTCAACCCATAGTGATATTCTGTGAGGGTTCTAGCAATTGGCTTCCAGGGAGAGGAGTCTAGGTACTTTGGAATTGACATGCTCCCTAGAGAGCACTTCCCGCCCCAACTAACCAACTTCTATTTATCCTACAAAACCCAGCTAGAATATTGCCTCCTCTGGGAAGTCCTTCCTGCTTGCCTCCCCTGCTGTCATAATGTAAATACTTCTTTCCTGAGCTGCTGGACACTGTGTTTGCTTTGGGTTCTTTTCTTTTCTTCTTCTTCTTTTTTTTTTTTTTTTTTACAAGACCCTGTGCATCCCATCAGTAGGTGCTTTAACCTTATTAATGTGAGGGGACTCCCTCTTCCATAGCCCTACCTCAGAACTAACATCCACTATTAAAGCACTCACACACTACTGTGTTTCAGGTTCCCAAAGCCTATATTGTATTTTTCTTAAGAATTAAAAAAAAAATTGTCCTAGTCTAGAAGACAAACATAATCTTTTGATAGGCATATCTCATATGATTTACGATATATGTCATTTAAAAAGCCCTGAGTTTTTAATGAGGAGATCTGAGTTCAAGTTGAAACTGGGTCCCTTCCTAATTAAGTAATTGTAAGCAAGTCTTTTAACCTTCATTTTTGTGTTTGTTTATTCGTTCACGTATTTATCGGGCCTGTGGCAGAGGTCCTGTTAGACACCCTGTGTTGGCTTCCTTAGCTAGAAAATGGGCATAATGTACAAGCTCTACTTTCCTTGCAGTTTGTTAAGAATTGTCTGACAGTGCTTTGTAAATGTAAAGCTCTATTGAGACATTATGAGTATTTTAATAGACAAGGACTTGTGTGCAAAGAATAGAATAGAACAAAGAAGCAGATAATTGCTTTTTTGACAGAATTTGTTATAGCCACATCAAAAAAGTGTTATGGACATATCAGAGAGCACCATCTGGGGTGAATCAGCCTCAATTCTTTTTTCTTTTTTTCTTGCTACCTACATTTGAAATATAATCCTGAAAACAGGAATCCCACTGGCTTAGCCTGGATGTCCTTCTTATCCTTCTCAGGAAAGTGGGAACAGGGACTGTCTCATTAGAACTGGACGTGGTGGGTAAGAGGTAAGTCCCCAGAAGGAGGTCAGACCTCCCCTCAAAATAAACAGGCAAGCAAACAGAAGCAGCAAAGGTCTACCACAAAACTCTTACCCATCCTTTTCTCAGCAGATGACTTTGTCCCATACTCTGGTAAAAGGCCTCCCTCTACTAACTCTGCAGGCTTCTGCACACGTCACCTGTCACAGTGGAAAATTTACCCCCGGATAAACAAACAAAACCACCTCTTTTGTCTCATCCTTCTAAAGCTACTCTCCTCCCTCCTGTCCTTCAGAACCACACTGTGTACGCAACATGGAAGTTATTCGTACCCACTGTCCCTGCTTCCTCTCCTTCCCATTCATTCTTCACTCTGGCTTGACTTCCATCTCAGTCACTTAGTGAGACTGCAGTGGTCCAAGCTGACAAGGAGCTTCATGTTGGCAAATGTGTCTCGTAGGTATTCTTACGTGAAGACGTGAAAAGCAAGATGAGCGTAGATCCCTACCTCACACTGTTCGCAAAAGTTAACTTTCAGATATCTTACAGACTAACACTGAAAGCGTGATCCATAAAAGATGGATAAGCTGGACTTTGAAGAATTCAAAACTTTTGTGCTTCAGAAGACAATTTTAAGAAAATAAAAATACAAGCTACAGACTGTGAGAAAATGTTTTCAAGCCACACATTGGCTAAGGGACCTGCTTCTAGTATGTACACTGGGGTAGGAACTTAGCTTTCTTGTTCACTGTTGTATCCTAAGCATCTGTTGCAGTTCATGACATTTGGAAGGGGCTCCATAAATATTTGTGGGATAAATGAATGACTATAGCATTAATGCAGTTTGGGGAAGAGTTTTTAGGAACCTAATAAAGTTGAAGGAGGAGAGAAAATAATCTTGAACATTTGTGGAATGTCTGTGAAGCACTTGTAACCACTAGGTTTGTTCCTTTTTGGATTTCCATGCCATAGGGAAGGGAACTGAGACACGCAAGGATGATTTGTTTTTTTGCCCAAGATCAAATACGACTAAGTGGGAGAACACGAGTTCAGACCTTGAGTTTCTAGTTCCACACCTAATGGGCTGTGGTTTCTACTCTAGTTTAGGAAAGGTCTTCACTCCTGAGCCATCTAGGCCTGGCACTGTGCCTTCTCTGTCTTTCTCCACCAGTATGAGATGTGCAGATCTCCAGGCTTTGGGGGCATTTCCCCGGGATTTGCTCCCTGATAATCTGATGGTGAACACACGTGTCTGATGCAGTGAGGAGCTGTCGTGTGAAAACCCAGCAGCAGCTTTCACTGTGTTTGTTTTGGATAATATGTCCTCCCAAGACTACAGTTCTCATGCTCTACCTTTCCGTCAAACTGTGTTTCAGCAAATATGTTTTGGCTGCCAACTGGGGTCTGACTGGCCTAAGTTCACTTTTACTTTTTCCTGTTTTCCCTGCGACACTTTTTATTCTTGACTGTGCAGGCTCTGAATCTCAAACTGATAGGCAGGTTAGATCCAGATGGGAACCAGACTATGGAAAAGCTTGACAAAGTCAGGGAATGGCATGCTGCAGACTATATACATGGCTTTTCCAGATGGCGATGGAGATGGCATGACCTGATGCCAGTTATGATATGATGTCAGCAAGAAGCCCGTTCTGAGGATTGTGTCCTGGGCATTCTCAGAAAATAAAGGTGTTGATTGAGGCTGAGAGGAAGGCAGTATTGTGAACTGGGTCTCTAGGGGACCTGGACTGTTAGACTCAGCTCTGCTGCTAGTTGCATAGTTGCGGTTCAAATTATTTCATCTTCCTTATCCTCTCCTAATTTGTCAAATGAGGAGGTTAGAGCAGATAAACTTTAAGGCTTTTCCCCACTCTTTGACGTAAAATTAGATAGCCCAGCCAGAACTAACCAGGGCTTCTTGAGGGTAGGAATAAACTTTAGTCTCCTGGTGATTTGATTTAATGTTTACCTCCAACTCTCTGCAACAGTCTTCAGACTTCCCAGATAGAAATGTGTCAGCTATACTTTGGCAGTCCACTTAGGGGATAAACAAGTCTGGAGATGAAAAACCATAAGGGTTTTACATTGAAGAAGACAAGGGAAGGATTGAGATCTGAGTATGGTGCCTCATCAAATACTGGCCCCCACTGTGTCATGCTAACTGGCCATAACCACACTGATTCTAAAACATACGTCCTTGATTATATGATGTTTGTAGCTTCGGGCCACAGTTCACTGCCCTTTTCTTTTTTTATTCCTAGCTCCTAAACAGCCATGATCAGCCTGGGAGGAAGGACCAGGCCCCCAAAAGGCAGACAGCCTGTTGGAGTAGAATCGATTCTGGATCTAACTGTGGGCTCTGGCCTGAGTTCTGCCACGGACATGCTGAAGGCCTATGCCTCCTTTCTCAGAGCGGGTGCTCTGTGAGTAAGCGCAAGGGCACCACCATTCTGGCAGGTTGTTTTTTCTGCTGTTCAGTTGCTAAGTCGTGTCTGACTACACCATGCCAGGCTCCTCTGTCCTTCACTGTCTCCCGGAGTTCACTCACATTCATGTCCATTGAGTCAGTGATGTTCTTTCACCATTTTATCCTCTGCTGCCCTCCTTCTCCTGTAGCTTTCAGTCTTTCCCAGCATCAGGGTCTTTTCCAGTGAGTCATCTCTTCACATCAGGTGGCCAAAGTAGTGGGGCTTCAGCTTCAGCATCAGTCCTTCCGGTGAATTTTCAGGGTTGATCTCCTTTAGGATTGACTGGTTGGATCTCCTTGCAGTCCAAGGGGACTCTCAGGAATCTTCTACAACATCATAGTTCAAAAGCATTAATTCTTTGGCACTCATTCTTCTTAATCGTCCAACTCTCACATCAGTATGTGACTACTGAAACAACATAACTTTGACTAGATGGACCTTTGTCAGCAAAGTAATGTCTCTGCTTTTTAATATGCTGTCTAGGTTGGTCATAACTTTTCTTCCAAAGAGCAAGCGTCTTTTTATTTCATGGCTGCAATCACCATCTGCAGTGATTTTGGAGCACAAGTAAATAAAAGTCTCTCATTGTTTCCATTGTTTCCCTGACTTATTTGCCATGAAGTGATGGGACCAGATGTCATGATCTTAGTTTACTGGATGTTGAGTTTTAAGTCAACTTTTTCACTCTCCTCTTTCACTTTCATCAAGAGGCTCTTTAGTTCTTCTTTGCTTTCTCCCATAAGGGTGGTGTCATCTGCATATCTGAGGTTATTGATGTTTCTCCCAGCAATCTTGATTCCAGCTTGTGCTTCATCCAGTCCAGCATTTCACATGATGTACTCTGCATATAAGTTAAATAAGCAGGGTGACAATATACAGCCTTGATGTACTCCTTTTCCAATTTGGAACCAATCCATTGTTCCATGTCCAGTTCTAACTGTTGCTTCTTGACCTGCATACAGATTTCTCAAGAGTCAGGTCAGATGGTCTGGTATTCCCATGTCTTTTAGAATTTTGCACAGTTTATTGTGATCCACACAGTCAAAGGCTTTGGCATAGTCAATAAAGCAGAAATAGATGTTTTTTCTGGAACTCTCTTGCTTTTTTGATGGTCCAGCGAATGTTGGCTATTTGATCTCTGGTTCCTCTGCCTTTTCTAAATCCACCTTGAACATCTGGAAGTTCACGGTTCACATATTGTTGAAGCCTGACTTGGAGAATTTTGAGCATTACTTTGCTAGAGTGTGAGATGAGTGCAATTGTGTGGTAGTTAGAGCATTCTTTGGCATTGCCTTTCTTAGGGATTGGAATGAAAATGGACCTTTTCTAGCCCTGTGGCCACTGCTGAGTTTTCCAAATTTGCTGGCATATTGAGTGCAGTATTTTCACAGAATCATCTTTTAGGATTCAAAATAGGTCAACTGAAATTCCATCACCTCCACTAGCTTTGTTCATAGTGAGGCATCATAATTCCCACTTGACTTCGAATTCCAGGATGTCTGGCTCTAGGTGAGTGATCACACCATTATGCTTATCTGGGTCATGAAGATATATATATATATATTTTTTTTTTGTATAGTTCTTCTATGTATTCTTGCCACCTATTCTTAATATCTTCTGCTTCTGTTAGGTCTATGCCATTTCTGTCCTTTATTGTGCCTATCTTGCATGAAATGTTCCCTTGGAATCTCTAATGTTTTTGAGGAGATCACTAGTCTTTCCCATTCTGCTGTTTTCCTCTATTTCTTTGCATTGATCACTGAGGAAGGCTTTCTTATCTCTCCTTGCTATTCTTTGAAAGTCTGCTTTCAAATGGGTACATCGTTCCTTTTCTCCCTTGCCTTTCGCTTCTCTTCTTTTCACAGCTATTTGTAAGGCCTCCTCAGGCAACAGTTTTGCCTTTTTGCATTTCTTTTTCTTGGGGATGGCCTTGATCGCTACCTCCTGGAGGCGTTAGCCCAGGCTTAGTCTAATTCTCTGATGGTTATCAGACTGGAGCTGCGGCTGTGGATGTGACTGAAGACTTAGAGATGCTTCCTGAAAGTGACTGCAACAAGGAGTCAGAAGCCTGAGGCTAGGTGGCAGCTTTAAGTTCATTCATTCCGTGTTCTATCTGATGGTTCAGTCTCCTCTGCACACCCTTTGAATCCTTGCTTGACCTCACCTTGTAATGAGGCGCTCCCGGCCTCGCTATGATATTGTAGCTTGCTCCTCAGTTCCCTTTCCTCTCTCAAGCTGTTCCTGCTGTCGATTGACGTTCAGACAACAAGAATGTCCACATCACACACACACACACACCCCAGAAGATTTCTTGTTTTTACTTTCCAGAAAGAACCAAGAGTAATATGCACAGGATCACTGCATCTTATGGCCCCCCATAAAGAAACCTAGGTTTATTGTGAGCTGGTAGCTGTGAGAGATTACTTTCTCCAAGGGAGATCAGAATAATTGTGCTATAGTTTGGTAGGTATCTTATTTCAGGAGAGATGCCCCACTTCTATCCGTGGGTATTTATTTTACATATTTACAGGTTATACTTGGTGTGTTAAGCAATTACTTTTGAGCATCTGCTACCTGCAGTGTCCTGTGCTAAGGGCCAGGGCAGACAGAGGCTTTGGTGCCTTATTACAGCACGTCAGTCACAGGATGCTTTGTTACCCACCTGGATTCTTAGACTTTAATGAATAGAAATTAAAAAGAGGCCAGATGAGAAATTCAGGCAGGGTGTTGTTGCGACTCCTGCTGCAACATGATGGAAGGAAAACAAGTAACAGGTTCGCTTGCTTGCTCCCAGGAGGGGCCAGCTGGTCCCTTCAATGGAGTGAGGGTTGGGGTGGATCCGTGGTTCGGGCTGGAGAAGTGGCTTGGGTGGTCTGCCAGCCCCCCGAGATGCTCTGTGCAGGGGGTCATGCACAAGACCCTGCTCTTGCTCCAGGCACCTCAGAAGGGGCAGTTGGGCTTTGGCCTTTTTGTATCTTTTTCATAATCTGTCCCAACTGGCCATGTGTTTATTTTTAATCCGTTACAGCGTCTTTGTTTTCTGTTGCTCGAGGAGACGTTTGTCCAGGTGCAGGCACTGCACTAAAGGGTCCCAGGTGCCAGCTTGTCTCCGCTTCACCAACAGCTATTTGTTGAGAATCTGCTTCGAGGCTGCCTCCGGCTCTTGCCCTTACGGAGTTTGCCATCCGCCGAGGGAGGCAGTGTTTGATGTAGATCACAGCGTATTGAATCATTGTTGACTTTGCCACCTCTTCACGAGGCTCCGCTCTCCTTGAAGCGAGGTTACGTGCTGTGCATTACTAAATTTCCACCACCTGGCACGCTGTAGGCAGAAGGTAAATATTTGTTAAATGAGTCAGTGGCTGGATACACAAAGAGAAAAACATGCACTTTGGCATCTGGTGCTTTAAGCTAGGTCTCGACTCAGCAGTTTGCCAGCTAGGTGGCTGGGGATAAGGACAGGCAGTTTTATAAAGTAGGGACCTCTTTTGCAGTGTGGTTGTAAAGATTAAAAGAGGGAATGCACAGAGTGCTTCTTATGCCTGCATGCTAAGTCACTTCAGTCGTGTCCAACTCTTTGCAACCCCATGGACTGTAGCCTGCCGGGCTCCTCTGTCCATGTGATTCTCCAGGCAAGAGTACTGGAGGGGGTTGCCATTTCCTTTTATGTCCCTTTTTAATTCGACTTCTCCTGCCGAGTTATTGGGAATGGGGCTTCCATTAAAACAACTCTTAAAAATTGGAAGGAAGGAGAATACTCTTTATTGAGTACTCTTGATGCATCAGGCACGGTGCTCAGCCCTGTATCTTTCCTATCACTTAATCCTCATTACCTCCCTATAAGTGTTAGTTGCTCAGTCGTGTCGACTCTTTGTGACCCAAAGAACTGTAGCCTGCCAGACTCATCTGTCCATGGGATTCTCCAGGCAAGAATATTGGAGTGGGTTTCCATTCCCTTCTCCATCCCTATGAATAAAGGACCTCATAGGCGGGGACCTCCGTTTTCCCCACTAGCAAAGCTGGAGGCCGGAGCATTGACATAACTTTGCAGAGCCTGGCTGACTTTAAGACCCAAGCAGGTAGATGGCGTCTGCAGAGCTAAAGGGAGCAAGGCAGGTGGGCTTACTCAGGGTAGAGCAGCCACGTTGGGAGAAACTGAAGTCAGGTGGAGGTGGAACGGGAGCAGTTTCTTCAAATCATCGGCTATTTTCAATTAGTAATCATGAGAGCCGTGATTTTAGTGGGAGGAGCAAGTAACGCGAGGCTTTTAGGGCTCAGTTTGACTCCCAGCTTCATCCTCTCCTGGCTGTGAGCTTTGCACCAGTTACGTAGCCTCTGAACTGTAGTTCCTTCCCCAGAAATAGAGACGCCAGTACCTACCTCCCTGACAACCACGTGTGTCTGTGAGTAGTGAACACAGTAGTTGCCACATTCTAGATTAAATGATAATTCCTATGACTATTATTAGGTTTTTCATTTTTCCTTCGGGGGCTTCTTCCCTTCTCCCACCTCTGTTCTGGGGGTCTCTGGGATTCCTTCCGTGTCTATTTCATCCTCTCTTTCCTGCAGCAGTCTGTTGCTTTCTGTAGCTGGTATAATGGAAAAGACGAACTCTTTGTTTTAATCCACATACACTTCCACTTCCCATACTGCAGTTCTGGCAAATTTACAATCACTGTCCATCATGTCAAGATTTTGCTTACATGGCTGAGCAACATAGCCTTGGTTTTGGTTGAGAGGAGGGAGCATTTGTTTTTTTTTTTTATTGTTAAATATGATTATAGGAATTGATCTCATCCAGGTCAGTATAAAATCAGCTGAAACAAATCAGCTCTCCCTGCAGGTATATCTCCCTCTAGAACTCTGTTCAGAGTCTTATGAGTAAATGGAATTTAGGTATCTTGACTTTGATTTTCTCTGAATTATAGAAATATTTCAGGTGAGTCGCATAGTAACTGAAGTACCTCATATTTTGGCTTTGTTTCTCTCTTCCCACCTACCCTGTGTCTTTAATCTGTAAACATGCTGAAAAACATGTTGTCATTTAAAGGTATCCCACAAGAAGTTGTATTTAGTATCAATAGTCACCTGTTATATGTCAGGGGTGTGAGCTGAGATGTTCCAGGGTCAGGACTAGGGTAGGCCCGGATGCTAGGGACAGTCGGGGCCTGCAAAGTTGGACCCCTCTCTAGGGTGAGTGTTTGTGTCCGCTGCTCTTTCTGTAGGGACAGAACCGGCTCGGGCTTTACCCAGTCTAGTGGATGGGACATCACCACCACCATCAGGTGTTAGGAGTAGCGCCTACTTCCTGGTGGGCAGAAGCCTGTGACTCAGGCCACCGGTCTTTTTACTCATAGCCAGACCCAGAGGTAAGAGAGGACACCAGCTAAGTGGCTGGAGGTTTAGGGGGAGCAAGCACGCTCATTAGGGAAACCAAGGCAGGGATGGACTACGTCTCGTGGTGTCGGGGAGGGCTGTGACTGAAGGGGTCCACCACCGCCCCGGGCCTGCTGGTTGCCGGTGTGAGGCCCAAGCACAGTGGCCGGGATGGACACGCGTTCTCCCTTCCCTGCTAGAGCAGACCCGGATGGGGCCGGGTGGTGGTCTCCTATGAAGCCGCTCCAGGGACTCGGGCTGGGTGGAGGTGGAGGCCGAGGCCTAGAGTTGACCATTCCCCACCCCTGTCCTTCCCTTTGGCCAGGGTGTTTTGCTGTTTTTAAACCATAACTTCATTAATTTTTGAGTAAATGAGCATCTGAGACAGCTAGTATTATGAAAGGATTGCCTTTTTTTTTTTTTTTTTTTAAAGTGGTGAAATCTACTCTTCTGGACACGAAGGAGGAGGAGGTTAGCCTTGCTGAGATAGTTTTGCTATGGTAGAGCAGTGAGCGACTCTGCATTAGAATCACCTGTCAGGCTCATTAAATCTGGTTGCTGGGCCTCATCCCCAGAACTTCATAGTTGGTGTGTGGGGGTGGGTTGAGAATTTGCATTTCCAGCAAGTTCCCAGGGCCTGCGGCCATGGCTGCCCCAGAGGACATACCCTGGGAATCACTATCATGGAGTAACCCGTGTGTTCCGCATGCTGCAAATGTAAATGATGGCTATTTGGTTAACTCCACCACAGCTGTGACTATCTCCTATTGATATGCTTCTCTCTGTCTTCCTTCCACAGGCATTTTGACGTTGGACTACATGATTTTTTGGTTAGGTAAGCCAATAATTTTTATTTTAGGTATCATTGGCATAGCCTGTCTATTATGGAATACTGAGATGAAAATAAAATCCTTGTTAAATATCTTGATGAATAATGGCAACTGTATAGTTGTTACGAAAACACTGCCAGCACTGTTTTTTTTCTGTGTGTGCGCCTCCCAGAGTCACACAAGAACAGCCAGCCTCTTTAAACAATCAAAGGAATTTATTTTTAAAGGGGTTTATATCTGAAATGGTAGTTACCTAACTATTGGGCTGCTACAAAGACAAATAGAAAAGTGAAGCGAGCCAACCTGCATGCATACACTAAGCAACCATCTTGACCAGTCTTCCCTGCACTGAATTTAAGCTTTTTAAACAGAATATACTGGTGGTTTTGGGCTTCCCACGTGGCTCAGTGGTAAAGAATTCACCCACCAATGCAGGAGATGTAGATTCTATCCCTGGGTCAGGAAGACCTCCTGGAGGAGGAAAATGGTAACCCACTTTAGTATTTGTGCTTGGAGAATTCCATGGACAGAGGAGCCTGGCGGGCCACAGTCCATGGGGTTGCCAAAGAGTAGGATGTGACTAAACAGTAACTGGTTCTTCTACAGTCGTTAAGACACCAACTTTGTTCATAATTCAAGGAGATTACAGATAGCAGTTTATATCCTAGTATATTGGTAATTTGTTAGCTGGGTTGGCTTACAGGGTGTATTAATTCCAAATAGTTATTAAACAGAGGTTAAGTGGAAACATACTAGAATATTAACAGAGTTGCTAAGAATATGCATCATATTTTTCCTGCTATAAACTTTGTTGTACTTGCTAGATTTTCATTATACTGAGCATGTATTTATTATTCTAATAATGCTGGGAAATGTCATTAAAAGTACCTATCAAAAATATATGTGGAAAGCAATAATGGTTGCGGAAGGACTATAAGTTGAAGATTACAAGGAAACCAGAAATCACGTAGAGTGCTTTGCTTTCTGTAACTATGTGGCTCTAAATGCTAATTAATTCTAACAGTCCACTAATAAAGTCTTGTAAATCACATGTGATTGTTTCTGGGTAGATGTCACAGTGGTTCAGTTCTCTGCGAGGCACGGCCATCTCCTTGTGGGTAAGATGCTCTCTGAGGGGAAATAACATCTTTGGCATCACCTGGATCCTAAAACAGCAGCATTTCCTCTGTGCTAGATTGCATATGGTGGTGTCCCAAGAGAGGCCATGCCTACCTTGTCCTTTCTCTAGGTCGTTATCCAAGGCTGTGCAGTGAAATTCCCTTGACCTGAGGAATACAGATTATCCTGGCTTTCTCCAGGATCTCACACACGGAAGGTTGTGTGTAAACTCTTATCCATGATACATCAAGGGTAAATGTATTTTAGCAGAAGGGATAAAGGGTCAGTGGCCACAGGAAAGGCAGGCATGAGAATTCTGTATCTAAAGCTGTCAGAAAAGCTGTCTGAATGAACTTCAGGGGGTAGTTTGGATTTTTTGAGTCAGTGTCTTTGGTACTGTGTGTTACTCCCATACTGCTATTCACATGAGTGCTGTGGTGTCTGCAAGTTTGTACTCGGTAACTTTCTTGAGGACTGGGAACACATCTTAATCCCGTTTTCATAATTCAGTTATATAGAGAACCAAGCCTTCAACAGAGATTTGTGTAGGGGTGACTGAAGGAGTAAATGCATGAAATGAGGCAGAAAGGACATGGAGGGGTGAGGATTAAGAAGAATCTGTTTATTTAACAAATAATTATTAAGCCTACCGTGTGCCACTTGGTTATTTCTGGGAATACCATGGTGAGGAAGAGAGACATTTGATTTAAAGCTTTTCCTCAGCTCACTGCTTGCCAGCCTTGTGGTTTCAGCAACCTGAAGTGAGGAGGAGGGGTGGTCCGCTTCGGGGACCCCTTCTCTCTGTCCTTTTTCTAGGTGCCAACCTTGTCTCCCGTGGTAGGGGAGGAGGCAGAGGGAGTGGTTAAGTGACTCTAGTTGGTGTTGGGACCCCCTGGCTTTGGCAGAAGGCCCTTTTGTGTGAGTGCTATAGTAAGATGCTCAAGGAGTCACCTTAATCCGTTCTGTGAACCAAGCAGAACTGGCGCTTCTTTCCACCCTGCCGTCTTCCTGAAGTTTTCCTTTACTCTGGTTGGGGCAGAACAAACCACCACACCGGTGGTTATCCATCTGGGGAGTAAGTCCGTCTCGCCTCCTGGCAGGCATGCCCAGCCTCTGGTGAAGCCTCTTCATCGCCTCAGCCACCTCCCAGCACACGTCAGCCCTCCCCACCAAGCCAAGAGCCGAAGGACTCTCACTCTCTTCCTGTCTTGCTGTGTCTCACTGTTGGCTGAACCCAGGGTGGCTAGGCTCCAGCCGGGAAGCCGGAAGAAAACTCAAGGAGTCGTAGGAACTGCAAACACGTTTGTTCTCTAATGGTGGGTACGGCAGCAAAAGGGCCTTCTCAGGTGGAGCTTATACACGGTTACAGAGCCAAAGGGGCCCGTGGCCGAGCGGGTACATCGTGCGGCACATGCGCGGCGCTCTAAGTGATCTCAGCCGGCACATGGCCCTGTATTTACAAAACATGGAGCGAGAGGCCGTGGGGCGAGAGAGCCTGACCACTGCCGTCTTGGCTCATTTGCTGTTTCCCTGCACTTCTCTGGCCTCCTCCCAGCTTGGGGATGTGGGGTCGGGCAGGGTGGAGGTGGGGGAGCTGGTTGAGGGGAGTAGTCAGTTCTCCATCTCCTAGGAATTCCAGGATGCTATGTGTGGGGGGGTGTTACCCCTTTATTTGCAGCTGTCTTTAGAAAGTGGATCCTTTCTACTCCCATGTTGCAGGTGGTGGGGGTGGGGTGCAGAACGCTGGCCTGGTGGGGACTTAGCCTTGGGCCCTTTAGTGAAAGCTGTTCCATTAGCACATCAGTGTGGAAGGGATGAAAGAGATGAAAGCAGGAGGTGAGGGAATGGCAGCCACAATTCTTTTTAAAGGTTAAGCTGTGATGGGGAGGACAGAAAGACCAGGCAGCTGGCGGAGAGGGTGATTTGCAGGGGGATTTTGTTTTTCCTTTTTAATTGGAGGAACATTTAGCCAGCAGAAGGTCTTAAGTGCCCTTTAGACTTAAGAAAGTGAGAAAGTGGTTTCAGTTGGGTGGAGCACATAATTGCCAGGGCAATGAGGAAGGCAAGCCCTGAACAGTGACTTAGTGACCTCAAAGGGCCTTGGCATATCAATGGAGAGATTGGTGTATCAATAGAGAGATCCTTAGAGAATTAGAAGAATGAAGCGGAGTGGGATGGGGTGGTTAATACTCAAGGGATCCTTCTCAGTCTGTGATGACCAACAGAAGAAAATATATTTCCATTTGTAAAAAGAGGACATGTTGGAGAAATTGGCATAGACTTTTTTTTTCAATTAACTGCAATTATTGACTCCAACTAACTCTTAACATGTACTCTGGGTTGTCAGGCTCTATTGAATGCTTAGTGTTTGGCAGGAAAGAAACTGCAGCATGCCTGAAATTAATCAGCTTCATCTTTTACATTGATGGAAGCAATGTCAGTGTCTCTGGAATGACATCAATTTCCACAAAGCCAAGAGCCCTATCTGTGATCTCAACCTAGGCAACTGCAGGGGAGGGACATGTCTCCTTTTAAGTTGTTGGTGTGTTTCACTGTGCTGTGGGGCAGGAAGGAGCTGTCACAGTTAATGAAATGTGAGCATTTCTGGTGTTGGCGTTTTATGATGACTGTGGGAAAATTCTGTGCACTCAGTCCTTCTGCATCTTATAGAAACCAAAGGGAAGACTTCCTGGAAACAGTCATCACAAATTACTGAAGAATATTCTCAGAAGAGCATTAGCTAGAGTTCTTAATGTGATGCTACCAAAGAAAAAGGAAAAAAGTGGCCAATCTAGGAAAAGAAACGCAGAAGAAAGCTGCTCTTTGATTTTAAATAGGTAACAGGATGACTTGTTTAAGTTTAGCTTAGTTAAATTTTGGCAAGAAAGTAGAACTGATTAGTGATGTTTGGTTTGATTCTTGCTGTTTCATTTTACCCATAATTGTAGCCAGCCCCACCCCTTTTATGAAAGGTATACTGTAACTGCTTTATATCTACCCACCTGCCCCCTTCTAAGTTCCTTAGATCAGGGAATCATTTTAAGTGATACAAGATGCTCTCGTGACTTTTAAAGGGAAATCTCAAAACATCCTTCTTACATATTGTCTGAAAGATGAAATTTGTCAGGGGTTTTGTTTTTTAAACAATTACTGCTATGATTGTGCATGTAAAAAGCAGAACAATGTTCACCCGTGTTTTCTTCTTGCTTTTTGTATTATTTATATTTAGCTGTTTAATCCATTTTAATACGTATTTCAAATAAGAGTCTAACTTAAATACTGGGACTTCCCTGATGATCCACTGGTTAAGATTTGGTGCTTTCACTGCTGTGGGCCCAGGTTCAATCCGTGGTCGGGGAACTAAGATCCCACAAGCTGTGAGATATGGGCAAAACAAACCAAAAAAATGCAAAATATGTTTTCTTTACTATCATTTTCCATTTTTGTTCTAAAGTGCATGTGTGAGCACCTCAGGACCACTTTTTGTCCTTAGAATTTTTTTTTCACTAAGTATTTTTATTGGAGTATAGTTGCTTTACAATGTTGTTAATTTCTTCTGCTTAGAAGACTGTTCTGATATCCTGTCAGGACCAGCAGAAATGCCAAGTGTGGCAGAGATGCCATGGGTACATTTTAGGCAAATAGAAAAAGGCAGTGGGCCTCAGGCATGGCCCTGAAGCTACTTGAGAGGCTCTCTGGAGCTGATCCAGTCATTGGAAGATAAATTCCTTTACATAAGCAAACAGATTCTGCATAGAGATCTTTCAATGTAGTGCTGATTCAATCTTGTACAAGTGCTAATGTTTCTATGAAACAGCTTTGCTGTGCGCTTTTGAAATGGGATTTTTGTTCTGGTGAGAGAGAAGGTAGAATGGGCCAGCTGCTCACTTTTGTAGTGTCCTTTGTTCTCCTGGAGGTTGATCCTGGGACCCCACCATGGTCGGGACTATCTTTGAATTGTCAGAGGGCAGCACACTTCAATGACGTGTCAATGAATGGTTCACCGAATTCTGAAATGAGCAGACCCGGTTTTGGTTTTCTCTTGGTGACAACCTGTACCTGACCCAGTCACAAAACCAGCCCCACAGCAGAACAGAAATGTTGTTTGGGCTGAAAACATTGGTGTTTTGAGCTTCCTGAGTCATAGGGTGGTCTGTAACCTCCTTTATTTTGAGCACCCTGAAGTCCACCGCCACATTTGCTGTAGTTTAACAGTAGCAGTCACAAGGTTGATAAAGAAGTCTGCTCACCGTTATTTGAAATTATGTTTTGGATAATGTGATGCCCGCCCTGCATCTTTCAGAAGCCTAATAGTCAAATGACTAATCAGTTCAGTTCAGTTGCTCAGTCGTGTCCAACTCTTTGCAACCCCATGGACTGTAGCACGTCAGGCTTCCCTGTCCTTCACCAACTCCCAAAGCTTGCCCAAACTCATGCCCATCTAGTTGGTGATGCCATCCAACCATCTCATCCTCTGTCATCCCCTTCTCCTGCCCTTAGTCTTTCCCAGCATCAGGGTCTTTCCCAGTGAGTCAGTTCTTCGCATCAGGTGGCCAGAGTACTGGAGTTTCAGCTTCAGCATCAGTCCTTCCAATGAACACACAGGACTGTTCTCCTTTAGGATGGACTGGTTGGATCTCCTTTCAGTCCAGAGGACTCTCAAGAGCCCAGTTGAGTCTGAGCTCTCACCATTTCTCACATCACATTTTCCTTTCTGCTTCTGGAGAAGGGATATTCACCTTTGTCTGTAGTTTGGGCTCCTTACCTCACAGCATTGTAGTGGGGTCTATAATATATGCCACACAGCTAGCTCCATGCCTGGAAACAGTGAGGGCTTAGTAGGGGTTAGTTTGTCCTTTCTCTGCCCTCACTTCCCCTCTGGAATCAGGGTAACAGGTTTGAGTCCTGGCCCCCATCCTACCTTGGGGTCACTCACTAACCCCTTCTGAGTTCTTGATGACTTCTCTGACGCTGTCTCTCCCTACTCAGGAGTAGTCAGTGATTCTCTTTTCCTGGGTCAAAACCAGACCAATCCACCCTGTCCAGGGCCCACAGCAGTAGGTCTTCAGGTTCTTTTGTTCCCATGGCCTCCTCCAGGGGATCTTTCAAGCCTAGAGATCGAACCCAGGTCTCCCGCAATGCAGGCGGATTCTTTTCCCGTCTGAGCCACCGGGGAAGCCCTTTCCCATCTCATCTCACCTTTAATCTTTTGTGTCACTGCCAAATGGCTCCCCATGCTATTTTCCATCTTTCTCCCCACTTCCTGGCTTCTCTTCTTGGCTCATGTGTTCCCTGTGTGTGAAGTGCCCACCTGGCCCCCGTATTCAAGTCTGTTCCTTTCCTGCCCATCTCAAATGCTGCTTTCTCCCTTCTCAGCATGTGTCTCCATTTGGGGCCTATTGTCTTTCTTTCTTTCTTTCTTTTTTTTTTTTTTTTTTTTTTTTTAACATATTACACATCAGTTATCTCAGTTTTAAAATAATGCAGTGCTTGTTCCCGTTTAAAAAGGAGTAAAGCTGTGGACTAGGAAAGTTCATTTGCTTGGTGAAAGAGCTGAAACCAGTGTCCCTTGTCTGTAACCCAAGGACTCAGAGCATAGAGAAGGGGCTGAGTGTTTGGCACCATGAATTAAAAAAAAAACAACAAAGTTTGAATGAATACATTTTAGTTTTCAAAAATGGAATAGAACTTAGTAACCATCTCCTTTTCATTTATTCCATTTATTTATGCAACCAGTTAAGTGGTCTAAGCACTGTTTCAGGAACTGGGATGGAAGCAGTGATGGGCTAGACAAGGTCTCTGCCCTGCCTTGCCTGCGCTGCAGTGGGTGAAGCCAGAGAGTAAATGAGCACAGCATGGCCCGTGATGCGATGGAAGGGCGAGGTGGGGAACCCCCTTCGATGGTGTGGGCAGGGAGGGCCTCTTGAAGGCAGTAGGTGACACCCAGTGAGTGGTGGGTGAACTGGAGGAGGCAGTGGGGGAGATCTGAGGCTGGGCTGCTTCAGGCACCAGGGCCCTGAGACCAGAAGGAGCCCACTGAGGAATGGAAGGAGGGGAAAGCAAGTGGGACCAGAGGATGTGGAGCAAGGAGCCAGGAGTCCAAGATGAGTCTGGAGGAAGAGGTGACAGCCGGGCTGTGGAGAAGAATGGGTTCTCTCTTCGATGCAGTTGGTGCCACGGGAGGGTTTTAAGTAGGGGAGTAACAGGGTGGATCTGTGACAGGCTGAGCTAGGAATTAAGTGGCATTAGCGGTTACCATGCTGCTGCTCTGCAGGCTGGGGCTTGGTGACCCAGAGAAGCCTCTCTGACAAGCAGCTTCTGTGAAAGCCACTCTGTGCTGTGTAACAACAGTAGCCCCAAACGATCCTTTCATTTCTTTCTGCTTTTGCTGGCTTGGTGTATTGTACAAGGCATCGTGAAACACGTGGCCCTGAGCCTGGAGGCAGTTGATGGTGGCGGGACTCGGCAGTAGGCCTTTGGAGAGTGCGGGCTGGCTCTGGGCAGCCCTCCTGGGATGGGGTTTGCAGCTTTCCCGTGGGCACGCGTGGCCGTCCTGGCACTTGAGCCCCCTCCCCGTGTGGCCTCTGAAGGCCTCGGTCTTAGCCCCCGGCTCCTGTCTCGGGGCTGCTGCTCTTGGATGTCAGCCACCCTCAGGACAGGAGACCTCGGTCTAGAGCCCCGATCCCCGCTCTGGGGTGACCTGAAGGAGGACGCCATCTGGTTTACACATGAAAGCTGCTGCATGATGAGTCGGGATATTCTTCCCTTGTGTTCTCCGTCGGTATATTCTCAGTTTTTGTCGAAAACGCAGCCGCTTCCTGGCTTCCCCCATCTCAACTCCTGTCAAAGACAGCGTTTCTCCTTCCCCAGACTCGAACACGTGGAAGGATCTGTGGTCCTTTCCTCTGAAGAATTTTAGGGTTAGAAGAGCCTTGATGACTATGCCCCGCATTACAATACTTTTCAGTTCTTAGACGATTTCTCAGGTCCGCTCTCGCTTCCTTCCTACTGCTACCACTTCTGAGGAAAAACTTTCCAGAATTATTCATCCTCATGGCTGTGCTATATCGAGTTTGTTATTTAGAAAATCTAGATTAAAAAAGAAACTCTTCATCCTCCCAGAGCTGAAATGCATAATTCACTTCCCACCATACATAGCCTCTGTCAATATAGATTTTCCAGTGAATAAATGTATCCTTTAAAAAAGTTGAAAAGAGCCCCTGGTGAATTAATTGAGAAAATCTGCAATATCGACACATAATTTTAAGTGCACAAAAAGCTCTGGGTCAAGGATGTTGCTGAGCAGGATGGACTGTAAGGTCCGTGGTCCAAACCAGTGAAGGTGGGGTATTTATTCAGTAGAACATTTGGCAAGTGGTGGTGCTTGTCTTTTTTTTTTTTTTTCTTAAACTCTTTTCCTGATTCCTGGGGATTGTTCTGACTTGTCAGATTTCTGCACCGGATAGAAGCCAGAAATTTGCTTTGCTTTGCAATAAAAGTCTCAGATTCCTCCTCCCCTCTACTTGTTTTAATTTTACTTATATTTTAATTGGTGGAAAATGGCTTTACAATTTTGTGTTGGTTTCTGCCATAGAGCATGGTGAATTAGTCATAATTATATAAATATATATATATATACCTTCCCTCCTGAGTCCCCCTCGCCTCCCCCCGTCCCACCCCTCTAAGCCATCACAGAGCGCCAGGCTGGGCTCCCTGTGTTATTTAGCAACTCCCCACTATCTGTCTGTTTCACACGAGGGAGTGTGTATACGGTCAGTGCTACTTCTTCCATTTGTCCCACCCTCACCTTCCTCCGCTGTGTCCACTGGTTGGTTCTCCACTAGGTTCTTCACCATCATTCTTCTAGCTTCCATATGTGTTTGTTAATACGCGATCCTTGTTTTTCTGCTTAGCTTCTGCCGAGCATGACACGTGCAGGGAGGGGCACGTGGAATGCGTTCTGGCGGGCCGGGCGGCAGGGCCATCCAGCAGGTGTCCGGGAGGAGCCGCTCGCCTGAGCCCAGCGGCAGGCACAGCAGGGTCCCCATCGGAGCAGTGGTGGTGGAATTTGTCAGCAGTACCTGACTGCCCAGCCTCCAGGCCTGGCTTCCGGACCCCCTCTCAGAGGTTGTGCATGCTGCGGATCCTTCCTTACTCAGTTCCTTTCCTGTTAAAACTGACCGGAGTGGGTTCTGTTATTTGCGATGAAAATATCTGCTGTAGCTACTTAGCCAGCGATGTTTGGGGTGTCTCGCTCAGCAGGGGGAGTCCGTGATCTTTACTTGGCTTGGCCCACCAGCTGCATCGATTCCACACACCAGAATTGAGCAAAATTGCAGCTATTTTTGCGTAACGGAAGCAGCCTGTGGAGTGGAAAGGGCAGTGGATCAGATACGCAGGGCCGTGGCTCTCGTCTGCTTTACCGCTCTCTGGCTGCAGTGATTCTGTGCAAGTCACGTCTCCCCTTGGGGCTTGAGTTTTCTTATTTGTAAAATGAGAAAATAATATACCAAATGAGCTCTAAGGTCCCTTCCAATATCAGCAGCCTCTGAGCAGCAGCTTTGGTGTTTTTATTATTGGAGAGCTGCTTCTGTTGTCCAGACCAGCACTATTTAATACAGTAGTTACTAGCCACTTGTGGCTATTTCAGTGTAAATGGTTTAAAATCCAACAAAATTACAAATCTAGTTCCTTAGCTGCACTGGCCACATTTTAAGTGCTCCATAGCCACATGTAGCTACTGGCTATCATCTTGGACCAGGCAGGTAATAGACCATCTCCATCATCGTAGACATTCTCTTGATAAAACACTGGTCTGCATGATAATGACATTTGTCTACTTCCTTTGTAGAGATGCTGGCTGTTCTGTTGTATTTCCGCCTGCTTGCTTGAAAGATCAACATCCATCTTACTAGCCACTCATGATTCATTTCATGGGTATGCACGTGTGCTCAGCTGTGTCTGACTCTTTGCCACCCTGTGGGCTGCAAGTCACCAGGCTCCTCCCCCATCCATGGGATGCTCTAGGCAAGAATACTGGGGTGGGTTGCCACTGCCTTCATGCAGTTTGCCCAAGTAGAACTCCTTATCTACTCTTCCCCTATCCCAACCCCACACTTTGTCCCATCCCTATTCTCCCTGTCGTCTTAGAGAGTGGCTCCTCACCTGTGTTAACTTGGACAGAAAGCCTGGGGTTGGGTTGGAAAGGCTCTTCTTCATCGTACCCCCACACCCCCCATTTTGGTCCCTAAATTCCCTCAGTTCCTCCTGTTAAATATTAACTGACCATGCCTTGTCCCCATTCACACTGTACGCACCATGACCGAGCCTCTCATCCTCTATGCCCCTGCTACTGTGAACCTCATCTTTGCTTTCTTCCTCATTCCAGCCTGTCCCCTCAGCCCACCCCCAGAGGAACTGAATCAAAGTACAGTTTACAGAAAACCCAGCAAAAGGCAATTTCAAACAGCCATTCTCCTCCCTCCACAGCCGTATGTTCAGCTGCCTTTTCCAGACTTAACCGTTGGCCTCATGAGCAGCTGTGTTAAACTTCTTTCTGTTCCCTGAATGAGACTCGCTCACTCATTTTCTTCTTGGTATGTGTCTTTGCTTCCTTCTGCCCGTATAGACCTTCTCAGCACCCAGTCTGGAGGTCACCTCTTTTGCAGAGTCCTTGCTGACTCCCTGGAGGAGTTAGGTGCTCCCCATGGGGGTGTTCTGCATCTCAAAGGTCATGGTCGGTGGCTTGGGGCTCAGACTTTGGCATCGGGCTGCCTGGGTTCAAACACTGGTTGTGTCACTGTTGACTCTGTTTGACATCTCTGTGCTTGACTTTCTTCATCTATGTAGTGACTGTTCATAATACCTAATTCATGGACCTCTATGAGAATTAAGTGACCTAATATGTTTAAAGTGATTAACATGGTGCTCAGCCTAGAGTAAGCATTTAATAATTGTTCATTGTTGTCCCCATCACTGTACTTCACTTGACTCCTTCATGTACTGGGATGATAGCAGACTGAATGGTGAGTGATCATACCATCATGGTTATTTGGGTTATGAAGATCTTTTTGTATAGTTCTTCTGTGTATTCTTGACACTCTTGTTAATCTCTTCTACTTCTGTTAGGTTCATATCGTTTCTGTCCTTTATTGTGCCCATCGTTGCATGAAACATCCCCTTGATATCTCTAATTTTCTTGAAGAGATCTCTTGTCTTTCCCATTCTATTGTTTTTCTCTATTTCTTTGCATTGATCATTGAGGAAGACTTTCTTACCTCTCCTTGCTATTCTTTGATACTCTGTGTTCAGATGCATGTATCTTTCCTTTTTTCCTTTGCCTTTCACTTCTCTTCTCAATTATTTGTGAGGCCTTCTCAGATGACCATTTTGCCTTTTTGCGTTTCTTTTTCATGAGGATGATCACTGCCTCCTGTACAATACTATGAACCTCCATCCATAGTTCTTCAGGCACTCTATAAGACATAATTCCTTGAATTTTTTATTTTTTGTCACTTCCACTGTATAATTATCAGGAATTTGATTTAGGTCATACCTGAATGGTCCAGTGGTTTTCCATATTTTATTCAATTTAAGTCTGAATTTTTCAATAAGTTCATGATGTGAGCCATGATCAGCTCCTGGTCTTGTTTTTGCTGACTCTATAGAGCGTCTCCATCTTTGGATGCAAACAATATAATCAGTGTGATTTTGGTATTGACCATCTTTTGACTTCCTACTTTTGCATTCCAGTCCCCTGTGGTGAAAAGGGCATCTTTTTTGGGTGTTACTTCTAGAAGGCCTTGTAGGTTATCATAGAACCCTTCAACTTCAGCTTCTTTGGCATTAGTGGTTGGGGCATAGACTTGGATTACTGTGATGATGAATGATTTGCCTTGGAAACGAACAGAGATCGTTCTGTTGTTTTTGAGATTGCACCGAAGCTCTGCATTTCAGACTCTCTTGTTGACTCTGAGGGCTAGTCCGTTTCTTGTAAGGGATTCTTGCCCACAGTAGTAGATTATAATGGTCATCTGAATTAAATTCACTCATTCATATCCATTTTAATTTGCTGATTCCTAAAATGTAGATGTTCACTCTTGCCATCTCCTGTTTGACCATTTCCAATTTATCTTGATTTATGGACGTAACATTCCAGGTTCCTATGCAATATTGCTCTTTACAGCCTCAGACTTTAGTTTCACCACCAGACACAGCCACAATTGGGCATTGTTTCTGCTTTGTCTCAGCTTCTTTTCTTTTTTTTTTTTTTCCTTTTTATTTATTTTTTAATTGAAGGATAATTGCTTTACAGAATTATGTTTTCTCTCAAACCTCAACCTGATTCAGCTATAGGTATCCATATATCCCTTCCCTCTCATCTCCCTCCCCATCTCACCCCTGTAGGTTGATACAGAGCCCCTGTCTGAGTTTTTTAGCCATACTGCAATTTCCCGTTGGCTATCTATTTAACATATGGTAATGAAAGTTTCCATTTTACTCTTGCCATACATCTTACCCTCTCTTGCCCTCTTCCCTGTCCACAAGTCTATTTTCTATGTCTCTTTCTCCATTGCTGCCCTGTAAGTAAATTCTTTAGTATCATTTTTCTAGATTCTGTGTATTTGTGTTAGAATATGATATTTATCTTTCTTTTTCTGACTGACTTCACTCTGTGTAATAGGTTCTAGGTTCATCCACCTCATTAGAACTGACTCAAAAGCATTCCTTTTTATGGCTGAGTAATTTTCCATTGTGTATATGGACCACGACTTTTTTATCCATTCATCTGTTGATGGACATCTAGGTTGCTTCCATGTTGTAGCTATTGTAAGGAGTGCTGCAATGAACAATGGGATACATGTGTCTTTTTCAATTTTGGTTTCCTTGGAGTAAATGCCTAGGAGTGGGATTGCTGGGTCCTATGGTGGTTTTTTCCCCTAGTTTTTTTTAAGGAATTCCCATACTGTCTTCCATAGTGGCTGTATCAATTTACATCCCCACTGGCAATGCAAGAGTGTTCCCTTTTCTCCACACCCTCTCCATCATTTATTGTTTGTAGACTTTTTGATGAGGGCCATTCTGACTGGTGTGAGGTGATATCTCATTGTAGTTTTCATTTGCATTTCTCTAATAGTGAGCGATATTGAGCATCTTTTCATGTGTTTGTTAGCCATCTGTATATCTTCTTTGGAGAAATGTCTGTTTAGGTCTCTTTCCCACTTTTTGATTGGGTTGTTTGTTTTTCCGGTATTGAGTTGTATGAAGTGCTTGAATATTTTGGAAATTAATCCTCTGTCAGTTGTCCCATTAGCTATTATTTTCTCCCACTCTGAGAGCTGTCTTTTCACCTTGCCTATAGTTTCCTTTGCTGTGCAGAAACTTTTAAGTTTAATCAGGTCCCACTTATTTACCATTGTTTTTATTTCTGTTACTTCAGAAGATGAGTCATAGAGGATCTTGCTTTGATTTATGTCATTGAGTGTTCTGCCTATGTTTTCCTCTAATAGTTTTATAGTTTCTGGTCTTACATTTAGGTCTTTAATCCATTTTGAGTTTATCTTTGTGTATGGTGTTAGGAAGTGTTCTAATTTCATTCTTTACATGTAGCTGTCCAGTTTCCCCAGCACCAGTTATTGAAGAGGCTCTCTTTGCCCCATGGAATATTCTTGCCTCCTTTGTCAAAAAGAAGGTACCCATAGGTGCGTGGGTTTATTTCTGGGCTTTCTGTCTTGTTCCATTGGGCTATATTTCTGTTTTTGTGCCAGTACCATGCTATCTTGATGATTGTAGCTTTGTAGTATAATCTGAAATCAGGAAGGTTGATTCCTCCTGTTCCATTCTTCTTTTTCAAGACTGCTTTGGCTATTCAGGGTCTTTTGTGTTTCCATATGAATTGTGAAATTTTTTGTTCTATTTCTGTGAAAAATGTCATTGGTAATTTGATAGGGATCATGTTGAATCTGTAGATTGCATTTGGTAGTATAGTCACTTTCACAATATTGATTCTTCCTATCTAGGAACATGGAATCTCTCCCCATCTGTTTATGTCATCTTTGATTACTTTCATTAGTGTCTTATAATTTTCTGTGTACAGTTCTTTTGTATTCTCAGGTAAGTTTATTCCTAGAAATTTTATTCTTTTTGTTGCAATGGTGAATGGGATTGATTCCTTAATTTCTCTTTCTGATTTTTCATTGCTAGTATATAGACATGCAAGTGATTTCTGTGTATTAATTTGTATCCGGCACCTTTGCTAAATTCACTGATTAGCTCTAGTAATTTTCCAATACTATCTTTAGGATTTTCTGTGTACAGTATCATGTCATCTGCAAGCAGTGGGAAATTTACTTCTTTTCTGATCTGGATTCCTTTGATTTCTTTTTCTTCTCTGATTGCTATAGCTAGGACTTCCAGAACTATGTTGAATAATAGTGGGAAAAGTGGGCACCCTTGTCTTATTCCTGGTCTTAGGGGGAATGCTTTCAGTTTTTCACCATTGTGAATAAGATTTGCTGTAGGCTTATCATTTATGGCCTTTACTATGTTGAGGTAGGTTCCTTCTATGCCAATTTTTTGAAGAGTTTTAATCATAAATGGGTGCTGAATTTTGTCAAAGGCTTTTTCTGTATCTATTGAGATTATCATATGGTTTTTATCTTTCAGTTTGTTAATATGGTGTATCACCTTGATTGACTTGCGTATATTGAAGAATCCTTGCATCCCTGGAATAAACCCAACTTGATCATGGTGCATGAGCTTTTTGATGTGTTGCTGAATTCTGTTTGCTAAAATTTTTTGGAGGCTTTTTGCATCTATGTTCATCAGTGATATTGTCCTATAGTTTTTTTTTTTTTTTTTTTTGTGTGTGTGTGGTCTTTGTCTGTTTTTGGTATCAGGGTGACGGTAGCCTCATAGAATGTGTTTGGAAGTGTTCCTTCCTCTGAAATATTTTGGAAGAGTTTTAGAAGGATAGGCATTAGCTCTTCTCTAAATGTTTGATAGAGTTCTCCTGTGAGGCCATCTGGTCCTGGGCTTTTGTTTTTTGGGAGATTTTTGATCACAGTTGCAATTTCAGTGCTTGTGATTGGTTTGTTCATAATTTCTATTTCTTCCTGGTTCAGTCTTGGAAGACTGAACTTTTCTAAGAATCTGTTCGTTTCTTTCAGGTTATCCACTTTATTGACATATAGTTGTTCATTATCTCTTATAATCCCTTGTAATTCTGCATTGTCTGTTGTAATCTTTCTTTTTTCATTTCCAATTTTCTTGATTTGATTCTTCACTGTTTTCTTCTTTATTAGTCTGGACAAAGGTTTCTCTATTTTGTTTATCTTCTCAAAGAACCAACTTTTAGTTTTATTAATCTTTACTAACTACTGTTTCATTTCTTTTTCATTTCTTTCTACTCAGATCTTTATGATTTCTTTCCTTCTATTAATTTTTTTTGGGGGGGTCTTCTTTTTCCAGTTGTTTTAGGTGTAAAGTTATGTTATCTATTTGATGTTTTTCTTGTTTCTTGAGGTAGGATTGTATTGCTATAAACTTCCCTCTTAGAACTGCTTTTGCTGTATCTCTTACGTTTTGAGTTGTCATGTTTTCATTGTCATTTCCGCCTCTTCATTCTTTCTGGAGCTATTTCTCCACTCTTCTCTAGTAGCATATTGGGTACCTATTGACCTGGTGGGTTCATTTCTCAGTGTCATATATTTTTGCTTTTTGGTACTGTTCATGGGGTTCTCAGCAAGAATGCTGAAGTGGTTTGCCATTCCCTTCTCCAATGGACCACATTTTGTCAGAACTCTCCACCATGACCCCGTCTGTCTTGGATGGCCCTACACCGCATGGCTCATAGTTTCATTGAGTTAGGCAAGATTGTGATCCATGTGATCAGTTTGGTTAGTTTTCTGTGATTGTGGTCTTCATTCTGTCTGCCCTCTGGTGGATGAGGATAAGAGGCTTGTGCAAGCTTCCTGGTGGGAGGGACTGACTGTGGTGGAAACTGGGTCTTGTTCTGGTTGTCAAGGCCATGCTCAGTAGGTCTTTAATACAGTTTTCTGCTGATGGGTGGGGCTTTGTTCCCTCCCTGTAGGTTAGCCTGAGGCCAAACTGTGGTAGGGGTAATGTGGTAATGGGGACCCCTCAAAAAGACTTATGCTAGCCTCCCAGGACTGTTGTAGCCAGTGCCCCTGACCCCGTGGCAGACCACTGTCCACCCTTGCCTCTGCCAGAGACCCCCAGGCACGGACAGGCCAGCCTAGGTCCGTCTCTCGTGGGGTTACTGCTCCTTTCTCCTGGGTCCTGGTGCACACACGGCTTTGTTGGGCCCTCCAGGAGTCTGTTTCCCAGCCCTGTGGAAGTTCTGTAATCAAACCCCCTGGCCTGCAAGGTCAAATTCCCCGAGGGTTCTCCGTCTCTCTGCCATATCCCTTGGTTGGTGAATCTGTTGTGGGGCCTGAACTTTCACAGCAGTCTGAGAACCTCTTTGGTATAATTGCTCTTCAGTTTGTGGGTCGTCTGCTTGGCGGGTCAGTGGGGCTAATGGTGACCTCCTCCAGGAGGACTTAGGCCACACGCATGCCTCCCAGGGCTACTGTAGCCAGAGCCCCTGTCCATGAGCAGGCCACTGCTGACCCGCACCTCCACAGGGGAGACCCTCAAACACTCAAAGGCGGATCTGGCTCCGTCTCTTGTGGGCTACCTGGGTCCTAGTGCACACAAGCTTTTGTTGATGTCCTCTGAGTGCCTCTGGCTGGGTGACGTTTGATTTTAAATGTGATTGTACCCTTCCTACTGCTTCGTTGCAGCTTCTCCTTTGCCCTTGGTCATGGGGTATCATTTTTTGGTGGATTCCAACATTCTCCTATCAATGGGCATTCAGTAGCTAGTTGGAATTTTGATGTTCTCACAGGAGAAGATTAGCACACATCCTTCTACTCTGCCATCTTGGATTCCAGATTGCTGGGGAAGTGTGGCTGTAGTTAAAAATTACTTATGCGTATGTTATCCTAGCATGTCTGAAGTCCTCACTTAGACAGTGGAATTGATGTGTTGAAGGGAGAAGACCTTCGGTAGAAAAATGCATAGTGTATCCTATTAATTGATACACTAGAATGGGAGGGTACTTTATCACTGATATGTCAATAACAGTAATAGTGTCAACATTTAGGATGAATAGCCTTGTATTAATCAGAGAAGATTCATTTGCAATCAGAAAACCTCTACCCAAATGAGAAAAATGTGTATAATCAGTGAACTGCGACTTTGGCATACCCTGCAGTCTGTAGGAATGAGGATGGGCTGATGTACCAGGGAGTAGGTGTGAAGCTTCAAGTCAGTGTAGTTGGTGATTTTCTTCTCCAGCTTTTGTTCTGGGGGATTGTCAAAATCCTGGTGTGCTTGTGGGAATATATTACTCATTTGAACATTAACAGTTAATAAGTGCAGTCTTGGAACCTCAGGGATGGTTCCAAATGTTGCTTGCCATATAAGATCAAGGTCTGTTGCAGTGAGGACGATTTCTTCTGTTAAGTTGGTGGACATCACACACAACATCAAAGCAAGAACCACCATGAGGAAAGGGGTTGACCTACTGTGAGGCAGGGACATGGTCTGGCACCACCTAGTTCCAAAAGATCAATGTTTTCCAAGAGTTGTTAAAAAAAAATTGCTTACTGAGCAAAGTGGACATTTGCTTCATACTCTGACTGTTCAGTACCTTTTGAACGTATTTCTGGCTTTGCAAAATGCCTGGCCTTCTGGACCAGTACAAAGTACTTGTACTTCCTCAAAGTACAAGTCAGAAGTCACTTTCTGGGTCTCCTTGGCAGCTAGAGCCAGAATGTATCCCAGGCTCTGTATCTCAGATGCATCAGAAGGATAACTTCGGAGGGGAGTCAGGAGAGGCATCCCACAGAAGTTCTCCTGGCGAGGGTGGCAGTGGCATCTGCAGTAGGGTCTGCTGGAACCGTCTGGTGGATCAGTCATCTCCCAGCCTGAGTCACTGGCCCACCAGATGTTCTGTGACCTGATGGCTTGTAAGAAATTTCTATCCTGCCTCAGTTAGCTAGAGTGGATTCTGTTGTTTACAACTAAAAACTCTGAATGGCATATGAGACTTTGAAGAGTGAACAGGGCCAGGCAGTAATCAGTTCTGTTCTCACAGCAACTCCATGCTGATGAGGGACCATGAGAATCTCGAGGTAATTAGATAAAGTTTCATCCTTCTGGTTGTGCTGCCAATTCAAGCATACAAACTTGAAAAATCTGGTTACATAAAATGGCACACAAAAAGGATTTATGGAAAAATAGATTTGGATAGGTCACCTCAAATATATGAAACTCTATCTAGAACACTAAGAAAAACCATAACAAACCTAACAAGACTATCAGCTCAATTGGAAAGTCACACTGAATCGCTAGGCGACAGATATTCTAGGAAGTATAAGTGCTTGCCTTAAAAGGTAAGGGCACATGGATAGACGGGGGGAATGGAGGCTGCTGAGTTCTGAAGATGAGGGTGTAGAGGGAGGTGGGGATAAGCACTTGGAGGCTTTACAGAAATTTGGTGACAGAGAAGGCTGCCCCTGGATCCTTGTTTTGTGGCGGTCTTTTACACTGCACCTTTGAGAACTGTGCGCTCCATGCATCTGTGAGAGAACACGTGACCCAGCCAGGCCAGCGGGAAAACGGAGCAGAAGAATGGGGGTACCCGGCACAGTGATGGAGTCGGCTTTGTTGGTGAGCTTTGTGTTCAGAGGCTTTTGCATGCCGAGGGACTTCTCCAGTGATCCAGTGGCTAGGACTCCAAGCTCCCAATGCAGGGGGCCTAGGTTCAATCCCTGGTGAGGGAACTAGATCCCACAGGCTGCAACTAAGTCCAGGCACAGTCAAATAAATAAGTAAATGTTAAACATATGCTAAGAACAAATACATGTCAACTGATACGGTTTATGTCTTATCTGGACACTGTTCTTTTATTATCAATGACAGATGTACTGTGGTATTTAGAGAAACATGCTGCAGTAGGCGAGAGTATACTTGAAAGTGTTCTGTAAACTTTAAAAGCTGGAGGACCCTTGGCCTGTGGATAAAGGGACTGTGGGATAAAGGATTATTTAAAAGGAGGAGCCCCAGGAGAAGTGTAGACTATCTTGTTGCTGAAGGCAAGAGCTGTGGCCTCGCATAGCAGTTAGACACACAGGCTTTGAGACCACCTGGGTTTGAGTCCCTCTTCTCTTGCGTGCTGGGTCTGAGCCCTGGTTTGATCATCTGTAAAATGAAGATAATAAAGATTGTACCTTAGACTCATTAGTGCCTGCCAAGTCCTTGGGGTAGTCCCTTGAATGATGGCTGCTGTTGACTTCTCATCCATCATTTACATTCTAGTTGGCTTCAAGGATAAGGAAAGCTTGCATGAAAAACATGCTGTCAGGGTCTAACCCATAATAGGCGTTCCATCCACATCTGTTGAATTTGAATCCAGTGAGAAACATCCACAGAGACTGCAACCAGCACTGTTTCCTTTCCTCCTACCAAGTCCGTGTAGAAACTTTTATTGGCCAGGATGGGATGCTGTGTTGAGGGAACCGATTCGGGAGCGCGTGCTCGACTGGCAGGCTGTGAGTCCTGGGTGCCTGGGAATAACAGAAAACCCCAAGGGAAGGTCAGACCTTCAGAGCAGGGCCTGAGTAGGAAGAACAATTTGCCACCAGCCTGGTTTCCATTGTGACCAGGCTGTTTCAATTAAAAGCGCTTTAGATGCTGGAAGCCCACAGCATCTGTTTCTAGTTGAAAGGTTATTTACAGACAGTATGTTTTTCACTGTGACATTTGTATGTGTTTATTAATACAGAGCCTATTGCAGTAAAACTCATTTTGGAAATGGAAATAGATAATTATTCTTGAAGCTTTTAATCATTTTTTAAGCAAAATAATGAACTGGAAAGCATTTAGCTGAGGAAGAGCATCTGATTACCCAGGCAGATTATTCAGTGGGGATGAGATGCAAATATATATTGTCTCCTTCTGCTATCTGCTCTCCCAGGGCAGGAGAGGGGAGCCTGCTCATTTTATCCCTAGGTTCTGTGATATTTTTCAGTCACAACTGACGCTTCAGAGGCCCACGATTCTTGTCCTGCCTTCTCCCATTCATCTCATGGCTTTGGGAAAGTCACTTTATGTTTTTGGGCATCAGTTACCCATCTGTAAAATACCTTATGGTCTCTTCTAGCTCTGACCCTATGTCACTGTGGGATTCTGTGCCTTGGTGAAAGCGGAAAACTCCTGTAAGCACTTGAGCCGTCCAGGAACTCTGGTCTTTTTGAAGCCCCAGACTGGAGTAAAGATACTAGATCTTGTGTTTTGTTCAGCACCATGCACAGAGCTCCGACAACATGCAGAGTACATTAAGCCAGTGAGGGGACAGAAGAGTAAGCAGCTGCTTAAATTTCCTGTGGTCTAGTCGGGGAGGGCAAACAAACATTTATGACATAATCAGAAGGATCAAGCCAGCTAGAATTGCCAGGGCTCAAGCTTTCTCTAATTGTGTGGAATGCGGAAGGAAGAGAATCCTAGTGGGCAATCTGGGGCATGGGACAAGTCCCGAAGAACAACATTTACAATGGAACGAAGGGATTTAGTTTCCTACTGTCTTGGCTGAGCCAAACCTAGACTCTTTTTTAAACTTTTTATTTTTGAATTGAAGCGTGGTTGATTTCCTCTGTTGTGTTAACTCAGCTGTACGGCAAGGTGACTCAGTTATATGCACATTTTCAATTATTTTTTAATATTTTCCATTATGGTTTATCACAGGATCTTGAATATAGTTCCTTGTGCTTTATGTTAGGACCTTGTTGTTTATCCTAGAAATTTATTTTCTATCACTTTTAAAAACACACTTGAGTGGATCTTCTTCCCTCCCTCTTTTTTCTTGATTGTTTGAAAAGCCCACGGCACCTAGTGCAGCACATGGTTTAATATGAATGTCCTGAGTGGTGGAAGCCCCCTCCCCGCAGCCCTCACCTTTTGGCCCCACGTTTGTTCACTGGCACCTGAACTTGAGCATGACCAGGGGATGAGGTGGAGGCGAATGGCACGGTGGGCCTGGCCCTCTGATCACGCTGCCTTTGAGGAGTACAGGGGCCGGCAGCCTCTGCTGAAGACGGCATTTCCGGTAATGGTCACCTTCAGGGAAGTGGGTGTGGTTGGGACAGCTGTCTGCCAGGGAGCTGTCCTTTGGTTTATGTCTGGAGATAGCTTTGCAACGTGTGAGTAAGTTTGTAATCACATCTGGAATTGATAGACAGCCTGAAGCTTTCACCTGCCCAGAGCTTCGTGATCCTGTTTCTTGCTGGGACAGCAACTTTCTTAGCCACGTGTATATCATGGGCTCCTGGGAATGTTTTCAAGCCCAAAGAAATCCAGCTGTGGCATCACTGCTTTAAATCAGGGATCTTTAAAAGGGTTCTGGAGTTCTGCCTGCGAAGCTCTTGGATAAAATGAGGTTTTGGAATTTTGATATTCCTGCCTTTCTCTAATTTAAAAATAATATTAAGTTTGATAATTCAGTTTTGCTAAGTTTCTGAGAAATCAACCTTGACTCTAAGAAGGAAAAAAAAACACCCCAGTTTATTTTTTTGTAATTTTTCAAAAATTTTGAAAAACTTTATTTTTAATTGAAAGATAGTTGTCTTACGACGTTGTGTTGATTTCTGCCATTCGACAACATAGATTGCCGCAAGTGAATATCCCCTCCCCCGGGAGTCTCCCTCCCATCCCGCATCTCAAGGCCGTCCCAGGGCATCGGGCTGGACTCCTGTGTTACACAGCAGTTTCCATCAGCCGTCTGTTCCCTCAATTCGTCCCACTTTCCTTTAAAGAAGCCCTAGTTTAAATGAGTCTGTGTTGGTACCTGGCAGGTGGGCAGAGTGTCACGATGCAGAAGCCTAATGTCCCTCTGGGAGGTGGGATTGGGGTAAGGTTGCGGGAGGCGGAGTGGGGGGCAACAGTTGCTGCCTGGCAACCCTGAAGAGCCTGGGGGGCACTCGGGAGTGTCAGACTGTGGTTCACGTTGAGCATCTTTGCACACCTGCTGGCCACCCAGCGCTGGGCCGAGTGCACCTTGATCTGCCGACTGCCCTCCCGGGCGCCGCTCTTGCTGCTGGGCTGGTACCTGTGGGCCCATGGTGGCATCCGACTCCTTACTGGCCCCTCCAACCCACACAGAGCCCGATGAATTTTTTTTTTAAACGTCACGTTGTCATGCACTGGTGCCCTGGCAGATGTGTGTGCTGTTTTCACGTGGTTACCTGAGGTCATGGGGTAATGACTGCTCACGCCGCAGGGAATAGAGATTTATACATCATTATCATAGGGTCTTGTTGTATTTTATTTTTTATTTTGCTGCATGCTCTTTTTATTAAAAAGTCTTCCCCCTCACCCCTCCCCACGCCTTCTCTTTCCTGTGCATGCAAGCAGTAATAGAATTCCTAAAGAAAGCCCAGATACACAGGGTCTAGGTTTTCTGATCACATCAGTGCTAAGACAGAACTTTATCCCGTGGCTGACTTTATGACCACCACCAAGGACTCTCTAGATTGCGGTGATCTCTACTTTCTATGCACACACTTCCATACAAGTAGGATGCACTTGCACCCTTTTGGAAGTCATTTTGGTAGAGGGTTGGCTTTGCATCCAAATTTCCATCACTAGTGTCCCAGATCAGGCTCCTGCTTTCTGTGGGATTATCCAGCTCTGTTGAGGTGCCAGGGAGTTGCAGAGAGGCCTCCCTGGGATAGAACCAATGGGCAGATGGCATCCTAGCCCTGATGAGGGCTGCAGCTGTGCATAGAACATTGGGTTACAGGACTGGGTCTTAGATGCCAGCATCTTTGCTGCCTGGCCATGTGGACATGCCCGTGTAACAATCTCCTCATCTGCCGAGGGAAGACAGTACCCAAATCGCAGGGTTTGGGTAGTTTGGGTTAAGTGACCTATGCCGAAGAACTTGAAACCCTTGTAAAGTATCAAAAGGTTAATTACCACCCATTGTTCTGACACACTGTGTTGTAATTCTGTGGGGTAGGGGGATGGTAACACGGTGATCAATGGCCCCTCGCTGTGTTCTAAGGTGAAAAAAAATGTGCCTTGCTTTCAAGGATACAAGAGAAACATTTTAGATATATAAAAATAATCTTTTATTGTTGATGATTCTCTGGACATTGGATGGAATCCCTGTGGTTAGGGGAGGGAGAATAGTTAGGAGAGGAAGGCCAGTCAGCTTGACATACAGGGAGCTCTGTCTATACACTGGACATCAGGCATGGATTGGCCTTTTATAGCAGAAGCTACTTGGAGGGCGCTTTTGTTGGGGGGGGTGTGTGTGTGTGCGCGCGCATATGTTGTGTGTACAGTAAGGGTTTTGATTGACTTTTTTTTTGAATGGAAGAGAATCCTTGTAAATAGCATAGCCATGGGTGTATTTCCAAGAGCCAAAACCCAAATGAACAGTGTTCCACATGAAACTAAAATAACAACAGAAGACATGCAGATCTACTGAGACTGTTGCAACCAATAGCGTGACCTCCTCACCTCTGAATTACAGAGCCTGGTAGAGCATCTTAGAAGGGGGCGTGGGGTCTCGAGGCTTTCAGCAATTACTCAGCCAGGTCCCTAACTCAGAGCTGCTCCAGAGGGACCTGGAGCCCAGGCAGTGCCTGGCCCTGTCCATCACCATCAGAGTGCTAATGGGTAACTGGTCTGATTGACTTAAAGTGGTAGAGTATTTTTAGAAATATTTTCTTTGTAATTGGGGGAAAATACTTTTAGAGCTTTAGTTAGGTAATCACTGAAGCTGCTGCTATGCCATATATAAATAACGATCTGAAGGCTCTGAGACATCAGTATAAATTTAGCCCATTCCGTCACACAGACTCGCACCATCCCGCACCCATGCAGCCCAGAGGCTCCGACTCCTGTTGGTTCACAGCTGCTGCTGGTATTTTGAGGATGAGCTTCAGAGCATCTTTCCAGTGTTCTTTCAACACCCTTTGATCAGACAAAATATGCCCAGGTTGTCCCAGGTTCCCTCTGGGGAAGCCAGCTGTCCGCTGATGTTGCGTGTGGCTGCCCCAGGCATTCAGGGCTCAGCGCTGTGTTACTGCTGGTGGGCTGGGGGCTTCTAGCGACTGTATCTCTCCTGCACTGCGTCAGTAACTCGTTTAGTTCTTCCGTGCATTGACCGAGAGAGAGTTTGCACTCTTGTTTAGGAAGGCAGAGAACAAAGTGAAAGGCAACAAATTGTTCCCTTTAACTTATTCTTTCTTTTCTAAAAATTTTTAAGGAAGTACAGTTACTTTACAGTGTTGTACTTCTTTGCTGTTGTTCAGTCACATCCAACTCTTTGCGATCCTGTGAAATGCAGCACTCCAGGCTTCTCTGTCTTTCACCACCTTCTGGAGTTTGCTCAAACTCAGGTCTATGGAGTTGGTGATGCTATCCAACCATCTCATCCTCTGTCCCCGCCTTCTCCTCCTGCCTTCTATCTTTTCTAGTATCAGAGGCTCTTCTAATGAGTCGGCTATTTGTATCAGGTGGCCCAAGTATTGGAGCTTCAACTTTAGTCTTTGTAATGAATATTCAGGACTGGTTTCCTTTAGGATTTACTGGTTTGATCTCCTTACTGTCCAGAGGACTCTCAAAAGAGTCTTCTTCAACACCACAGGCTGAAACCATCAATTCTTCGGTGCTCATCCTTCTCTATGGTCCAACTCTCACATCCATACATGACTATTGGAAAAACCATAGCATTAACTACACAGACCTTTGTCAGCAAAGTAATGTCTCTGCTTTTTGATATGCTGTCATAGTTCTTCTTCCAAGGAGCAAGCATGTTTTAATTTCATGGCTGCAGTCACCATCTGCAGTGATTTTGGAGCCCCCCAAAATAAGGTCTCTCACTGTTTCCATTCTTTCCCCATCTATTTTTCATGAAGTGATGGAACCGGATACCATGATCTTCATTTTTTGAATGTTGAGTTTTAAGCCAGCTTTTTCACTCTCCCCTTTTACCTTTATTGAGAGGCTCTTTAGTTCTTCTTTCTTTCTGCCGTAAGGGTGGTGTCATCTGCATGTCTGAGGTTATTGATGTTTCTCCTGGCAATCTTGATTCCAGCTTGTGCCTCTCCCCGGCTGGCATTTTGCATGATATACTCCGCGTATAAGTTAAATAAACTAGGTGACAGTATACAGCTTTGATATACTCCTTTCCCAATTTTGAACCAGTCTGTTCCACGTCCAGTTCTACCCTGTTTCTACTGTACAGTAAAGTGAATCAACTCTACGTATACACATGTATCCTCTTTTTTGGGTTTTCTTCCCATTTAGGCCACCCCAGAGCACTGAGTAGGGTCCCCTGAGCTGTGCAGTGGGTTCCCATTAGTTAACGTTTTCAGCAAAAGAACAGTTTTGAGCAACTACAGTCATTTGAAGTCTTCTACATTATTAATTTTATAGAAAGTAATTTTGTGGGTCTTTTTTTATAGGTAATTAAATGTTGTGAAAACTTTTAGTGATTTTCTTTTCTTAATAATTGGACACAGTGATTAGAGCATCTTTTATATTGCATGACATTTGTTCTTTCAACAGGTGTATGTAGTTTGTATTCTTTGCTTTTCTCCATATAGGTTTTAATCAGAATGAATTGATTTTTTGCCGTTATCAGCTATTATACCACATCATGAAAAAGAGTTATTTCCATCTCTGAAATATAATACTGAATGCAATATGTAAAAAAGTAAAATGTAATATACTTTTTGTTAGGTATCAAATTTTTAATAGATACTGAGTCTGAATATATTTTACTTCATCTAGGGGTTTATATGTAGAAAAAATAGTCTGTAACCATTGAAAAACAGCTGCACTATAAAATAAAGGGCACATCACCCCATATCTCAGAGGAAGAGTGCAGACCTGTAAGGTGATTTATCATAAGAAACAGGGGAAATATTTAAAAATTCTTTACTCAGGATGAAACAGGAAAATGTGGCATTTAAGAGCTAAGAGTGGTAAGCCATAAATAGAGGACAAGAAGGGACAAAAATGGAGTTAGGTGAAATAATAAAGGATTATAGGAAAAGCAAGGATACAGTCACATAATTAAAATTCACTTGGAGAATGTAAAGATCACAGTTGACTCTTCAGAATCTTGACTCATGTGGAAGGTAGTCTTGAGATGTTCTTCCACATTGAAGCAGAAAGAAACAGAGATGACTACTATTAGAGAAAATAATAAATATGAAGAATAGGCATGGAATTAGGAAAGTTCCTGAATATGAAGCCAGAGCAATGAGAGCAGAAATCATTTGAAAAAGGAAAGAAGAAAACTTTCCTGGGCTTAAAAGGACTAATCATATTATAGACAAAATACACAGGAAAGGAGCCATATGGAGGCACAGTCTGCCATAATTTTTAAAATTCCTGAACCGAGGAAGAAACTATATAAAGATTCAAGCAGAAAACAAGGTTGCTTATGAGGACTAAACGGAGGTCAGACATCTGTGTGGTAACACTTCGTGCCAGACACAGTGAGATGATGTTTCCAAGCCCTGAGAGGACAAGACAGTGATTCGAGAATTTTTTTTTTTATGCAGTGGAATTGTTTTCATGTGTTCAGTCCACAGAAGGACTGTTCTAAAGATGCTTTGGGCTGCCTGCTGTGGCCAAGCACTCTTCTTGTAGAATCGTCTTCGGCCATGAGGTCACTGAGGTGTCAGGGGGCACTTTAGCTGCATGATGCATCATCTCCAGCTAGCCTGGCTGGACTAGAAGTGGCCATCTCTTGGAAGTAACTTAAGAGTTGGCCAGCAGACATGAGCCAAGCCCGTGAGATTCTTCTTCAAGGATTTTAGAGGAGAGAAGATGTTGTGGTTGGTTTGAAGACTGGAGCTAGAATGTCACAGGGATGAGAGTATTGTTAGCACCGTGGCAAGTCAAACTACGTGCAGACTGCCTTCTGGGAGAAGCAGAAGCTACGAGGAGGCAGAGAAGCTGATGTGGGGGGAGAGAGGAAAAGAGAGCAGGGTCAGAGGGAAGCAGAGAAGCTGTGAACGGAGACGGAGTTGCTGCCTCAGGTCCTTTCTTATTCCCATGAAGCCCCTTCCTCCTCTGAGTTTTATCCTGTGTCCTTACAGTCAGTCCTCTTGAACTTGAGCAAGTATCTGTTCCTACCAGTCAAGAAAAGTTCTACTTACAAGGGCATTTTCAGATTATCAAGGACTTAAGAATTATGCCACCTTGCAATCTGGAATTGAAAAAGCTGTTTGAAGTAGACCAAAACTTATGAATCAAATAATAAGAGTATGAAAAATTTGGATTGCCTGTGGGCCTGTCATCAGGCTTATTACTCAGTTTATCACTAAAATCTTCAGGCCACTCATGACCTAGAGAACCATCCTGATGGCTCCAAGCCACTATCATGACATAGAAGATGGCAGAGCGTTTGGTGTTCATTTTCACAGTGGCACCGGGATGAAACTTAAAAGCAAGGAGTGGTGTTAGGAATCATTATCTCCATTAATAATTTAGGCAATAATCCTGTAATCTGACATAAAAGATGTTCCAGAACAGCTTCTCTCCAGGGTAGCATTTATCATCAGGATTTTCAGCAAATATTTACTGAGAATTAACAGTGTGTAGGCTACTTTGTTAGCTAAAGGTCATCTGTTGATTAGAATGCTGGTTAGAAGAAAAATAATTATCTTACAGGTTTTTCATAGGACATTATCTTTTAAAAGAATTACTTTTTAGAAAATTGAAGTATTGTTGATTTACAGTGTTGTATTAATTTCTGGTACACAGCAGAGTGATTTAGTCATACATATATTCTTTTCCATTATGGTTTTAAGCTGTAAAGCTCAGAGGAAAACAGGCAGTACACTCTTTGACATAAATCACAGCAAGATCCCCTTTGACCCACCTCTTAGAGTAATGGAAATAAAAACAAAAATAAACAAATGGGACCTAATTAACGTTAACTGCACAGTGAAGGAAAGAATAAACAAGACGAAAAGACAACCCTCGGAATGGTAGAAAATAATTGCAAACAAAACAACTGACAGTGGGATTGATCTCCAAAATATTTAAGCAGCTTATGTAGCTCAGTATCAGAAAAACAAACAGCCCAATCAAAACATGGGCAGAAAACCTAAGTAGACCTTTCTCCAAAGAAGACATACAGATGGCTGATAAACACATGAAAAAATATTCAGTATCATTCATTATTAGAGAACTGCAAATCAAAACTTCAATGAGGTATATCACTGCACACTGATCAGAAATGGCCATCATCAGAAAACCTACACATAGTAAATGCTGGCAAGGATGTGGAGAAAAGGGAACCCTCTTGCACTCAACAGGAATGCAAGAGTTGGGAATGGAAATTGGTACAACCACTAAGGAGGACAGTATGGAGAAACCTTTTAAAAATTGAAAGTCACTCAGTTGTGTCCGACTCTTTGCAACCCCATGGACTATGGAATTCTCTAGGCCAGAATAATGGAGTGGGTAACCTATCCCTTCTCCAGCAGACCTTCCTGACCCAGAAATTGGGCCAGGGTCTGTCTCCTGCATGGCAGGCAGATTCTTTGCCAGCTGAGCTATACCTGGGAAGCCCACTAGGAATAAAACCACCATATGAGCCAGCGGTCCTACTACTGGTCACAGAGCCTGAGAAATCCGCAATTGAAAAAGACACGTGTACCCCAATATTCATAGCAGCACTGTTTACAATAACTAGGACATGTCTGAGCCACAAGGGACGCCCCAAAATCATAGTAATGACTTACTAAAAACCTACTCCTCTTTGGGTACCACGTTTGGGGTTTTTATAGGTGTGTCATCCTAAATCTTGTGAATCCAATAGAGAGAATGTGGTCACTGCCATTTCCTAGATGAGGAAATGGATGCTGTTAGAGGTCAAAGACTTGACAAGGTCTCACAGGCAGTAATTGGCGGATCTGGGGATTTGAGTCCAGATCCATTCTACTCGCCAAGTCCTCTCCTGAGCCCACTGCACTGCTTATTCACTTCTGAATAAGCCAGGGATTGCGATGGGACTTGGCAAGCTTGCGTCATGGCACTGGAATTAATCGCTCTGAAGAGGAATAGATGTTGAAGAGAATCCAGAATTTTGAAGAAAGGTTACTTAGAGAAACCACCAGGTATATGATATGGAGCAAGTCATCCTCCTCCCCTCCACTTGAAGCTTCAGTTTCTTTGCGAACCTAGGAACTTTCATCATTCAGTTCCTTAAGCATCTTGCCACTCTTAGATTCTTGGGCTCATCTATGCAAGTACACAGACCAAAATTGGGCTCGTTTCTTTGCCGTTGTTGGTGTTTGTTTTAGCTTTAGCAGGGATTTGAGATGGGAAGGAAAAACTGATGGACAAAGTTGTAAAGCACAGGAAACCTCAATTAGAGAATACTGAATTAAAGTCTTAGAAAGCAGTACTAATCATGCAATACATAATCTGGGGTGAGCAGTGATTTAAAAATATGGGATTACTTTTTCACCTGAGTTGTACATTTTAATGGAAAATTCTGATTTTTTCATCCTAACCAGAATCACAGCACACGTTACAGTACTGTCCTTAAGGACACAAGTTGCATATATCAGTTCAGTTCAGTTGCTCAGTTGTGTCTGACTCTTTGCAACCCCATGGAGTGCAGCACACCAGGCTTCCCTGTCCATTACCAACTCCCAGAGCTTGCTCCAACTCATGTCCATCGAGTCAGTGATGCCATCCAACCATCTCACTCTCTGTTGTCCCCTTCCCCTTCCGCCTTCGGTCTTTCCCAGCATCAGGGTCTTTTCCGATGAGTCGATTCTTCGCATCAGGTGGCCAAAGCATTGGAGTTTCAGCTTCAACTTCAGTCCTTCCAGTGAATATTAAGGACTGGTTTCCTTTAGGATTGACTGGTTTGATCTCCTTGCAGTCCAAGGGACTCTAAAGAACCTTCTCCAACACCACAGTTCAAAAGTATCAGTTCTTCAGTGCTCAGATTTCTTTACAGTCCAACTCTCAAATTTATACATAACTACTGGAAAAACCATAGCTTTGACTAGACAGACCTTTCTTAGCAAAGTAATGTGTCTGCTTTTTAATATGCTGTCATAGCTTTTCTTCCAAGGAGCAAGCATCTTTTAATTTCATGGCTGCAGTCACCATCTGCAGTGATTTGGGAGCCCCTCAAAATAAGGTCTCTCACTGTTTCCACTGTTTCCCCATCTGGTCCCATGAAATGATGGGACCAGATGCCATGATCTTTGTTTTCTGAATGTTTAACTTTAAGCCAACTTTCTCACTCTTCTCTTTCTCTTTCATTGAGAGGCTCTTTAGTTCTTTGCTTTCTGCCATAAGGGTGGTGTCATCTGTGTATCTGAGGTTATTGATATTTATCCTGGCAACCTTGATTCCAGCTTGTGTTTCATCCAGCCCAGCATTTTGCATGGTATATTCTGCATATAAATTAAATAAACAGGGTGACGATATACAACCTTAACATATTCCTTTCCTGATTTGGAACCAATGTGTTTTTCCATGTCTGGTTCTAACTGTTGCCTTTTGACCTGCATACTGATTTCTCAGGAGGCAGGTGAGGTGGTCTGGTATTCCCATCTGTTTAAGAACTTTCACAGTTTGTTGTGATCAACAGTCAAAGCTTTTGGCATAGTCAATAAAGCAGAAGTAGATGTTTTTCTGGAACTCTCTGACTTTTTAGATGATCCAACAGATGATGGTAATTTGATCTCTTGTTTCTCTGCCATTTCTAAATCCAGCTTGGACATGTGGAAGTTCACAATTCATGTACTGTTGAAGCCTGGCTTGGAGAATTTTGAGCATTAGTTTGCTAGCGTGTGAGATGAGTGCAATTTTGTGTGGTAGTTTGAGCATTCTTTGGCATTGCCTTTCTATTGGATTGGAATAAAAACTGACCTTTTCTAGTCCTGGAGACACTGCTGAGTTTTCCAAATTTGCTGGCATATTGAGTGCAGGACTTTAATGGCATCTTCTTTTAGGATTTGAAATAGCTTAATGGGAATTCCATCACCTCTACTAGCTTTGTTCATAGGGATGATTCCTAAGGCCCACTTGACTCTGCATTCTAGGATGTCTGGCTGTAGGTAAGTGCTCATACCATCATGGTTATCTGGGTCATGAAGACCTTTTTTGGTCTTCTGTTGATTCTTTGTATACACAGTTCTTCTGTGTATTCTTGATGCCTCTTCAGTTTCTGATAGGTCCATACAATTTCTGTTCTTTATTGTGCCATCTTTGCATTCAATCTTCCCTTGGTCTCTCTAGTTTTTTTTTTTTTTTTTTTAAGAGATCTCTAGTCTTTCCCATTCTATTGTTTTCCTCTATTTCTTTGCACTGATCACTGAGGAAGGCTTTCTTATCTCTCCTTGCTATGCTTTGGAACTCTGCATTCAGATGGGTATATCTTTCCTTTTCTCCTTTGCCTTTAGCTTCTCTTCTTTTCTCAGCTATTTGTAAGACTTCCTCAGACAAGTATTCTGCCTTTTTATGTTTCTTTTTTCTTGAGGATGGCCTTGATCACTTTCTCCTGTACAATGTCACAAACCTCCATCCATAGTTCTTCGGGCACTCTGTCAGATCTATTCCTTTGAATCTATTTGTCATGGCCACTGTATATTGGTGAGGGATTTTATTTAGGTCATACCTGAATGGTCTAGTGGTTTCTCCTACTATCTTCAATTTAAGTCTGAATTTGGCAATAAGTAGTTTATGATATGAGCCACAGTTAGCTCCCAGTCTAGTTTTTGCTGACTGTATAGAGCTTCTCCATCATTAGCTGCAAAGAATATAATCAATCTGATTTCTGTATTGACCATCTGGTGATGTCCATGTGTAGATTCATCGCTTGTGTTGTTGAAAGAGGGTGTTTGCTATGAGCAGTGAGTTCTCTTGGCAAAACTCTATTAGACTTTGCCCTGCTTCATTTGGTATTTCAAGGCCAAACTTGCCTGTTACTCCAGGTATTTCTTGACATCCTACTTCTGCATTCCAGTCCTCTATGATGAAAAGGACATCTTTTTTGGATGTTAGTTCTAGAAAGTCTTGTAGGTCTTCATGGAACCATTGCACTTTAGCTTCTTTGGCATTAGTGGTTGGGGCATAGACTTGGATTACTGTGATGCTGAATGGTTTGACTTGGAAACGAACAGAGATCATTCTGTCGTTTTTGAGATTGCACCCAAGTATTGCATTTTGGACTCTTCTGTTGACCCTGAGGGCTACTCCATTTCTTCTAAGGGATTCTTGCCCACAATAGTAGATATAATGGTCACCTGAATTAAATTCACCCGTTCCAGTCCATTTTAATTCACTGATTCCTAAAATGTCGATATTCACTCTTGCCATCTCCTGTTTGACCTCTTCCAATTTACCTTGATTCATGAATCTAACATTCCAGGCTCCTATGCAGTATTGTTCTTTACAGCATCAGATTTTATGTCCATCATCATTCACATCCACAACTGGGCATTATTTTCACTTTGGCTGCTTCTCTTAATTTTTTCTGAAGTTAGTGCTCAACTTTTTTCAAATAGCATATTGGGCCCCTACTGACCTGGGGAATTCACCTTTGAGTGTCATATATTTTTGCATTTTCATACTGTTCATGGGGTTCTCAAGGCAGAATACTGAAGTGGTTTGCCATTCCCTTCTCCAGTGGGATATGTTTTCTCAGAACTCTCCACAATGACCCATCCATTTTGGGTGACCGGGTCTGTCATGGCTCATAGTTTGATTGAGTTAGGCAAGGTTGTGATCCATGTGATCAGTTTGATTAGTTTTCTGTGATTGTGGTTTTCATTCTGTCTGCCCTCTGACAGATAAGGATAAGAGGCTTATGGAAGCTTCCTAATGGGAGAGACTGACTGTGGGGGAAACTGGGTCTTGTTCTGATCGGTGTGGCCATGCTCAGTAAATATTTAATCCAATTTTCTGTTGATGGGCAGGGCTGTATTCCCTCCCTGTTGTTTGACCTGAGACCAAACTATGGTGGAGGTGATGCGGATAATGGCGACCTCCTTCCAAAGGTCCCATGCATACACTGCTACACTCAGTGCCCCCAGCTGTGCAGCAGGCCACCACCGACTCACGCCTCCCCAGAGACTCCTGGACACTCACGGGCAAGTCTGGATCAGTCTCTTGTGGGGTCTCTGCTCCTTTCTCCTGGGTCCCAGTGTGCACAAGGTTTTGTTTGTGCCCTCCAAGAGTCTGTTTCCCCAGTCCTTGTAAGTACTGTAATCAAATCCCACTGACCTCCGAAGTCAAATTCCCTTGGGGTACTCAGTCCCTTTGCCAGATCCCCAGGTTGGGATATCTGTTGTGGGTCCTAGAACTTTCTTAACAGTGCGAGAATTTATGTGGTATAATTGTTCTGCAGTTTGTGGGTCACCAGCTCAGCAGTGGCTCTATGTTGGAGCTAATGCTGACCTCCTCACAGAGGGCTTATGCCACCCGCTGTGTGACCCAGGTCTGCTGCACCCAGAGCCCTTGTCACTCCCCCCATTTCTAAGTGGGCAACAGCTGGTTTCTGGGACTCTTTGTTGTTGTTCAGTCTCTTAGTCGTGTGTGACTCTTTGAGACCTCATGGACTACAGCACACCTGACTTCTCTGTCCTTCACCATCTCCCTGAGCTTGCTCAAACTCACGTTCATTGAGTTGGTGATGCCATTCAACCATCTCCTCCTACGCCGTCCCCTTCTTCTCCTGCCTTCAATCTTTCCCAGCATCAGGGTCTTTTCCAATGAGTCGGTCATCTCTGTATTATTGGGGATGGGAGCCTTCATGGCAGGAGATGCTTCTAAATTTTGACAGCCAGTTATTCACTTCTGTCATTGGTGGTCTCTACCTATTTGCAGTAATTGTTGGGTCAGAGGCGTGAAGCATGCCCTCCGTATAGACCCATCTTGACTCCAACTTTAGCTGAGATTTCTTCAGTTAATTCCAGAGAACTTTCTGCATTTTCCCCCACAACATCTCCACCTTGCTCTGGACGCTCCTAGTATCCTTCCAGAAGGCTTGTGACTTGGGCAGGTAAGAGTGGTGAGGAAGGTTCACATGAGTGAGGCAGATGCTTGAGAGCCTTGTCCTCTGGAGCCAAAGTTGCACCTGCCCTCCTCCCCCTTTCTAAGGGTTTTGTTTGTATTATTTCAGTTAAATCTCGGGACATCCTTTGGAAGCTGGAAAGTACTGTTGACTCCACTTAAAGTTAGAAAAACTCAGAGAGTGTCAGTAACTGTGCAAGGCTGAACAGCCAAACACTCACTTAAGTAGTCCAACTCCAGGACCTGAGTTCTTGGGCGAGTGTTCAAGGCCACGTGGAGGTGGTGGAATGGTAGGGACCATGGCAGTGCGTATGTGGCTAGGGGTAAAGAGCTGCAGGGGTAGGTCTGTGCCTCTGAAGAGGGCTTTGGGTCATCCCCTGTGATTGGGATTTATGCAGTCCTTGTGAACCCACCCTCTGAAAAAATTACACATTACTCATAAAGGTTGACTGTCCTCATAAAGAATATCCACATCCACAGGGAACTTCTGAGAGCTTATGTGGAGTCGTCTGTATCTTGGTCTGAATGAGTCAACTGAGGGTCCACATGGCACTCCAGGTCAGCCTTGGTGAACATCTTGGCTGGCCAGGGGAGTCTGTCAGGGTTCATTTCAGTGGTTGCCCATAGTGTTCACGTGTCTCAACAGGGCAGCTGACCAGTTGGTGGATTCACCTCGCTCTTTCCCCTTCCCGCTGAATGTCTTTCTGGATGTTTTCTCTGCCTTTATTAGCCCTGCTTTTTGCATGGCAAAGAAAGGTGAAACTCAAACCATTTCAAGAGGGGCAAGAGGCGAAACTGTCACTGTTGATCGACATGATGCCTTTGCATCCCTATAGCCCTTGACTAGTCTGCTTTCCCATCTGCCAGACTCTCCTTCCTGGAGATGAGAAATAAACAGATGGGGAAGACTGGCTTCCACCTGCCTAGACTCCTCTTGCTGTCACTGAGCTGTTAGCCCTGGGTTACCAGAGTCACAGTTTTCCTGCTGGTGTCATTGTAGTTGAAAAACTCTCCCTGATACCTCTCCAGTCCAGCAAAAGGATTCCTTTCTTTTCCTGTTTTTGCTGTTCCAGTGTTAGGTTTAGGAAATTAATAAAATTGTGGAACTGTTTTTACTGCTTCAGTGTTTTGTGTAAAAAAATCATATTGTTCTAAATCATACTGAGTATGTATTATATAGATATTGCATTCATATGTGTGTAACTATATATTTTTTATTTTTTTACATTTGCAAAAGGTGTAGGGGCTGTTCTGATAGCTGGTTGCCAACAGAGGTGGTTTAATATGGCACTGTTCTTCACAGGCAGGCCTCATGGAGAAAATTATGTTTACTTCACCGTAAAAATTGGAGTTAAGCAGAGGTTCTAATTTTCCTGTTCCAAGGTCTCTATAAAGCCTCCGTCCTCCTGAGAGAGGGAGGTCTCATTTAGTGAGACCCTGATCCAGAAATGACAAATAAACTTTTTTTAAAAAGCAAGTGTGTTTTGAAGGGGAAAAAAAATTCAACACATTTCATAAAAGGCTAACTAGAAGTATGGGGCAGAAGGTGAGAAGGAGGGTTAGCCTCATGAGTGGGATGATTCTGCATGCTTTATCTAAAATACTGAAGGGCTTGCTTGAATAATCTCTCTTAACACTTCTAAGCTCATATTTTATGAACTACTATTGTATTTTTTTGCTTCATTTAATTTGATGTGAGGCTGTCATCATTTCTTCCTAGGATCCTTCCATTAACCTCCTTGCTATGTTCTGGTTATTGCCTGCATTCTTTTCCCTTTCAGTCCATCCTTTCCACTGTCTCATTACCTCCTCAGAACATGGATCAGAGTCTCCTTTGAAAGCTCCCCTGTGCCCACAGGATCAGAGGCCTGCCAGTTAGACGCTTTCATGTCGGACGCAGCTCACCTTTTCAAGCTTACTTCTTGATGCCTGCTTTCCCCATCTTGCACTTAACCTTGGAGCTTCAACAGATGCTGGTCCAGAAGACATTGTTGATGGTTCTCCCCTTTGTGCATTTGGGTTGCACATGGCCCGTGAGCTGTCTGTAGGATTGAAGATCTGCCTGTTTTGTGGTCCGTGGCTCTCTCAAACACCAGACCCCAATGAAAGGATAGAGGAGGGAAGTGATCTGCACTCCCATCCTCTCTGTTCTCCACCACTGGTCCTAGGGTAGGATCCTTTCAAACTCCAGGCATCTCCCTGGAGAAGGAGTTAGCTGTGAGTGCACAGTCTTTGCGACTTTTTGACCATGTGGGTTCCTGTCCAGTGACCCTATCAAATATCTTTATCTAGGGAAAGTCAGAGGGGTCTGATGGGGCTCCCAGGTGTCTTTCAGAGAAGACTATTTCAACTATTCACAATCTAGTTTTTACCTGGGTTCAGGTCTTTTAGATGTGGCTCCCTCCTTGCTCATCCAGAACGTATTTAACTACAGCTCATGACATTTCCCCAAGATCTGATCTCTTCAAGAGCTGTTACTTGGTAAATGGTGCCCTTGCTTCTGCTGCTGTATGTACCAGACTGCAGGGGTCATGTCTGACTTCTTGTCCTCAGCTCCACGTGAGTCTGTTACCAAGTCTGTGGATGGTAAGTACTTAACACCTCCCAGATTTGCCCGCTGTCTCCAGATCTCCATTGCTACTCTCACCACTTGTCTGGACAACTGAAATAATTTCCTGTCTGATCAACTTCCATTTATTCCCCCAGTCCATTCTCCATATTGTAATGAGAGTAACTTTTTTCGTACATAGTTCTGGTCTTGGCATCCTTTGCTTAAACCCTCCAGTGGTTTCCTTGCTTTGAGGATGAAGACAAAATTCTTGAGCTGACCTGTAAGGATCAAAGAGCCTGCTTTGCTTTGGCCTCTCACCTCTCTTACCCCTCCAGTCTGATACGTTGCTGTACATCCCTTGCTGTCTGCCCTTCAGCCTCATCAGTTTTCTTTTTGTCCCTGCATGCACGCATCCCCTTCCTGCCACAGGGCATTTGCACAAGCTATCCCATTTGTTCAGAACACTCTCTGTCTCTCTCTCACTTGCTTAATAAACTTTCACTTTGGAACTCAATTTAGGACTTCCCTGGTAGTTTAGTAGTTAAGACTCTGTGTTTCCACTGCACAGAGTTCAGTCCCTAGGGGAAACTTAGCTGTGGTGCAGCTAAAAAATTCAAAAGAAAAAAATCCTTCAATTTAATCATTACTCCTTCAGGGGAGCCTTCTCTGATCTTCAAGTCAAATCTTCCTATTATTTCTCCCTAAATAGTATGTTGTACCTCTTTGAGGCCTTATTTCAGTTTTTCATTTATTTGTTAAATGATTCAGTTGCTTTATTTCCCTCTTGGGCTGTAAGCTCCATTAAGGCAGGGACCATGTCTGGTTTTGCTCATTATTGTATCACCAATACTTGGCTCAATACCTGACGCTTAATAGCTTCCTTTAAATATTTGTTGAAGGCTATGAGGAAGGACATTTACCGTACACTTAGCCCATATTGTTTCTCACTGAAGCTCCTCTTTCTCCTCCTCCTCCTTACGGTTCAGTCTAGATGCCTGATCCTAGGTTCTACTGTACTGGTCCCCAGTGGCCTGAATTACTGTGTAATTCATCTGAGGAGTTGAGCCAACATCATCTCAGTGTCAGCTGTACTTGGCAACACGCTGCTCCTAGGGGGTGCAAAGATAGAAAAGACATGGTCCGTGACACAGAGTAGCCCATAGCTCACCAGACTGCAGTGTGAGTGAGCGCTGTATGGAGCGATAACCCAGAGTGACAGTGAGATACAGAAAAGGGAGCATCACCTTGGCCTGGGGAAGCCAGGGAGCATTTCAGAGACCGACCCAGGGGCTGGATGTGAAGATCTGAGTGTGATCTCACTGAGCACGGTGGATGGGGGAGGAGGGCATTGCTGGCGAGGAAGGTGTGGGAGCCGAGTGTGTATTTGGAGAGAATGAGGGGCGGTGTGGCTGGAGCAGGGATGTCTGGCCATGTGGGGGCCTGTGGTTGTTACTGACCAGGGTTCTTGGCCTCCTTAATCAACAGCAACAGATCAGAGGCCAGACAGGAAATTCAGGTGAGTTTTGATTGGATCCCCTGTTGCAGCTGTGGGGAGTGAGAACAAAAAGCAGGTTCCCTTGCTCCCTCGCTTTCTGAGGGGGAGCAAGCTTCTTATTTCTAAGAGATGAAGGTAGGGCTGTGTCCCTGGGTTGGGCTTGAAGGGTGGCTTGGGTGGTTTGCCCACCTCTCTTAGCTGGTGGTGTGTGCAGAGAGCATGCGTGGTACCCTGCATTTGCTCCAGACACCGTAGTTTTGCTCCCAGCTCCTCAGAAGTGGCAGTTGGGTTTTTGGTCTCTTTGAATCTTGTTGTCCACAATCTGCCCCAACTGTGCATGTACAGTTACTTTTAGTCCCTTGTAGTTTTCTTTGCAGTTTGTTGCTCAAGGAGAATGTTTGTCCAGGTACAAGCATAGCAGCAAATGATTCCAGGTCCCAGCCTGTCTCATGGTGAAAGGGGAGCCGTGAGGGTCAGGCCAGGGAGCTGGGACTGAATTCTACCCAAGCAGTGTGGAGCCGTTGCGTGGCTTTAAATACAGGGTTAACAGGATCAGATCTCTATTTTATATTGCTAGCCTCTTATCAGTATGGAGAGTGTGGCATCTGGTGGAAGCAAGAATGGAGGCATGGAGATAGGTGAGTGAGTTGTTGCCGTGATCTGGGCCATAATGAAAAGGGCTTGAATCTTCGCCATGGAAGTGGGAGCGGGCAGAATGGAATGATATGAGAGACATCGTGAAAGTGGAAGAGACAGGAATTGATAATGAATGAGTCTTGATGGGTAAGAATGAGGGGAGAGTGGAGTCAAGGATGGCTTGGGGCTTAGTTAAAATAAGGTGATAGACAACAATGCCTTTCTGGACTCTTTCAGATGGTCCTGGGTGGCCTTTGTGGTCCGTAGGTAGCAGGTTGGGTTGAGATACAATACAGGAAATTAAATTTAATAGATTTCAAGGGGGGGAAAAAAAAAACTTGTTGATAATTTGAGTACAGCCTGAGCAGAAACTTGAACTGGTTTTCTCTGAAAAAGTAAGGTGCCTGACTTATTAATAGTATTAACAGGAAACAGCAGGGGCCTATATGATCCTGTTAAGAACCTGGGCCCTAAGCTATGCTCTTTCTAGCTGTGATGAGGGCACAGTGTTTTTATCCTGTTGTTAAAACAGGTCCTAAGGGCCTCTGTTTAGCAACACTCCGATAACCTGGTTTACTATTTTTATTTTCTGAACTTTTTGACCCCCACTGTGTACAGAACATTGAGTTGGAAGCTGTGAAGAATATGATTGACCTGTAAAAACCTCATTTCTTCTAAAGCCTCTGGTGACTCAGACGCCCAGGTTTTCCCCCAGATAGCTTTCGTAGGTCAGTCTGCCCAAGTAGCCCCAGGGCCTGCAGAGCCTCCCCCAGGGCCTCGTTTCCCCGGGTCTGCCCTGGACCCGGGCTGTTTGGGCAGGCGTGTGATGCCGCTCGGGTGCCGGTTCCTCTGTGTGTGTGTGTGTGTGTGTTGACACCTTGAGGAGTCCCAGTGTGAAGCTGTTCACATAGAGGCAGTGTCACCAAGCATGTGACCTCGGGCCCGATCCAAGCATGTGACCTCGGGCCCAATCGTGGCCCGTCTTTGTGTCCCCGACCCAGGTGTGGTGGCAGACGGAGGAGGCTCGGGGCTTCTGGGGGCTCTGCTTGAGGAGATGTGATGTCAAGCTTAACACAGAGAGTAGCTGCTTTGAAAGCCTGTGTCCCCAGAGCCTTCAACAAGGCCTAGAAAAGAGTAAATCTTTATTAGTTATTTGTAAGCTGAATGAGTGAACAAATGAATAAGGACAAACAGATGAACGGATAAATCAGGGTCCAAGCCAAGGACCCAGAAGAGGAGGTGGGGGACTTGATGAACCAGTGATGCAGGTGGGTAGAGGAGCCTGGGGCCTGGGGCTGGCTACAGCTTGATGCCCAGGCCATATTCAGGGCTCTGGTTGTCCTAGGTGCACTGGGGAGCCCGTGACAGGCCGTCCTAGACCCACTCCGCGGGGCGAGGGCATGCAGTGCTTCACCACGGCCCTCTGGTTGGGCCGGGCCTCCCAGGTGATGGACGACGGTGCAGTGCTCAACGTGGACTCTGGAGCCTGGCTGCCAGCTTTCAGTCTTGGCCCTGCCACTTACTGCCCCGGGCAAGTAGGTTCTTAGAATGAAGGGCCAATGTTGAGCCTCTGGCAGCGAGACCTTTAGGGAATGCGTTTTTTTGGTTTATATACAAAGGATGGGCTGGCAGAGTGCAGTCCTGTGATAGTCAGTCCCTGGTCCTCTAGGAACTTCATGGTAAGCTGGCAGGGCTCAGAACTCGTGAAACTGTATGAAGAAGAGGGAGGAGGAGAATCCTGGCTCTAGTCAGTCCTCTGTGGCCTTTTTGTGGGAGGCCATCCATGCCCCTCCAGAGTGTGGCAGTCAGAAACCCTGCGTCTAAAGTTCTCTATTAACTTGGGGCAGTTGTGGGCCAATTAGGCCTCATTTTTCTTCTCTTTAAATGGAGCAGTGTAATACATGCCCTGTTAGCTCTATGGCATTACTACAGCATAAAAGTGAAGAAGGGAATGGTTTGAAAATATTGATATCTATAGATGCAGTTTTTTATTTTTATTAAGTTGGATCCCACTTCTCACTTTCATTCTATCTTTTAAAACAGCATAGTTATCATCAATCCTGGGACACATGTACCAAAGGCTCATTAAGGCCATCAAGGAGGTGATTTATTGTCAGTCTGCACTCCCTATTGGCTATCCTTCCCATGCGCCAAGCTGATTCCCAATGCGGACCTTGACGCTGGCTCCTGAAGTGCTTTCGTCCCTGCTTCTCAGGATCTAAGTGTGACTTTCCCTTCATGCCTAGCTTATGTCTCACGCTCTGCCCCAGAGCTGTTTGACTCTTCTAGCCACAAGGACTTCTCTCTCTTCTGAGATCCAGAAACCAGCATTGCCGTATGCTTCAGCTGGTGTGGGCTTCTAACCACTTGGATATATGAGCCACGGTTAACATGCGTACATCCAAATCAGTCTAGCAGGAAAAGTACTCTCAATCTTGAGATTGGAATCCGCCTTTCATGATCTGTGTGCCCTTGTGTGAGTTACTTAAGCCCTCTGAACCTTAATTTTCTCAGCTGTGAACTGGTGATACTAATACCTACTTGAGGATTAACTGATGCAAGCTGAAGAAGGGAATGGTTTGAAAATATTAATATCATAAATGTGTTTTTTTTTATTATTACTAAGTTGGATCCCACTCCTCACTTTCATTCTACCTTTTAAAACAGCATAAATAGTTATAAATCCTGGGACACGTGTACCAGAGGCTCATTAGGGCCAATGAGGTGCAGCTTAAGTGACGGGAAGCTCTGAGCACAGTGACGGGCGTGTGGTAGGCATTCAGTAAATGCTGCTGCTTCAGTTCCCTTCTGCTCTGCCTGGAATGACTTTTAGGGGATTGGGGAGGAAAGGTAGAAAAGAGATATTTTTAATCCCACCGAAACCCAACATCTGCTTCTCATTGGCTTGGCTTTTCTTCAGAAGTGATGATTTCTCAACAGGAATGAGGATGTCTTCTGAAGACTGACACGGCTCCGATGCCCACAGGTGGACTTGAATCCTGCCATTAGCCAGAGGGTGCTTTTCAGCAGAAGTCTTGGGTTCCTTGTATGTTGTGACGCACACTACTGAAGGGCTTCCCTGGTGGCTCAGTGTGGGAGTGTGGGAGACCTGGGTTTGATCCCTGGGTCGGGAAGATCCCCTGGAGGAAGGAATGGCAACCCCCTCCAGTATTCTTGCCTGGAGAATCCCAGGGACAGAGGAGTCTGGCAGGCTACAGTCCATGGGGTCGCAGAGAGTCAGACACGGGAGTGACTGACACTATACTCGAGTGAACACATTAGGTGCCTGCAGAGGTTCCTAGCGCTGCCCTCCTGCAACCCCCAGTGGAAGCGCCAGCCCTGAAACGAGAGGAGCTTTTCCCTCCCCACCCCTTCCCTGATCCCATGACCAGCTGGAAGGAGGGCACCCAGCCCTTGTCCCCATTCTGATAATTCTGCACCGTTTTAGAGGCAGCTCAGCTTCAGTAATTGTGCTGAAAATTCTAACCCTGCTAGAAGATTGGTGGTTTGTTTTTCTGACTGTGTTTCTGAGTAATCTCCCGGGAGAAGCAGCTGGGCTGCTGGCTTCCCAGACTCGCCACCAGTGACTTTAACGTGATGAATGCTTTCCCCCTTCATTATTCAAGATAAAACTTTATCATCACAAGGAACAACTTAATCAAAATGCCAGGAATCCTCTCGGTTATAAGAAATGTATTGGAACAATTCTTTTTTAATCTCAAGTCATAAAACCATTTTAAACTTTAAATGTCATGGCAACGTTAATGAACGATTTATGGAGGGGAAAACAAATTGGTTTATCGGCTCCTAGGCTCCTCTGGTAACCAAGGTACCTTGAGAAGCCTTTGTCTTTGTAAATAGACATGTAGGCTTTGCAAAACGCCCAAGCTCCTGAAAGTTTTGCAGCGTTGAAGTTTTTGGAAAGGGAAGCTAATTGTTTTAATTCACTGTCAAGGCCATTTCAGTTATGCCTGAGCTCTGATTTTCTGCAAAGTGCTAAGACCGGACTTTGGTAGGGGAACAGGCTGTTCTTACTGACAGTGGACTGCAATGTGAAGAGTTCAGTTTCCTCTCTTCCTGCTTCATAATCCAGGACCAGCGGTTAAAAAAAATAAAAAGTTTGCAGTGACTCTGTTCCCTCAGCATTACTGATTGTCTCGAGAACAGCTTTCCCCGCATGTGTATTCCTCGTGACAGCGCTCACATTTCGTTTCTGTGGATAAACCGTCATGAAGAATGAAGATGGTCCACAGGGAAGCAGATGGTGGGAATAAGTTGTGAGAGATCTCCTCTGGGCGTTAGAATATTCCATTTAGATTCCTCTAAACCTCTCATAACTTTGACTGCTCTGGGAGAAACTTTCATCTTTGACAAATAATGAGTGTTTTCCATGTTTAAAATGTAAATCCTTTAGACAGCGTACTTATCTCCTTCAGAGATGTTTTTCCCCAAGACCTGCCTATGTCCTGCACCTGACTGAGACGGTGAGTTGCCTGGGAAACTGACTCTCAGGTGGAGATTTGAGTGCGGATTCTTGTTTTGTTGTTTTGTTCCCCTTTGGGTTTTTTTTTTAAGTTGTAGAAGTATAGTTGATTTACAATGTTATGTTAATTTCTTCTGTACGGCGAAGTGACTCGGATATATATCCTTTTCCACATTCTTGTCCATTATGGCTTGGCACAGGACGGATAAAGAACCGAGTCCTACCGTGCAGAACAGGGAACTATACTCAGCACCCTGCGTGCACGTCTTTCCTGGTAAGCGCTGGCGCGGGTTGCAGCAGAGGGGAGACAGAGCTGCTGTCATCTGCACAGAGGCCTCCCTTAGTGAGCCCCGCGGGTGGCCCTGCCACCGGGATGCTCTTCCCACCTTTCCAACCCTCTGCTTCTTGGCCAGTAGCTGGATGCAGCTGCCTCCAGGGAGTGGCTGCTGCCTCCAGGGAGTGGCTGCTGCCTCCAGGGAGTGGCTGCTGCCTCCAGGGAGTGGCTGCTGCCTCCAGGGAGTGGCTGGGCCCTTGGCAGCTCCCTCTGAGGGCTGTTCCTGGGGAGAGGGACCACTCCCTACCCTCAGTCAGGAAAGCAAGTAGCCGTGGCGGTCCTGTGCGGCTGCCCTCAGCATCTCTTTGAGAAGCCTTCCTCCCCTCCCCGCTCGTGGGGTGATTCTTGCCCTCCCTTGCGCTTGGCCTCTGCATGACCACGGCTGCCCCTCCCTGCGCCCCTTTCTCCCTCTCCACCTTTTTGTGGGATCACGAGCTCCCTGAGGGCAGAAACGGGTCTCCTCCTCCATCTCTGGTGCTGGAACGTACTGCAGTCCGGGGCTCAGTAAGTGCGGTTGAATGAGGGACTAAATGCAGTTACCCCTTATTGCTGCAACTGTGGACTATCTTTGCGTGTTCTGCAGCATCTTGTTACTGAGATAGCAGATGGAAGGGCTGAGGAGCGGGGAGGAGGCGAGGTGCAGACCTGTGGCGCTTTCCTGCGTTCGGTGGCCCCAGGGCTGCCCGGAAGGAGGCCATCAAGGCCGGTCTCTTGCCCCACAGCAAGAAGGGTCGAGTCCTGCGACGCTGGATCACATGCTGAGTTTTCTGGCCCCTGCCACCTGTCTTCCTCAGCTCTCAGCTGAGGTTCTCCTCTCTCTATTCTGCCTTTGAGGCCTCCAGAGGAGTTGGGGCGCAAAGAGGCTGCACAGCTTCCCCTGCCTCAGGAACCATCCAGGAGAGAGGTTGGGGCATTATTTCTTCCACCGAGGGGCTTCTAGGATCATGGAGAAGATAGACACACCCCCATGCAGGCAGAGGAGACTTGACCCAAGAGCATGAGCAGGGCCATGAGGCCCACACCTGTCAGCATTTTGGAGGGCAGCTTGCTTATCTGTGGGGTTTCTCCGCCTCCTCCAGGTTCCGTCCCTATGCCTGCTGCCCACCAACAGGGCATCCTACTGCGCTTCTCTCTGAGGCCAGGGTTAAACATCTTGGTGTTCAGGACGGGCTTAGTCCCCTGAGGTGTGAGCTTCCCAGGTCACCTCTCTGGGGGCCTCGGTTTCCCCCTCTGCAAACAACTGGGCTCAGAGCTGCTGGGGCCACTGCTTCCCTCTCTCTCTCTCCCCCTCTCCCCCGCTCTCCTCTCCCTCTGGTTCACCCTGGGCCCTGGATTCTCTGATGCTGGTGCTTATCCACCTCATTACTCCCCAGCTCCCTCCCACTCCTGTCTGGGATTGACGTGTTGTAAGAAATGGCCCTGAAATTGTTTTCTTCCCTGGGTAAAATATTCATCCTGTAGATCTGTATTTTTATTGAAAGTTTCAAGAGGCATAGGTCTGTTTATGTTGTCATATTTCACAGGCACGTAAAGCCTTGCAGTGAATGAGCGAGTGAAACTGAGGGCTGATGGGGTTTGTGAGCGGTGTGTGTGGAGGGGCAGGTGAGTGCCTGTGAGTGCAGGTGTTTCAGTGATAGCAGTAGTAACATTAGAAGTAAGAGTAGCAGTGGTAGTAACAGAGTAGTAGTGAAAACATGGGTGAATAATTTTAGGACAAGAGTGAAAGTGAAAGTTGCTCAGTCATGTCCGACTCTTTGCGACCCCATTGACTATATCGAGTCCATGGAATTGTCCAGGCCAGAATCCTGGAATGGGTAGCCTTTCCCTTCTCCAGGGGACCTTCCAGACCCAGGAATCGAACCCAGGTCTCCCGCATTGCAGGTGGGTGGTTCTTTATCATCTGAGCCACCAGGGAAGCCCAAGGATACTGAAGTGGGTAACCTATTCCTTCTCCAGGGGATCTTCCCGACCCAGGAATTGAACTGGGGTCTCCTGTATTGCAGGCAGATTCTTTACCAGCTGAGCTACCAGGGAAGCCCATAATTTGCACAATTAGAGTTTTGTTCACTGCTGTATCCTCAGTAGCCTCTACAGTGTCTGTGATAACATAAGGGTTTAAAATATTATTGAATGGGGAATTACTGGTGGTCCAGTGGTTAAGGCTGTGTGCTTCCCATGCAGGGGGTGAGGCTCAATACCTGGTCAGGGAACTGAGATCCCACATGCTGCATAGTCAAAAATTTAAAAAGATATGTGAATGAATGACTTCCAGGAAAACCGTAACTCTCTAATTCAGAGAAGGACAAAAAAGGCTTGGCAGACAAGCCTTAGTTCCACATTGTGCTTTGACGATGTGTAACTCTGAGGGTCAAGGGAGTGATTTCATGTTTCAGTGAAGTTTTGGTCAGAGCTCAATGTATAGTTTCAGCCTTGAAGTTTGAGGTTTGGGTCGGTAGACAAAAGCGCCAATCTCTACCCAGGAACCAGGCCACCCTCTCTGAGTCATGGGTCAGTGTGTGAGTCTGTGGAGATGCTATGAGCGTGTGTATCTGTGGAGTGCTGGGGAGGAAGGGGTAGGTTCTAGCTTAAGCCTATAAAGGTGCTGTGGTTGTTTAAGTGAGAAGACACCATCCCTAAACCATGGCCTGGAGAGTGAGGTTTCCTGGATTTCCTGTCTTTAGGGATGAATTTATACTCCCGTCTTCCTCAGAGTGCCCCATGTGATGAGTGGAGATCTGAGTGAAGGCTGGATAACTGGTGGAACGTGATGCCAAGTGAGGTTTTGCTTTTTATTCTGGAAAGCTGGTGAAGATTCACAGCTGGGACAAGAGGCAGTGACTCCCACCTCTCCCACCCTTCTCAGTTCAGAGTGTGCTGCCAGGGCTTATTGAAAGTCCCTAAGTCAGAGAAGGAGTGTTGCGAGCCGCATCCCACCACCTACCTGCAACTAAAGGGCTGGAGAGGGGAAGGGGGGTTAGCATAGGTGAGGTGTTCATAAATAGAGGCTCTTCGTTTTCTCCATCCCCCACTACTGCAGGAAGGAGAAGGTATATCTTCCCCCTGTGATGCTAAGAGAGGAGGACCCCAAGAAAATAGCTGATAAAGTTTGAGAGTGCCACCAACTCTTCCCCCTCTGATAACTTGGGACTAGTGATTACTTCTGAAATTTGTTGAGCCACCAGGTTTGCAAAAGTCCTAAAGTTTCTATGGTTTAAAGACGGTCTCAGGGGAGAAATGGAGGGTTTGGAACGGGCGTGCCTTCCGGCAGTCAGCTCTGTGGGCACCTGGCAAGGCTAGCATACCTGAGCTTCGTGTCTGTTGGATGGGCCTCCTGGAAGGTGGCTGGTCTTGAGTCATCTTGCTGGCATTTCTCTTCTGCCCTTCTCCCGCTTTTCCTTGCAAAAATAGCTGTCCACCAAAGAAGGGATCCCAGAAGCAAGAGCATGTGGTCTCTCTCTCTGAGAGACCCAAGGGTGAAGGGGAAGTCTAAGGTGAACTCTGCGTGCACATCTCACACCTGGATGCTGGACGAGGGGGTACCTGTTAAGAACAAATCAAAGCTGACCACAAAAGATGGGCATTTAGGACACACTGCCACAGGAAAAAGCTAAACACCTGCCAGTGTGGAGAAGCAGGAACAGCCCACAGAAAGCGGACTGCCACGTTATTACTGTAATCACTCACCTGAGAAGGACACTCTCTACCTGTTCCTCCTGTGACCCCACCCTGACACCGGAAGTGAAACACACACCAGGGTAGAGGAAACTTGTGCCTAAGAACCCACTTCCCCTTCTCTCTGAGCTGGGAGAACACTCAGCAATTCCTGCCTCTGCTGGGGGGGACAGGAAGGAGATGAGTTTTAATTCACGTTTGAGATTGGAGTCACAGGCCACGTGACCCAAGAAGTCCGGGAATTAGGCTGAGATCCTACTCAGGGAGCGGCTCTGTGAATGGTGGGAGTTTCTGGGAGGGTAGAGATGACATAGAATAGCTGGCTGTTAGGGAATTGTCAAAAGCCGGTCGGTAAAGCACTCTCGGAACAAGTCCTCAGGTTCTTTGTTTTCGGAGGGGAGTTTGTGCTATTTCACACCAGCCAGTCTTTTCGCGTGTCATCCTTAATAACCATCAGATACCAGGACTCGGCAGCATGGAGGGATCACACACGAGGGTGGAAGCCTTTAGAGGCTCGCTGCCAAACCAGCTGAGCTAATGGCCTGAGCCTTGTGTGTGTTTGACAGTCAGGGACAGGCTGCTCATTGGGTGCCGTGGAAACCTAGTGATAAATTCTGTGCTGGTGGCCTTATTAGTATGCATGTGTGTGGACTCCAATCAGATAAGGGGCCGGGAAGTGTTATGAAACCCGGCGAGAAGTGGGCCAGCTGAGCCTGATTAGTATTGATTGGAATTTCTTCCCGCCAATTAATCTGCTTATTAATGTCGATGTTTGGAGTCTCTGTTTTCATAGGAGCAGCCATCTTTGTTCTTTCTCTCTTTCACCCTTCCTTCCACCTGATTGTTTTGTTTTGTTTTGTTTTTCAGTGGCAATTTTCATTTGAGAAAGTAATTTGTGAGTGAGGACTCAGCACTTGCACTGTAGTCTGCAGAGAATTTGGTCTTTCAACTCTCTTGCTCCTCTTCTCTCCTACCTTGTCTTTTTGTTCCCCTTATTTTATTGAAGTATAATTGATTTAGAATGTTGTGTTAATTTCTACTGTACATCAAAGTGATTGAGATATATACACATACACACATATATGTTCTTTTCCAATATGATTTGTCACAAGATATTGAGTATAGTTCCCTGTACTATACAGTGGGACCCTGTTGTTTATCCTATATGTGATGGTTTGAATCCGCTAATCCCAATCCGTCTCTCCCCACCCCTTCCTCTTGCCCCACCTCGGCAAACCCAAGTCTGTTCTCTGTGTCTGTGAGTCTGTTTCTCTTCTGCAGATAAGTTCATTTGTGTCATAGTTCAGATTCCACATATAAGTGGTATCATATGGTATTTCTTTCTCTTCCTGACTTCCCTAGAGTATGATCATCTCTAGGTCCATTCATGTTGCTGCAGATGACATTATTTCATTCATTTTTTTTTTTTTATGACTGAGTAGTATTCTATTGTAGATAGGTACCATATCTTCTTTATCCATTCACCTGTCAACGGACATTGAGGGTGCTTCCGTGTCTCGGCTGTTGTAAACAGTGCTAAAATGAACACTGGGCTACCTGGATATTTTCAAACGATAGTTTTCTCTGGATCGACGCCCAGAATTCCTGCCACTACTACCCTGTCTTTTCCCTGCTGGTCTGTCGCTCTCAGGAGGCGTTGGGGATAGAGTGGCCTGGGGAGGAGGGCAGCGGCTGCAAGTCACAGTGCCACCAACCACCTCCTCGTGCCACCTAGCCTTCAGAGGGAGTTTCCCCTTAAGTGGCATTTTTTTTCTGGATTTCTTAAAATAAGTAGCCCCCCTAAACTTTCTATAGTTTGACTCCATCTTTGCTAAAATGGCCATTCTACTAGGTCGTGCTGTGTCCTTTTTGTTTATCACTGCATGCCTTATCTACGGTCACCCCTAGACACTGGTAAGTGCATGAATATGTAGAAGCATCCAGTCCCACCCCTTTTCCCACTTCTCCCCACTGGGATGCTGAGGGTTGCCCCTCCTGCCATCTTGCCAACACATGGTGCCCCTTCCTCTCATCACCTCCCTACCCCTGCAGATCCTTTCCTTCCACTTAGACACATGTAGACCATCCTGCGGGCCCAGAAGCAGTCCAGAGCCCGACACGGCAGCTCTGCCTTTGTGCCCACGTTATACTGATTGCAGTTTGGCCGATGTTGTTGATTAGCTCTTTGAGTTGAAAACTGGAATTGAAGAGACCCAAGACTGTGGGATCTCACTTATTTGCCCCCAGATAGCAACTCATTGACCACAGATTTTACCCCTAAACTGGCCAGTCACTCGCAAATGGGTATAATTTGTTCTAGGAGAGTAAGTATATCAGACTTACCGTAATTCAGTACCACCAGAAAAACGGCTCAAAGTCCATGACCTCCTGCGGGCCCAGACAGGCATGCCGTCTTTTTACATGGGGAAGGGGGCAGCATCATGGCTGCAGGGGCCGAGGACCCGAATGCCCGTGAGGTTTCCTGTAAACTGTGCTGGTCATCGCCCACACTCAGTGTGTGCTGAAGGAGTGTGGAGAAAGCCCAGTGACACCAAAGACTTTTAGATGACAGAGACCCCAGGAAGAGAGGCTCTATTTTCTTCGAAGTAGATAGTTCATTGAAGGAGTAAAGTACTTTGTGTTATTAACTGACATTTAGCAAATTGCTGGATAAATGATAAAGAAGGTCTTTCTTATGAGTCAGGGACTGGATCATTATAGTAAATACCCCTGCAAGTGTCAGAGTTTCCTTGGATGACAGATGAATCCAAAATGAGCCAGCTTCCCACCCTGCCTTTTCAACTGCACAATCCCTGGTTCAGAGAGTTGAAAAGTTTTGTAATCTTGCTAGTGTAAAGATCATAACCCAGATCACGTTTCTGAATGACTGTCTCCTGCTTTGGTGGTAGATACCAGAGAGAGGGCCCGTTATTTGTTGGCTGCTGTCAGAGAGGAAGTGGGTGAGGTATTAGCTGATTTGGCCGATGGTGTTGATTAGCTCTTTGAGTTGAAAACTGGAATTGAAGAGACCCAAGACTGTGGGATCTCACTTCATGTTATGAAGTGAACAGGAGTTTTCGGCAGAGCAGACCAGGTGACACTGTCCCCATGAGCTTCCAGACACATCTCCTAGGACGGCCAGAAGAGCAGTCTTCCTACTTGGCCTTCACCTGTGTCTCAGGCAAGTGTTTACACTTCTCATGGACCTGAGTTTGCAAGGAGTTTTTTCTTCAGTTTAGGAGATGACAATGGTTGATTCCCCTTTGTATTTGGGGGTAATAATTCACCAAGGGCTTCCTTGGTGAAGTCAGTAAAGAATCTGCCTGCAATGCAGGAGATCTGGTTTCAATCCTGGACCGGGAAGATCCCCTGGAAAAGGAAATGGCAACCCTCTCCAGTTTTCTTGCCTGGAGAACCCCCATGGACATAGGAGCCTGGTGGGCTGCAGTCCATGGGGTTGCAAAGAGTCAGACATGACTGAGCGACTAAACACATTAATATTACAGAAAGAATCAAGATAATGGGACCTTTAGCTGAAGGCCGATGACTTTGTTTTGCAGAATGTTTGCTATAGTTGGAGTTCTCCTGCCTGGATGACCCTGCGTTTATTTCTCTTTTTCCTTTTTTTGAACACAAAGGATGCATTTGTCTCAAAGGCCAGACGTTTGCCCCTGCCAGGACTTGTCTTTGGGTCTGTGTATCTCTGTCTATTGGCCTGAATGGTTTGTAATGTTTAGTGATTCTGGTGGGCGAATTGCTAGGAAAAAAGAATAGGGAAGGGAGAGAGAGCTGTCTGGCGTTAGGAAAAGGAGTTAGTAATTTTTCTTGCTGCTTCTGATTAGTTTTGAGGTATTCCCGGTTGAAAGAGCTTACATGTTTTGGCAAAGTGAGGAGGGAAAGGACTTTCTTTTCTGTGTGGCTGAACAATATCTGCTCTTTTCTTCATAGCTGCAGAGCAGCTCTGTAGGAAAGAGGTTCTTTGCAGGATTAGATGTCTATAGGTTGGGGTCAGATGGTTGGTATGTGGTTTATTAGGGTATCCTTAGGAAAGATGCCCAAAGAAATTGAAACAGAAGGCTATGTTCTGTCTTGGCCTCAGATTAGTTGCAAGGATGAGAAGTATATAAGATACTTTCTGGGCTGGAAGTAGTCAGGAGCCTGCATCTGTAAAGTTTCTGTTTGTTTCATAAGGATGTCCGGTAGTAACTCATGAATGGGATAACATCTAACTTGGAAGACTCCTCTTCAGCCAGTTCATTGTTAGTCAGTTGATAGAAATCCACCTGCAATGTAGATCATCTGGATTCAATCCTTGGGTCAGGAAGATCCCCTGAGAAGGGAATGGCTACTCACTCCAGTATTCTTGCCTGGAGAGTTCCATAGACAGAGGAAGCCTGTCCATGGGCTGTAGTTCATGGGGTTGCAAAGAGTCGGACATAACTGAGCAACTAACACTTCCACTTTCAGTTGATAGGAATTTTCTGAGCATTTGCTGTGTGCTTTGCACTCTGATGGATGTCATAGGGAATAAAGACGTATAGACATGATTTGTGCACCCAAGAAGTGGACAGATCCTTGTTCAAGATACCGATTAGCATATAGTAAAGAGTAGTGATGGACTTCCCTCATGGTCCAGTGGTTAGGATTCTGCACTTCCATTGCTGGAGGCTCAGGTTCAATCCTTGGTCAAGAAACTAAGATCCCACAAACTGGGCAGCATGGCAAAAAAAAAAAAAAAAAAAATGCCAGGAAAGAGTAGTTCACAACACTGTGTCATCTATGCATGCATGCTAAATCACTTTAGTCGTGTCTGACTCTTCGTGACCCCATAGACTGTATCCCGCTGGGTTCCTCTATCCATGGGATTTTCCAGGAAAGAATCCTGGAGTGGGTTGCCATACCCTTCTTCAGGGGATCTTCCTGACCCAGGGGTTGAACCCATGTCTCCTGCGGCACCTGCATTGCAGGCAGATTCTTTATCGCTGAGCCATCAGGGAAGCCCCGTGTCATCCATAGTGCAATTCTAAATTACGTCATCAGACTCAGCCGTGCTTTATTTTTTCACAGAAAGTATTATTAATTTTGTTAATAAAAGTGTAATCAAAATTATAATGGATCAAAGTATATCGCCTATTCATTTGTCTACCTTTTTAAGTGTCCTCCACAAGAATCCTTCATGAGAGCAGAGGCCCTGTCTCTTCTTTCACGATTTTAGATAAACAATTTAATCTCTGTCTGCTTGGTCCATATTCGGCACTCAGTAAAAGATCTGTTGAAACAAAGGAGTGGACCCTAAGTGCTAGAGCAGAGGTTTGCCAGAAAAGGTCGATGTGAAGCAGGATTTAGTAATAGGTCTAATCTTTACTTTCACTGAGCACATAGTACTCTGCGTCCACTGTACATAGCTTTTAGCTCACTTTGCACGGTTAACGCTGATGTTTGGAATAGTAGAGCTGGAGATTTGTATCCAGGCCTCTCTGGCTCCTAAACCCCCATCTTCCTGCTACATGATGCTGCCATCCACAAAAATGGCCACGTCTTCCCTCCTGCCCCCCGAAGGTCCAGGAGACCGCAGGTCAGAGACAGAGGTGCTCGACCAGGATTTAAGTTGATCGCCGTGCTGTGCTGGCTGCTCTGCCGTGACTTTTGCAGATGGTGTTCCTTCTTTTGACCTTTTAGTCATTTTGCTGCCCAAGAAAATTAAGATTTTTTTTTGATGATAAAGTTGAAACAATGTATTCCAGACTCCATAGCTTATTATCTGAGAAATTATAGCATTTCTCCCCAGAAATATATCTAATGAGGCCCAGAACCTGATTAGTCTGAAATAATTTGGGTAGTGGTCAGGAGAGCTAGGGCTTTAGTCCACTATGACATTAGAAGGTCCCACAAGGCTCTTTGGTGGGACCCAATGTTTGTTTCTTTTGGTTTGACCACCTCATAGCTCTGTAAAATGTTCCTGTTCTTTTCCTGTCTCATGAACCTTAAAATCATGTGAAAATGGAGGTATTCGGTCCTCCAGTTTCTCTCTGGCACCATTTTAGGAACCAAGCCCCACCTTTGAACTGGTATTTAGTTCTTGAAGATTAAATATAAAGTGAAGTCGCTCAGTCGTGTCCGACTCTTTGCGACCCCATGTACTGTAGCCTACCAGGCTCCTCCATCCACGGGATTCTCCAGGCAAGAATACTGGAGTGGGTTGCCATTTCCAAAGATTAAATATAGTTCTTGCTTATTCTCTTTTAGAAATGTGAACAAAGAAGAAAAAGGTGAGAGTGTATCTGACATCTTGCCTCTCTCATGTATCATATCATATCATATATAGCTATCTCTTGCATCTCTCATACTTTGTTGGTTTCCCCCAAATGTAATTATTCTGAGACATGTTTGTGGTGCAGAACACTTAACTATAGTTTAGAAAGAGCCAGTGGCAAGGGGACAGCAGTGGCATCATCAGGTAGCATGAGCAGAGGGCAGCATGGTGGATACACTTTTTCCTTTTTCTTTTTGGTTTTGAAGGCTTGCAGATTAAGAAATGCTAAACTGGGGGGAAAAAAATGCTAAACTGTGAGCCGTACTGACCGTGGAGTTGGACGGAAGCTATCTCAGCCCACTCGGGCTCCTGCAGCAGCATACTATAGACGGAGTGGATTGTAAATAGCAGAAACTGATTTCTCCCGGTTCTGAAGGCTGGAAGTCTGAGATTCAGGTGGTGCCAGCATGGTCAGGTTCAGGTGGGGGCCCCTTAAAATTGAAGATTCCTGGCTTCTTACTGTGTCCTTGCATGGTGGAAAGGGCAAAAGAGCTTCCTTTTGTAAGGGCACTAATCCCATTCCTGAGGGCTCCACCCTCTTCAGCTAATCACCTCCCAAATACCACCTCCTAATTCCATCATGTTGGAGATTAGGATTCAACATATGAATTTAGGGAAGAGAGAAATCAATCCGTTGCAGAGGTTAATGATTACTGAGGGCAGATTCTCTACAGGATTCTTTCATATAGCTTTTCTCAAAGAATTGAGAGAAATATGGTGACATGGCCACCTCCTTTCCTAGTTTAAATACAGACTCACTTGCTAGCCTCTAGTCCCCAGGTAATTCCTGGCCTATTCCTTCTTTTGAATTTTGTTATGGCCTCTGGGTGATCATGGGCTACTTTGGGGGGCAGAGGGACAATTGGTTTAGTCATAAAGAGTTTATAGGATTAAAAGACTAAGAAATGCTTAAAAGTAAGACTGTTCATGATTTTGAAATATGAGCGAGGCACTTAATCGTTCTGTACTCATCTTGCATAAATTTTGTATAAAGGAGTTACAGGTGAAGCAGTTGAGCTATGAGCTAACATGGTATGGTGACAAGATGTCAGTTGCAGAGATAGTTCTGAGTCCAACTCTAAACTCACTGGGTGGTTTTCCTCATCTGGAAAATGGGGAGTTTTTAAGTAACCTGATAGGCTTAAATGTGGCAAGTGCCCAGCCGGGTGGCTGGCATATGGAAGGTGCTGGATGAATGCTCATTCTTGCCCCACTTTCAGAGCTATTCACACTGCCTTACCCCACTGTCTCTTTCAATGTGTGTTTTGTCTGTCAGTCAAGTTGTCAGTTCCATGGGGGTAGGGATTGTGACTCTAGCGTGCTTTTATTTCTCATTGTGCGCAGTACAATGCCTGATACCCAAAAGCCACTTAATAAATCCTTAATGAAGGCTCCCTTACAGACGGTGGAACGAGAGCTCTCTGGCGCTGTGACATTTTCATGGAGACACTGTTGTAGCGTGTGTGTCTCAAGCACTTAGCCCAGTGCCGGGTGCATAGAGGGTGCCCAGAGTAGGGGATGAATGCGTGAATGAGGCAGAGATGAACTGAATATGGTGAAGTTCATCATATTAAATCAGCCACTACAGAGCACAGGCATTGCAGGGACTAATGAAGCCTAATTACAGGATTACAGCTCACAAATATCATGCAATAAGCCAGTTCAATTTTAGGTAGCTATTGAACGCTTAGGAGATTGGGAATTTACTGCTATTTCTAGAACACCCTTTAGTGTACAATATACTAGCCATACAAATCATGTAAACACTAATTAGAGAGGGTCCTTGGCAATAATGTGTGTTTTTTCTAATCTGAATTGTTGACGTTTGGGACTCCCACTTACCAGCTTATTAAGGAATGTAATGCTCATAAAGAAGAGTGCTTTGTAGAAGTTCTTTTGAATCTGATCACGAAGGGTGAAGAGGGTGGGGGTGGGTGTAGAATTCTGAAGTTGCTGTGCATGTGATGACATTAATTCTTTGGACAAGGAGCAGGCTGCTTTGTTTTCTCTTTAGTGTCTTCTTCTCAGGTATGTGCTCCTTGTCACCACTGCCATCAGACATTTGTTGGGCGCTTGCTGTATGCCCAACACTGTTCTGAGCTCTTCACTCTCCAATTCCAGCTGATCTTTATGACATGTCTACATAAAGTGGGTCTTATTACCTTCATTCTACCAGTCAGGACCCTGAGACTCAGAGCCTCACAACTATTAAGATTGTTGAAAAAGTTTGAATCATCATAACTAGACACAAACACATCTTTATTAATTAAAATAGGAACCATTACAATCAACACATTTTTGCCAATGTGAAATAAGTTTATTGCTCTGGCATGAAAATCTGTGCCTTGGGATTCAATGAACTCTTGGAAAGCATTTTCTGCCTCCTGGTTGTGGAAGCATTTTTCCTGCCATAAGTTGTTGAGATGCTTGAAGCAGTGGTAGTTGGTTGGCAGGAGGTCAGGTGTTTATGGCAGATGAGGCAAAACTTCATAGACCAATTTGTTCAACTTCTGAAGCATTGCCTGTGTGACATGTGGTCAGGCGTTGTCGTGGAGAAGATTTGGGCCTATTCTGTTGACCAGTGCTGGTGGGAGGGCATTGCCATTTTTGGTACATCTCATCAATTTGCTGAGCATGCTTCTCAGATGTAATGGTTTGGCCAGGATTCAGAAAGCTGTAGTGGATCAGAGCAGCAGCAGACCACCAAACAGGGACCATCACCTTTTTTGGTGCAAGTTTGGCTTTGGGAAGTGCTTTGGGACTTCTTCTTGGTCCAGCCACTGAGCTGGTCATTACCAGTTGTATGCAATCCATTTTTCATCGCACATCGCAATCTGATTGAGACATGGTTTGTTGTTGTTGAGTAGAATAAGAGAAGACGACAGTTTAAAATGACATTTTTTTTTTTGCAGTCACTTTATGAGGCACCCACTTATTGAGCTTTTTCACCTTTTCAGTTTGCTTTAAATGCCAAACGAACATAGGATGGTCTACGTTGAGTTCTTTGGCAACTTCTATAGTCGTAAGAGGATCAGCTCCAGTGATTGCTCTCAGCTGGTCATTGTCAACTTCCAATGGCCAACCGCTGCGCTCCTTTTTATCTTGAAGGCTCTCGTCTCCTTTGCAAAACTTCTTGAACCACCACTGCACTGTATGTTCTTTAGCAGTTCCTGGGCCAGATGTGTTGTTGCGAGTTGTCTCTGCTGCTTTACAACCCATTTTGAACTCGAGTAGGAAAATCACTTGAATTTGCTTTTGTGTAACATCATTTCCGTAATCTAAAATAAATATAAAATACACAGCAACTAATCAGTCGTTAGTGAAAAACATAAAGTGAGAAATGCACATTAAATTGATGTACAACTTTACCACATTTATTTAAGAGTATGTTCCAATAGCAAACAGCAAGGTTCAACAATGCAAAACCGCAATTACTTTTGCACCAATGGAATAGTAAGTGAAGGTGGGATTAGAAGCCAGGGGAAGAGCCATGCTTTCAACCACTGTACTTTAAGGCCTCTCCTTATTTCACTGCCCTGGGATCAGGTAATTCTGCCTGTGGGAAGCTTCTAGAGGGGATAAGGATGTCTCCTGGGCTTTTGGGGGTATAGATATAAGTAACAGACTGGGTCTCAACACTTTGGCATTCAAGTGTACTAAAGAAAGTGAAGCAATTGAAAACTTGTGTAGTAATAAACATTTAAGAATAGCAGAAAAACTGTGAAGTCAGGGGTTGCCCTTTGGGTTTGGCAGCTGAATGATTTAATCTGGGAAGGATTTGAAAAGTGAAGCTGGGGTGAGTAGGTGAGTGGAAGGCAGTTTCTCAGAGAGTGAGTGGGCAGGTTTCTTCAGCTCTGCAGAGAGGGAAATGCAGGGAGCGCTTCTCCCGGGTCACCTCCCGAGGGTGTCTGTGGCCAGTGGCTGCCGGAGAGGCAGCTGGGGGCTTCTTCTCGCCCTGTGGTAGTGCATTGCAGCCTCTGCACGACAGATCCAGCTCCCAGCAAAGGTGTGAAGGAGCGAGTTTGGTCTTGGTGCTTCTCTGTCTTTTTTCCTTAACCCTTCTTTCTTCTTTTCTTTGCTCTCACGTGGGTCTTCACCTGGGCAAAAAGTCGTTTTCCCAGCAGTACCCCTCACCAGAGCCCTCCCCATTTCCCTTGCCATTGATGAGTATAGCAGAGCATCGTCTGTGCATCGTCATCTCTGGTACCTGTTCTGTGTGGGGCTGGCTAGCTGACTGTGATGGATGAACCCACAGTCACTGGTAGTTTTGTCAATGAGTCAGTGCAGCCCCTCCCCCCAGCTTCGCACGAGTGCATAGAAGTCTGCGGAGAGAGCCCCCCGAGAAGTTGCTGACACGTTCAGAACGAGGCAGAGTGAGAAGCCTGCAATGGAGACGGAGAAACAATGGCTCTGGGGGTAAAAGGAAAACGGAGAGTGGTTTCACTGGAGCCAAGGGAGGAAAGAATGTGAGTAAGGAAGGTGAAAACGCAGAAGGATGCTCGTGATAGATTAGGTCAATCAAGTACTTTCCTAAAGTGGTACATATGAGTATTTATGGAAAAATGTCATAGAGGACGTAGACAAAAAGGTCATTGGTGGTGGTTCCTGGATTTTTTATGTATCTCTTTCCAAATTTTCTATTATGAATATCAGTAAAATTATAAAAGAGGAAAATGGAAGGCATAAGCAATGCCAAATGTAACAGACAACTAAGAGAAAGATGTAAATGTAGCCATTGGCTTTGGCAGTCTGGAGGCTGTTAATGACCTTGACAGACGTTGTCTGAATGGAATCTGGAGGGATAGTCCGATTGCTACCAGTTCAGGAGCAAATGGGATGGGAGGGCTGTAGACTGTTCTTTCAAGGATTTTGAAATACTTGACTGTGAAAAAAGTAGTTGGGATCAAAGGTGAAGAACTAGACGTTGTGGGGTAAAAGAAAGGTGTTTATAAAATACCAAGGATTGAAATATGTCTTTGTGCTAAGGAGAGAAGCAGGTCCATTAAGCTGATAAGGATACAGGGTGACTGATGGAGCATGGTACCCTGGGAGGCAGAAGGGTATAGAACAAAAGAGCAGAGTTAGTCTCAGTCATGGAAAGGACATCTCTTAACTGGATGAATGAATGAATAGGTACCAGCAGAGATCAGAGTGTGTGTGGTTAGAATAGGGTATTCTTATATGATGGTCCTGACTTTCTCAGAGACAGAGTAGGTTCAGACTGGTGTGAGTGAGATAAGGCTGGCTTGGAGTAAATGTCACAGTGGGCTTCATCATTACAGTAGGTTAGATGTAAGTTCTATGAGGGCAGTTTTCTGTGGCACATTCCTCAATGCCGCCTCTGCTAATCATAGTACCTGGAATATAGTAAGTTTTGGTGGTGTTATTTACTCGCCAAGTTGTGTCCAACTCTTTTATGATTGCATGTAGTGTATAGCCCACCAGGGTCCACTGTCCCTGGTGTTCTCCAGGCCAGAATACTAGAGTGGGTAGCTGTTCCCTCCTCCAGGGGATCTTCCCAGCCCAGGGAGGGAACCCATGTCTTCTGCCTTGCAGCTGGATTCTTTACCACCGTACCACCTGGGAAGCCCAATATAGTAAGTACTTAGATTATATTTGCTGATGCTATGAATATATGGTTAGAAAAAGAATGTGGTATTCCCACTCAAGTTCTTCGTGACTCAGGTCATTCCATGCAGTCTTTTCAGATATCACAGTCCCAGGGGGAACACAGACAAATGCGAAACTGTCTCAATAAAGGGAAACTACAATTTGGAACTGGGTGTAAAAGAATGAATAAAGAAGCTGAGGATACGTTGTGTCCAAAGTCAAGCCTTTTGAAAGAGATGAGAACCGTCATCAGGCGTTGTGACAGACTGCCGGTTGAAGACCGGGTACCCACATTCCATATTGCTTCCGAGAGGATAACAGTGGTCAACAGTGAGAAGTATAGAGAAGCACGCTGTCTCTTAAGTTGTCCTAAAAGGGTGGAAAAGACTGTTTCAAAAAGCCATGACTTCTCAGTCACTGAGAGTGTTGAGGTGCAGGCAGATGATTTCTGGTTGTGGGTATTGTTTGGGGGTCCATACACAGACCTCTCAGATTCTTCTGGTTTCCAGGGTCCTTTGTGCTAACAGGAGGGGAGCAGATTTATTGAGTAGGGGTGCATGCGATTTTTGTCATCTCGTTGTGATTTGGACGCTTTTCTAGAACTGTCATGCTTTGCAGCAGCAAAGATAATTTAGGTTCACAGAAATGACTGAGGCACTAAAAAATGCAGAGGTGATGTCTAAATCAAATGAAATACTGTAGGAACGCTCTGAACCTAGTGATTGACACCTGTTAGGGACTCAGTAGATAGGTAGTATTTAATCTAATACTTCTTAACTATCTTTTTAATGTTACACTTACAGGTTATTTATACCTCATATCCATAGTTATCGTGGGGAAACCACTTTGATCCATTGAAAAGAGCATGCATTTTGGAAGCCCGTCTGAATCTCCTTACCACTCCCCCATTAGCTGTGTTTCTTTTCATCTTTCAGACAGGTCAGATTGATCCCCTGTGCTTTTCACCAGTTGGTCCCCACTTGAGAAGGAGCCTGGGGAGCAAAATCAGATTCTGACAGTCTACATCTTTCTCCAATGCTTGGGATGTAACTATTTCCCGGGATGGATGATCATGTTAATATCCAGTTCCACGACTGACATGTTTGGACTTCTTAGGACTTTCTTGTATGAATGGTGGCATTTTTAATCTACAGAAGACTCTGGCTTTTGTGACAGATGTTGGGTGTTATCCTTAGACTGTCTCTGTAAGATGCCAGCTCTTAAAATCCTAACCTCTCAGTGTGCACTCAAGACTTCCTTCAATTACCACAGCATCTTTTGAATAAGCAGCATCGTCTGGACGTCATCCGGGCAGCTCTCGCTGCATTAAGGGGAACATCCTTGTGGGACATAGTTTCCCGGGCATGGGATGGTATTCTTGCTTTGTTTCCGTAAGTGTTGCACTGGCGTGGCTTTGTTGGATGCTGCTGCAGATTTATTGTCATTCCTGCCTAGACTCAAGCATTCTCAGTTTTCCCTCCCAGTGGCCAAACTTAAAAGACATCATGTCTGGTAAGGGGTGGTGGCTCATAATCATGATAAATGAGAGGCGGTTGAAACAGTTCTGTCAAAGCTGATTTGTCAGAGTGCTGATTTCAGTCCAGTGAGGGAGCATGAGGGAGCAGCCTCTTTATTACCACCGGCAGCCATTTCTCTTTGATTCTTTCTAAAACAGCACTTCGGCTCCTGAGACCTTTATTTTTTTTCTTCCCGGAAACAGTCTTCAGTGGCAGTGTTTTTGATAGGGGTGCCTGTAGACCTGTTGGCATTTTCTCCTATTTCTCTTCCTTTCTAGGCATTGGATCCCATGTATGGCCACCTCTGCTGAACATTTTATTACCAATGGCTGCTACTTGTTAAGAAAATTGAGAGTGCTTAGGTTTGCATTGACAAAGCAGATACATTGTGAGGTAGGGGGTGGAGGTGGTGTAAATTTTCTCTTAGGAAAGGGTTTGTCACCTTGAGTCCAGATTCACTGCAGGTTTCCTTCAGATAACTCTCTCCCTGTGCATTTTGCGTTAATTACTAAGTTAGCTTCATGGCAGCAGAGGGGTGGGGAAGTAGGACTCTCAGAGCATAAGCTATGGTTTTAGGAGCTCTACGTCCTGAAAACCCATGAGAGAAGACAGATCTTTCTGTTTTAGCAGAGAGCAGTAGCAAAACAGCACATTGTCGTAATTGGTCATAACCCTTCAAGAACATTCGTGCCTATGTCCCAAACGCTTCAAACTATAACACACGTACCTCACCCCTAGGGGTCCCCTAGCCCTGGGACTTTTACCAGTTGTAAATCAAGGCCTAGAAAAAAGACCCTCGCTGAAATCTGCGACCCTGGCCTCCCCATCCACCTTCCACTCTCCTCTGTGCTCTGAGGCAGTGTGTGTGTGTGTGTGTGTGTGTGTGTGTGTGTGTGTGTGTGTGTGCCCATTCACGCATGTCCAACAGTGACCTCCTCACTACTTCTCTTGTGGCCAAAATACACACTGGACTTGGAAGTGATATTCGTGGCAGAGGAAGCGATTTTGTTAGCAAAGTTAAACCAAACGATCTAGCCAAAGCCACACTCCCGTTGGTCTCATGAACACCCTCCCCTCACGCGCATCTAGTACCAATGAGCGTGTCCAGGGTTTCATTTGAGGCTTTTAAAGTTAATATCACAAACCTTAAACCTCCCAATTTGGGTGCTTTAATATTAAAAACATTTAACACACTGAAGTTTTGCTCTTTGGTTAAATCCCTTTTTTCTTCTGGGTAGTTCCAGCAACTTCCTGGGGAAGTTCAAGTTGGTGTGTGTCCCAACTCTTGGTCCCCTCACTTAGGGTCCCCTGTGGTTAGCGTCTGTGATTTAGCCTGACTTTGTAAATATCATCCTGCAAACCCCATAGCACTTTAAAGAAGAAAGTGGCAGAGGCAGTCAGTGAACAATGACGGTTACTCTTGAGGCCACACTTTTTAAGCTGGAGAGTTCTCTTTTGTTTATAGAGAACAACAAGGAAAAGAAGAAGGGAATGAATGAGTCAGAGAAATGAGGAGAATGAGGAAAAGAACAGGAAAAGAAGGCAGTTGATCTGGGTTTGTTAAGCACCTCCTGAGTTCAGAGTTTAGGTTAGACTTGGGGAAAATAAAGAGAAATGCTACGATTCTCTGATCCATGTCTTGACTGCAAGATGGGGAGTCCCACGTACTCTCAGACCTGATGAAGCGGCTTAGAATTGGTAAGAAATAGCACAGCAACTAATCTGAAAGAAATAACTTAGTCTGAAATGAACACCTAAATTTCGCAGAGATGAAGAAGCATCAGCCACCCACATTCAGTAGGATCAGCTAGGGAGATTTTCCTTGAAGTGAATGCTGAACCCATTTAGAAAGATCAGATGGTGAAAAGAACAGCCAGAGATCTTGTCTGATTGAGGGGTGGACTGGCATGATTGTGGGGCCCAGATGTGTGAAAGAATGAAGTTCTCTAATTGGAGTGGAGAATCTAGCTTGGAGACTCATAAGATAGAGTTTGATGGCATAGGAGGGAGTCAGCTAGAGAATGATGTTTACAAAGCCAGGCTGATGAGATTTAATTTAGGGCCTGATGCAATGGGAATCCACAGTAAGCAGGACCTCTTTGTCAGACTGGATGCTTCTGAGGACAAAGAATTGGCCTCTCCTTTGCCCAAGCAGTTCACTTCTGCTTTGCCTGGTTGGCCAACCTACCATGTCAGCATGGCAGTGTGGAGTTCACACCTGTCAAGACTGTGGGCCTGCCTCCGTGGGGCCCTGTCTGGCCTGGCTGTCTCAAAATCATCACACCACAAACCCAGAAGAAGATTGAAACGCTTCAGCCTCCAGCCAGGCATTTCTTGAGTGCACTTGTGTTCGGAGCACGTCCTTCTGGAGACCCCTAGGGCATTGTGCCAGCACAGTCGTTTTTGAGTGGTACACGTTTGTTTCATAGTGAACCTCTTCCTAACCGCGGTGATAAATGAGTGAGAATATTAGGACCTGCAGGGGAGGGGGTGAGAGGCAGGGATCAGAAGGGAGCCTCGGGAGACGCGGTACAGTTGCTGATAAGAGGGGCCGTGTGCCCCAGACATTGGTAATGTGGACCCTGGGTTTGGGATCTGCTGATGGAGCAAAGGTTGAGAAGTGGGTTAGGAGCAGGGAGGGACGTGATCTCTCCTCTCAGCCCCCTCTCTCAGCGAGACAGGGAAACACACATACCTACATCCTGCAGACATCCGAGTTTGCCCCACCCAAACCGCTGGCTCCTTGTACCCTGCCTCGTTTAATCTGATAGCTGCTTTCAGCATCCTCTCAGGAGGAAGGTGGGAAGACGGGCAGGCAGCCAGGAAATCTGGTGGTTATTAAACTGAGGCTTTGAGGACCTTTTTATTAGCGATGAGACTCAGCTCCACAGCAGTAAAGAGAACAGGCTCCCACTCTCTCTCCTCTGCTCAAACCTCCCAAGAATCTGTTTTATATGGTGTTTATTTGTAACCCGAAATAGACGTGGGCCCGGGAGCCCTGGGGACTGCCGAGGCTTCAGCGTGCTCTCAAGCAAAGAGGGTCAGCAGCCCCGAGGGGGCAAGTAGCGCTCCGCTTCTGTGCTCCCCTCCCCCAGGCCTTCCCGTCCCTCATCTGTGACTGCAAGCTCGTTTTGAAGGATGGCGTCTTAAGGACTTGCTTGGTTTTTCAGTCTCTGTATGTGAGGACTGTGATATTGTGAAGACTCATGCATCACTGAGACTCTAACCTCTTGGAACATTAGTAAGTGCGTAAGCACTCAGTCGGTCACGTCTGACTCTTTGCAACCCCATGGACTGTATGCAGCCTGCCAGGCTCCTCTGTCCATGGGATTCTCCAGGCAGGAATACTGGAGTGGGTTGCCATCTCCTTCTCTAGGGGATCTCCCGACCCAGGGATCGGCAGGCAGATTCTTTTAACAGTGCACCACCTGGACAGCCTTCTGGAACATTAGTAGCCAGCTTTTGAATGGGTTGAATGAGTCACCTGAATAGTATTGATACTTTCTGGCGCTGCTCAGGCGGCAGTCCCCCATTATAAGGAAAGGACCTGGTCATCTGCCTCTTGTATCTGCAGATAAGAGGGGACCAGAGTGGAGGGTCTACGATGATTAGAAGGTGAGATGTTGATAATGGACCAAGTTGCAGTAGAAGCTACTTTACTCTGACCTGCCCGCACAGCCTCTACAGGCTCCTCTGTAGCCAGTTTCAGGTTTGGAGAGCAGCTGGCTGTCCTCTGGGTTAAGCTTAATCAACAGGTCTGTGTGCATGTTGAATCCATAAACTTTGAAGGGAAATGGAATATGTCCCCGCCCCCAAAGATGCCATTTTGGCACATGGATTATTCTGAGCCGAAGGCAATCAAGACCCGGTTGACTCAGGAACAACTTTTCCCTCTAACTTAACTATCTGAAAGAATTTGGATAGGTGGATTGTACCAGAAAAAGAGCTATTACCAGAGAGAATGTATTTATCTGAGAGACCATCTGCAGGGCAGGGTAAGCTTCTAAATGCCAAACATCTGCACTTGTGGTCCTCGTGTGAATTCTCTTTCTGCACCTGGAAGTCCCAGACCCCATCCCATTGCTCAGTTCTGGGTATTCCTTGACTCTCATTGTCTTGTGGACTCCCCAACACATGTAATTAAATTTGTTTTTCTCTTATTAATCTGCGTTATGTCACTCTTATTGTTACACCAGCCAAAGAACCTAGAAGAGTAAGAGAAAAAATTTTCCTCCCTTCTAACTTCATCCCCTTAGCACTAAGTGACCTGGTTCTAATGGAGGCGTATTTCAGGCTAATGGTTTTAAGTGAAAAGCATCCCTGAGCAGGCAAGCCCAGGGGTCTTGATGTCTTCATGTGGTTATGAAGAATATAGGGATGCTCATCATTATGATAATGGGCATCTTGTTTTTTCCTGAATGCAAGTGCGCATACTTCCATTGATAGGAGTGTTACAGTCTCCAGATTCCTTACCCCACATGTATTGTATTAGCTGACCTTTACAGCAGCTCATGTTTGAAGGTGATTTTAGCCCTCCCAGTATGTGTTCAGTGTACAGACTTAAACGAAGCAGGCTTCTTGACAAGGTCATGGTTACAGGAACTGGTAAGTGGCGAGCAGGACCAAGGCCGCGTCTCTAGCTACCAAGCGCGGCCTTCCTGCTTGACCCCTGCTTTGCTGCTTTTGGGGCTTGGGCTTGGTCTAGTGGGGTAAGGACAGCGGGGCTGAGCCCTTCATGATCTTTCAGCCTCTTCTGCAGAGGGGGCGGTAGAGTTTTGGGGGAGCTGGAGTTTGGGTTTTGGTTTATGAGGGTAGAATTGAATCTTTCTCTAGGATGGAAGTTACAGGCTTGGGTTCATCAGCACAGTACTTCAACCCAGTGAATTACTGGCTTTGTGAAATGAAAAGGTGAATTTTTTTTTAAAGGGTGTTGGCATCTAATGAGATGAACCTAGAGCTTTACATGTAGACTGAATATGTTCATGCATTCATGCTCAGTCATGCAGTTATGTCTGACTATGCGACCCCATGGATTGTAACCGCCAGGCTCCTCTGTCTACAGGATTCTCCAGGCAAAAATACTGGCACGGGTTGCCATTTCCTCCTCCAGGGGATCTTCCCAACCCAGGGATCGAACTCACATCTCCTGCATTTGCATGTGAATTCTTTACCGCTGTGTCAACTAAATATAGCTGGAGTTTAATCCCTGTTTTATAAATTCCATAGTATTCTGTTGCAAAATGGGACATAGCATTTTTAAATAGGAAGTTTTTCAGAGTTACACGTGGAACTTTGATCTTTCAGTAAAGATGTTGGGAATTAGCTCGGCTCAAATGTGCCCTCTGCTTTGAAAGTGACCTCTCTTTTAGCCTTCTGGAGAGGTTAAGGTTTGAGTTGTCTGTTAACCAACTGCTGTATGTGCTTAGTCACTCAGTCGTGTCCGACTCTTTGCGACCCATGGACTGTAGCCCGCCAGGCTCCTGCCCATGGGGATTCTCTAGGCAAGAATACTAGAGTGGCTTGCCATGCCCTTCTCCAGGGAGAGCAGCTCTAAACAACACAAATTTATTCTCTTGCAGCCCTGGAGGTCAGAAGTCTCAGATGGGTCTATACTAAAGGGCTATAATCACAATGTAGCCGAGCTGCGTTCCTTGTGGAGTCTTTATGTAAGACGTTTTCCTTTTCCAGTTTTGCTAGCTTTTACTTATTAAAATTCCATTATGATATGTACTGGGTAGAAAGATATTAAAAGTGAATTATATTTTCTGCATGTACCTTTCTTTGAGAACTTTTAATAGTAAGTATATAGCTCACTTTGGGAAAACTAAACACCAGTCCTTTGTCCATCAGCTAGAGGATGAGGCTTTGACTGGTGGATCATCATCACAGGCTTTGACTGGTGGAGAACTCAGATGTAGGCCAAGGCCAAAGCTAGAGCCAGACTCGGGTCACGGGAGCCACTGCCCCTGAGAGCTGGGTTTCGGGCACCTCTGCAGAGAACTCTAATCCAGAACTCGGGGGAAGCCCAAGTGAACCCAGGTGAAGCAAAGGTGAGGTCACCTTACTGCCAGTAGAATGCAGCCACACATCTTGCCCTTCCCAGATACTGAAGGCTCTGGCCTTTAAAGGGCCAGTCCTTGTAAGTTTTGACATCTCTTGAGGTTGGAACAGCTTTGGGGGCTGCGTGAATGGGGCTTTAATGGGGGAAGGAGGATTACAGAATGTGGTAAGACTGCAGGGTCCTTGGGGGTCTGTGTTCATTAGAAATGGGTGTCTTCTGAAGTCTCTGCCAGTAACGGGGGCAAGTCCTGATAACCCTTCCGTGTTGGCTCATCACTCAGTGTGTGTCTGGCAGTGGTGACAGTCTATCAGAAATGTGAAAAGCTATTGGAGACTATGAAAAGGTAATGAAAATCAGTGTTAGGTATGTGAATACTGTTGACTGGTAGCTAACAGTGCATGCGGGCATGCACGATATACTCACACATATCTAAAACTGCCTGAACGAAGTGTGCAGTTTAGTTGAAATGACCATCATAACAGAAGAGACATCGTCTGATGAATAACTGTTCAAATTCAGTGCTACAAACAGTTGGTTCTCTGGGTTAGAGGCTGAGAATATTTAAGAGACTTTACAGAGGAGTTGGGAAGCCAGAGAGGGTGGAGGGTGTGAAAATGGTGTGCTCAGAGGCACAGAAGTGTGAGAGCCCCATTTGTTCAGGATTTCAGGACTAGTGGGAAATAGGGTGGAAAGGTAAAGCAGAGCTGGAATAGAGTGTCAGCCCCTGCCTGCCTCATCCCAGCCAAGAAATAGATAATTGAAGATGGGAAGTCAGCAAGCCCACCTCGGCTCAGCCCGCAGGGCAGTGAAAACCAAGCTTTTCCGTGTCTTCGGTGCCTCATCCCCTTATCTTGCTGGGGTCTGGAATTCATGGCACAGGTTTGACAATAGCTTGGCAAGCCGGGAAGCTGTTGGATAAGTCCTGGGACAAAGCCTTGTGATTTTAAGAGTAATGTCTTTACCAGGTGGATTCTCACCACCCCTGTCCCAACTGTCAGACACATTCTTGAGTTTTTCCTAGTGATTATGAAGGAAACAGCTATTTTGTTTCCCCTTCACATACATCTGCTAGTCAGCAACAGTCCCCGAGTATCAACCTCTTACGCCCAACTTATTACAGTCAAGACTTTTGCACAGTGCCTGCCTGGATAAGGTGCAATCTCTGCTTGTGGGCAGAAGGAAACTGTTCAGTCTATTTTTAAAATTTTGTTTGTGTTTTGGCTGCCCTGGGTCTTGTGGTGAGCCGGCGCCCCTCTCTAGTTGCCATGTGCAGGCTTCTCACTGCAGTGGTTTCTCTTGCTGTGGAGCGGGCTCTAGAGCCTGGGCCCAATAGTTGTGGTACACGAGCTTAGCTGCTCCTCCGCGTGTGGGATCAAACCCTTGTTCCTTCCTCTGGCAGGCAGATTGCTAACTGCTGGACCACCAGAGAAGTTCCTATTTAGTCTATTTAAAACTTGAACTGTGGCTTTCTGACCCAGACCTCCTTAGTCTGTTAGTCGCTTAGTCGTGTCCAATTCTTTGCGACCCCTTGGACTGTAACCCACGGGTTCCTCTGTCCAATTCCCTTCGCCAGGGGATCTTCCTGACCCAGGGATCGAACCCGAGTCTCCTGCATTGCAGGCAGGTTCTTTACCGTCGGAACCACCAGGGAAGAAACCCTCCTTGGCCTAAACGCCTTTGTAATTCATGAGCACCTTTCTCCCTAGTAAGATTGCTTTTTGTACAGAGGATGTTTTCTTCAGTTAATAAAATACCGGTGGATGCTTCTGTGGAGACTACTTTGCAGATGTGTTTGAACAAGAGGAACATAGGACTAAAAAATGCTCTCACTGTGGTTAATAGCTTCATAGGACACAGACCTGGGGGATTCTGAAAACTACAACATTCTAGGTTCTGATTTTACCTCTTCTGTATAAAATAGGTCTGGTCATTAGTTCTTCACGAAGTTGTTGTAATGTTAGAAACAATATATATAAGAGTACCTGATATTCAGTAGAGAGTAGACTCTGTAAATAACGTCTACATTTTATATCAGTTCCTCCTCCCAAGCGGGGGTTTGCTATGTTGCGTTGATTCTGTGAGATGGTTTTAAATTAAGAAGGTGGCACAGTTGGATGACAACCACCCCAGGCCATGTTCTCTGCTAGCAGTGACCCCACGAAGCCAGTCGGGCAGGGTCAGGGGGCAGGCCTTGTGCAGACTCAAGCTCCCACAGTCGCTGATGGGGAAAAAAAATCTTTTTATTTTTGCTTTGCTGAGAAGGTGGTGCTGAATGCTTTCTTCCACTGGGAAATCACTTTCAGCATGCTGCGGATCTCAGTAAGTGGGGTCACACCACTGCTTTTCGAGAAGAGGGACACATTTCTGTTTTTATTAATCATGGAACTGACACGAGCCTGGCGGGATTTGTAAAAGGAAACAGGTTCATGCTCCTCCTTGCTGTATCCACTGCCTTCTAGAAATTAAGAGAGAGGAAGGGAGTTTTTTTTGTCTTCCAGTCAGGAGACCATAACCTCTTCTGGTTTAAAACAAGCAACCTCATGTCATTGGAGACCTGCCATTTGTGAGTTTCTGGAAGAAAAGATTCTCAGATTTTTGTCAGCTGTCATTTTTGAAGGAAAGTAGCAAAGCCACGATGCCAAGAGATGCCTAAAATAGCTGTGCATGTAATTATGGGACTATATGCTTCCTCGTCACAAGCTTGGAATTATGTTCTTTTTGGAGTTGAATCTATTATTAAGGGCCATTGATGTAGATGGACAAGGAGAGGTTTTTTTTTTTTTTTTTCTATATTGAGGTTTTCTAATATATATTCAGTTCAGTCGTGTCCGACTCTGCGACCCCATGGACTGCAGCACGCCAGGGCTCCCTGTCCATCAGCAACTCCCGGAGTTTACTCAAACACATGTCCATTGAGTCGGTGATGCCATCCAACCATCTTATCCTCTGTCATCCCCTTCTCCTCCTGCCTTCAGTCTTTCCCAGCATCAGGGTCTTTTCAAGTGAGTCAGTTCTTCAAATCAGGTGGCCAGAGTACTGGAGTTTCAACTTCAGCATCAGTCTTTCCAATGAATGTTCAGGACTGATCTCCTTTAGGGTGGACTGGTTGGCTCTCCTTGCAGTCCAAGGGAGTCTCAAGAGTCTTCTCCAACACCACAGTTCAAAAGCATCAATTCTTTGGCACTCAGTTTTCTTTACAGTCCAACTCTCACAGCGCAGCTCATTTTGATATAGTGAGATACAACAATAATCTCAACATAAATCCAGTGTTGGGTGAGAAGAGTATTAGGATTGGAATAAACTTGTTTTATAAAAACTATTATCTGCAGAGTTTCTGTAAATAGCAGTTACTCCTTATCCTTTTGAACTTGGTTTGACCACTCCATCTTTTTTTTTTTTTTAACGTGCAACCTTCTTACACACACAACTGGTTGTATGAAGTGAAGGGCAGCCTCATGGAGCGCCATGATAGAGCGGTGATTATCTTTTTGCAAGTTGGAGGCTGCAGAGGTTTGTGGTCCATTTTTTTTGCCTGTTGAGCATTCTGCAACAATAACCAAGTAGCCTCTAGGGGGCAGCGTAATGCCAGTTAAAACCCCTGTGCCTGGGGCTGTCGGCGGGCTTTTCTGACTCATAGTCCAGCCCTTCTTGGTCCATGATGCAGCATTCCCGCTTCTCCTCGACAAACTCGCTCTCTCTCTAGACCTTGCCAAGGTAGGATCTTTACCATTAAGCCTCTCATACCCTGCTCGCCTCCACTCACCCTGTTCTCTTCCGTACTCTTAAGCTCCCTTGGTCTACTTTGTGCAATATGATACAGCAAACAAGTCCCACGTCAGCTTAATGACAGAATTTGTTTGCTGTCGTTTCACAACCAGCTATACCTGTCCTTTGGGCAAGAGCAGCCTGTTATGTCTGTGTGTCTCATAATACCAGGACTTCCCTGGAGGCCTGAATAAGTCCTTGGCCACAGATGGATTATTCCTTAGTCTGTAGTGAGTGCTTGATGGGTGTTTGCTGACTTGATTGTCAAGATGGTCTTGTTTCTGCACAAGAGAAAGTATTTTCTTTGCTTCACTTGTTTCTGAAATGTGTGCATGCTCACATGCTTTCTGGTTTGTTTCAGACTGAGAAGCAAGATAGGAGGGCTTTCAAAATAAGCCCAGAGGTGCAAAGGAAAACATTAATGCTGGTGCCAGAGATGCATATTTGTATCTAGGTTCTTCCTATTCTTTCAGCCCCAGTTTTTCTCACCCAAAAAGTGGGGCTGTCTAAGCTGATCAGATAATTTACCATCTAACCTGGAGCACCTTTGAGAGTGAAGGAGGACATTTAAAAATACTGATAGTCACATAGTCCTTATTCAGTTGCTCAGTCATGTGTCCGACTCTTTGCGACCCCATGAACTGCAGCACGCCAGGCTTCCCTGTCCTTCACCATCTCCCAGAGCTTGCTCAAACTCATGTCCATTGAGTCAGTGATGCCATCTGACCATCTCATCCTCTTTTATCCCCTTCTCCTCGTGCCTTTAATCTTTGCCAGCATCAAGGTCTTTTCTAATGTTGGCTCTTTGTATCAGGTGGTCAAAGGATTGGAGCTTCCCCTTCAACACCTGTCCTTCCAATGAATGTTCAGGAGTTATTTCCTTTAAGATGGATTGGTTGAATCTCCTTGCAGTCCAAGGGACTCTCAAGAGTCTTCTCCAGCACCACTGTTCGAAGGCATCATAGTCCTTAGAAATATTTATTGACTGGGAAATGGTTTTTATATTGTATCTTTTGGCTTGCCTATGAAAGTGTTCTATTTAAGAATTATTTTCAAAATAGCATTTCCAATAAAATACTAAAATAATAAATAGGCCAGCCTTTCAGTGGGTTGGCAAGCTAGAACAGCATGTGGTATTTCAAAGAATCAGGTCAAGTGATACATGTAAGTGCCTAGTGCCATACTTGGGACACATAGCGTGTTTAGGAAATGATCATTTCCTCTTCCTTTATGGAATAAGGTTGGACAAAGGAGCACTGACAGCAATAAACAGAGACCCATAGGTTTTTTAAAGAGACCACTGCAAGGAGGGTGTTTTTCTAGCTCTCCAGATCCTGACAACACAATGTGAGTTTTGTCCAGCTCTAGCAGGAAAATACTGATTGAAGAACACGGTTCTGCTTGTATGTGGTCAGACAGCTGTCTCAGCAGTAGAGAACTTGCCCAAGGAGGGCTCTGCCTCTCGGGTGACAGTTTGGCTGCCCTGTGAGCACAGAGCTTTTCTCCTCACTTGTGAATTTGTCACTGCTTCTGGGCAACTTGCCTGGAAAGCTGGAGGATCCAGCCTTGGCATCCCTCTTCTGCAGAGGCCATCCTGCCGTTTAAGGGCCTGAACTCAACAATTGTGCTTAAATACTGGGTTTACCCGAAATTTGATAGTAGGAGCTGTAAAATACATAGCTACCGTGAAGGTTGGTATCCCCACTGTAAGTGAAGTGTTAGTTGCCCAGTTGTGTCTGACTCTCTGTGACCCCATGGACTGTAGCCTGCCAGGCACCCTGTCCATGGAATTCTCCAGGCAAGAATACTGGAGAGGGTTGCCCTTCCCTTTTCCAGGGGGGATCTTCCTGACCCAGGGATCGAACCCAGGTCTCCCACATTGAGGGTGAATTCTTTACTGTCTGAGCCACCGGGGAAGCCTATTCCCACTGTCACCAGAAGCTTAATTGCCATTCTGTGATTAGGCTTCTAGGGTGAGGCGCATCCCTTTCAGAAATTAAATTCAGTGCTCCTCACCCTGCCTCCTCTAAGTGCGATTTTGCTCTAGTAATGAGTGCTCTTTGGCCTGTGTGTTCATTTAGCCTAAAACCTGTCAGTGTGTGCTAAGTCGCTTCAGTGGTGTCCGATGGACTGTAGCCCACCAGGCTCCTCTGTCCGTGGGGATTCTCCAGGGAAGAATACTGGAGTGGGTTGCCATGCCCTCCTCCAGGGGATCTCCCCGGCCCAGGAATCGAACCTGTGCCTCTTACGTCTCCCTGCATTGGCAGGCGGGTTCTTTACCACTGGCGCCACCTGGGAATCTCCCAGAGCCTTCTGTGTCTGCCGCCGCCTGGTGTGGCGGAGCATTCAGGGAGTGCTCCGTGGCCTCCTGGACGTGGGGAAGGGCCTGCCCGTGGTGAATAGCGATGTGCGGCAGGAGAATCGGGCCGGGAGCGGGCGGTGTTGGGGCCGGCGCTCCGCAGCGCTGCTCACGGCCTCTTCTTCCTCCAGGTACGTGTACATCCCCGCGGGCGGGTCCCAGCATGGCCTGCTGGGGGCCCTCTTCTCCACCGCGATGACGTTCGCGTTTGTGAGCTTCTGGCACGGCGGCAACGACTACCTGTGGTGCTGGGCCACCCTCAACTGGCTGGGGGTCACCGTGGAGAACGGCGTCCAGAAGCTGGTGCAGAGGCCGCACGTCCAGCACGGCTTGGTGAGCAGGTCCTGGCCTGTGCGGCAGGAGCCAAGCGGGGCGGACTGGGTTTGGGGGGGGCAGTCATCACATTTCCCCGCATCGTGGGCCATTTCTGCCGGATTGGCTCAACATCCAGTGTGTTCCCGGAGGTAGCACAGCTGAACAAGAGGTGCTGGCTCAGATGATAAAGTGTCTGCCTGCAATGCGGGAGACCTCGGTTTGATCCCTGGGTCGGTAAGATCCCCTGGAGAAGGAAATGACAGCCCACTCCAGTACTCTTGCCTGGAGAATTCCATGGATGGAGAGGAGCCTGGTGGGCTACAGTCTATGGATTGCAAACAGTCGGACACGACTGAGCAACCTCACTGGTTCACTGGCTGTAACTATAAAATAATACATATTTATTATATGAGAATTAGAAAATTCAGATGGGTATAAGGAAGATGTCTCCTCAAGAGAAACCATCTTAAGTCCCTTCTAAATTATTTTTTTGAACAAAACTTTTGAGTTAATGAGTTTTTGATTGCTGTGTGTCTTTGCTGTGTGTGGACTTTCTCTGGTTGTGGCGAGTGGAGGGCTGCTCTCTCAGGCACAGGCTCAGTTGCCCGACCCATGAGGGATCTTAATTCCTGGACCAGGGATCAAACACACGTCCCCTGCGTTGCAAAGTGGATTCTTCTTTCTTTCTTTCTTTTATTTTTCATTGAAGGGTAATTATGATATTGTGCTGGTTTCTGCCATACATCAACATGGATCAGCCATAGGTGTACATATGTCCCTTCCCTGCTGAGCCTCCCTCCCACCCCATCCCACCCCTCTAGGTTGTCCCAGAGCCCCGGTGTGAGCTCCCTGAGTCATCCAGCAAACCCCGCTGGCTGTCTGTCTTACAGATGTTAGTGTCTGTTTCCATGCTATTCCGTCTCCATCTGTCCCATCCTCTCCTTCCTACCCCCGCCCCCACCGTGTCCGTAAGTCTGCTCTCTGTGCTGCATCTCCATTCCTGCCCTGCAAATAGGTTCATCAGTAGCGAGGTGGATTCCAGACCACCAGGGAAGTCACCCTGTCTTCTAAATTTTTTCTCTCCTCTCTCTACACACGCACACAGGTACATCACACACACACACGTATAACATTTAAAGCATACCATTATACTAGAGATTTAGTTGTATCAGGACCCCTTTATATGTCATCAAATACATTTCTAACAACCCTTTTTAATGGCGTTACAGAATTCCATTATGTGGATATACCATAATTCTTTTAATCGGTCTCCTATTATTAATATTCCAATTTTTTTTTTTTGCAGTTAGCAGTTGCATTGAGATGACTATCATAACAAGGGTGAATTCTTGAATGTTTAACATTTTTAAGTTAAAGATTTTTCTTAACTTTTGAAGTTTGCATGTCTACTGCTTACCTGTTTCTTAACTGCTTAGTAGGCAAAGTTTGCCCATTTGCATTCCTACCAACAGTGCCTGAGAATGCCCTTGCCAATCCTGAGTAGTACTGGTATTTTTAATCTGTGCTATTTTGATAGGTTTTAGCAGCATAAAAATCAGCTAAGAAGTGAAGTAAGCCAGAAAGATAAAGAACATTACAGCATACTAACGCATATATATGGAATTTAGAAAGATGGTAACAATAACCCTATATGCAAAACAGAAAAAGAGACACAGAAGTACAGAACAGACTTTTGAACTCTGTGGGAGAAGGTGAGGGTGGGATGTTTCGAAAGAACAGCATGTATATTATCTATAGTGAAACAGATCACCAGCCCAGGTGGGATGCATGAGTCAAGTGCTCGGGCCTGGTACACTGGGAGGACCCAGAGGGATGGGATGGGGAGGGAGGTGAGAGGGGGGATCAGGATGGGGAACACATGTAAATCCATGGCTGATTCATGTCAGTGTATGACAAAACCCACTGAAATGTTGTGAAGTAATTAGCCTCCAACTAATTTAAAAAAAAAATCCGCTAAGGATTTAAGACACATTCAACACCCTTTAGGAAAATAACTTGGGAAATTAAGCATTTTTCTTTACACACATATTTAGGTGATTTAAAAGTATGAGCAAATGTTTTGCCATGTAAATGTGGCAAAGGATGTATTAGAATCTTACAGGAATCATCAATTCTGAATATGCAGTTATATTCTGATAACTCTGAAAAAAGTAGCTAAAAAGAAATATGCTATTATCAGTGTTGATGGCAGGCAGTAAAACACAAAAAATTTACTCGGAAATGATTAATGTAAGTAAACTACCCCAGTATTTGCAGCTAAAGGAAATATATTTCAAAAAGTCAACATCACCAAAATAGAATACTTTGTGTGTGTATGTGCATGCTCACTCATGTCTGACTCTGCGACCCCATGGATTGTAGCCCACCAGGCTCCTCTGTCCAAGGGATTTAGATTTCAATAAAAACTGAATCAAAGTACATAGCAAAAATATCACTCCTAAAGGAATTTAAGTATGTTCATACATGTTTAAAGATAAATATTTTATTCAGTTCTAGTACCCAGCAACCAGCGGGAAAGAAATGTCAGTGAATTCCTATAGAAAGTGGAATTTCAATGCGAGTCATGGTTTTGTAACACAAAGAAAAACCATAAAAAGTGGTATAATAAAGGTTAGACACTTCACCCTTCAAATCTGAGTAGTCTTCCCCAAAGCAGGAACCGCATCAGCTGTGAAGGCCAGAAAATTCTTTTCAGCCCAGATTGAAGCCCTGTAACACATTTTCATGTACTCTCATAAAGGATCTGACATTAACCTTGAACTTAAGGATTCTGTGGACTTTGAGCCATGGATTATATTACTAATAAATCTAAAGAATCTAAAATATTAAAAGAGTAACCCAAACTGTGCGATGTAACCTATGACTTATTAGAAAAGAAAGGTTAGTTGCTCAGTCGTGTCCAACTCTTTGTGGCCCCATGGACTGTAGCCTACCAGGCTTCTCTCACTGTCCATGGGATTCTCCAGGCAAGAATACTGGAGTGGGTAGCCATTCCCTTCTCCAGGGGTCTTCCCGACCCAGGGATTGAACCCAGGCCTCATTCATTGCAGGCAGATTCTTTACCATCTGAGCCACCAGGGAAAGTCTTACGGCTTATCAATTTTGGCTAAACGTGAAGGAAGGCAGTAAAAAGACTTGCACACAGGGTGAAGCACTTGAATGTCTGCTCTGCCGCATCACAGCTCATTCCAGGACCTTCACGTGTTCACCTCATTTGAGCTTCTGCCCACAGTTCAGGTACCGAGGTGTATAGAAATTTTTGAACATGCTATTTTTTTGGTGAGGTATTATGTCTTGTATATTGCAGATGTGGTGTTTAGTTTACATATTTATTGAGCAAAGGACACATTTTGTAAAACCTGTTTTTAGCACCTGTCTTGCCTCTTGACGGCCTGGTGATTACTTACTAAGGCTATTTAGACTCAGGAGTTCCTTAAGTTCAAGGTCAAGGCCCCGTTATTATTTGTATTCTGTATGGTTAGCTGTGTGTCTGAGTTCATTGCAGTATGTCAGTACACACTTAAGGCTTCCAATCTGGGGTTGTTCTTTAGTTCTTTCTCCACCTGTCCACTCAAGGAATTTCCCTCCATTGCTCTATTTCTTAGACAGTTGAGTACAGATGCTGTTTTCCTCCCGAAAAACATGGCTGGCATTCCAGGTGTACATAGCCTTCTGAATAAACTGTTTCCCTACTTGGGTTGCCTCCTCCTTACTCTTTTCATGAATCCATTTCCCATTCTTCTCTTTATTGAGATATAATTGCTGTACAACATTATATAAGTTACAGGTACACTAAGTACAACATAGTGATTTACGGTTTTTAATGGTTATACTCCACTTAACAGTTGTTATAAAATAGTGGCTATACATTTGCCATTTGGGGGACCACAGTCCAAATAAAGACTTAATGCCTCCTTGGCACTTAATTTCATCTGATTTTAATCTTCCCGATGATCTGACAGTGTTTTTGCAATGGGAGCTCACTCCCCATGGCCCTTATACACTCTCCCCATGGCATTCATCCGTCATTTGTTTTTTTTAAGTGATGGAATGAAAAATATGTGAATAACAAGGATTATCATCCCTTCTTTTTTTGTGTCGTTCATCTTCTTTAACCTCAAAGCTTTGCCTGGGGCACAAGAGATAGTAAGACACACACACACACACACACACACACACACACACATATATATAATTTATTTATTTTTTGCCATGCTAAGCGGCTTGTGGGATCTTAATTCCCCAACCAGGGCCCCAACAGGCCCTTGGCAGTGAGAGCACAGAGTCCTAACTACTGGACCACCAGGGAATTCCCTGGAGTGGGATTTTATTTCTTGGTGACAGCTGAACACTCAGTCAGAGCTGAGTGTTGAAAATCAGAAGCCCTTTTACGTTCCAGGCAGGACGCCCCCCACCCCCCGCCACTTGAACTTTATGCAGGAATGGAAATGTCCATTGTGTTGTCCGATCCAAGTAGTCATGAGCCACATTGAGTACTTGAAGTGTGACTATCATCACTGAGAAACTGATTTTTAAATTTATTTAATTAATTTGAATCTAAGTAGCCTCCACATGGCTAGTGGTTTCCATTTGGAGTGGTATAGTTCTAGAATGTATCCCTTTTCTAGAAAAAAATAGTAGAAGAATATAGTGTTTGACTCTGCTGTAATTTAGGAAGGTTTTTATTGGTGATGGGATGCCTCTTATATCCAGCTGGCTACTGAACCTCTCTCCCCTTGAACATCTCACAGATATCTCAGACTTAGCATACGTGTAGCACTGACTGGGTGAACCACCCGTTCCCCAGTAATTCCAGCTAGCTCCTCTCCCTCCAGCATTCTCTACTTCTGCAGAAGCCATGGTCATCCTGCTCGCCAAGCCCCTCAAGTTGTCCTTTGTATTTCCTCTCTCAAAGTCCCACCTGTATGTACTGTACGTTCTACCTCCTAGGTAGGTCCTAATTTCTAAAAACTGTTTCCATCTCCACTGAATCATCCTGACCCCACTGTTACCATTCCTTGCCCAGTCTACCAAATAACTGTGAACTGGTCTCCCTGCTTCCACTTTTGGCTTCTTCAGTTCGTTATCCTCACAGTGCTGAGTGATGCTTCTCAATAAAAAAAACTAACCAACTAGCCTCCAGTTAAAATAAATAAATGCCTAACCATGTTGTTGTCCTTAAAAATCTCTAGAGGCATCCCATTTTCTTGGGACTCAGTCCCCAGTATCAAAGATCACCTGTAAGACCTTGATCCGAGTCTTGCTACCTCTCTGCGTCCTCTCTGGCTCTCTCCTGTCACACTCTGTTCCTCCTCCTGTTCATTTTCGCACCTGGTCCCTCCAGCCCCAGCTCCCTGGCACAGGCTCTTCCATCTCCAGGATGCTCTTATTTCTTTCCCTCCTTTTCATCCTTCTGACTTCAGCTTGAATGACAGCTGGCTTGGGTACCGTTTACTGATCCTCCTAAGTCAGTCAGGTCCCCGACTGGTAACCCCTTTGGGGCAGCTTATATGTGGTCTCTTCAGTTGTACTTATCACAGTTACAATGAAATGTTCTTTATACAATAGCCTGTTTAATCCTTATCTCTCTCTCTGAATGGTAAGCGTCATGATATCAGAAATCTGTATCTGTTGCCAAAAAATCTTGGCTCTCTGTGCACCAATGTCAAACAGAAATACAGAGACAGAGTTATGGAGGAGGAGGAAAGAGTGGCTTTATTACTTTGCCAGGCAAAGGGGGACCACAGTAGGCTAGCACTTCAGGAATTGTGTGTCCCCCTCCTTGGTGAGTTGGGAGAGGTTATATCGTCAGACAGGGGTATGTGATAAGGATCAAGGCAATAACAGTCTTCACCCCCTCTTCTGCAAAGTTTCAAAAGGATGGCTTTGCTGACTAGATTTAAGTGTCATGGAAAGTAGATGGGGGAAAAGTGGAAACAGTGACAGATTTAATTTTCTTGGTCTCTAAAGTCACTACGAATGGTGACTGTAGGCATGAAATTAAAAGATGCTTGCTCCTTGGAAGAAAAGCTGTGACAAACCTAGACAGCATATTAAAGAGCAGAGACATCACTTTGCTTTCAAAGGTCTGTATAGTCAAAACTGGTTTTCCCAGTAGTCATATATGGATGCAAAAGTTGGACCATAAAGAAAGCTAAATGCCGAAGAATTGATGCTTTCAAACTGTGGTGCTAGAGAAGATTCTTGAGAGTCCCTTGTACAGCAAGGAGATCAAACCAGTCCATCCTAAAGGAAATCAGTCCTGAGTATTCACTGGAAGGACTGATGCTGAAACTCCAGTACTTTAGCCACCTGATGCGAAGAGCCGACTCACTGGAAAAGACCCTGATGCTGGGAAAGACTGAAGTCAGGAGAAGGGGATGACAGAAGATGAGATAATTGGATGGCATCACCAACTCAATGGACATGAATCTGAGCAAACTCTGGGAATTACTGAAGGACAGGGAAGCCGGCATGCTATAATTCATGGGGTTGCAAAGAGTCAGACACAATTTAGTGACTGAACAGCAGCAAAGGGTCTTAAGTGCTCTGTCTCCTAATCTTGATGAACCTTTCTGGTCCCTTTAATCTTACCTAAGGTGGTTTTATTGCTGCTTCTCCTTTGATTAGCAACTGTTCTACCTGTTGGAACTCAGAGAAGGTCAGGGAGCCTGGAGTCTTACCTTCAGGCAAAGGAGGACAAAAAGGCTTCCATGCCCAGGGGCCCCACAGGGCGCTGCTTGGCATCATATCCTTGACACATATCACGATGCCTGGCACAGTGTAAACATTCAGTATATACTTGCTGAGTGAATGAAGGAGTGAATGTATTTTCTGACTTTCTTGAGGGGCTTGTAAGAGGAAATAAGTTTATGCAGCAGCTTGAAGAATATAGATTGAATACTGGAAGAACTCACTAAGACTGAGGCTTATTGAACATTATACAGGGAGATTATTTTGTTTTGTAGCAGGATAAATACTAATTGGTCTAGTGATGGTAAAACGCTATTTTAATGTTCTTTATATATGTGTGTGTGTGAGAGAGAGAGAGAGAAAGAAAGGGGTAGGGAGCAATTAACCTTCCTGGTACCCTGCTGCTTCATGAGAGAGGGGGATTATTGGCTGTGACTCACTGAGACCCAGAGCTGTAGGAAGCTGACAAAAGGCATTTTGACAAAGCACCAAGCAGGGTGGATGAAGAGGAGTTACTGCTAAAGCAACACGCTTTTTCTCTGTGGTAAGTACTCTCCCAGGGAACTAGAATTTGTGTTCAGCATGGAAATCTTTTAATAAATGGAAGCGTTTTGAAGCATCAGTAGAGAGACACTACTCGCCAATTCTCGATTTGATCTCTGCTTTGAAAGAAGACATTTTCAGGCTGCTTGTTAGTCATTCCTACACAAAGGAGTATCTACGTCCCAAGCTGCTCACCCATCCCACCTCTGATTTCCATTTCACTGAATGATTTAAATATGTCCTCCTCCCCCAGCCCTTGTCCCTTCTTCTTTGCCCCAAGAGCATCCTGCTAACTGAGTGATGTTCTTCCTGAAGCAGTAAAATATCTATGTATAGACTTAATTATGAAAACGTGCCTCCAGTGAAAGTCATGGAGGGTCAGTCTCATGGTTCTCGGAGGGACCTGATGCTTTGGTGTGTCAGAAAGACCGCAAAGCTCTGTGGTGATGTCCATTTCAGTTTATCACCTATGTTGATCAGTTTGATTTTGAAGAGGAAATTGAGAGATCAGTCAGCTTGAGAGGATAATAGATTGTAAAACTATTGACATGATCCACCCAATGGTTTCCCAACTCCTCAACTGGCAGTTGTCTTGGTTAGAAAACTTTTTCACTGGAAGTCAGTAATCACAGCCCCAGCTAACTCACTGAAGAACTACAAAGTAAACTGGTCTGAGAAGAGTTATTCTGCTGGACAATGACTCATGATCTTCTGTTCGTCCTCCACGTGGATCCATTTCAACAAAGATCAAGTGCTAACTGTCAATAATGACTTTTCTTCACACCATAACCCTTCTTAGACTGAGCCCATTTAGGCCGAGCCAACCTTGTTGCTCATCTAGGAAAAAACTTCAGCACCCTTTGGGGAGACACAGTGCAGCTGGAGAACTCTTCTTAGTGAAAGACAAATCCCCTCCCCCCCTTTTTTTTGCATATTCTTTCAGTGCTTCGATGCATACAGTGCACTGGTCTATCAATATATAGTGGTAGAGTCTATTATCAGTCAATTCCACCCTCTCATGAACAAGGTATCTGCCTGGTCTCTTGACAGGATGATCATCTTTACAGTAGCTACTTTGGATTAAAAAGATAATGAAACCATGGAATGAGAAAAACGTTTTCTCTATGAGGAGCTAAGTGATTTATATATATATATATAAAATGGACTTGTATGTAGAGACACCATAAAATGCTGATTGGTCTGTGCTTCCAGGCATTGTGCAGAAGAAAGGTCTGAGCTAGTGATGGATGTTTGGGACCACGTGGCTTATATTTTGGAGCCATGAAAATGTCTGAGACTCTCTAAAGAGAAAGAGTGCATAAAGAGAAGAAAAGGTAACTGCCTAGAAATGAACCCAAGGACACCAACATTTATAAGTTAGATGGAGAAAGAGGGGCCGAGAGGTGGGAGGGAAATACAGAGGATGATCTCATAGAGATGAAGAAAAAGAAGGTATTTCAGAGAGGGAGTGGAGTGGTCCACGGTGTTGATAGCTGCTATTAGGGGGCAAAATTAGGTGAGGTTAGAGTGGTTCTGGCTCCATGTCAGAGTGCTAACAGTAAAAGGAAAGGGCAGTAAGTCGTTCTCCCCATCCCCGTGAGTTAGTGATTTGCAGGGGCAAGATGCATGCAAACCAGCTGAGGACCAGTATTAAGACATTATGTGCAGAGAGACGAGACTGAGTCCTGGAGGCAGCTGATGTTCCTGTGGTGGCAGAGTGAGCCAGGCTTTTAGGAAGGTTTATTCAAAGAGCTGGAGCTTGAGTAGGACTCTGAAGATGTAAGATGGGATTTGGATAGGTCAGTAGAGAGAAGACAGGCTCGAGGCCCGGGGAATAGCACACACAACCCGAAGTCAGGCGCGGGCACGCTGTGTTCAGGTGAGGACCCTGCCTTGACAGTCAACGGAGAGAATGGAGGAAAAGAGGTTAGAGAGGCCAAGTGGTCCCCACTCTAAAGAGATCTGAACGCCAGATTTAAAAAGACAGAAATGCAAGCCGCTTAACCAAACAGGAGAGCATTAAGTTAACATATTGATCCCACACGTCCAATTAGCCTGTTGTACCAGCTTGCTCGCCCTCACCAGGACCCCTAGGTCTGGCAATGCAGTGCCCGTTGTTGTGAACAGCGTGTTCCCTGGTGGATGACGGCATGTTAGCACCCCCCTCATTGTCTCCCACCCCGAAGGATCATTAACCACGCGGGGGATGCTGCGCCATTCGTTCCCTGCTGTACATTTCCTTCTCTGGAGGAATACAAACCCATGCTTTAACCCCTCTTGCTCTGAGTGGGAGAATTCTGCAAATCATTCCACCTGTGAGTTCAAACATGTTTAGAAAGACAAAAGCACTTTTAATGGTTCTCTTTAACTTCCCATTACTGAGTCCGCTCTCTGACAGTAGAGTCAGATTTCAGGCATTCAGACCCTGGGTTCTGGCCGGCTCTGGGGTCTCTGCTGCCTTTCCTGTCCCTCCCAGTTGAGGCTTGAACTGGGCAGCGGCTGCTGTCTCATCGCTGCTGCTGCCCTGGGACTCTTGTCCATTCTCCCCTCTTACGTGCGCAGCATAAACCCTTACCCTGGGGAATTGTAGCCTTGGGAAAGAGTACTGAGCCAAAGATGAGATCCGTGGCTTGAATGGAAGTAGTTGAAACAGGCTTATCTAGCTGGCTTGTGGGATGAGATTCTTCACCTGAGAGACCCTGATTTCTGCTTCTGCAGCACAGATAAGTGGTCCCTCTAATCAGGCTTGCTTCCCTCATAGCTCAGTTGGTAAAAGAATCTGCCTGCAATGCAGGAGACCCCAGTTTAACCCCTGGGCCAGGAAGATCTGCTGGAGAAGGGACAGGCTACCTGCTCCAGGATCCTTGGGCTTCCCTTGTGGCTCAGCCTGTAAAGAATCTGCCTGCAATGTGGGAGACTTGGGTTTGATCTCTGGGTTGGGAAGATCCCCTGGAGAAGGGAATGGCTTCCCACTCCAGTATTCTGGCCTGGGGAGTTCCGTGGGCTGTATAGTCCACGGGGTCACAGAGAGTCGGACACGACTGAGCCACTTTCACTCCACTCTGACCGCAGTGTAGAGCCTGGCAGTTTCCTAGGGATAGACTTAGGAAGAAGCACAGTCTTACTATGTACATGCTGAAGCACTGGATATGTCTTTCTGAATCTGGGTCTCTTTTTCCTCTGAGAAAATCCAAATTACTGACTGAAGGTGGCAGAGCTTGAGTTTCCAGTGTTCCTACTATCAGTGGAGGCGTAAAATAGCCCCTTCTCCCCTAAATAATATGTACATACTTAGCACAATGTATTTTACAATGTATATGTATTTACAATGTATATTTATATATTATGTATAATGTATGTTGGGTATATGTTGTGACTGTATATAGCATATATATATATACACACACACACATACACACGGTTCATTTTTATATGTGCATATGTATGTGTGTATATATTCGTTTTTTAAAGCTCTGAGAAGTCAGAAATGTGCAAGACTTCCAAAATATCTCACATTCCTTCCAGGGCCTAGAAATAAAAGCTGCTTAAAAAAGCATATTGAACAGCTGCTGGCCTTGTTTGAGATGAGCTGGATTGGAATAAATGTACTTGTGATCACCAGCATGTATTGAAACACACAATTTAAGGTGGCTCTTGCTTTTTCCTCTGCTGTCAACCCTGTAATCCACTCAATGGGCCAGAGTAAGTGTTGGAAGGGTCACTGTGTATCCCCTGAAGGGTGACAGAAAAGAATATAATATAAGAGGCACAGGACATCTACCAAGCCAATTATGCAGCTATTGAAACTGATGATATTAAAATACTTTCTACTGTGAGAAGGTGAAGAATATGGGTAACAGGTATAATAAAAATTCATCTTTTATTTAAAAATGCACAGAGAAGTGTGTGGAGGGTTATACACTAAAATGGCAATGATGGTTAACTATTTACTGGTGAGATTATTTGTAATGCATATTTTCTGGTTTTTGCTCACTTACATTTTCACCCTTTTCTACAGTGAGTAAGTATTGTTACCTAATCAAAGGTTATTGAGAGAAAAAGGAAGAGGGGGAACCCACCATCAGGAAGCTTTGCTTAGCTGACCCTGGATGCCTGGTTTATGTTAGAAACTGGAGGTTAGTCATTCTCAGGAGTAGATGAACATGAGACTATTGTAAGTGCCATCCTGTGCCATACAAGGAACTCTGCCAGACTGCACAAAGATCTTTCTCATTCCTTACATTATCTACCCATCACAACAACCCTTCAGGGCAAATGTTGCTACCTCCAGTTTTACAGATAGGGAAACTAGAGACTGGGAATGTAAGTAATTTGTTTAAGAACAGATGGTTGGTTTGATTAGAAAGGAGTCAAACTCAGTCACACACGATCTATTCAAGCTTCTTTGATTTCAGACAAGGAGTCTTTCTTGATACTCTGGCTGCTCAAGTGACTCATCTGTGTCCCATCTCCTCTCTGCTTGTGCACATCTGGCAGGAGATGAGCTGACGAAACAGCCCTCAGCTCTTAGACCACTTGTGTTTTGACTGGCTCCACCCAGCCTGTCTATGGAATAGCTCTTCTGGAAAATTGGCCCAAGAGAAGGGAAAATGTTCCCCAAAGCACTTCTACCGCGTTATCTCGTGTGATTTTAATAGTCGCATCATTATCCCTGTTACACAGTGGGAAGAACTAAAACCCAGGAAGTTTAAAAAATATATGTTTATGATTCAAAACTCAAATATTACACAAGGCTTCATCTACATAGATAAATAGAAGAGCAGTCTCCATTCCTTCTGCTGTTATGTTTTTAACCCATCAGCAGAGACTTGAAGTCCTCTTGTTTCTGATATTTACCTCTGTCTTTCTAAAGTGTATTCTGTTACTCTTCACTTATAAATAGTAACTACTTTCTACATGAGATTTTAGCCTCTTAGACCTACTCACCACTTCTCCTCCTAATGCAATAATCTCTCTCTATTTTTTGTTAAATCAGAAGTCATTGCTTACATTATCATTACTGTGTTAAATGTGGCTCCCTCATGAGCTCCCAAACAGCTAGTGTACTATGATTGCATTTCCTTTCTTAGTCAACTGTTTCCCCAACTCAGATTAAGAATTGCCTTGCCTATTTTGTTTGAGTAGGTAGTTTAATGTCGTCATGTCTTTCCAAACTTTTCAGAATAGTATTCTGTTTTGCATGTGGTTAGCCCTCTCTGGCAATCTGTCAACTCTCTTCTTTAGCTGGAGAATCTTTCCTGAAGACCTCCCATCTTCCCTTCCCATCCGGACTATTTATCTTCAGATCTGCTGTACATCTGTCATCATGACATGTCCCCTCTCCTCTCTCCTAGGCTGAATTTCTGTGTCTTGGCCTCAGATCTCATTGTTTTTTAACCCCCTTCCTTTGATTTGCTGGGGCACATCCTTCAGTAGCTTCCATAGAAGAGAATCATGGGTGATATGTATATTGAGACCTAATATTTCTTAAACTCTCCATATACCCTCAGATTTAATTGATCATCTGAGCACAGGTTGAAAGGTAATTTATCATGAAAATTTTTCAAGATACTGCCTTGTAGTTTTTAATGTTACTGTTGAGAAATGCCATTTAACTCTTGATTCTTTGTATGTATAATCTGTTTTTCTCTCTAGAGGCTTAATGCAGATATCTTTGGTAATTCTGAAATGTCACTCTACTTACTGTCCCTGACTTTTATATTTATGGAAAAAAAACTTCATCATGGATTGGGGTGGGGAGAAAGAGGGACCTTTATTTTTGTGGTCTATATGCTTATAACCCAGATTTTAAACCAATCTCTTTTGTTTTTTCCCCACCATGGTTTACTGTTGCTATCTGTAATATATGGTATCTCTAATGCCTATTACTTCTGGGGACCTGGTGTATGAATGACTCTCTTCTCTTAGGCATCTAGTATTCAGGTTTCTCAGCTCTGTTAATTTATCCATCTGCTTTCTATCTTATAAAGATGCTTTGGGTTTGCTCACTTGCTGTTCACTTTGCTCATCTGCTGTTCACTCTTCGCTATTTGCTTCCATTCCCTGACTGTGGATTTTAATGGTTCCATTTTAATGGAGTTTGTAAAGGGAGCAGAGATGTCTCATCTACTGTGTTTAATTGAATGTCACTAAAAGAGTTTTCTGTGATGCTATTTGGTGAATCACTTTGAAATGCTTTACCTATTTGTCAGTTGTAGGTTTTTAAATATCAAATTTGCTTTAAAAGCAGGTCTTTCCCTTAAGTGGTTGCTTTTGTGTTTGAACAGGATATAGCTGAGGCCATAGCTGTGACATCCTAGGCTTATTTAGTTGCCTCCAGGGACCTCATCGCTGCCTAGAGAGGGAGGCCTCCGGTGCCATGAGCAGTCATGACTTGGGTGTGATGGTCATCTCAATTCTATCTTCCCACCCATGTTCTTTGACTTGGTACTCAGGGGACGTGGCCAAGCTCTAAGGTCATTCAGTGGAAAGATTCCTAGATTTCCTTTTTTATTCTTTATGAAGTCATTCATGACTATATGATTTTGGGAAAAAATACAGAGAAGGCTGAAGTTCCTCTAAGATACCCATCACCTTGCTCACTCACTTCCCTCTCATGAAGGTAGCCATTGTTATCAGATTGCAGTATAGCCTTGCTCAGCTTTCCTACTTTGTATATATATGTGTGTGTGTGATTTAGAAATGTATAAATATTCTAACATTTGCACTTTTTTCCTTCCTCATGGTATGTTTTAAAGATATTTCTATATTTGAGTATGCAGAGTTGCATAACTGGACATATTATGAATATGTCATAAATTGATTTATTCTGTTGTTAAAGTTCTTCTATTGGAAATTTAGATTGCTTCTAATTTTTTTTTTCTTTTGAAAACACAGCTTCAGTAGGATGGCTATCCATGTCTCCTTTTCATAAAGTGTTTCTTTAGAGCAGATACCAAAAATATAATAGAGCAGAAGTTGGTAAACCATAGTCCAGGGACCAAATCTGGTCAGCTTCCTGTTTTTTTATGCCTTCCAACAGGAATGCTCTTCAAATTTTCAGTTGTTTTACTCAATGGTCTCTACTTCCCTCACTGATTACAGATCACCTTCAATATATTGTAAATATCCATATACACATGGGTTAATTTGGGGGTTCTCTTTTCTGTTGTATTGATCTATTTGATTATTCCTATTTTAAATACTAGAGTTTTGAATGTCTTGATTCCCAGTCAGGAAAGTGCTATGCTCCTTTTCATTCTGAGTTACATTTGCTATTTTTTGCACATTGCTTCTTCTATAGGAATCATAGAATTCCTGAAAAGTGAGGTTTCTTAAAACACCCTTTGGTATTTACATTGGAATTTATTAGATTTGCTTTTAATTGTATCTTTATTTGACTAGAGTTGGCATGTCTATGCTGCTGAGTCTTCTCAGCCTTGAAAAGTTACTTATTCAAGTTTTCCTTTGTATTCTTTTTTTTTTTTTTTTAAATATTATTTTATTAGTTGGAGGCCAATCACTTTACAACATTTCAGTGGGTTTTGTCATACATTGACATGAATCAGCCATATAGTTACAAGTATTCCCCATCCCGTTCCCCCCTCCCACCTCCCTCCCCACCCGACTCCTCAGGGTCCTCCCAGTGCACCAGGCCCGAGCACCTGATTCCTTTGTATTCTTACATAAGGTTTCATCAGTTTTTGGAAGACTTATGCATTTCTTTTTGGATTACTGTTGTCATATGGGAATGGCATTGATTTTTGTTTTGAGTTGGTCATTCTGCATCTACTTTAGATAATTGCTTTAGCTCTAGTGATTTTTAAGTTGTTCCTACTGAATTTATTAGATTAATAGTCATATCATCTACAAATAATGACAGTTTTGTTTTTGCCAACAATTTCAGCTTATATTGCATTTAATTGTCTTACTCTATTTGGTCCATTGGTACAGTTTTGAAAGACAGAAGAAAGTATGTCTTTTTCTTGAATCTAGTGGGAATAATTTCTATGGTTTTTTAACATACCTTCTTTAGCAACTTAAAAAAGCTTGCTTTACTGGCATCTATTGAGTGATCATGTGATTATTCTCCTTTATTCAATCCCATGAGTTACATGGATTTGTAATACTTTTAATACTGAATCATCCTTCCATTCTCAGGATAAATCTGACTTGATCAAGAGTTCTTCAAACCATTCCCATATTTGATTTGCAGCTATTTAATTTAGAATTTTTTAAACTGAAAGATAGTTACTTTGTAATGTTGTGTTGGTTTCTGCAGTAAGATACCAATCAGCCATAAATATACATATATCCCCTTCCTCTTGAGCCTCCCTTCCACCTCCACATCCCACAGCTCTAGGTCGTCATAGAGCATGAACCTAAGCTCTCTGTGCTTACAGAAACTTCCCACTGGCTAGCTATTTTATACATAGTAATGTATATATTTCAACGTGACTGTCACAGTTCATCCCACCCTCTTCTTCCCCTACTGTATCCACAAGTACATTTTCTACATCTGTGTCTGTATTCCTGCCCTGTAAATATGTTCATCAGTACCATTTGTCTAGATTCCATGTTCAGTTCAGTTGCTCAGTCGTGTCCGACTCTTTGCGACCCCTTGGACTGCAGCACACCAGGCTTCCCTGTCCATCACCAACTCCCGGAGCCTACTCAAACTCATGCCTATTGCATCAGTGATGCCATCCAACCATCTCATCCTCTCTCATCCCCTTCTCCTCCTGCCTTCAATCTTTCTCAGCATCAGGGTCTCTTCCAATGAGTCGGTTTTTGGCATCAGGTGACCAAAGTATTGGAGTTTCAGCTTCAGCATCAGTCCTTCCAATGAACACCCAGGACTGATCTCCTTTAGGATGGACTGGTTGGGTCTCCTTGCAGTCCAGGGGACTCTCAAGAGTCTTCTCCAACCACAGTTCAAAAACATCAATTCTTTGGCGCTCAGCTTTCTTTATAGTCCAAATCTCACATCCGTATGTGTTTCAGTTGTTCTATGTTTATGCTTTCTTTTAGTCTTCCTACTTTTTCTATGAGAATTTTAGATACTTTATATTTTCTAGATAAATTATCTTTTATCTAGTTTTCCAAATATTTACCGTTTATTCTCCAGTGATTTAAAGTGTCCTATGTGTCATTCCCTGTTTTTTTATTTCACCTTATTTTCATATTTGGTCACACTTGCCAAAGTTTATCCATTTTATTGTTCCAACAGTCAAAACTTTTAATTTAAGTGAGTCTAACTTAAAGTGATTTACTGGTGTGTTAATTTTCGCTAAGCTTTGTTGTTGGTGAGCATACACTTACTGATAAATTTTTAAAATGTGCTTACATTCCTTTTCTGGCTTAATGTACAATTTGATTATGGCCCACATGTGTACGAGCATTGCATATATTCACTGTTCTGCAGATCTATTAGACAAGGCCTAATGATTCTTATGATAAATCACAAATAACAGAAAATTTACCAATTTAATCATTTTTAAGTGTACAATTCAGAGTCATTAAATACATTCACATTGTGCAGCCATCATCAACATCAATATCCAGAATGTTTTTACTACCCCAAATTGGAACTCAGTACCTACTAAGCAGTAACTCCAGTCACCCCTTTCCCCTCATCCCTGGAAACCACTATTTTACTTTCTTTTTCTATGGGTTTGATTACTGTAGGTACTATGTATAAGTGGAATTGTATAACACGTGTCCTTTTGTGTCATGATTATAACTCAGAATACTGTCTTCATGATCCATCCATGTTGCAGTATCTGTTAGAATTTCCTTTCAAGACTGAGTAGTATTTCCATCCTACATATATATCCTCGATTGTTTACACATTTATCCATTGATATTATGATCGTTTCTGACTTTTGTCTATTGTGAATAATACTGCTATGAATATTGACATCTAAATATCTGTTCTATCGCTGCTTTCATTTTTTTTGAATATATACCTAGAAGTGAATTGCTATGTTATATGATGATTATATTTTTAATTTCTGAGAAGCTGCCGTACTGTTTTCCTCAATGGCTACACCATTATGCATTTTCACTAACAACGCCTAAGTACTCAATTTTTCTACATCCTCATAGACACCCTTTTTTATTATAACCATCTTCCTAGGTGTGAAGGTGTGGTTCATGTGTCTCACTGTGGTTTTTATTTGCATTTCCATAATAGTGACATTGAGCATCTTTTCATATGCTTATTGACCGTTTGTGTATCTGCTCTTGATAAATATATTTTCAAGTCCTTTGCCCAGTTTTGAATTGAGTTGTTTTTCTGTTGTTGAGTTGTAGGAATTCTTTATTTTGGCTATTAACCCACTATTGATATGCAATTCTGAGTATTTTCTCATTCTATGGGTTGTCTCCTCACTCTGTTGATGGTGTCCTTTGATGCAAAATTTTTTAATTTTGGGGAGGTGTGTAATTTATCTCTCTCTACTTTTATTGCCTGTGCTTTTTGGTATCCTATTTAGGAAATCATTGATAAATTCAATATCATGAAAATTTTTTTCCTATGTTTTCTTCTAAGAGTTTTATGGTTTCACTTCTGATGTTTAATTTCTTTCTTTTTTTTTTTTTTTTTGACTGCACCACACAGCGTGTGGGATCTTGTTCCCCAACCAAGAATGGAACCCACACCTCCTGTATTACAAGAGTGGAGTCTTGTACTGGACCACCAGGGAAATCCCTGATGTTTAGATTTTTGATTCTTTGAACTAATTTTTGTATCTGGTATAAAGTGAGGGCTCAAATGCAGTGCTTTGCATGTGGATATCCTGTTTTCTTAGCACCATTTGCTGAAGAGTTTAACTACCCCAGCCTTTTTTGGTTTACATTTTCACAAAATATTTTTTTCCATCCCTTCACTATGCATGTCCTTAATACTGAAGTGAGTCTATTGTAGGCATCATATAGTTGGATCTTGTCTTGTAATCCATCTAGTCACTCTGTTTTTTGATTGGATAATTAGTTCATTTACATTTAAAGTAATTACTAATAGTTATGAACTTACTATTGACATTTTATGAATTATTTTCTGTTTGTTTTATAATTCATTTGTTTTTTTGGTTTCTCTCTTGCTTTCTTCCTTTGTGAAATGATTTTCTACAGTGGTATGCTTTGATTTCTTTACCTTTGTGTTTCTACCATAGGTTTTTGCTTTGTGGTTACCATGATGCTTTCAGAAAACATCATATTTATAACCATCTATTTTATGCTGATAACAAGTTAACTTCAAAAGCTCTAGGTTTTTTTTTTCCCACTCCACACGTTTTATGTTTTTGATGTCACAAGTTACATCTTTTACATTGTGTATTCATTAATAAATTATTGTACTTCTAATTATTTTTAAATCTTTTTGCTTTTAAGCTTTATACTAGAGTTATAAGTGATTTATCCATCTTTGCAGCATTAAAGTATTTTGAATTTAACTATATTTTTACCATTACCAGTAGGCTTATACTTTCACATGTTTTCCTGTTACTGATTAGCATCCTTTTGTTTCAACTTGAAAAAAAATGCCTTTAACATTTCTTGTAAGACTGATCTAATGGTAATGAATTCCTTCAGCTTTTTTTTTTTCTGGGTTTTTTTTTTTTTTGTTCTGGAAAACTCTATCTCTCCTTCAATCCCGAAGGACAACTTTGCCAGGTAGTGGTTTTTTTTTTTAAACTATTCTAATTGGAGAATAATTACTTTACAATATTGTGATGGTTTTTGCCATGCATCAACATGAATTGGCCACAGGTATACATGTGTTCCCCCCATCCTGAACCCCTCTCCCACCTCCCTCCCCACTCTACCCCTCTGGGTTGTCCCAGAGCACTGGCTTTGGGTGCCCTGCTTCATGCACTGAACTTGCACTGGTCATCTGTTTTACATATGGTAATTTACATGTTAAGTGGGGGTGTGTTGAGGCTGAGACTCCAATACTTTGGCCACCTGGTGCAAAGAACTGACTCATTTGAAAAGACCCTGATGCTGGGAAAGATTGAAGGCGGGAGGAGAAGGGGACAACAGAGGATGAGGTGGTTGGATGGCATCACTGGCTCAATGGGCATGAGTTTGAGTAAATTCCAGGAGTTGGGGATGGACAGGGAAGCCTGGCATGCGAGTCCTTGGGGTTGCAAAAAGTCGGACGTGACTGAGCGACTAAACTGACTGAAAGGACTGAATGTACATGTTTCAATGATATTCTCTCAAATCATCCCACTCTCACCTTCTCCAGCTGAGCTCAAAAGTCTGTCTTCTTTGCTGCTCTGCGTGTAGGGTCATTGGTACTATCTTTCTAAATATGCATGTATATGAATTTCATATATATGCATTAGTATATACATATACATTATACATTAATATACAGTATTTTTCTCTTTCTGATTTAGTTCATTCTGTATAATAGGCTTCAGGTTCATCCACCTGATTAGAACTGACTCAAATGCATTCCTTTATATGGCTGTGTATGTACGTTGTGTATATGTACCAAAACTTCCTTATCCACTCATCTGCCGATGGACATCTAGATTGTTTCTGTGTCCTAGCTATTGTAAATAGTGCTGCAGTGAATATTGGGGTAATGTGTTTCTTTCAATTCTGGTTTCCTTTGGGTGTGTTCCCAGCAGTGGGATTGCTGTGTCGTATGGCAGTTATAATTCCCGTTTTTTAAGGAATCTCCACACTGTTCTCCATAGTGGCTGTACTAGTTTGCATTCCCACCAACAGTGTAAGAGGGTTCTCTTTACTCCACACCCTCTCCAGCTTTTACTGTCCGTAGACTTTTTGATGATGGCCATTCTGATCAGTGTGAGATAAAACCTCATTGTGGTTTTGATTTGCATTTCTTTCTTTCTTTCTTTTTTTCGGCATTTTTTTTTCTGGATTTGAACTGCATGAACTGCTTGTGTATTTTGGAGGTTAATTCTTTGTTAGTTGTTTTGTATACTATTATTTTCTCCCATTCTGAGAGCTGTCTTTTCACCTTGCTTATAGTTTGCTTCATTGTGCAAAAGCTTTTAAGTTTAATTAGATTCCATTTGTTTATTTTAGTTTTTATTTTCATTACTCTGGGAGGTGAGTCATAGTGGTAGTTGCTGTGATTTATGTTGGAGAGTGTTCTGCCTATGTTTTCCTCTAAGAGTTTTATAGTTTCTGGTCTTACATTTAGGACTTTAATCCATTTTGAGTTTATTTTTGTGTATGGTGTTAGGAAGTTTCCTAGTTTCATTCTTTTATATGCAGTTTTCCCAGCACCACTTGTTGAAGAGACCGTCTTTTCTCTGTTGTGTATTTTTACCTCCTTTGTCAAATATAAGCTATCCATAGGTGTGTGGATTTATCTCTGAACTTTCTATTTTGTTCCATTGATCTATATTTCTGTCTTTGTGCCAGTACCATACTATCCTCATGACTCTAGCTTTGTAGTATAGTCTGAAGTCAGGAAGGTTGATTCCTCCAGATCCATTCTTTTTTCTTAAGATTGCTTTGGCTGTTCAGGGTCTTTTGTGTTTCCATACAAATTGTGAAATTATTCATGTCAGGCAGTGTATTTCTTGGTTGGCAATGTTTATCCTTCAGCAGTTTGAATATGTCGTGGTATTGTACCAATCTTTCTGGCCTACAAAATTTTTGTTGAAAAATGTGCTAATAGTCTTATGGGAGTTCTCTTGTACATAACAAGTTGCTTTCTTTTCTGCTTTTAAGATTGTCTCTGTCTTTAACTTTTCACAGTTTAATTATAGTGTGTCTTTGTGTGAGTCTCTTGAGATTTATCTTATTTGGTACTGTTTGGGCTTCTTTGATACAGATGTCTGTTTATTTCCCCAGGTTATAGAGTTTATTTTGCCATCATTTCTGTAAATAAGTGCTCTCTGCCTCCCCTTTCTCTCTTTTCCTTCTGGGACCCCTTAGTACCTTAGTCTGCTTGATGGCCTTTGTTAGTCCCTTGAGCTCTCCTCACTTATTTTCATTATTTTTTTTGGCTCCTGTGATTGGATGAAGTCCACTGTCCTGTGACTTGATCCTTTGAGTTTGCTGATCTTGTCTTCCTCGTGATCTAGTCCATTGTTGAACTATTGAAACCCTCTACTGAATTTTTCAGTTTAGTCATATATTCTTTGGCTCTGTGACTTCTGTTTTGGTACTTTAATATATTTTATGGATTTCTTTAACCGGAAGTTGCTCCATGCCTAGCTATACATTTGGTGCCTCCATGGGAGGAGAGGAGTTCAGGACCTTCTCATGCCACCATCTTGATTGGCTTTCCTATTCTCTTTCAAGATTGTTTTGGTCATTCAGGGGTCCCTTAAGATTCCATACTTAGCTTATGATAAATTTTTCTATTTCTGGAAACAAAAAGCTTTAGAATTTTGATAGGGGTTTCATTGAATCTGTAGATAGCTTTGGGTGGTAATGTCATCTTGACAGTATTAAGTATTACAACTCATAAATATGGGTGTCATATCTACAGTGTAGTTTTCAGTATGTAAATATTTTGCCTCCTTTGGTAAGTTTCTACCTAAGTGTTTTATTCTTTTTGATGCCATTACCAATGGAATTATCAATTTCTTTTTCAGATTGTTTACTGTTGACGTATAGACATGTGACTGATTTTTGCCTATTAATTTTATATACTGCAACTTTGCTGAATTTATTGGTTGTAACTTTTTAAATAGATTCTTTAGTGCCTTCTACATATAAGATCATGTCATTTGTGAACAGAGATAATTTTTCATCCTTTAAATTTGGATACTAGCGCTATTCATTTTTATTCAGCAATTCTGTATTCTTACTTTTGGTCTGTTAGGTGTCATTTTCTTGGGAGATATGTTAAACCCCCCTTATGTAATGGTGAATTCCAGTTACTTTTTAAAAATAGAATTGTTGTTGCTAATATTGAGGTCCTAAAATTGACAGTTGGTGAGTACCTATCAACTGTTGCTAAAGAAACACATGCATGAAGTATTTGTGGAACAAACATTTCTCGAAAATCTACTTTGTATCTGACACTGAAGAGACAAATTTCTTGAAGATTTCGGTCTAGAGGAGGGGATGCTCACTGTTAAACGCAGAGGTGAAGTTGTAGCGGGAGGATGCAGACACTGAGTTAGAGAAGCCCGTGTGAACCCCTGCTCTGTGCTTACCTATGCATGCAACCTGGGGCCAGTTTGCTTAGTTTGCCCTTTTCGTCTCCTCTTTGTAAAATGGGAATAATTTAACGTACTTTGCAATATAGCTAGAACTTTTCACATGGTGAATTTTATTACATTAAAAAATTGTGTTATCTAATATCTATAGATCAATGCTACCTATCCCTTAGGTTGTATGCTTATTCGCTCCATCGTGTCTGACTCCTTGTGACCCCAGGGACTGTAGCCCACCAAGCTCCTCTGTCCATGGGGATTCTCCAGGCAAGAATACTGGAGTGGGTTGTCGTGCCCTCCTCCAGGGGATCTTCCTGACCCAGGGAGGGAAACTGAGTCTCCCACATTGGCAGGCGGATTCTTTACCATCGGAGCCACCTTAGGTTAGAAACAGAAAATAGGTGACCAACTCTGCCAGATTTAGGATAGCCTAGGGCCCCGCGGGCTGCAGTCTGGGTCGCAGAAGATCAGACATGACTGAACGACTCACACACACACACACTTATTGTAAGCAGCTCTGAATTGGGTAGATGCGAGCCTGAACTTGCTCTGGACAGCACAGTTAAAGGCGGAAAGCCAGAACCTGAACCCAGTTTGGGCTGGTCCAAAGCCATTGTTCTCCTGAGCTGAGATTGAGCTTAAAGCTTGAAGAAAGAATGAGAACACATTCTCAGTAGAGCAGACAGCTTGTGCAAAGGCACACGGATGTAAAAGTGTCTGGATAGCGGTGACTAGTGATGCTGTGTCACTGATAAAGTATGGTAGGACTTCAGGTTGGAAAGTGAAATGGGCTGTAATTGTTAAGTGGCTTCCCGGTTTGGATGTTAGTCTGTAAACAATGAAACCACCACCAAAACACTTTGCATAGTGGAGGGTCATAGCGCGTGTGCTTGATGAAGGAGAGGGAGAAAGGTCAGAGCCCAGCATGTCAGTTAAGAAAGAGACTTCTACGAAATCCAGAGCTGAGATGAAATAGACTGGATGTGGGTGTGGGTGTGCTCAGTCCTGTCTGACTCTGCGTGACCCCATGGTCTGTAGCCCGCCAGGCTCCTCTGTTCATGGGATTTCCAGGCAAGGATACTGAAATGGATTGCCATTTCCTACTGCAGGGGACCTTCCCGACCCAGGGATTGAACCCACGTCTCTTGTGTCTCCTGCATTGGCAGGCAGATTCTTTACCACTGAGCCACCTTGAAGGTGGGTAGTGGAAGGGTAAGAACACAGGGTGAGACAGTTTTGTCAGCCATGCCAGAACTTTTAGCAGGAACCCAGCCACTTAATATAAGGCTTAAGCTTTTCCAATTGTGCCAGGAACCAGTTGTTTGGTTAGTTATTTGAAAGTCCTCTGAAACTCCTTTATGTGCTGCATGGATTTGGATCCCGAGTTATAGCCTTTTTTTCTTTTTTCTTTTTAAAACTCAGCTGGACATCTAAACTATGGAACAACTAAAACTGTTCTGTTTAAGCAAAACCGACTTTGTCTTTACCACTGCAGTGACTCTCTCTCTCAGAAGTGTCCACTGCTTAGATCGAACTAGCAAACAGAGCTTAGAAAATTTAACTTCATTGACCAGTGAATTTTTGATGCTCTGTACACACATGAGAAGGAAGTGTGACTTTCTGACTGCCTTCATGTGTTCATTTGGCTTGGCTATAGGATGGAGATGGGATGGTAAGGAAGTCAGGAGATTCTGGAACTTATGTAAGGCAAAGGGAGAAGCAGGTGTAAGATAGTTATTGAGCACACACAGAGTCTGAGTGGGCCTTCACTGTGCAGGTTGAAATATAGTCCACACTCTCCTTCAGGAACTTACCATGCTGGTGGGAACATGAGAGAGGAGGGGAGCTGGTAAAACGCAGACTGTTAAGTGGAAATGACCCAAGTGCCTCGAGAAAGGAAGCGAGGGGAGCAGTGTCCTGGCAGGTTGGAATAGAGATGGACAGGAGCCCTGGAATGACTTTGGGCTTGGGGTCCTCCTAATCCTGAGCATTTCAGTCTGGCCATCTTTCTCTTTCACAGGACGTATCATTTTTCTTTTGCTGTTTCCGATCTCTCTCTCTGGCCTGTGGGATGTCCACCCCCTCGTTTGCCCTCCCTGGGGTGCACCAGTCTTCCCCTTTGCCATGTCCTTGTTCATCCTCTCTTACCCTCTGGTTAGCGTTTTTATTAGAAAATGAAAAACTTCAGTGATGATGTGGAAGAACTGTGTCCAGCTGCTCAAACCCACCCAGTCCCTTTTTTTAGCTTCTCCCCCACTTAAAAATAAACCGCATCAGGTCCCACTTGCCAGGCCTTTGTCACCGTCTCCAGCAGCCGTCCCTCCTTCCCATCTGCTCTCCCAGATGCTTAGCGCGTCCCCTCCTCCTGTCTCGGCCCCATGTGCGGTCCCTCTGTGGACAAGTGCGGGGCCCACGGAGCACAGCAGCCCTCAGCCCCAATGCACCATCTGCCTCTCAGCCCCGTGGCCGTCTGAGCATCAGTTCTGACCCAGATTCCATGGACCGCACCACCCCTGCCCCCCCAGGCCCCAACTTGTTTGCCTGGCCAGTCCTATGATTGCCACGGACAGGATGTTGACTGGAAAAGATAGAGGAGTTGCCATGGAGATAAGAATAAACAGATACGTTGCAGCCGGAATTGCAAACTTGAGTGACAGAAGTTTAGTTCAGCCCTGGGTTTCCTTTGTTTGGGTTACACGCCTCACCTCTGGAATCAGTGTTTTAGACGGAAGTTTAGAGCCACCGCTAAACCGTCGTTAGAACATTTGCGCCTGCCAGCTCTTTGTTTCTTCTGTCTGAAACAGCGAGCTCGCCCAGAGGAATTAGAGGGCTGTCCTAGGCCGTTACCCAGGGAAAGTGAAAGTTAGTCACTCAGTTGTGTCCAACTCTTTGGGACCCCGTGAACTGTATGTAGCCTGCCAGGTTCCTCCGTCCTTGGGGATTTTCTAGGCAAGAATAATTGAGTGGGTAGTCATTCTCTTCTCTGTGGGATCTTCCTGACCCAGGGATTGAACCTGGGTCTCCGGCATTGCAGGCAGATTCTTTACCAGCTGAGACACAGAGAGTGTACTTCCGGATGCCCTGAGGGGTTCACTGTATCCAGGGCCCAAGCCCACTATCCATTCTTGGGCCTGAGGAGTGGGTTATGTTGATGTTAACTGGGAAAGAAACTGCCCTAGCCTGTCACGTAGGTCAGAGTCTATGGGAGAACTGGTCAACCTCATAGGGGAGCAAAGTGGTACCGTCTAGCGTGCTCAGCCTCCAGTTCTTCTATGCTCCAGGTTTCAGGGCTGTGGGTGTGAGGAGGTTGGAACTGGTGGTACAACTTGTCTGACTGTGACTGGGGGGCTCAGGGGGCCCCTCCTCTCTCAAATTTGATGCCAGATGGTAGAGAGGATCAGTTAGGGGGGCGTGACACTGTCGTGTTGTAAAGGAATGCTTTCCCTGCCGTGGGATGCATTTTTTGGGTCCCAGGGGAAAGGGGGCACGTTTTTGGCATTGCTTCTAAGTAGAGGGCTTCCCCGGTGGCTCAGTGGTAAAGAGTCCACCTACCAAGCAGGAGATGCAGTTTCGATCCCTAGGTTGGGAAGATCCCCCGGAGAAGGAAATGGCTACCTCCAGTATTCTTGCCTGGGAAGTGCCATGGACCAAGGAGCCTGGTGGGCAGCGGTCCGTGGAGTCACAGAGTTGGACACAGCTTAGCAATTAACAACAACAATCTAATTGGAGAACAGGAGCTTCTGTGCCCCACGGGCCTGGAGAGAGGTTAGCTCTGTATTGAATTAGAAGAAAACCTTTAACCCTTTCTCTAGAGGGCACTGTTGACATTTTAGGTGGAACGATTCTGTCCCACCCATTGCTTTGTTTATGATCTTTGGCCGCTGCCCATCAAATGCCACAGTTACCTCTTGGCAATTGTGGTGTCCTTGGGATGACCAAAAATGTCCAGCAATTTCCAGCGTCCCCTGGGGAACAGTGCCACTCCCAGCTTTTTGTGTCTTTTTTTTTTTTTTTTTTTTTTTTGCTGCCAAACTATTGGATGGCCACAATCTCATCTATCCTCTCTGAAGAGACCATGACCAGATGGGGCTCTTGTCCTGATATATTTATGAAAATGAAACTCTAATCATTGCCTTATCTGATCAAGTTGACACTTCTTTACCGACATGATGGATCTTCATTGCACAATGTTTTTTTCCCCTCCCGATTTAGTTTACAATTCCTCAACCTGAGTTCTCCTACCAAGGGAGTTTACAAGCACCTAAGCCATTCATAAAACTAAGATTATGGCATCTGGTCCCATCGCTTCATGGCAAGAAGATGGGGAAATGACAGAAACAGTGACAGACTTAATTTTTTGAGGCTCCAAAATCACTGCAGATGGTGACTGCAGCCATGAAGTTAAAAGACGCTTGCTCCTTGGAATAAAAGTTATGACCAATCTAGACTGTATATTAAAAAGTAGAGATGTTACTTTGCTAACAAAGGTCCATTTAGTCAAAGCTATTGTTTTTCCAGTAGTCATGTATGGATGTGAGAGTTGGACTATAAAGAAAGCTGAGCACCGAAGAATTGATGCTTTGGAACTGTGGTGTTGGAGAAGACTCTTGAGAGTTCCTTGGACTGCAAGGGAGATCCAACCAGTCCATCCTAAAGGAGATCAGTCCTGGGTGTTCATTGGAAGGACTGATGCTGAAGCTGAAACTCCAATACTTTGGCCGCCTGATGCGAAGAACTGACTCACTGGAAGAGACCCTGATGCTGGGGAAGATTGAAGGCAGGAGGAGAGAGGGGACGACAGAGGATGAGATGGTTGGATGGCATCACCCACTCAATGGACATGAGTTTGAGTAGGCTCTGGAAGTTGGTGATGGACAGGGAAGCCTGGTGTGCTGCAGTCCATGGGGTCACAAAGAGTCGGACATGACTGAGCAACTGAACTGAACTGAACTGAAGCCAGGAGGATGGGTGACTAACCTGTGAGGCTTGACCCTGCATATGGACCTGTATCCCAGAGGATATGAAGGATCACAGGGTTGATGACAGTAGTCACCACAGGACTTCAGGGGAGAGTGTGCAAAAGAAATAAAGTGCCTAAAGTGGAAACTTTGACCCTGGGAGTCCCAGGGACTCATGAAGTTGTATTTATTGATGGAACTGGCTGGGCCAAGGGAGTAGACCCTTCCAGCCTTGCCCAGATGGGATTTTTGCTCCTGGAAACCTTGAATATGGTAGTTAATCCCTAGGGTTGTTGCAAACCAGTGGCAAATGCCAGATGGTGCCCAAGATAGAAAGAAATCCCTGATGTCAAATCTGTCACCTTCCCCAGTGTGTCCAGGAACCTGAAGAGGAAAGACGGGATGCAGCCAAGACTTGCATCCCCTTTGCTATTAATTATTACCCTCCTGTGGGTCATCTGGACAGGTTCTCTTTTTTCTTTCTTCTGGCCCATCATTCTGCCCTCCCACTGATTCACCATGAAGAGATGCAATGTTCTGTTAAGTGTGCTTCTTGTTGGCAAGGCTAATTTTGTCAGTTCAGAGGATGGGACTTTTAGTTAAAATTAGTTTTTTGACTTTTGTGTATCATCATCTATTTTGTCTGCCACCCGCGTGCCCCGGGGATAATTAAGAATTGCCTGTGAGCGTCTTCATTTCTCCTTAAGTCTTTCTGGTTTATTGGTTCCAACAGCCCATGCCTTTCACGTTCTCGTTAGTTCTCTAAAATAAATGAGCTATTTCTAAAGATTGAGCTGTAGTGTGTCGCTTCAGATTTTGCATCTTCCCTCTTGTCTCTGAGATCAGAGGCTCCTTTGTATTTGCTATCATTCTGACTTTTGTTTTTCCTAAGCCGAAAGAGGAACTTATTGAGTCATGTAGCTTAGAAAGATAACTGGGGTAATCAGAGAATCAAAGGAAGAGCCGTAGGAACCAGGGTCTCAGGTGATGGAAAGAGGATCCCTGTGTGTCCAGCACTCACTCACCTTGGTGCCTCTTCCCTTGCTGTGTCTCCTGACCCCTCAACTTCTGTCTGCTGCCCCCCAGCTCTGCCTCTCACTAGACCCTGGCCGTGGCCAGTACCAGGGAACCTGGCAGGTGACCAGGAAACCTGATGGCTAAACACAGCCCTGTTTAGCAACCCAAGGCAAGGAGTATTTTTCTTGCTCGTTACCTGTGTTGATTATTTAACATTTGTTACCATTTCCTGCAAAAGGAGAACCACTTTGAGCTTTAACCAGGCAACCCGCGCTCTTCTGTAATTGACATTAAAAGGGGAAAGATCCATAGGGTCTTTGAATTCCCATAACAGGATATAAAGTTGGGGAAGCCTGATGGGGTTTAAACAGAAGTTCCTCATGTCCCTTAGACATCAGCTGTGTTACCAATTGCACCTGTACCAGAATTATTTGGGCACATTTATGTGGATTACAGCCATCCTTATTTTCTTGATCTATTATTCTAGATATTTTCCCCTTCCTCTCTGCTTCCTCTCACCTGCCTTCTCAGTCACTGCCAACTGAGTCAGGAACACTCAGGAAGTGTCTTCCTCTGCTCAAAAATGCAAAAACTGGCAGATTACTGTCTCCTTATTCTCAGAGGTTCTTCTTTCAAGTCGCTCCGTCGTGTCTGACTCTTTGCAACCCCATGGACTGTATAGTCAATGGACTTCTCCAAGCCAGAATACTGGACTGGGTAGCCTTTCCCTTCCCCAGAGGCTCTCCCCAACCCAGGGAATGAACCCAGGTCTCCCGCATTGCAGGCGGATTCTTTACCAGCTGAGCCACTCCGGAAGCCCAAGGATACCAGAGTGGGCAGCCTGTCCCTTCTCCAGCGGATCTTCCCGACCCAGGAATTGAACTGGGGTCTCCTGCATTGCAGGTGGATTCTTTAACTGAGCTATCAGGGAAGCCCTCTCAGAGGTTAAGAGTGCTGATCTCCATTTCCATTACGTGCTTCATCTCCATTTCTCCTTCATTACCAGTGTGTAGTTACCTCTGATCTGGTCCCGTTTGACAGCATCCGCTGTACTTGCCTGTGGCCTCTTAGGGGAGGGGAGAGACGAGAGGTCATCTTGTCTGGTGGCCTCTAACCAGGGGCATGTCAGTATTGCTTGACAGCTTTCCAGAGCAACCAGGTGCAGGCAGACAACTTAGTCAGTTGCCTGCTGCACAACTTACCTGTGAGAAAGCCACACCTCTCACATATGGCGGCAGCAAGACCGTGCTCCAGGGTAATCCTGGAGGAGAGAACCGTGAATGGGGAGCCGTAGGGAGCAGGTATATCTGAGCATGCAGACAGGACCTGGGACTGGGGGGAGAGAAACGGGCAGGGGTCAGGAATTCATTTCTCAGCACTTTTCAGAGGACACTGATCAGGACTTTCAGAATAGCCACGGGTGATCCTCAGCAGGGTCGCCAGGAATAAGTGTTTCCTGCTGAAGACTCACCGTCTGGCTCAGTCCTTTTGCCTGCTATAGATTTGGGCAATTTAGAACTTTGTTTGCCACTGGAGCACAGCTGAAATCAAATGCAAGTGACCCCAGAGATGGGCAGGCTTCAGGAATATATTCTGGAATGATCTCTGGAACCTTTGCTCCCTCTCTGTATCTTCGGCGTAGGCTGAGGTATTTGTCAGAAACCCTGGTTTGTGCTCTCCCTGGTTTGCATTCTAAATCTGCAGTCCTGAAGGCCACTCCCAGTGCACGTGCTGAAGGGACTCAAGCACGCCAGGCACATCACAGTGATCTCACTCAGTAGGGTACCAGAAAGATGAGCCCTGAAGAGTAAAGGCTTTGATTATGAAATCCCTGAGAAAACATTACAAGGGGAAGAGAAGTGCAATGAAGACCCTGGATGGATGAGCAGAATTCTTTACCATCATTGCTGGAGAACATCTCTCCAGTTCCTGCGTATTTCCAGTGCTGGGACTAGCTACGATTCTCTCATGCTGCAACAAATTCACTGTCAGTGGGTCTGGCACCTTGAACTCTGATCCCAGAAATGGGGTTGGCGTGTCCTGATTCTGCTGCATGCTCTTAGTGGGGTTCCTCCTTATAGTGGGTCAGACTTATGGGGGAGGGGCTTCCCAGGGTCTGGGTAACTCCCTCAGAAGATCGCCCTGATCTTGACCTCATTACATGGCATTGTGCTTGTTGTCGTGGAGAGCAGTTTAAACGGTTCTTGTACCTACAGATTTAACGTGTAGAAAATGCGTGGCGCCATCTCAGCTAGATCCTACACAACTAGGTTCGGTGTTTGTGTTACACGTGTCAGAAGGAAGCCCATTTTGGCAGTAGGAAGTAACTCGGGAGTGTGTCATGCTTTCTGTAGACCAGAATGAGCATCTTGCAGGAATAGTAATTTTTAAAAAAAAACAAAAAACTGTTTAAATAACAGTCTACCTCGGGCTCTAGGAGGAGGCATCCTGAGCAGCAGAAAGGCTGCGTGACATCTCAGCCCGATTTTTTCCACCCTTGTGATGGGATGCCTTCTCGCCTTTTTCCCCCAGGCCCAGCTCCTCTCCCCAGGAGCTCGCCGGCGCCTGCACGCTGCTCTTGCCTCTTGTTCCACCTCCATGCTGATCCTGTCCAACCTGGTGTTTCTCGGGGGCAGTCAAGTCGGGGAGATCTACTGGGATAGGATCTTCATACAAGGTAAGTTGCTGTTTTCAGACCATTTCTTCTTTTCCACATTTATGCAGTTGGTATCACATATGGGACAGGAGGCAGCATTCCTTGCCTTGTCTGTGGTGTGTGACCTATACAAATACCAGCCTGGGGCAAAGTCCTGGGTTTCGCTGTGGCTTTAGTGGTCCTCTATTTTGATGTACCTCTTGTCTGCTATGCTGATACTTGACTTCGAGATGTACCATCCAACTCTCTCAATCTGTCTTTCCCTGCTACTAAGTTACGTCTCCAATTTAAACATTTTTCCTAATCTTCCCTACTGTCTGTAGATCAGCCTTCATTATACTGCAGAGTCTGACTTTGTTCCACTGACGACTCAAAGTCCTACCAGGAGAATGTCCTAGAAGCCCCTCTGTGGTCTCCTGCTGCTGTGGGCACAGTGCCTGGTTTGCCACACCTCTTCGTTGTGGCTGTTTTTGTCTGGACACTGGTTTGCCAGCACCTGTGGCCAGCCTCGTGTTTAATGAGCATGTGTTCAGTGTTCATATATGTCTCCGTGTCCACAGCAGCGTCACACCTGCAGCAGGCAAAATGCTAGTTGGTGGGCATTGTTGTGAAAAGACTGCATTAATGGTTGGTCATCCTTTGTGGTCACCTTCTCCTTTGGGCTAAAGCTGAGCTTTACATCATGTCCTTAAAAGAACTGGAAGAACAGGAACGATACAGAGCACGTTACTCAGCCAGCTCACTGTGTGTTCAGAGCCAAGAGCCCTTGTTCTCTTGCCCTGACCAGTGACATGGTTTTGTGCTTTTGGTTTGGCAAGCTTTGCCAAGTGGTGATGACGTGACCCAGTCGTGGCTAGGGTGTTACCTCCACATCTGGGTCCCCAACGAGCCAGCGACGCTTTTCACATCAGAGATAAGCCGACAGAGCGGCATGGTCCCAGGACGCCAGGTCGTGTGTGTAAACTGTGGCAGGCTTGGACGAGCCAGGCTCAGGGACCAGGACAGAGCCCTACTCTGCTTTCATCTTGTCACTCCCATACCCCTTTGATCTCGCTCTCAGAGAAATGTTTTCACCTATAGTTCTTGAAAAGACCAGGTAATTTGTACGTGGAAGCTGTCCTTGAATGAAGATGGGAGATAATGGGGCACAGAGGACTGAAAGATAAAAAACCCTTCTTGAGGTGGGCGACAGAGCTGTTGACTTTTCTTGCCTCCTCCCACCATGCCTAGCACAGTGCAGAGACCGCGATGACTCTGAAAGTGCCGACTCGGGTTTTGCTGGTCACCTGAGCCAGAAGGCTCTAATTTTGGCTTCAGTAAGTAAACACTCCAGGCGTTCGCTGCTTGCAAGGCACTGAGGAGACAAGGGTGGAGGAAGCAGCACAAATGTGGGGGCCAGACGTACAAACAGATATGTGTCCATAGAGTCAGATCATCACTGGGCCAAATGCACCAGGGACTGACTGCTGGAGGTCGCAGGGTGGTGGGCTGACCTTCCCATGGAAATTGAGCTTCACAGAGGAGGGGACATTGGAACTGGAGTTTTGAGCAGTAATTCAGAACTTGCCAGATAAAGAAGGCAGGTGTGTGCGGGTGATTAACGTTAGGGGCTTTGTCAGATCACCCCAAGCTCTCAGTAATTTTTTTTCCCCATAGAAGTTTATTCCTCCGGCAGTTCAGTGAAGGTCCAGAGACTTTTTCGAAATGGTGACTTCAGGACCTAGACTGTTTTTGTTCTGATTCTTCACCTCTTGTTCTGGCATCATGGAGGAGACGAGAATATGGAGGGGGGTGGTGTCACCAGGTACTAAATACCCCGCCAGGAGTGACACTAGGCATCTCCACTCACATTCCGTTGGCCAGAACCAGTCACGTGACCCCTAGTGCAGTGCAGGGAGACGTGGGGAGCGCACAGGACAGTGGACCGTGGCGTGGCAGGGCAGGGCGCGTGAGACAAGCCCCGGAGGTACCCAAGAGGCAGTTAAAAATGTGAGCTGGCGTAGGGGAGGGGGGGGGTACAGAACCATGGCGACGTGGGAGACGGGGCATGAAGGTGGCGGGTGAGGCCATGGGAGTGGATGCAGTTCGCCGAGGAGCATGCCCAGAGTGAGCAGAGACTAGGTGGGAGGTAAAACCTGGGAATGCTGGCCTTTGAAGGGACAAAGAAGAGGTAGTAGCGGAAAGATGTTTTCCCTGTTTCTCAAAGGCATGAAGATCAAAGCACGATTTGTCCTGTCCCCCGTGGAGCTAACACCCCGCACACTGGGGACCGGGTGTCAGGGCTCTGAGCTATCTGGTCTGTTTCTGGTTTGTGGCTCCTATTGTGATCTGCGACTGGATCGCTCTGTGTCCACCTTGGAGCTGGGCGCTAGAGTCCCAGGGGAATGCTGCTCTGAATCTGGAGGGCTCTGGGTCCATTCCTGTCTGGGGTCTGAGGCCAGGGAAGCTCAGTTCAGAAGGCATCGTCTATGTCAGAGATCGTTCACATCGTCGTGGCCCCATCCCGGCTGATCTGTCCCATGGGCCCCCTCAGTAAGGGTAGGTTTCCTGGGGTGTTGGCAATTATATCCTTGGTTTCCCACTGTGGATCTTTTGTCCCCGAGTGATAGAATTTAGATATTTCTTGGAGAAATGTGAACCAGATGGTGCCAAACCCAGTATCCTTGAGGAGTCTGGATTTCTTTTCATAACAAATCTGATTGACCTGATAGAAGATTAGTATGAATATTCATGTTTTGGTACAACAAAGTATTCATGCATTGATAGGATGCTTCCTCAGACTCTCCTGGGGATATCATGTTAGCTAAAAAAAAAAAAATCTGAATTCTGAAACTCATCTGGCTCCAGAGGGTTCAGATGAGGGACTGTCGAGCTGTACCTGAAGCTGCCGATGGATGAGCCAGGACTTCCACATCCAAGCTGTCTCTGGCCGCTTCCTTCAGCCAGTGATCAGGACCTGTTTTTCCAAGACCCATCTCTATACATTGAGGAAAAAGAGACAAAGCGAGTGAGGAGAGGTCTCTTTGTAGTGAATGGAGAGCAGTTAAGCTCAGTCTTCAGATTTCCAGGTTTCATGGGGAGGTAGCCCTTCCGCCAGGGGTAACCACCCCGGGCCCTGTGTGCCTTGATGGGCTGGAACTTGCCGAGACAGGTGGGGGGGGGGTACGCCACACCCCCCCAAGGTGCTCAAGGGGCACGGGGATCTTGGAGGAGGTTACAGTGCCCCTCAGCAAATGGGATGTGGATGCACATGCGTCTTTGAGGACAGCCTCATTCATTCTCAGGAACCTTTGCCTAGGATCACTGATGTCTCTAGAAGTATCTCATGATCAGCCTGGAGGAGCTGTCTTAAGGTCAATATCTCCATCTCCAGTTCACTGCTTTAGACACGGATTTGTTTGCTTTAAGCTATAGAGCTTGTTTTAGTAAATATCTAAATATTTAGCTTACGTAAATGGCTCTCTCTTGATCTCTACACCGTTGGTGATGTGAGACTATTAAAACCAGACCCTTCTCTTTCTGCTGCTCTCAGTGCTCTGCTGTCCTTAAAAGTGGGCAGTGCCAGCCACGGGATGGAAACGCTGAGTGACCCTCTGGGTCACACACAAGCCATCCGTGTTAGTGTTATTTGTGCTGAGGAGATTGGAAAAGTGATGTTCAGTTAATTCAGTGGAGAATAAAGATACTATATCTTTGCCTTCAAAGAAAATCCTCCAACCTTTGCTGTTGAAATTTACCTTAAGCATCTTGAGGAATGAGAATATTTAAGCCTATTTTATATGTATTTACAGGAACTTAGCTGGGTTTAGGGATCTGAAAAACTGTGGCTGAGGATTTGGTCCCTAAGCCTGCTGTAGAAGGGACCCTGCTGTGTCTTGCTTTGCAGAGGCAAACTTCAGTGGCTCTGAAAAGCATTTGTTGATGGCAGAAGCTTTCTCAGGTCTGTCTTAAGTCCTTGACATTGAAGTGTAAGTTGATTTCTTGAACAAGCAGTTGATGACTACTCTGTAACTCAAAAGCACTGTTGCATTACAACTCCAGATCTGTGAGACCATAAACCAACTGTGTCTTAAGCATCCCAGCAGTGCTCTGTCATCGGAACACAGTGAGGAGGAAAGGCAGCCGATAGGGATGGGTATTTAGAAAAGAGCTGGATTTAGAAAAGGCAGAGGAAGCTGAGATCAAATTGCCAACATCCGTTGGATCATAGAAAAAGCAAGAGAATTCCAGAAAAACATCTACTTCTGCTTTATTGCTTGCACCAAAGCCTTTGACTATGTAGATCACAACAAACTGTGGAAAATTCTGCAGGAGATGGGAATACCAGACCACCTGACCTGCCTCCTGAGAAATCTGTATGCAGGTCAAGAAACAATAGTTAGAACTGGACATGGAACAACAGACTGGTTCCAAATTGGGAAAGGAGTACATCAAGGCTATATATTGTCACCCTGCTTATTTAACTTCTATGCAAAGTGCATCATGAGAAATGCCAGGCTGGATGAAGCACAAGCTGGAATCAAGATTTCTGGGAGAAATATCAATAACCTCAGATATGCAGATGACACCACCCTTAAGGCAGAAAGTGAAGAAGAACTTGATAAAAGTGAAAGAGGAGAGTGAAAAAGCTGGTTTAAAACTCAACATTCAAAAAACTAAGATCATGGCATCTGGTCCCATCACTTCATGGCAAATAGATGGGGAAACAATGGAAACAGTGAGAGACTTTCTTTTCTTGGGCTCCAAAATCACTGCAGATGGTGACTGTAGCCATGAAGTTAAGAGACACTTGCTCCTTGGAAGAAAAGCTATGACCAGCCTAGGCAGCATATTGAAAAGCAGAGACATTACTTTGCCATCAAAGGTCTGTCTAGTCAAAACTATGGTTTTTCCAGTGGTCATGTATGGATGTGAGAGTTGGACTATAAAGAAAGCTGAGCGCCAAAGAATTGATGCTTTTGAACTGTGGTTGGAGAAGACTCTTGAGAGTCCCTTGGAGTGCAAGGAGATCCAACCAGTCCATCCTAAAGACATCAGTCCTGAATATTCATTGGAAGGACTGATGCTGAAGCTGAAGCTCCAATACTTTGGCCACCTGATGCAAAGAACTGACTCACTAGAAAAGACCCTGATGCTGGTAAAGATTGAAAGCAGGAAGAGAAGGGGATGACAGAGGATGAGATGGTTGGATGGCATCACCGACTCGATGGGCATGAGTTTGAGCAAACTCCGGGAGTTGGTGATAGACAGGGAAGTCTGGCATACTGTAGTCCATGGGGTCACAAAAAGTCAGACACGACTGAGCAACTGAACTAGAACTAGGGATGGGTATGTGCTAGGAATATGTCTGGGGTAAGGGCACTGAGAGCTTTATCGTGTCGTCTGGGTGCAGAGTTGTGTTCCTTTTGAAATATCCATCTATTCCTGTCAACAGAAGACGTGAATTTTGTAAAAAAAAAAAAAATGGGCAGGGGATGCTAATCATTTCCTAATTGTGGAGCCACAGATTCTGTGTTTGTTGGAGGTGGTAGAGACCTGGCTTCCATCAACCATTCTCCTGCCTGACTACACACATACATGTCTTAGGGTACATATAACACACACACACATGTAACACACACATAACACACACACATGCACACATGTAACACACACAGCCTTACTTTCCCCTCTTTCTTGTTGCCTGATCTAAGTTGGCAAACTCCATCTCAGCACTTAGCTCCTGAGGGGCCCCTGTACCAAGGCAAGGGAAATTTGGTTGTTTTCCCTCCAGATTGCAGTGAGAGATGAACTCGTCATTTTCTTAGACAGGTCAGAACCTTTACATTCTGCATATTTGCTTGCTGTCTCTAGCAGAGAAAAGGGACAGTATATTTTCTCCCTGACTACTAGCTTGTCCAGGCAGTTTATTCATCTCCCGGCTCAAATGGCTCTGGACAGGCATTTCATTTAAAGCCAAGTTGTGATACTGCACTGGAAATTCTAGAAGATTGTGGTTAAAGAGAAACTCATTCCCCTCACATCTCATTACATTCTTGGGACTAAATTCCATCTTTGATGAGAGAAGATAGAGGGCACATGTCACTCACTGTCTCAGGTATCTTCTTTGTGTTGACTTGTTTCATCCCCTTCACTTGCCCTGCTCTTGACATGGAGTTTTCATTGCTCTGATTCATTCTGCTTCTGCCCCACTGAATCTTAAGCAATTTCCTGAAGGATTTGAGGAACAGGAGCTTCCCACCCATTGTATTGGTGGTGATGTCAACATGTTGATATAAATTAAGCAGTTTATCCATGGGTTGCCCATTGCTCCATTACGGGCCATTCTTGGAGTCTGGATTTCTAGACTTTCAGATGCCTTTGTTTATTCTTTCATCTTTGCCACGTGGTCACCCAGACGTTGTGGGCATCATCTTTCCTAAAAGTATTTTAGGCCAAGACACGGCATAGGGCATGAGGAATAGAGAGTGGGAGTTCTTATCCAGAAGTGCACCTGGGGTTATGTTAAAGCTGAGAGAATTTCTTTTAAGATATCTTGAAAAGAGGTTGAATCATTGTTCATCTAAGTCCTACTTTCTGTGAGGTCATGTGACACTTTTTTCTGTTAGCTAGGAGTTTTTGTGAATTCATTTGAAAATAGTTTTATGGAATTTGGGAACATTTTAAAGTGTCTTTAAATAGAATATCAAGTGAAGACTAGTATGGTTAGGCACCGTTCATTATAATCAAAAGAAAATTTTGGTTCTTACTGATTTGAAGCCTCTACCTCTCATTGACCCCCAATTATTTATATGCAGTGTGAGATCCAAATGCACATTACAATCAGATCATTTTGTCTACACTTTAATACAATATGTCAATTAAAGCTCAATAATTATATGTCAGTTATTTCTCAGTAGAAAAACACATTACAAACATGGTAGTAGAATTAAACCAAAATAATTTTAATAAAAATTTAAATAAGTCCCCTTTGGCTTCTAACTAAATCTTCTATGTACTTGATACATAAGAGGATGTCTGCAGCAGGATTCCCAAGTCTGTACTCCAAGGCCCACACCAGGAAGTCATGGGATTGCTGTGCAGGTGTGGTTTCTGAAATGAACACACGTCCTGGAATTTATGTTATTATTTTGTTTGCTTATTGCAGTTACTGTTATACTATGGAAGGCGTGCAGACACAGCTTAGCGCCTGCCCTGCAGCTGAGGACGGCAGGAGGGCTGCCCTGGCAGCCACAGGCACCGGGACCCTTCCACCTGATTGTCTCCTCAAGTCACCACCAAATAGTTTTTACAGTGTTCGAAATGAAGAATATTTAAGTTGGAAGGCAGTCCCATTTCTGTAACAAAAGGCAGAATGTAGCGAGAGTCGTCTTTATCAGGTGTCCCAGCTTCGGGAGCAAGTCCTTCTGTGCAGTAGGAGCGTCGCTGAGTTTGCTTCTGTTTGCCAGTGTGCCAGGCACTGGCCGCTCGCATCATGCCAACACATGTTCATTTCCTGTGGCCACTCTCACAAATGATCATGAACTTGCTGGCTTCAGAGAGCGCCGTGTCATCTTCTTCTGTTCCTGAGGCTTCCCAGGTGGCGCTAGGGGGAAAGAACCCGCCTGCCAATGCAGGAGACCTAAGAGATGCGGGTTTGATCCCTGGGTTGGGAAGATCCCCTGGAGAAGGGGATGGCAGCCCACTCCTTGCCTGGACAATCCCATGGATGGAGGAACACCGTGGGCTGCAGCCCATGGGTTCGCGAAGAGTCGGACACCACTGAAGCGACTTAGCGCGCACGCGCGTTCTGGAGGCCGGAAGTCTGAGATCAGGCTTGCTGTGCTCAAGTCGAGGCGTTGGCAAGACTGGTTCCTCTGGAAGCGCACGGGGAGAGTTTGATTCCTTGAGCACTGGAGGCCAGCTGCAACCCTTGCCTCCTGTGCTGCTGCTGCTTCGCAGTCAGAAGTGTAGCATCTTCAGATCTCCTTCTCTGCATCCTTTCTGCTGCTCTCATCTCAGCGCCTGCCGGCTGACTCCTCCTGTGTGTCTCCCATAAGGACCCTTGTGATTATGAACTCCACCTGGATAATTTAGGGTCATTTCCCCATTTCGGGGTCCATCACGTGATCACACCTGCAGTGTCCCTGCAAAGCCCAGTAAGCTAACTCACGTGAGTGCCAGGGTTTGGGACGTGGCCTTCCTTGGAGGAGCCTCTTAGCCTGCCACAGCGCGATCCAGTAACAGTTGCTATTTCACAGAACGACCCTTTAGCAGCACCACAGCAATAGCTTCTTTCTCAGGAAATTTGATTATAAAATACCAATTTGGATACGCCGCTAGTCTTATTAAAATAAGAATCTGACTGTGGAAAGAAGTGATGCTTAACTTCACAGAAGTACACATGTGAGATTTGTTGTCCTAGGGTGTTTAGAGAGCAGTGTAGGGAAAAGCTGCAGTTTACGTGCTCAGCGTTTGCTCCCCCCTCTTTGGGACCAAACCTCTCTTACCTCACTCTCAGTTGGCGTCAATCTGAGATCTAGGGATCAACACGTGAGCGGAACTGGCCCATCCTAATGGTCCATCTCCCCACGTGGTGCAGTTGGAGTTTCTGTTGGAAATTGTCAGGAAGGAGAAGCTCTCTTTCTTTTGTTGCAGAGCTGCCAGGATATTGGGCCGGAGCTGTTGGGAGCCCTCTTGGTGCTGTCAGGGGAGAGCCAAATAGAGAAGGAAACCGACTTTGAGGAAAGCAGAACTGAATGTTGGAAACTGTCTCAGAGATCATATCCCGAGACAAGCCACTGCAGCATACTCTTAAGCACTCTAGAGCTAGGAGTTCTCGAAGCCAACACATACTTTTCAATTACAAAAGCTGTTATTTCTTCTTCTTCACTCATTTCATGTTGGGAGACAATTTCCAAGGCTCTCTTGTGTTTCTGCATGTCTTATGCACAGATCCATTGACTGCTTCTGTTCCAGGCTTTCTTTCCAAGAATGTTTCCAAGTGTCTTTGGAAAGTGGAGATGGTGTGTTGCTCTGAAGTAGAGGGTGTTTGATTGCTGTCCAGTGTAATAAAAATAATCTCCTTCTGGGGCAGAGGTCAGGCAAGGCTTACTACCCATTATAAAATACTTAGATTCTTATGGCTGGGGCTTATCTCCTATAATACGACCCTCTACATGTGCAGGTCTCACCTGGCCCTCTTGACGTTGAGTTGTGGCATCCTGGGCTCAAGGAAATGGCAGAGATGCTCTGGCTGCTGTTATTGCTGAGTAATAAAGTCCTTCATCTCTGTCCGAATAGTCTAGTGTCTTCTGCCTACATACATGAAACTGGGAGGCTAATTTGTTGCAAGTAGAGTTAAATCTCAAGATGCTTCACTTATTGACAGTTCAGTTTGGTTAGGTTTCTGTGACTTGTAACCAGAAGCATATGACTAATGTAGCTTAATGAGATAGTGTAGGAGGCATATACCACTGTTGCAGGTCTTTGTTGTGGTTGTTGTTCAGTCCCCAACTCATGTCCAACTCTTTGCGACCCCATGGACTGCAGCATCCCAGGCTTCCCTGTCTCTCACCGTCTCCTGGAGTTTTGCCCACGTTCATGCCCATTGAGTCAGTGATGCCATCTAACCTTCTCATCCTCTGTCATCCCCTTTTCCTTCTGCCTTCAATCTTTCCCAGCATCACGGTCTTTTCCAATGAGTCAGCTCTTTGCATCAGGTGGCCAAAGTATTGGAACTTCAGCTTCAGCATCAGTCCTTCCAATGAATATTCAGGGTTGATTTCCTTTAAGATTGATCTGTTTGATCACCAGGGGACTCTTAAGAGACTTCTCCAGCACCGCAGTTGGAAAGCATCAGTTCTTTGGTGCTCTGCCTTCTTCATGGTCCGGCTCTTGCATCCATACATGACTACTGGAAAAACCATAGCTTTGACTATATGGACCTTTGCCAGCAAAGTAATGTCTCTGCTTTTTAACATACTGTCTAGGTTTGTCATAGCTTTCCTGCCAAGAAACAATCGTCCTCTAATTTCAGGGCTGCAGTCACCATCTGCAGTGATTTTAGAGCCCAAGGGGAAATCTGTTAGTGCTTCTGTCTTTTCCCCTTCTATTTTCCATGAAGTGATGGGACCAGATGCCATGATCTTAGTTTTTTTTTTTTTAATATTGAGTTTTAAGCTGGCTTGTTCACTCTCCTGCTTCACCCTCATCAAGAGGTTCTTTAGTTTCTCTTTGCTTTCTGCCATTAGAGTGGTATCATCTGCGTGTCTGAAGTGGTTGCTGTTTCTCCCGACAGTCTTGATTCCAGCTTGTAACTCATGAAGTCTGGCGTTTCGCATGATGTACTCTGCATAAAAGTTAAATAAACAGGGTGACAGTATACAGCCTTGTTGTACTGCTTTCTCAGTACTGGACCAGTCAATTGTTCCATACAAGGTTCTAGCTGTTGCTTCTTGACTCACATACAGGTTTCTCAGGAGACAAGTAAGATGGTCTGTCTAGTCTTTCCATTTCTTGAAGAATTTTCCACAGTTTGTTGTAAGCCACACAGTCAAAGGCTTTGGCATAGTCAAGGAAACAGAGGTAGATGTTTTTCTGAAATTCCCATGCTTTCTGTATGATCCAGCGAATGTTGACATTTGTTCTCTGGTTCCTCTGCCTTTTCTAAACCCAGCTTGAACATCTGGAAGTTCTCAGTTCACATAATGCTGAAGCGTAGCTTGAAGGATTTTGAGTGTAACCTTACTAGCATGGGAGATGGCTGCAATTGTCCGGTGGTTTGAACATTCTTTAGTATTGCACTTGTTAGGAACTGGGATGAGGGTTGACCTTCTCCAGTCTTGTGGCTGCCGCTGGGTTTTCCAAATTTGCTGACATATTGAGTGCAGCACTTTAATAGCATCATCTTTTAGGATTTTAAATAGCCTGCTGGAATTCTCTCACCTCCGCTAGCTTTATTGGCAGCACTGCTTCGTGAGGCCCACTTGACTTCACACTCCAGAGTGTGTGACTCTATGTTAGTGAGCACACCATCGTGGTTATTCGGGTCATTAAGATCTTTTTTGTCCAGTTCTTTTGTGTATTCTTGCCATCTCTTCTTGATCTCTTCTGCTTCTATTACATCTGCACCATTTCTGTTCTTTATTGTGCCCTTCTTTGGATGAAATGTTCCTTTGATATTTCCGATTTTCTTGAAGAGATTTCTAGTCTTTCCCTTTCTGTTGTTTCCCCCTGTTTCATTGCATTGTTCACTGAAGAAGTCCTTCTTGTCTCTCCTTGCTGTCCTCTGGAACTCTACATTTAATTGTGGGTGTACCTTTTCCTCTCTCCCTTGCTTTTTGCTTCTCTTCTTTCCTCAACTGTTAGTAAAGCCTCCTCAGACAACCACTTTGCCTTCGTGCATTTCTTTTTCCTTGGGATGGTTTTGTTCTCTCCTCCTATACAATATCGTGAACCTCTGTCCATACGTCTGTCCATAGTGTCCAGAGTTACTCATGCATTCTGTTTACTAGGTCTCATCCCTTGAATATATTCATCACCTCCACTGTATATTCATAGAGGATTTGATTTCAGTCGTACCTGACTGGCCTATTGATTTTCCCCACTTTCTTTAGTTTAAGCCTGAATTTTGCTATAAGGAGCTTATAATCTGAGCCACAGTCATCTCCAGGTCTTGTTTTTGCTGACTGTATAGAGCTTCTCCGTCTTTGGCTACAAAGAATGTAATCAATCTGATTTTGGTATTGACCATTTGCTAATGTCCATGTGTAGCCGTCTATTGTGTTGTTGGAATGGGGGTGTTTGCAATGACCAGTGCGTTCTCTTGGCAAAACTCTATTAGCCTTTGCCTTGTTTTATTTTGTAGTTCAAGGCCAAACTTGCCTTTACTCCAGGTATCTCTTCACTTCCTTCTTCTGCATTCCAATCTCCTGTGATGAATAGGACATCTTTTTTTTTTTTTTTTTTTTTGGTGTTAGCTCTAAGAGGTCTTCTAAGTCTTCTTAGAACTGATCAACTTCAGCTTCTTTGGCATTGGTGGTTGGGGGATAGACTTGGATTAATATGGTGTTGAATGGTTTGCCTTGAAAATGAACTGAGATCCTTCTGTCACTTTTGAGGTTGTACCCCAGTACTGCATTTTGGACTCATTTGTTGTTTATGAGAGTTAGTCCATTTCTTCTAAGGGATTCTTGCTCACGATAGTAGATTAATGGTCATCTGAGTTAAATTCACCCATTCCAGTCCATTGTAGTTCACCGATTCTTATGATGTTGATGTTTACTCTTGCCATCTCCTGCTTAACCACGTCCAGTTTACCTTGCTCCATGGAGCTGACCTTCCAGGTTTTTTACAGCGTTTTTTACAGTGTAGGATTTTACTTTCGTCACCAGACACATCCACAACGGAACGCCGTTCCTGCTTTGACCCAGCTGCTTCCTTCTTTCTGGAGCCATTAATAGGTGTCCTTAGCTTTTCCCCAGGTGCATATTGGACACCTTCTGATCTGGGGGACTCATCTTTCGGTGTCACATTATTTTTTGCCTTTTTTATACAGTTCATGGGGTTCTCACGGCAAGTAATCTGGACTGGTTTGCCATTCCCTCCTCCAGTGGATCGCATTTTGTCAGAACTCGCCCCTATGACCTGTCCATCTTCAGTGGCCCTGCACAGCATGGCTCATCCCTTCACTGAGTTACACAAGCTCCTTCGCCGGAACAAGACAGAGATCCATGAACGGGTACAGATCCTTAAGGGAAGTGCATTTGGGGAGATTCTTTTATACTGAATCACTTTTTGGTATAATTTTTTTTTTTTTTGCTTATATTCATCCTAATAAAGTAACTTTGAGGAGCTACATACCCTGCTGTGACTTTTCAAGTAAGCACCTAACTTCTTCTATTGTAAATTTAAATAATTATAAAATACCTAATTTTTGTCATATTATAAATGCTGATGTTTAAATGTAAAACTGATAGCTCTAAATAATATAAATTGTAAATAACTTAGTGCTTTTATACCGACTGTCATCCTTTTAAAAGTATAGATGAGCAAGCCCTTCTTTCACAGTATTTCCTTGATATCATATTTCTATTTAATTTCTTCTGTAGAATTTTGTCTTGTCTTAGTTATTTGCTTATTCAACTATCATACTTCTATGTAGCATTGATTTGTTTTTCTGTCACCATAAGGCCAAAAATATAAACATTTTTCTCCTGGGTCGAGTTATCATTACAGTTCTTATTAGTACATAACTCAAAGATGATACTTTTGATAAATATTAAACATAAAAAGTAAAATTTCTCTTGAAATGGATGAAGTAGGGATTTGTGGTTATTTGATTAAAGCAATTATCTAATTGTTGCTTTAGTTTGTTCCACTATTGTAAAGCTTTTGATTTAAAATATAATAATAGCTTAGCAAAGTGCTAACATCTTAAGAATTTTCTCTAGGCAAATATACACAAATATCGAGCACCTAAAGGATGCTTCTCATGACCCCTGCCAGTTACTGCTTTGCCTTATTCTGACATCTAAATGCATAGCTTTCTTGAGTAGCTGGTTTGTTTGTTTAATGCACGTATACATATATTATATGATTCTACAAAGAGAGGGAATTACATAATATGTATTCTTTTTGTCTCACTTTTTTTTCCTCAGTATCATGTTGAGAGAGTCATCCATATTTTGGAGTGTGGTTATAGATTTTTTTCCCTGCTTATTACTACTATAAAGCGTTTCATTGTGTGAACATGCCACAATTTGTCCATTTTATTGTTGTTGAACATGATAGCAGTAAGGTCCTATGGACTGTCATATATATGATATGGGGTGACGATCTGTGTGCATTTTTGTTGGGTTTATAACTGGAGAGGGATTGCTGGGTCCCTGGGTGTGCATATATTCAGCTTTCGTAGATGTGGTCAAATAGTTTCTCAAAGTGTACTGATTCCCTTGAGGGTTTTACATCCTAGAGCAATATCCTAAATAAGAAGAATGAGGAAGAAGCTTCTCCTTTGTTTGTTTTTTGGTAAAGTGAGATGAAAGCCTTGTGTCTGTGTGTGTGTGTGTGTGTGTGTGAGACAGGGAGGGAGAGGAGGAGGAAAAAGAACAAGAAGAAACTTAGCCTCAGATCAATTTTTAGGATCTGGAAATTCATTCTTCCAAAGTTTTCCATGTTGTTTAATTGTATGCATTCCCAGTTTGAAGACTGCTGCTCTATAAAGGAGAGAAGGTCACTCTGTCCTTTGAGTCCCACCTCCTCATCTTTATTCAAGCCCAAAGGAAAAGAAGTGTTAATATGAACTAGACAGTGGTTGAGGATAACATGCATCAGTCAGCCACTGCTACATAACAAACCACCCCAAAACCTAGTGGCTTAAAAGAACAAGCATTTGTATAACGCACAAATCTCTGTGCCAGCTGGAGTCTGACTGATCTGGGATAGCCGTGTGCATCCGTCTGTGGGTCAACTGTGGCTGCACTGGATTTGCTGATCTTAGCTGGGCTGTCGTGTCTCTGGGACCTTCACTGGGATGAACTGGCTGAGTCAGGTCTGCTCTGCATTGATTTCTGACCCTTCAGCAGACCTGGCCCGGCCTGTTCATGCGGCAGTCATACTGGTTCAAGAGAGCGGACGGATAGCGTGCAAAGCTTTTCAGGCGCGGAACTGGCCCATAATCAGTCCTACTGCATCCTTTGGCCAAAGCGTGTGGTATACTAGCCCAGACTCAAGGAGAGAGGAAATAGATTTCATCTCCTCATAGGAGGAACTGCGAAATCATGTTGTGAAGGGTGTTGACACAGGTAGGCGGGAAGGCCTGTGACTGACCATGGTTGGCAGTCTATCTTAATTGCTTATGCAGAGGGGCCAAAGAGCTGTCGCAGGTGCGTGGTTATTTAAGTGATCCCACGAAATCTGATCCCAGTTTGTCATCTCTCCCCTCGGCCTCTTCTTTCCAGATTCTCTCCCTCTTCTCCCTGCAGAGACGTTCTTTGCCTCCTATGTGGTCACTTGGACCCTTTGGTTGTTTTGGCTGGGGAAGGGCAGGAGTGGGCCTGGGAGCTAAGGCCTTGGCCAGTTCTGCATCTTTCTGTGAAATAATCAGTGACGTGTGTGTGTGTGTGAGACACAGAGGGAGGTGTCCATACTGTTAAAGCCTGGGACATTGAGACATTCAGGCTGATCTGACTTAAAGGAGCTTCCCAGTGGTCCAGCCTGGGGTCCACATAGGGTGTGGGGCCAGAGCCCAGCTACTAGCCAAGTTTTCCTTTCCTTTTCTGTGCATAGATGCCTAGGCTATTTAGAGTTTCCTGAGTTCTCTGACTCAGTATGATTTAATGCCTCTTAGTAGTGTCCATGATTGCTATTTAAGCTCTTTACTGTTTCTTAAGTAATTTCCAGGGCACTAGTTCAGTTGGTTTTTCTACAGCCCCCTGTGAGATAGCTTAGGCAGACATCATCCCAGTGTTGCTAGTAACACAGTATTGCTAATAGCCGAGGTTCAGAGAGGTCAGGAAACTTGGTCATAGTTACGCAGCTCGGAAGCTGAGGAGCCAGGTGAGTCAGAGGCCTTTTGACTCTAAATCCCATAGCTTTATTTAAGGCCTCTCTGTGAGGCCTATGCTGTAACAGGAGATGCCTGTTTTCATCACAGAACATCCCCAAGTGTCCCTGTTGGAGACAAAGTCCCGGGTGCCTGGCTTGTTCTTCTGTTTCTGATAGTCATCAGTATGGGGGTGGGGGAAGAGATTAGACCTCCAGTTTCTGGAGCTGATAGACCAGCCCCCTGACCCCTGGATGGGTGGCCACTAGCTGGTCCACGTCTCTCTGCAAGTAAAGCCGTCTCCCCTTAGCCTCAGTTTCCCTTTCCTCAGTTGCCTGTTAGCAACTGTGATCTGAAAATATTAAATGGAAAATTCAAGAAATGAGTGATTCTTAAGTTTTACATTGCATGCCGTGCGGAGTTAGAGTGGTGACATCTCCTGCCGTCATGCTCCATCCCACCCGGAACATGGATCCTCCCTTCGCAGAGCTTGTCCCTACGAATCGCTTAGTATGGGTCTGGTCCCCAGGTCAGCTCTCTCTCTGTTGTTCCAGTGCTCTGTTCAAGTAACCCTCCTTTTACTTGATACCGGCCCTGAAGAGCAAGAGTAGTGATGCTGGCAATTTAGCTATGCCAAGGAGAAGGCAGTAAGTGCTTTAAGTGTAAAGGTGAAAGGTTTTGACTTAATAGGGAAAGAAAAAAATCATATGCTGAGATGCTAAGAGCATCTTAGAATGTAAGATCTATCTTCTTACATTATAAGTAAGAATGAATCTTCCACATGTGAAATTATGGAGAAGGAAAAAGAAATTTATGCTAGTTTTACTATTGTACCACAGACTACAGAAGTTATGGTTACAGTACAATACAGATGCTTAGTTAAGATGGGGAAAGCATTAAATTTTACAATAAGATATTTTGAGAGAGAGAGAGACCATATGCACATAACTTTTATTGCAGTGAGTGAACATGAAAGTCACTCAGTCGTGTCCAACTCTTTGCGACCCATGGACTATACAGTCCATGGAACTCTCCAGGCCAGAACACTGGAGTGGGTAGCCTTTCCCGTCTCCAGGGGATCTTCCCAGCCCAGGGATCGAATCCAGGTCTCCCACATTGCAGGCCGATTCTTTACCAGCTGAGCCACAAGGGGAAGCCCTTTATTACAGTATACTGTTACAATTGCTATATTTTATTATCGATTGTTGTTTATCTCTTACTGTAAATTAAGTGCCTCCTTTGTAAATTTAACTTTATCATAGGTGTGTATGCATAGGGGAAAAGAACATCTATGAGGTTTAGTACTGTCTGCAGTTTTGGGCATCCACCGGGGTCTTGGAACATGTCTCCTGCGTGTAAGGAGGGACTGCTCTAGTTTCATCCTGACCTGCGCAGGTGGTGAAGGACTCTGGCTCTCCTGACCCCAGCCCTCAGGGTGTTGGTTTTGCCTCTTTCTGGCTTACTCAGGCATTGCACTAGCTTGCCCTTTGCTTCTCATCATCCTTGCTCAGGCCAAGAAAGCAAGAGGGAAAAGATGGTTTTCTTTGGGCGTGCTGTCTGGATTACCAAAAAAACCAAACAATCTCAGGAATGGCTATTGGAAGAGCCTGTGATCATGATGTATTATGTTGTGCGGTGCTAGAAATGCAGCAGAAGGCAGCAGTGTGGGCTGGTTGTGGCTCTTTTCTTTGCAGTAAATGATCAGAAAATGGAATCCATCTGGGTGAACTTTCCCTGGCCTCAGGAATTCTGTCGGGCACTGTGGTCCTCTCCTTGGAGTGTAACTAAAGCAGTCAAGTATTCCTCTGAATACTCAGTAAACGAGAATGAAAACTATGAAGAAAAACTTGTCACTGTCTTAAAGATAGAAAAAAAACAGAGTCCTGTTTGGGGTGCACCTGTGTGGTTCCACACAGGATTATGGGAGAGTTAGAGCTTCCTGCCGACAGGCATTTGAGTCTTATCTGGACCATTTTCCTCTGCGGTGACCCTGTGATGGATTCCTGCAGCCTGCCAGCTGCCCCTCACCCCCCAGCCGTATTTCCTGCTGCTGTAGAGTATTCTTTACAAGGGAACCTACTTAGAAGAGCATGGCAAAGGGGGTGCTATGGATTGAATTGTACCTCCAAAAAGATATGTATATGGAAGTCCACATCCCATGGCGTTGCTGATACAAGAAGCAGAAGGTAGAGATAGCTGGTCTGGAAGCCTACATCTCCCTCCATCAGGCTGGTGGATCGAGGCTTCCAGGGCAGGCGGGCAGGGCCGATGCTCCGCTCAGGAGCTGCCTGGCATCCAGCCAGCCCCAGGCTCGAAGCCTCCGTCCCCTGGTGCCAGCCCAGCAGCATGACCGCAGTGCCTCTCTGCTCCCCGCTGTTCTCCTCTGGGTATTGTCACACTCCAGCTGCTGCCAGCTCTTGCCCAGAGAAGGAGGCAGCTGCTAATTTTAGCCCTATTTAGGTCTCTCGGCAGCGTGTCTCAGGACTTTTATTTATTTTTCTGGTGGCATTTTCGTGTGACCTTGGAGAGGAAAAAAAAAAAACCAAAACAAAACTGAGAAGATTATCCGTAAAATAAAAGGGAAATTGAATATTCTGTTTTAAATGGTGATTGTGTTCCTTTGCTGTTAGAAAGGGCTTCCCAGGTGGTACTAATGGTCAAGACCCCGCCTGCCAATGCAGGAGATGTAGCGATGTGGGTTTGATCCCTGGTTTGGGAAGATGCCCTGGAGGAGGGCATGGCAACCCACTCCAGTATTCTTGTCTGGAGAATTCCATGAACAGAGGAGCCTGGCGGGCTACAGCCCATGGGGTCACAAAGAGTTGGTCTGAAGTGGCTTAACACACATGCACGCTGTTGAAAGACTTGCAGGGGCCAAGGGTATATACCAAAGGGGGTTACCTATAACTTACTCTGGCCTTTAGGGGGAGCAGAAAGCGAGTAACTGAGGGCTGAGCTAGGGGACATAATGCTCTTCCCAGAGATGATTAGGAAGATGTCTCTGGCTTGCTTGGAGGTGGCCAGACCACCTGGTTTATGACATGAAAACTTGGGATTTTGCTTGATAATCCGGATTTACTGTTCTGCAACGTTTGTCTACACAGTGGGTGAATGGAAACACTCTCACTTGTCTTGGTTCCAAGTTGGGTTTCCTATTATAGAGAAGGATTTTGAGCACATTTGTTGTGTGTATCCTGAGGGCTGTCAGTCACAGAAGACCAAAAAGATGTCAGATAATGTAATGAGTGGAATTACTTGGCCGACTTTCAAATGACAGATACAGACAAATGGTCGTCACACAGACCTGTCTTTAGAGCCATGTCTTTGCTCGGAAAGTCATTGTTTGCCGAGCTAGAAGAAACCAGATAACTTATAATAAAATGGTTTTCTGTTTCAGTTTTATCCTTCTGTTTGTGTCCACAGTTACCTGTCACTTTCTCATTTTTGAGGCTTGCCTCTAGATTACTTTTCTCACTTCATGGCTGTCTCAACAAGGTGGCCGGAGGGGTTGGGTCCTACTTTTTGCCTTGCAGTAAAAAAAAAATGCTACCCTGGGGAGGAGCTTACTAAACAAAGCAAAAGTGCATGGTAAGAAAATAAGACATATGAAAACGGTCTCTGTCTATTTGATTCAGGAAAAAGAGGCACAGTGGTCAGATGAGTCTGAATAAGGCTAAAATCATTTTTATTTTTTAAATTAAAATATTTTTTTTATTTTGGCTGTGCCTGGTCTTAGATGTAGCACATGGGATCTTTCATTGCATCATCCATGCCCTCAGTTGCAGCATGTGGGTTCTAGAGATCCAACACAGGCCCCCTGCACTGGGAGCATGGAATCTTAACCACTGGACCAGCAGGGAAGTCCCTCGGCTAAGGTATTTTTTCTTCTTCTTTTTTTTTTTTTTTTTTTTTTTACAGAGAAAATTACTTTAAGGAAAGGGCCTTCCTGTATTCCTGCTGGCCATTGTGCTGGATGCTTGGGATACAGTGAAAACCAAATATGGCAAAATATTTCACAGTGCTCTGGGACATAGTGCTTAGGGACACAGTGCTTTGGAGACAGAGAGGCGAATGGTTAACTTTATCTTCTGGGTGAGAAATTCACTATGGAGGAGGTGACAGAGGTGGGCTTAACGGATGAGTAAGTATCAGACTTGGGGGATGGGCACAGCTTACCCAAGGGCATGAAAGCATAATATTGCACATCCAGGAAACTGCAAGCATCTTAGGATCACAGCAGGAGAAGATGAGAAGCTTGACGTCAGGAAATAGGCTGATTGCACCAGGAAACGCCAGAAAGGTAACCGGAAAGCAAGGTAGTGAAGGCCACGCCTGCCATGCCGTGGAGCGTGGCTTCAACCATAATAGGTTGAAAATAGGGTTGGGTCCCAGGCAGACTTTGGCAAGAGAGTGGCACAGATCTCGTTTTTGAAAGATTGTAGAAGTAACATGGAGACCGATCTGAAGGAAAGCAGTACTAGGAACAGGAAGGCCAGCCACGTGTGGAATGACAAGGGCTCCTGGTGTCAGAGGACAGGAGAGACGGAAGAAGGGACCTTCAGAATTCTCCCACAGCAGATTTTAGGGGGTCACTAAGTCTTCATGTTTGTGAGTTTAATGTTTTGGCCCCTGAGTCAAGGGCAGAAATATTTGAGGTTTATCCACTGTTTTTGTAGCTCCTGCTTGTTCTAAGTGAAAGCCGTTCAGTCGTGTCTGACTCTTTGTGACCCCGTGGGCTATACAGTCCGTGGAATTCTCCAGGTCAGGATACCAGAGTGGGGAGCCTTTCCCTTCTCCAGGGGATCTTCCCAACCCAGGGATTGAAGCCAGGTCTCCCACATTGCAGGAGGATTCTCTACCAGCTGAGCCACCAGGGAAGCCCTTTCGTAGTTCACATAGATTCATTTCTGAATTTTGGAGCAAGAATGGCCAGTACACCTCTTCCCTCTGTTTCCTTACCTTTGCCTCTGAAGTAATATTGGTAAAATTATTAACATTGTTCTGCTACCATGGCCCCTTTTTCTTCTTTCAAAAATATTTTGGTGGCTATCTACATGCTACAGAATGTAGTTGGATTCTTACCTCATCCCATATATAAAAAATAACTCAAAGTGCATCAAAGACCTAAATTGTAAGAGCAAAAACTATAAAGCTTTTGCAAGAAAGTATAGGGATCAATCTTTGTGACCTTGGATTAGACAATGGTTTCTCTGATAAGACACCAAAAACAAGCAACAGAAGAAACAAATAGATCAATTGGACATCATCAAAATAAAAAGTTTTTGTGGTTGAAAGAACATCAAGAAAGTGAAAATGCAACCGAAATACAAGAAACATTTGCAAGCCATATATCTGGTAAAGAATTTGTGTCAAGAATATATAAAGAATTATTATAGCTCAATAATAAAATGACGCATAGCAATTTAAAATTGGCAAAGGTGATTAGGCATTTATCCAAAGAAGATATTCAAATATCCAACAAGCACATGACAAGATATTCAAAATCATTAACCAACAGGAAAACGCAAATTAAAATCACAATGAGATACCACTAAGATGGCTGTAATAACAGATAAAAAACGGAAAATAAGTGTTGGAGAGGATGTAGAAATAAGCAAACCCTCATACACTGTCTGTGGGAATATAAAGTAGAAAACAAATGCTCTGGAGTATAGTCTGGCAGTTCTTCTAAAAGTTCAGCATGGGACTTGCCTCGTGGTCCAGCAGTTAAGATTATGTGCTGCTACTGCAGGGGGTGTGGGTTCAATCCCTAGTTGGGGAACTAAGAGCCTACATACCACACAGTGCAGCCAAAAAATAAAAATGAGTAAAATTTTTAAAAATAATAAGTAGGACTTAAAAAAAGTTAAACATAGAATAACCATATGGCTCAGCAATTTAATCCTAGGTATATACCCACACCAAAAACTTTGTATATGAATGTTCATAGCAAATTATCGATAATAGCCAAAAAAGTAAAAACAGCCCATATGTCTTTTGATGAATAGATAAATAAGATATGGTATATCCATGCAATGGAGGACTTCACAGGTGACTCAGTGGTAAAGAATCTGCCTGCCAGTGCAGGAGACATGGGTTCGACCCCTGGGTCAGGAAGATCCCCTAGAGAAGGGAATGGCAACCCACTCCAATATTCTTGCCTGGAGAATCCCATGGACAGAGAAGCCTGGTGGGCTGTGGTCCATGGGGTCACAAAGAGTCAGATATGACTTAGTGATTAAATAACAGTAGCCATACAGTGGAATATTATTCAGCAATAAAAAGGAATGGAATACTGATTCATACTATGACATAGGTGAATCTTGAAAACTTTATTATACGTGAAAGAAGCCAGTCATTAAGACCACATATTGTATGATTTCATTTATATGAAATGTTCAGCATAAGCAAATCTATGGAGACAAAAATATATTAGGGCTAGGAGGAATGGGAGTTTGGAGGGTGATGGCTAATGAGCTTGGGGTTCTTTTTGTGGGGTGATAAAATGTTCTGTAATTGATCGTGGTGATTCCTATTAGTATATGAACAGCCACTGAATTATACACACACACACACACACACACACACACATTGCATGGGTGAATTGTGTGGTATTTCAATTATGTCCCAATAAGCCTGTTAAAAATAGTTTAGAGATAAAAGATAGTTGGTCTGACATGGTTCTCCTATCTTTTCCTCCAGACATCTGTCCTTCCACTCATCCAGCTAACCTCTGTCTGTCCACCCTTTCTTTATCAGTCCATGTATTTACCTTTCTACCTTTTCTTCCTCCTCTTAGCCCACCCTATCTGATTTTCTCCTTCCTTGCTCCCTCTATAAATCCAAAAAAATAAAAAAGATTCATTGGTCATCTGCTCAAGTCTAGGAATCATTCTCGACCCTGACTCTCATCATGTTAGTTTGGTATTTCTGGTGTCCTTATGCTGTGCAACTGCCTAGCATAAGGTGACTTTTCCAGGCTCTCCAGAGGAAATAACTCTTTATCAATCCATCTGGCAAACAGATGGATGCATGGATGGAGGGAGAGTGTGGAGATTGGTATGTAGCCAGGGACACGTTGAAATGGTAGGAAACGTGGGTCACATCTCACCTTCTGATAAGTCCTCAGACTGGTGTGTAGGAGATTTTCTGGTTTTGTTTATGTGCTGTGACAACTCAGTGTTAAATATATATGACATTCTCTCCTGCCTCCTGTCTCTGGCTCAGTGCAGGTTTGATGCCTGGTTGCCGCACTTCTCATTATTAACACAGCGCTGAGTGATTTCAAGGTTGACCTGGTCTAACACAGCTTTTTAATGAGATTGCTCCAGTTGTGTCATCGTTTGTCAGTGTGACGTCAGCCTTTGTCTTCCCAACTTCCCAACAAACACAGTTGTTTCAGAACATCATTGCCCGTCAGAACCACACGACAAGCTTATTATGCATGACCCCGAGATTCTGTAAGAGATTCTGATTCAGTAGGCCTAGGGTAGCACCCCAAATAGGTATTTTAATGAACACTCCTAATGATTCTAGTTGAAATGCTCTTTATGTCACCCTTAAAATACTGTCATAATTTGACTTGTTAATACCCGCATTGGTGAGCAACATGGGAAATTTCTAGTTGCCCTTCCACTGTCCTTGTCAAGCCTGGAAGAGATGTACTATGGCTAAGAAGCAGCAAGCATTTTCTAAGCGTGACGCTCTCCCACTGAGTTTAGTGGGTAGAATTATAGTGAGCGTGGAGATTCTGGAAGGAGATAAGAACCCAGCAGCTCTAGGAGACATTCACATATCCAGTGATGTGGATAATCCAAACGAATGTATTGAAATAATCAGCATCTGTATTTCGAGGCATATTTTTTAGATATCAGACTTTTGTACCCTCTTCAGTTTGCTTGATTTAATAGGAAAAACAAGCAGATCAGTCCTGGGTGTTCACTGGAGGGACTGATGCTGAAGCTGAAACTTCAGTACTTTGGCCATCTGATGCGAAGAGCTGACTCATTTGAAAAGACCCTGATGCTGGGAAAGATTGAGGGCAGCAGGAGAAGGGGATGATAGAGGATGAGATGGTTGGATGGCATCACCGACTCAATGGACACAGGTTTGGGTAGACTCCGGCAGTTGGTGGTGGACAGGGAGGCCTGGCATGCTGTGTTCATGGGGTCGCAAAGAGTTGAACACGACTGAGCAACTGAACTGAACTTCAATTTTCTTGATTTGATAGGAAAAACAAACTCGAAATTTAGGAGACAGGATGGTAGGGGGCACCTTAGGAAGAGAATGGACTGGGGTCAGGGGGAATGGAATGGGGGCAATGTTAGCTGTAATGAAAACTTTTCTCTCTGAACACAGATAACTGAGTATTGACTCCAACATGGTGGGCATGAAGCTTTACAGTGCTTCTAGATCTGCACATCTCTCCAAATGCACTGTGGACATGTGTTTTCCTGATGAAGACATTAATCCATCACAGCATCAGATCCCTCACTACCATCACCATCAAAATGCCTTTGTGAAACCCCTCATTACATATGAGGCTGTATTAAAAATCAAGGTTAATGCCAGCCACCCTTGTTATTTGGAATTTTGATGTCCACAACATCACTGATGTACACCAACAAGGAAAGAGGAGGCTTAAGCTAAATTTCAGTTAAACACAAGAAAGAAAATACTGTACTGAGATCTTATGTGGATATATCTCTTTACATTTTGCAAAGCACTGCCATTTGCATTGTGGTCCTGTAATATAGATTGAACAGAATTATTATACTTATTCAGTGACTGAGAAAACGAAAACTTAGATGAAGTAACTTGCCAAACCCAATGAGCCTAGGAAATGGCAGAGCTGAGACTTGAACCCATGTCATCTAGCTCCTTCTTCTCTGCTACTTTCACATCACATTGCTAAGAACATGCTGATGTTTCTGCTAAAGTATCTGTCTGGAGTTGATAATTGAGGAATCCTACTTTGTTATTCTTCGGGGCATGAGTATAAACCACCGAACACTGCATGAAAAGAACTATATAAATGTGACATGAGTATCAATGAATACTGTACCCTAGTGTGTTTTTTGAGGAAATGGATGTCTATCCAATGGGGCAGGTAATTTCAGTACTTATCCTAAAAGCCCATGAAGCCTTCCTAAAAGTGGTAGATTTTTTTTCCAATTTATAAAGTTTTCTTGAGCGTTTATTTAAAACTATAATGTTCGTAAATTAAAGTGCATGAATCTTAAGCATACACTTAAGCAGGATGAATTTTTATAAGCTGAACATATCTGTTGAGCCAGTACCTCGTGCTCTAGAGGTTTCTCCTTGTGATTCCCCCTAGTCACAAGCCGCCCTGGGGTAAACAGCATCCGGATGTGTAATGTCGCTGATTAATTTTGCTTGTGTTTGACCCTTATTTAAGTAGAAGAATAAAATACCATCAGTTCTGCTATAATGCTTGTTTTGGGAATGCAAATTTCCATCCGGACTGATACATTAGGGAACAATTTGAGCATAATGCAATTTAGTGTTTGCTTATGCACAGCGTTGTCCTCAAGAAACTCTAGGTGAATGCCGCAAACTGCACCCAGCTGAGCTGAGCCCAGTAGGGATACACAACACGCACACACCTCAGAGCTCTGCCAGCCACCTCAGTTCATGTAGCTTGTTACGAGCCACGCCCAGCTCCCCTGTCTACTGCTACAACACTCCATCCAGTGTCAGATGACCCTCCTTCCCCCACTTGGTGATAACTTGCAAGCTGCAACCCCTCTGACACCTACTTCCATAAGCAAGCTTCAGGTCTTTGTAAACCTGCAGTACTGCTTGTTTTAGCATCTGTGCGCGTGTGTGCGTGCGTGTGTGCTCGGTCAGTCTGTCGTGTCTGACTCTTTGCAACCCCACGGACTGTAGCCCGCCAGTCTCCTCTGTCCATGGGGTTTCCCAGGCTAGAACACTGGGGTGGGTTGCCATTTCCTACTCCAAGGGATCTTCCCGACCCAGGGATCAACACATTTCTTAACCATTTTACATGTGTAAAACCATGCTACCACTTTGATTAAATGTCTGTGTTATTTTTGTCTTTTGTGTGTTACTGGCAAGGCTTTTGAGTGTTTTGTTTTTTTCCTTAGGCCCAATGGTGTTAACTGCATGATTTTGCATAATGTGGTGATTTTTAGGACCACATACATCATGTTTTAACAGATCTGACTGCATTTCTCTTTTGTGTCTTCTTTTAACATTATATTTGAGAGATTCATTAATATCATTATGTATAGCAATAGTTTTTTCACTTTCATTGATGTATAATATTTCATTGTATGAATATACCACAATTCATGTATCTGCTCATGTGGTATCCTGTTGATGGAGTTTTAAGATTGTTTTTAGTTTGAGACTATTACAAATAATGTTACTGTGAAAAATCTTGTACAGATCTTTTTACTACGCATATGTACATATTTCTATTGAGTAGGAACCCAGGAGTGAAACTGCTGGGTCTTAGGATATGCTTATGATCAGTTTCATTAGAAGTCACCAGTTTTCTAATGTTGTTGTACCAATTTATTCTTTAGCGAATATACACAAGTGATTCTAGTGATTCTATATCCTCTTCAGAACTTGGAGTTGTCCTTCTTGTTGATTTTAGCTCTTCTACTATGTGTGTGTTACGTGTGTGTGTGTTATTTCATTGCGAAAGTACTTGCATTTTCCTGATGACTAAAGTGTAAGTATCTTTGCATATGTTTACTGACCACTTGTATATTCTCTTTTGTGAAATGCCATTAGAAATCTTTGGCTATTTAAAAAAAAATGGAGTCAGTTTCCTTTTTCCCCTTGATTTGTAAGCATTCTTTAAATGCTCCAGGTTGAGAGTCTCTTGTTGGTTTTATGTATTGCAAATATGTTCTCCCCATCTATAGCTTTCATATTTTACCCTTTTAATGATGTTTTCTGATGAACAGAAGTTTTAAGTTTTCGTTTTAAGTCCTGTTTACCAGTCTTTTCCTTCATTGTTAGTGGTTTCTGCGTCCTCGTTTAGAAATGTTTGTTTACCTAAAGATCATTTAAGGTATCACTTTATATTGTCTTCTAGAACTTGTACTTTTTTACTTTTCCTATTTAGATCTCCATTTAGAATTTTTGTGTATGATATGAGATAGGGATGCATTTTTTTTTTTTTCTGTGTGAATATCTAATTGACCCAGCAACACTGGTGGAAAAGATCATTTCCCCAGTGATGTGCAGCACAGTCTTTGTCATAAATCAGATGTCCAATGGTTTGTTTGTTTCTTGGGCCAAGACTGTAATGTCTTACTTAACAAAGTTTTCTAAGTCTTGTTGCTGATAATGTAATTTTAGTAAGTAGCAGAAGACAGAGGCAGTAAGTAAGTTTATGTGGTCATTGAAGAACATCAGTTCTCCATTTACTCTTACTAAATATATTGATTTTTATTGCAAAGACACTTACAAGCAGCTGGACTTGAAGGCTTGTCTGTGAGAACTCCTGAGAATGAGAAGACTGTCCACGTTATTATATGAAATCAGAAAAGATTACCCTCACACTCCCTGGTCTGAGCCTCTTGTGCTGGCAGAGTAAGTTCATTTTTTCCAGTTTCTCAAGGATGTTCATGCCACTGCATGCCCTAATCCAGTCCTTTCAGGCCTAATCAGCAGGCTATGAACTCACCTCCAAGCCCCAGGATTAGAAGTCAAAACAAAAACCCATTAAGACAAGGCACTGAATCTTAACTTTTTTTACTTTCATGAAAATGATTGTATCTCTGGGAAGTAAAGTATGTTCCTTTTGGAAATATATTGTTATTGCAATGAGGAAAATTTAAAAGTTGCAAAAAAAAGAAAAATTACCTATAAACTCATTGTTGTTGAGTTGGTAAGTCGTGTCCAACTCTTTGGGACCCCGTGAACTGCAACACACCAGGCTTCCCTGTCCTTCACTATCTCCCTGAGTTTGCTCAAACCCATGTCCATTGAGTCGGTGATGCCATCCAACCATCTCATCCTCTGTCATCCCCTTCTCCTCTTTCCCTCAGTCATTCCCAGCTTCAGGGTCTTTTCCAATGAGTTGGCTTTTCACATCAGGTGGCCAAAGTATCGGAGCTTCAGCATCAGTCCTTCCAAGGAATATTCAGGGTTGATTTCCTTTAGGATTGACTGGTTGGGTCTCCTTGCAGTCAAACTCTCAGGAGTCTTCTCGAACCGCCACAGTTCCAAAGCATCAATTCTTCAGCGCTCAGCCTTCTTTATGGTCCAACTCTCACATCCATACATGACTACTGGAAAAACCATAGCTGCGACTAAATGGACCTTTATCAGCAAAGTGATGTCTCTGCTTTTTAATATGCTGTCTAGATTTGTTATAGCTTTTCTTCCAAGGAGCAAGCATCTTTTAATTTCATGGCTGCAGTCACCATCCAACAATGATGTTGGAGCCCAAGAGAATGAAATCTGAAAATTTCCACTAGCCCAGAAATGATCATTGTTAACATTTTGTCTTTGCTCACAGATCTTGCAGAAATTCACCACTTATCTTCTATTTATGAGCTTTTTATACTATTAACCATGGAGTATAAAAATTAGTATAAGCCAAAATCCTAGATATTTTATATAAAACATCTGCTAATTTATATTTAAAATATTCTTGAGGAATTAAAGGGTAATTGATACTATATAAAGGTAATTGGGTCATCATTGTGAAAGCAAAAAACGAAAGCATCCCCAGTTGTCCCAATCTTGAGTAAAATTACATGCTCAAATCGTCAAAGAAGGAAAAAAGTGAAAGTAACAGGTGATTTTTTTCTCTAGCTTATTATCAGTAGGTCCCTAGAACTGATGTGACAGAGTACCACACACAGGTTGGCTTAAACAACAGAATTTATTCTCTCACAGTTCTCAGAGCCAGAAGTCTGAAATGAGGGTGTCAGCTGGACCATGCTCCTCTGAGACCCAGGGGAGAATCCTTCCTCCTCTGTTTCTGGTGGTGGCTGGCAATCCCTGGTGTCCCCTGGCTGGAAGTGCATCATGGCAATCTCTGTGTCTGTCAGCACACGGCAGGCTCCCTGACTGTCCATCTGTCTTGGTGTCTCTTTTTCTTTTTATAAGAACATCAACCATACTGGATTTAGGGCCCACTCCAGTTTTAACTATGACCTCGTCTTAACTTGATTACAAGTTGACTTGGATTACTCTGCAAAGACTGCAGTTCTAAATAAGGCCATATTCTGAGACAGTGGGGATTAAGACTTAAACGTGTCTTTTGGAGGGCTACAGTTCAACCTATAGCACCAGTTCCTGTCCTCACCCACCCCACCGGGTATGCGGTGTACTTTGTCTTGCCTGGACTCCTACCTGTCACTGTGACCAGCAGAGATGCTTCAGGCAAATATGTTCTGTGATACTTCTTGGGGGCGTCACCCTCTGCACAGCCCCTTTCACCACCACCAACCTTACATTCCCTTCTACTTAACTTTTCTCACCTCTTATCCCAGTTGTTTGTTGTTCATTCTCTAAGTCATGTCTGACTCTTTGTGACCCCAGGGACTGCAGCATACTAGCCTTCCCTATCCTTCACTGTCTCTTGGAATTTGCTCAGACTCATGTCTGTTTGAGTTGATGATGCCATCCAACCAGCGCATCCTCTGTCCCCACTTTCTCTTCCTGCCTTCAATCTTTCCCAGCATCAGGATCTTTTCCAATGAGTTAGTTTTTCCCATCAGGTAGCCAAAGTATTGGAGCTTCAGCATCAATCCTTCCAATGAATATTCAGGATTGATTTCCTTCAGAATTGACTGGTTTGACCTCCGTGCTGTCCAAAGAGTCTGGTAAATAGTTTCAGGAACCTTTACCAGAGCTGGTGGACTCACTCTGGTTTTTATAAGAACACAAATTAAAGGTAGAGATAGTATTCTGTAAAGGAAACAGATTTTTCTTCCCTCAATTTTCCAGATTGAGATTCAGAAACAATTATTGAGCATCTGTTATATGCAGGCACTGGACCAGTTTGCTTTGATATGTGTGACATCATTTATTGTAAATGTTATACAACTTTTACTGATGAGAGAGTTTAAGGAGGTTGAGTCACACAGTAGGTAAATTTCAAAGTAGGGTTTTAAATTCCTAAATGACAGGTTGAAGGTAGGAAGATTGAAATAAATATTCTGGCTCCATTTTTGGTGTTTAACTGCTGACAAACTTTAAACCCCACCCTCCTTCATCCCCTTGTGTCCCATCTCTGGGCAAACCGACAAGATAACAGACTCTCCTTCCCTGGGTGCTGGCAGCAAGTTCAAACCGTGTAAACCCAGCCCTATCCACCCAACCCCTGCCCCAGCCGTGTGCGTGCGTGCTGAGTCACTCAGTCGTGTCTGACTCTTGAGACACTATGGACTGTAGCCCACCAGGCTCCTCTGTCCATGAGATTCTCCAGGCAAGAATACTGGAGTGGGTGGCCATGCCCTCCTCCAGGGGAATCTTCCTGACCCAAGGATTGAACCTATGTTTCTTATGTCTTCTGCACTGGCAGGCAGGTTCTTTACTGCTAGCACCACCTGGGAGGCCCAATGGAAACCAAAGCCATTTGTCCTTCCCTTTGTTTCGGCAATTGCAGAATGGCTAGGGCGCCTGCTCTCCCCCAGAAATCCTCATTGTGTGATTAGTAAAACTCTTCTTAGCTTCTTGGTGCATGTGTGGCATCAACATTTCTCAGCCCCTGAACCACTTTTGTAGAGGGTTGATGGTGCTCTGTGGGGTAACCACCGATAAAACTATTCAAGCAAATTGCATGCTACTGTGCTGACCCGCAGGGGACGGTCATGAATACATAGTCAGCATACGTTTGGCTGAGGAGATTTGAAGCTGTGCATTTGAGACTCAGACCCTTTCTCCCCTGGCTGTCTACTTGGTGGGGGTGGGGAAAATGTTCCCCCAGTTGTTTTTTTCTGCTGTCATTTCACCCCTCTGGGTCCATTACTCATCGATAAAGGTCTTCAGTTTTGCCCTCAATATCCATTCTGCTTATTCAGTGCTATCAGGTTATTATCCCAAGCCCCTCAATCCATATGCATTATGTGTAAAGCCCCGCAAGCTGATTGATATGCATACCACCATATGCATTCATTCTCCAGCAGTTTTTTTTTTCTCCAAGGGAGAATATATTTGTTCTATAGAGAAATTAGTGGCTGTATGTATTGCACGTGTCTTAATACAAAATGCAGGATTAATTGTTAAATTGCACAGAGGTTTGAAAGTGCATTATGCAAAATGCAAAAACTGGTTGTAATATAAATGTTTAAATTAACATGCCTGCATGCAGAAATGTTCAGGGAATTTGTAGTTCAATTAAAATGACACCAGAATTGAGCCTTTTAAAAACAAGACTATTCCCAGCATAATGATTTTATAATTTATTCAGACTCAGGCATCTACCACCATTGACTTTTGGGTTAAATAACCCAGTTGGGGTATACGAAAACAGCTTCCAGTAATACAGATCCTTGGAATAAGCCCAACTGTATCATCTTGGCCTCAGCCATGTAAATAATTGAGGCGTGTACAAGGGATATTTAGCATATCTTTGGCTATACATTCAACTCTAGTACATAGTACATGAGGATTATCCTTAGACACCTGGCTGTCTTCAGATAGCATTTGAATCCCATTCTGGGTGGCTTCTGATCACCCAGCATCCACAGGCATCCCTTTTTCCCCATGACTAAATGGTCTTAGGAATGCAAACTCATTTCCAGGAGTCTAAGCATAGCATGATTAGAAAGGGGTTCACAAAACAAGCCTTGAATACATATCAGCTCCCAAAGAGTAACCAAGATAGGTCTGTGTTGGTCAGACCGAGGCAGCTCCAGCACAGTGCCGGCCACACTGAATCCAGCAGTGATTGGTGTCCCTGGAGGCAGACCCTGTCATGGCTGTGGCAGACCTTTCTGTACAAAGATGACCCTCAGACCATGGGATGCAGGAAGTGCAGTATTTTTCCGTTTATGAGGCTGGGCTGCTTGGAGCCATCCGCACAGCTCACGCTGTGCCTGAAATTGTCTCAGGCAGTGGCTGCGTGGAGGTCAGTGACATGTAGATGTCAACAAGCTTGTCTGGCTTATGGGAAACGGGAAGGTAGCACGTTGGCAGGCTGGGCGCGGGGATCCAGGTTGGTGCCCCAGAAATCGTGCTGTTGACAAACAGCAGTGCTGATGGGATGACAGGTTTAAATAGCAGCAGCAAGTTTGGGATTAGAAACAACAAAATAGTAAAATGTTTATGCAGGCAGAGTACGTTCTGGATTTGTGGCTCCATATCTCTCCAAGCCAGAAAGGGGCTTGTTCAATGGCAAGTTTTAGGCATAAGGAAACCTGTTTGAACTTAAAGGTTTTGAGATATGCAAGTACATCCTTGCCAGAATTTTGCTGTCTTCAGGCATCCTGCTGAATGAATGGAGATTCATCATGATTTTGTGAGTATGATTCTGGTTTCAAAGAATACAGGCAGTGCAGAGAAGTTCGTATAAATAGCTAACATGAGGTGGAGGTCAGGATTCCTGAGTCCCAGGGCAGGGCTCTTTTCTGGGGCTGAGAGTTCTGGCTCCTGAAACTGGCCCATCCACGGCGGTAGGTAATATTACTCCTTTCTGCTTTGTGGCTCCTCATCCTAGAGAGAGAACGGAAGTAGAGAGGACATTTTAAAATTTATTTTTAAAGATTCTGTTAAACAGGTGCATTCTTGGATCTAACAAAGGGGAGAGCACAGTCGGATTATTTTTTCTTAAAAGGACAAAGATAATACAAAGGCTTTTTGTTTGTACCTTTGGGATTTAGCCAGGTGTGAACACATTTAAGGGGATTCAGCTACAGCTCTCTTCAGAATGTTTGGAAGTTTTTGGAAAAAGGGTTATTTTGTATTTGAAAGCTAGTTGATTTACAGAATTGTGTTAGTTTCAGGTATTCAAAAAAGTGACTCAGTTTTGTATATATGTATTTTTTACAGATTATTTACAGTCATCAGTGTGGGTGACTGCAAGATATTGAATGTAGTTCCCTATGCTATACCGTAAATCCTTGTTGCTTATCCATTTTATGTATAATAGTTTGTATCTGTTAATCCTCAACTCCTAATTTATTCCCTTCACCTCCCCTTCCCCTTTAGTAACCATAAGTTTTCTCCATCTGTGAATCTCTGTTTTGTATATAGATTCATTTGTATTATTTTTTAGATTCCACATCTAAATGATACTGCTTCCCTTATGGCTCAGCTGGTTAAAGAATCCACCTGTAATGTGGGAGATATGGCTTCAATCCCTGGGTTGGGAAGATCCCGTGTTGAAGGGAAAGGCTACCTACTCCAGTATTCTGGCCTGGAGAATTCCATGGACAATATGGTCCATGGTGTCACAAAGGGTTGGACATGACTGAGCGACATGCACTTTCACTTTCTAAATGATATTATGCGATATTTGTTTTTCTTTGTGTGACTTTTCATTTAGTGTGATATTCCCTAGGTCCATCCATGTTGCTGAAAATGGCAATATTTCATTCTTTTTATGGCATCACTTCATGGGAAGTAGATGGGGAAACAGTGGAAACAATGGCAGACTTTATTTTGGGGGGCTCCAAAATCACTGCAGATGGTGATTGCAGCCATGAAATTAAAAGACGCTTACTCCTTGGAAGGAAAGCTATGGCCAACGTAGACAGCATATTAAAGAGCAGAGACATTACTTTGCCAACAAAGGTCCGTCTAGTCAAGGCTATGGTTTTTCCAGTGGTCATGTATGGATGTGAGAGTTGGACCATAAAGAAAGCTGAGCGCCGAAAAATTGATGCTTTTGAACTGTGGTGTTGGAGAAGACTCTTGAGAGTCCCTTGGACTGCAAGGAGATCCAACCAGGCCATCCTAAGGGAGATCAGTCCTGGGTGTTCACTGGAAGGACTGACGCTGAAGCTGAAACTCCAATACTTTGGCCACCTCATGCAAAGAGTTGACTCGTTGGAAAAGACCCTGATGCTGGGAGGGATTGGGGGCAGGAGGAGAAGGGGACAAGGAGAAGAAGAGGATGAGATGGCTGGATGGCATCACCGACTCGATGGGCATGGGTTTGGGTAAACTCCGGGAGTTGGTGATGGACAGGGAGGCCTGGTGTGCTGTGATTCATGGCGTCGCAAAGAGTCAGACACGACTGAGCGACTGAACTGAACTGAATATTCCATTATATATATCACATTATAAAGATAACTATATACACACACACACATGTATATGTATAAAATGTGGCACATATATATGTGATATATATATGTACACATGTGAGATGTGATTTATATATCACATATCCTTAAAGGGTTGTTGGGCGCTTGGGCTGTTTACATGTGCCGGCTATTGAAAATAGTCCAGCTATGAACATTGGGGTGCACGTATCTTTTCAAATTAGAGCTTTTGTCTTTTTCACACATATGCCTAGCAGTGGGATTCCTGGTTACATGGCAGCTCTAATTTTAGTTTTTTAAGGAACCTCCCTGCTATTTTCCATAGTGGCTGTACCAGTTTACATTCCCACCAACAGTGTAGGGGAGGGTTCCCTTTTCTCTAAACCCGCTCCAGCATTTATTATTTGTAGGAATTTTGATGATAGCCATTCTGACAGGTGTGAGGTGATCCTATGATGTGGTATTTAAAAAACTTTTTTATTTAAGTATAGTTGATTTACAGTGTTGTTGTTAGCTTCTGGTAAATAGCAAACTGATTCAGTTGTTCTTTTTCATATTCTTTTCCGTTATGGTTTATTACAGAATAATGAATATAGTTCCTTGTGCTCTTCTGTAGAACCTTGTTTATCTATTTCATAAAGAGTAGTTTGTATCTGCTAATCCCAAACTCCTAATTTACCCCTCACCCAGCTGCTTTCTCCTTTGGTAATCATAGGTTTGTTCTCTATCCCTGTGAGTCTGTTTCTGTTTTGTAAAGAAGCTCATTTGTTTCATATTTTAGGTTCCACATATAAGTGATATCATATGATAATTACCTTCCTCTGACTTAAATCTCACTTAGAGTGATAATCTCCAGGTCCATCCGTGTTGCTGCCAGTGGTATTATTTCATTGTTTTGTGTGGTATTCCATTGTGTATGTGTGAGCATGTCACATCTTTTTTATCCATTCCTCTGTAGATGGACATGCAGGTTGCTTCCATGTGCTGGCTATTGTGAGTAGTGCTGCGTGAACATGCGTGCACGCTCAGTCACGTCTGATTCTCTGTGACCCCATGGACTGTAGTCTGCCAGTCTTCTTCTCCGGGGGGTCTTCCCAACCCAGAGACCAAACCTGGGTCTCCTGCACTGCAGGCAGTCTTTACCGCCTGGGCCCCTGCTCTCCGCAGTGGTTGCATTAGCATTTTCACTAACAGTGTAGACGAGTTCTCTTTTCTCCATACTCTCTCCAGCATTATTATGTGTGGACTTTTTAGTGATGGTCACTCTGATGGGTGTGGGGGGATAGCTCATTGTAGTTTTGATTTGCATTTCTCGGCGTTGATATTCTTGATGTTGAACATCTTTTTATGTACCTATTGACCATCTGTATGCCTTCTTTGAAGAAATGTCTGTTTAGGTCTTCTGTCCATTTTTAGATTGGGCTGCTTAGTTTTTGATATTTGAACTGTATGTATATCTTGGATGTTACTAAACCCTTGTCCATTGTATCATTTTCAAATATTTCCTCCCATTCCAAAGGTGGTCTTTTCGTTTTGTTCATGGTTTCCTGTCAGGGAATGTTTGACGGGAGGATTCCTATGTGCTGTCTCTCATGAGTCCTTTGTCCCTCTTCAAGCGGAACAGCACGCTGCTCCCAGGGACTGAGGTCCTTGTGTGAGGCAAGCATGAGTCTCCTTTAGTAAACATTCTCCTTAGGACAAAACTGCTTAGTCTTGCTCCCCTTTCTTGAGATATGGATTGTGCCCTGACCTTGTGACTAACATTACCCCTTGTTCCCTTGGTAACGGTTGCTGTACATTTGGTTTTCTGATCTCTATCATTCCCAAAAGAAGTTTCTTGTACTGTAGCCTATATATACTCATAGAAAAATCATTAAAGCACCTTTGCTCCATCAGAGCTTAGGTCCCCGGGTCTTTTTTGTCTCTCTCTCTCTTTCTCCCTCTCTCTTTCTCTCTTTCACTTTCTTATCGCCGACTCCGTACCACCAGGTTCCGGTCCATTAAAGGACCCCGACAGTTTCCTTTGCTGTGAAAAACTTAAGCTTGATTAGTTCCCATTTGTTTACTTTTGCTTTTATTTCTGGACAAAAGGCATTTTGATCTCTTTCTAGATCAACTGGATATCCCTGTATAGCTACTAATTTAGACAAGATAAGCTGTCAAACCCTTCCCTCTTTAGTAAGGTGATGAAGAAGATAGGGAGTGAACTGGAGGTATGTGGTCACTAGGTAGGCCTGTGCTTTATTAACTTATTTGCTTCATAGCACACTCCTTCTCTAGTTGGTCCAGGTAGGCCAAAATTATTTTTTTTAAACAACAACAACAAAAAATTCTCATATTATACATGTAGAAGGAGAAAAAAGATAATTCACTATAAGAAATATTACTGATTAAATGTTGTGTTGACAACAAAGGAAACTATAAGCAAGGTGAAGAGACAGCCCTCAGAATGGGAGAAAATAATAGCAAATGAAGCAACAGACAAAGGATTAATCTCAAAAATATACAAGCAACACCTGCAGTTCAATTCCAGAAAAATAAACGACCCAATCAAAAAATGGGCCAAAGAACTAAGCAGACATTTCTGCAAAGAAGACATACAGATGGCTAACAAACACATGAAAAGATGCTCAACATCACTCATTATCAGAGAAATGCAAATCAAAACCACAATGAGGTACCATTACACACCAGTCAGGATGGCTGCTATCCAAAAGTCTACAAGCAATAAATGCTGGAGAGGGTGTGGAGAAAAGGGAACCCTCTTACACTATGGAGAACAGTGTGGAGATTCCTTAAAAAACTGGAAATAGAACTGCCATATGACCCAGCAATCCCACTCCTGGGCATACACACTGAGGAAACCAGATCTGAAAGAGACACGTGCACCCCAATATTCATCGCAGCACTGTTTATAATAGCCAGGACATGGAAGCAACCTAGATGCCCATCAGCAGACGAATGGATAAGGAAGCTGTGGTACATATACACTATGGAATGTTACTCAGCCATTAAAAAGAATTCATTTGAATCAGTTCTAATGAGATGGATGAAATTGGAGCCCATCATACAGAGTGAAGTAAGTCAGAAAGATAAAGACCAATACAGTATACTAACGCATATATATAGAATTTAGAAGGATGGTAATGATAACCTTATATGCAAAACAAAAAGAGACACAGATGTACAGAACAGACTTTTGGACTCTGTGGGAGAAGGCGAGGGTGGGATGTTCAGAGAGAACAACATTGAAACAAGTATACTATCAAGGGTGAAACAGATCACCAGCCCAGGTTGGATGCATGAGACAAGTACTCAGGGCAGGTGCACTGGGAAGACCCAGAGGGATGGGATGGGGAGGGAGGCGGGGGATCGGGGTGGGGACACATGTAAATCCATGGCTGATTCATGTCAATGTATGGCAAAAACCACTACAATATTGTAAGGTAATTAGTATCCAACTAATAAAAATAAATGAAAAACAAACAAAAAATCCCTTTTATGTGACTCTCCCAATAGTACAAAAGGAATGAAGGCAACAGAAGTGGCAATATAGCCTAATAGTTAAGATCTACACTTTGGAATAAATGGTATCCGAAGTCAAAAAAATAAATAAATGTTGTGTTGAGAAGCCCTATTTAATTGTCTGTTGAGAGCTATACAGTCTCATCTCTGGGGGAAGAGAAAACCCAGCTCAGAATGGAGCCTGGAGCAGTCAGAAAAAAACAAAAACAGATCGAGACTCTGACTATGGGAGAAATAGCACTTGGGTGAGAACTCTACAGCTGATTCCCTTTAAGGGGCGAGCCCCCCAAATCCTGGGTCCCTCCTCTGTGCATGGCATTCTCCCCCATTCCCCTCTCCAGGCTCACACGATTATTCTTTCTCCTTCCCTAGTCTTCCTGCTACCCAGGGAGCGCTCATCAGGCTTGGGACTAAAATTGGGAGTTAAGTGAGGCATAGCGTCAAGGGCTAGTCGGGAAATTAGAGATCATGCCTGATATTTCAAACAGAGGGATTTAATACAGGGAGTTACGCACCCATTAGAAGACTAAAAGAGCCAAAAGGGACCCTGGAATAACCCAGATATGAGCCACTAGAGAAAGTGGCGACTAAGCCTCGGGCTGGGGAATTCCAAAAGGAAGGGGTGGGACCCCTGGACTGGGAGCTCAGAGAAGAGGCGCCTGGAGGCCGCTGTTCAGATCTCGGAGGGTTGCCCTCTGGCTCATGCTTGAACCTCAGACCAAATGATGCTAAGGCTGGTCCTTGGACCTCCAGGGAGGCAGATGCTGCTGAGGTTGAGAGCGTCAGTGGGAGCTGGAGTTGGGAGCCGCGGCTGCCTTCTGGTGCTGGAGAGACACAAGAACAGGGAAGAGGAAGGAGTCCATTTTTCCTCCCCTCTTCCTCCTCCATGCCAGTTGAAATTGCTCAGAATTGAGGAGTAAAACGAACTTAATGATCCGTCCTGGACCAGCCTAGAGAGGAACATACAAAACCCCGCTTTCACGGTAATAAAGCTAGCACCAGGACTTGGCCACTTGGTAACCTCTAGGCCAGAGCTTGGTTGGCAGCAAAGGGAACCCAGAGAAGGGGCTGGTGGCGTGCGCAGGAGATGGAAGTCTTAGAGCAGCCCCGAGTTCTCGCACCGGGACCCATTGCATAGCGTGTGTGCGGCTAATTTACGTAATCCTGGCTCCCATCCACTGGGACTGGCTCAGAACTGAAGGAAGACCTAACTGTCAAGGGGTGAGGAGGGTTTAAGTAATTGCAGCTGAAGCTAGATATAGCTTCCCAGGTGGTGTTCGTGGTAAAAAAGCTGCCTGCCAATGCAGGAGACTTAAGAGAGATAGGTTCAATCCCTGGGTCAGGAAGATCCCCTGGAGGAGGGCAAGGCAACCCACTCCACTATTCTTTTTTTTTTTTTTCAAATGTTGTGTGTGTGTGTGTGTGTTTTGAAGAATAAATAGTCAATTTTATTGGGCTCAGACTAGGAATCCACAGCCATGGGTATACATATATACCCTCTCTTTTGAACCTCCCTCCCCTCTCCCTCCCCATCCCACCCCTCTAGGTTGAATCAGAGGCCTGTTTGAGTTTCCTGAGTCATACGGCAAATTCCAGTTAGCTATTTTACAGACAGTAATGTAAGTTTCCACATTACTCTTTCCATACATCTCACCCTCTCCTCCCCTCTCCCCACGTCCATAAGTTTATTCTCTAGGTCTGTTTCTCCATTGCTGCCCTGTAAATAAATTCTTCAGTACTATTTTTCTAGATTCTGTATATGTGCATTAGAATACGTTGTTTATCTTTCTCTTTCTGACTTACTTCACTCTGTATAATATGTTCTAGGTTCATCCACCTCATTAGAACTGACTCAAATGCATTCCTTTTTATGGCTGAGTAATATTCCATTGTGTGTATGTACCACAACTTCTTTATCCATTCATCTGTTGATGGGCATCTAGGTTGCTTCCATGGTCTGGCTATTGTAAATAGTGCTTCAGTGAACAATGGGATACATGTATCTTTTTCAATTTTGGTTTCCTCGGGGTATATGCCTAGGAGTGGGATTGCTGGGTCATATGGTGGTTTTATTCCTAGTTTTTTAAGGAATCTCCATACCGTCTTCCATAGTGGCTGTATCAATTTACATTCCCACCAACAGTGCAAGAGCATTTCCTTCTCTCCACACCCTCTCCAGCATTTACTGTTTGTAGACTTTTTGATGAGGGCCATTTTGACTGGTGTGAGGTGATATCTCTTTGTAGTTTTGATTTCCATCTCTCTAATAATGAGCGATGTTGAGCGGCTTTTCATGCGTTTGTTAGCCATCGGTATGTCGTCTTTGGAGAAATGTCTGTTTAGGTCTCTTTCCCACTCTTTGATTGGGTTGTTTGTTTTTCTGGTATTGAGCTATATGAGCTGCTTGTATATTTTGGAAATTAATCCTTTGTCCATTGTTTCATTTGCTGCTACTTTCTCCCATTCTGAGGGTTGTCTTTTCACCTTGCTTATAATTTCCTTTGCTATGCATAAGCTTTTAAGTTTAATCAGGTCCCACTTGTTTAGGTTTGTTTTTATTTCCACTACTCTAGGAGGTGGGTCATAGAAATCTTGCTTTGATTTATGTCATCAAGTGTTCTGCCTATGTTTTCCTCTAAGAGTTTTATAGTTTCTGGTCTTACAGTTAGGTCTTTAATCCATTTTGAGAAAAATGTGGAACGCTTCACGAATTTGCATGTCATCCTTGTGCAGGGGCCATGCTAATCTTCTCTGTATCATTCCAGTTTTAGTATATGTGCTGCCAGAGTGAGCGCCCGCTTCACTGTTCTCGCCTGGAGAATCCCATGGACAGAGGAGCCTGACGGGCTACAGTCTATAGGGTTGCAAAGAGCTGGACACGGCCAAAGCAACTTAGCAGACATACACTTGAGTTGCCCACCTACACTGGGAAATTTGCATGAGAGAAAGGCTTCAGAGCTAAGCCTTGCCTGCCCCCCAGTTCAATATTAAAGTAGGCAGTGGATGGGATGGATAGAAGGAAAAAGAGGGAAGGGGGGAGGGAGACAAAGGGAGAGAGCAGGGAAGGAAGAAAAGGATGGAGGGAGGGGAAAAGGGAGTAGCAGGCAGGCTAATAAAGCCTTGCTCCAGTTCCCAGCTGAAGGGCCGAGTAGAGTGAGAATATAAGTGTACAGTCTTTCTGGCCTGGCTCAATAAGCACTCTCTGCAGAGATGACGATGCTAATAGTAACGAGGTTTGTCTTGGTTTCTTCGCTTAATAAATATTCGGAAATGGTGGACACCGAGCTGCCCTAGAAGACAGAAGCTGTGCTGGCCGTGTTCTTCTGGCCCTCGTCCCAGCACGGGGGCCCCTGGGATGCTCAGGGTGGCTGCTCCCATCTTGGTAGCTTGTCCCCCGGCCTGTCCCTGCCTGTGGCCAGCTTCCCACCGACTCAGTGCCCTTGACCTCACACTTGCTGATGGTGGCAGGACACCTGTCAGGCTGGGCAATAGTAATAACCACCCTCGCCCTTGAAATCTGGGAGAAGAAGGCACCCACTTAGTAGGAAAGTAGCAAAAGGACTTGGACAGACAGTTCTCAGAAAGAGGAGACACAGATGGCTCTGAAACGAATGAAAAGATGCTCAACCTCACTTTTTTTTAAATTGAAGTGTCATTGACATATAAAATTATATTAATTTCAGGTATATAAGGAGTCAGTATTTGTATATCAACCTCAACCTGGGAAATGCAAATTACAAGCTCTAGATTGCAAAGATCAAAAAATTTAACCCCATATATTTAGCTCATGGTGACTCCTCTGTAGGGAATGGTTTGGAAGTATCTACCGAAACTGAGCCAGCCATTCTACTTGTAGGGATTTACCATTCAGATACACTTTTATACATGTGAAATGAAATATTATACAAAGATATTCATTGCAGCATTTTTTGTAACAGCAAAAATTAGAATGGACCTAATGCCCATCAGAGGGAGTCAGTTAAATTATGGTACATAAATTCAGAAATTTCCACAGCCATTAAAAAGGATGAAGAGATGTTACATGTATCTACATGGAACAATCCCCAGTATATAGAACCTTAAAAAATAAGGAAATGAACAGTGCATGTAGTATTTGTGTTCAAGATAATATATATTTCAGAATGAAAAGTTAAAAACCATTTAAATTATTTGTGTGTATATGTATGCATTTGTGTGCATGTGTATATATGGATATGTATGTTATACTTCTGTGTGCATAGATTATCCCTGGGAGTAAAAACACGGAACTGAAAACAGATCTTCTAGGGAAAGGGGTTAGGTGGACTGGACATGGAGGTTGGAAGATGGAGTTTACTTTTCCCTGCTTACTCTTTGGAACATTTGAATTTTATAATTGTGTGTTACCTGGTCGGAAAATGAATAGGGTTAAAATCTGGGGTGAAAATGCATTCTAAGCCTTGCTGGGTAGATGGTCTTTCTGGAGGGCAGGCCTTCTTCCATTGAGGGGGGGTTTATCCAGAGGCTGGAAATTACTGGAAGGCATGTGCTCAGGAATAGCTCGCCATGGCTGCCCTTCCGGCGCAGACACGGGTGATGGTCGGAATCCAGGCAGTCCACATTTCCTCCGCCCTGTCTGCTCCTGCACCCTTCACAGCCAGGCTCTCAGTGCTCTGGAGCTCTGGAGCTCAGAATGGAGCTCTGAGCACAGGTGCCAGTTCCCTTACCATTTTACCCAGCCCTTGACTTGACATCCAGCTCACAGAAACATCTTCCGCATTGGGAAATACCCTGTGGTCATGACATCTTTTTACACGGAATTCCTGTGTCTGTAACCGTAAGTCAGCCTTTTAATGTCTGCAGCATCTCTGGCCTCACCCAGTGTGTATGTAGTAAGAGCTCCGTAAGTATCGAATGATGAGTCTCAAGGATGAGTAGTTTATGATCGGATCCTTCCCAGCCATTACAGTAAGGATGGAGCCAAATCTTCCCAAATGAGACCCAGGGCGGCCCCCTAGGGGAAGGAGAAGCGGTGAAAGATGCCAACATTATAGCTCAAACCTCCACCCGGGGGTATCATGGGAGACCCGGAGAGGGGACCATCACAGTCCCCTCTTGCATCAGCAGCTACGTAGCTGGGACACAAGTTTGGAAGGACTGGATGGATGTGACGGGTCAGATGGAGGGAAGTCCAGATCCACGCCGTAGAGCCGACCCTCACAGACGCCGCCTTGTCCCTGTAGAGGAATCCGAGAAAGGGCCTGGCGGGCTGGTTCCACGCCCTGAGCTGACCCACACCGCGGGAGCAGCTGGGAACTCGGCAAGGAGTCCGGAGTCTAATAGTGCGCTCCGAGGTCACAAACAGAACCGCGTCAGAGAGCACGGCAGCTGAGATCCCTTCCCTGGAGGCCGACGACTAATCCCGCGGAAAGAGTACCGGGAAGAGAGTAAACAGTGGGGCGAGTTTCCCCGAAGGAGCCCGGCCTCCCACCCCTCCTGCTGGCTAAGCAGGAAGCCCAGAGGACTCGGCAGGGAAGGGTGCACAAATCCAATTAGTGACTGCAGCTGAGTGAAAGCCGCTCAGTCGTGTCCAACTCTTTGTGACCCCATGGACTACACAGTCTGTGGAATTCTTCAGGCCAGAATACTAGAGTGGGTAGCCTTTCCCTTCTCCAGGGGATCTTCCCATCCCAGGGATAGAACCCAGGTCTCCCAAATTGCAGGTGGATTCTTTACCAGCTGAGCCACCAGGGAAGCCCAGGAAAGCTGGAGTGGGTAGCCTATTCCTTCTCCAGTGGATCCTCCCGACCCAGGAATGGACCTGGGGTGTCCTGCATTGCAGGCTGGTTCTTTACCAACCGAGCTGTCAGGGACTCCAGCTGACTATTTGTTAATCCTAACATCCCCGAGAGATCCAGGCTGCCCTTGCCTTGTTCCTCCTCGTCTCCATGCCAGCAGAGCCCTGCCCTGTCTCCTCTGCCCCTAAAACACTGGTTTCAGCTGTGTCATTCTGAGCGGCTGGGCAGGGGAGGAAGAGAACTTAACCTGTGAGCATCCCCCGTGAGACTGCTGAAGCTTTGCTCCCTGCCAAGGCTCGCATGGGCTCAAGAACATCCAGGCTGCCCAGGTGAATGGGGTGCCAGAAGGGACCCTTGGCCGCGAGGGGCACATCCCAGCCTGGGCTCGGAGCAGGGGCAGTGCTGGCCTGTGGTTCCAGGCAGACCCCCTCAGGGCCATTGGCCAGAGTCAGTAGGAACACAGTGTTCTTCCGGAATGGCATCTTCAAGGCACAAAATGTTGTTCTCTGTAATGAAAAGAGTGTCTGAGTCACTTTATTTTTATTTGTTTATATCAATTTTCTCTCTTTTATAAAGTTCTGATAGTAGGGTTTAACCTTTGCCATTCATTAAAAAGTTTCGAGTGGAGCTCTCTCAGACTATTTTCCCCTGCTACTCCTAAAACAAGGACAGTGGATATGTGTGACTCACTTTACATGTCAGGTAAATAAATACCTTCGTAAGCCCCTCACACTAAGAATCTGCTGCATCTGGTGATATTTCTAGAACACTGCCTTCTGATCCCAGTCCAGACACGGTACCCTTCCCTCCCCACTCCTGCCTGCAGGGCTCTTTCAGTGTAACCTCTGTCTTTGTTCTTTTCCTGGGGCAGGGGGAGGGGAAGAGGATTTGAAGACTTGAATTTTACAGGGCTGTAATCTCTATTCCTGCCAAAAAGCAATTGTCTTCTGATTTCATGGCTGCAGTCACTGTCTGCAGTGATTTTGGAGCCCAAGAAGAGGATATCTATCACTGTTTCCACCTTTTCCACTTCTATTTGCCATGCAATAATGGGACTGGATGCCATGATCTTAGTTTTTTTTCTTTTTTTTAATATTTAGTCTTAGGCTGGCTCTTTCACTCTCCTCCTTCACCGTCATCAAGAGGCTCTTTAGTTCCTCTTCACTTTCTGGCATTCGAGAGGTATCATCTGCATATCTGAGGTTGTTGATGTTTCTCCCACCTATCTTGATTCCAGCTTATAACTCATCCAGCCCGGCATTGCTCATGATGTGCTCAGCGTATAGGTTAAAGAAGCAGGTGACAGCAGATAGCCCTGGCATACTCCTTTGTCTGTCTTGAACCATTCAGTCGTTCCATACAGGGTTCGTTCTGTTGCTTCTTGACCTGCATACAGGTTTCTTTGGAGACAGGGAAGATGGTCTGGCATTCCCGTCTCTGTAAGAGCTTTCCAGAGTTTGTCATGATCCACACAGTCAAAGGCTTTAGCGTAGTCGATGAAACGGAGAGAGATGTTTTTCTGAAATTTCCTTGCTTTCTCTGTAATCCAGTGAAAGTTGGCAATTTGCTTTCTAGTTCCTTTTCCTCTTTTAAACCCTGCTTGGACATCTGCAAGTTCTTGGTTCGCATAATGCTGAAGCCTAGCGTTTTAAGATTTTAAGCATGACCTTACTAGCATAGGAGATGACTGCAATTGTCCCATGGTTTAGCACATTCTTTGATACTACTTTTCTTGGGGATTGGGATGAGGACTGACCTTTTTCCAGTCCAGTGGCCGCTGCTGGGTCTTCCAGATTTGCTGACATAATGAATGCAAAACCTTGATGGCATCATCCTGTATGGATTTGAATAGTTCTGCTGGAATTTCATCTCATCCACTAGCTTTCTTAACAGCAGTGCTTCTTTTTTTGTTGTTGTTTCTAATTTATTTTCTTTTTTTTTCCCATTTATTTTTATTCATTGGAGGCTAATTACTTTACAATATTGTAGTGGTTTTTGCCATACATTGACATGAATCCAGCCATGGATTTACATGTGTTCCCCATCCCGATCCCCCCTCCCGCCTCCCTCCCCATCCCATCCCTCTGGGTCTTCCCAGTGCACCAGCCCTGAGCACCCGTCTCATGCATCCAACCTGGGCTGGTGATCTGTTTCACCATTGATAGTATACTTGTTTCAATGCTGTTCTCTCTGAACATCCCACCCTCACCTTTTCCCACAGAGTCTAAAAGTCTGTTCTGTACATCTGTGTCTCTTTTTCTGTTTTGCATATAGGGTTATCAAAAGATGGTAACAGCAGTGCTTCTTAAGGCCCACTTGATTTCGCACTCCAGAGTGTCTGGCTCTGCATGACTAACCACACCATCTTAGTAATCTGGCTCATTAAGACCTTTTTCATACAGTTCTCCCATGTATTCTTTTCATCCTTCTTGATCTCCTCCGGTCGACCAGGTCTCTACCATTTTACCCCTCATTGTGCCCGTCTCTGTGTGGATTGCTCCCTTGATGTTTCCAGTGTTGCTGAAGAGATCTCTAGTCTTTCCCCGTTTGTTGTTTTCTTCTGTTGTTAAGCATTGCTCATTGAAGAAGACCTTCTTATCTCTTCTAGCTGTTTTTTTGGAACTCTGCATTTAATTGGATGTACCTTTCCCTCTCTCTCCTGCTTTTCACTTCTCTTCATTCTTCCACTGTTTGTAAAGCCGCCTCAGACAAGCACACTGCCTTCTCACTTTCTTTTTTCTTTGGGATGGTTTCATTCACCACCTCCTATATGATGGACCTCTGTCCATCGTTCTTCAGGCACGCTGTTAACTAGATTTAGTCCCATCAATCTATTCGTTACCTCTACTGCAAATTCCTATGGGAATTGATTTAAGTCATACCTGGATGGCCTATTGTTTTTCCTGGTTTTCTTTAAGTAAAGCCTGAGTTTTACTAGGAGAAGCTGATGATCTGAACCATAGTCAGCTCCAGGTCTTGTTTTTGCTGACTGTATACAGCTTCTCCATCTTCACCTACAAAGAGTGTAACCAGTTTGATTTCGGCATGGACCATTTGGCAGGAGAAAAATGACAAACCTAGATAGTGTGTTGAAAAGCAGAGACATCATTCTGCTGACAAAGGTCTGCATAGTAAAGGCTCTGGTCTTCCCAGTGGTCATGTATGGTTGTGAGAGCCGGGCCGTGAAGAAGGTAAAACTCCACAAAGAATTAATGCCTTTGAACTGTGGTGCTGGAGAAGACTTCTGAAAGTCCCTTGGACTTCCCGGGAGATCAAACTAGTCAATCTTAAAGGTCATCAGTTCAGTTCAGTCGCTCAGTCGTGTCCGACTCTTTGCGACCCCATGAATCGCAGGCCTCCCTGTTCATCACCAACTCCTGGAGTTGGCTCAAACTCCTATCCATCGAGTCAGTGATGCCATCCAGTCATCTCATCCTCTGTCGTCCCCTTCTCCTCCTGCCTCCAATCCCTCCCAGCATCAGGTTTTTTTACAATGAGTCAGCTCTTTGCATCAGGTGGCCAAAGTACTGGAGTTTCAGCTTCAGCATCAGTCCTTCCAATGAATACTCAGGACTGATCTCCTTTAGGATGGACTGGTTGGATCTCCTTGCAGTCCAAGGGACTCTCAAGAGTCTTCTCCAACACCAAAGTTCAAAAGCATCAATTCTTCGGCGCTCAGCTTTCTTCACAGTCCAACTTTCACATCCATACATGACCACTGGAAAAACCATAGCCTTGAATAGATGGACGTTTGTTGGCAAAGTATTGTCTCTGCTTTTTAATGTGCTATCTAGGTTGGTCAAAACTTTCCTTCCAAGGAGGAAGCGTCTTTTAATTTCATGGCTGTAGTCACCATCTGCAGTGATTTTGGAGCCCCCCAAAATAAAGTCTGACATTGTTTCCACTGTCTCCCCATCTATTTCCCATGAAGTAATGGGACCAGATGCCATGATCTTTGTTTTCTGAATGTTAATCTTTAAGCCAACTTCTTCACTCTCCTCTTTCACTTTCATCAAGAGGCTCTTTAGTTCTTCTTCACTTTCTGCCTTAAGGGTGGTGTCATCTGCATATCTGAGGTTATTGATATTTCTCCCGGCAATCTTGATTCCAGCTTGTGCTTCTTCCAGCCCAGCATTTCTCATGATGTACTCTGCATATAAGTTAAATAAGCAGGGTGACAATATACAGCCTTGACGTACTCCTTTTCCTATTTGGAACCAGTCTGTTGTTCCATGTCCAGTTCTAACTGTTGCTTCATGACCTGCATACAGGTTTCTCAAGGGGCAGGTCAGGTGGTCTGGTATTCCCATCTCTTTCAGAATTTTCCACAGTTTATTGTGATCCACACAGTCGAAGGCTTTGGCGTAGTCAGTAAAGCAGAAATAGATATTTTTCTGGAACTCTCTTGCTTTTTCGATGATCCAGCGGATGTTGGAAGTTTGATCTCTGGTTCCTCTGCCTTTTCTAAAACCAACTTCAACATCTGGAAGTTCACGGTTCACGTATTGCTAAAGCCTGGCTTGGAGAATTTTGAGCATTACTTTAGTAGCCTGTGAGATGAGTGCAATTGTGCAGTAGTTTGAGCATTCTTTGGGATTGCCTTTCTTTGGGATTGGAATGAAAACGGACCTTTTCCAGTTCTGTGGCCACTGCTGAGTTTTCCAAATTTGCTGGCATATTGAGTGCAGCACTTTGACAGCATCATCTTTCAGGATTTGAAATAGCTGAACTGGAATTCCATCACATCCACTAGCTTTGTTCGTAGCGATGCTTTCTAAGGCCCACTTGACTTCACATTCCAGGATGTCTGGCTCTAGGTGAGTGATCACACCATTGTCATTATCTGGGTCGTGAAGATCTTTTTTGTACAATTCTTCTGTGTATTCTTGCCACCTCTTCTTAATATCTTCTCCTTCTGTTAGGTCCATACCATTTCTGTCCTTTATCGAACCCATCTTTATGTGAAATGTTCCCTTGATATCTCTAATTTTCTTGAAGAGATCTCTAGTCTTTCCCATTCTATTGTTTTCCTCTATTTCTTTGCATTCATCACTGAGGAAGGCTTTCTTATCTCTCCTGGCTATTGTTTGGAACTCTGCATTCAGATGGGAATATCTTTCCTTTTCTCCTTTGCTTTTTGCTTCTCTTCTTTTCACAGCTATTTGTAAGCCCTCCTCAGACAACTGTTTCGCCTTTTTGCTTTTCTTTTCCTTGGGGATGGTCTTGATCCCTGTCTCCTGTACAATGTCACGAACCTCTGTCCATAGTTCATCAGGCTCTCTGTCTGTCAGATCTAGTTCCTTAAATCTATTTCTCACTTCTACTGTATAGTCATAAGGGATTTGATTTAGGTCATACCTGAATGGTCTAGTGGTTTCTTCTACTTTCTTCAGTTTAAGTCTGAATTTGGCAATAAGGAGTTCATGATCTGAGCCACAGTCTGCTTCCGGTCTCGTTTTTGCTGACTGTATAGAGCTTCTCCTTCATTGGCTGCAAAGAATATAATCAGTCTGATTTTGGTGCTGTTTTGTGCTTCAGTCTTCTGTCAAGTTCCTTCTTTCAGGAAAAAAAAATTGGAATATAGGTGCTTTACAATGTTAGGTTAGTTTCTGTTGTACAACCTCGTGAATCATTTACATGTATGCATATATCCTCTGTCTCTCGGGCCTCCCTCCCACCTCCTCCATCCTCCCCTCTTTAGGTCATCACAGAGCACTAACTGAGCCCCTAGGCCTTACAGTAGCTTCCCGCCATCTATCTGCTTCATCCGTAGTAGTGCATATGTCAGTCCCTTTTGAAGAAGGCAAGAGGCAGTTCCAGTGGTTAAAGTCAACACTTAAAGAGACGATGGCTTAAGTGGTAAAGAATCCGCCTGCAATGCAGGAGATGCAGGTTCGATCCCTGGGTTGGCGAAGATTCCCCTGGAGAAGGAAATGGCAACCCAGTCTGGTATTCCTGTCAGGAACGTCCCATAGACAGAAGAGCCTGCTGTGGGCTACAGTTCATAGGGCCGTAGAGAGCTGGACACAACCGAGCATGCACACACAATGAGACCAGACCCGTGGGCTCAGCACCCATAGAGAGAAGCTGCATCCCGGCCACCACCAGCACCCCTGGCAGGGGCGGGGGGCGAGCAGGCACGGCCCCTGGATGAGAAGCAGCAGCCAGTCAGGATGGTGCACAGGCTTTTTTCTCCACGGGGCCTCCTGCACTCAGTCGATCCCTTCCTCGGTGTGGAGATGAGCACAGTCCACAGTAAGTGGAAGGTGAGAGGGGGAAGGTGAGAACAAAGCGGGCTCTGCCAGGCAGGAACAGTTCCTTCCCTTCCCCGGGGGTGGCTGGCATGTCTAACCCGCAGTGGCGTCCGAGGACTCCAGGAGAGATGCTGCTGTCTCTGTCGGGAGCTTGGTTGTATCATTGTGTTCTTTGCTGAGAAATTGAAGTAATTTGGAGTCATTTACCTAACAACGGCTTTTGGAAAGGAACATGTCAGAGAGATCTGCTGACATCACCCTTTCAGAGATCCGTGTGGTGTAGGTGCCGTGTCTTCTCTCCCTTTCCAGCTCCCCCGGGACATGCCTTTCGTGGTGACAGGAAACAGGATGACTGGGGTGGCCTTCCTGACCCGCTGTCCTTTGTTAATGTCTAGGTGTTCTCAGCCAACCCCCGACAGGTGCCTCTTCTCCTGGTCACACACATAAGTACAGATGATGCTTTGACTGTGGGCACTTCTGTCCATTGGCTGCATGGCCCACAGCTGGGGAAATAGAGGCCAAATGTGCATGCCTAGGGTTTCTTGATTGGGGATTTTGCAGCAATCAGAAATGATTAGGGATCTGAGAGTCTTGTGACTGAGTACTCAGAAGGACTCAGTCACCCATGTGTTTATCCAGTGACCGTTTGAACCATGGACGCCCTGATCCCAGGGACCTGGGAGGAGAGGAGCCGGTTCACAGACCCTCAGACTTGCTCCACCTCTGGTCCAGAAGGGGCGTCTCCTCGCAGCCTGTCCTGCTTCTGTCCCTGGGACGGGGATGCTCAGTGTCCTGAGCCCGTCCCAGGGATGAAGGGCTTCAGCTGCTGGTGTCCCTTTGCCTGCAGAGTGGCCCTCCCCTGCGCACCCCCAGCCCCCATCCTGCTTCCAGAGCTCGACCGTTGTATATTTGCAGGTGCTTCTCTTCTCTTCTCCAGAGTCTCTGTGATTCCAGAGAAACAGTGCTGGGGCTGCCACCCCGTGACGTCCCCAGACCGCCACTGTCCTGTGTGTGCATGCTTGGGTTAGGAAGCAAAACAAAACCCTTGAAGCTCCGCCGTTTTCATCCTAGGGCCAAGTCAACTTACTAGCGTCAGCCCATCCTCCCGGCGACCCAGGTGCTGGAGACTCTTGTCTCTGTCCTCTGGGTTTCCCAGACCCGGAGCCGGAGCGCCACATCTCGAGGGTAGGTGGGGAGTTGGGGGCCCTGAGTGTGCTTTAAGCCTCTGGGTGCATATTCTCACGGGCCTCAGAAGAGGCTCAGTGTGACGCATGTCCAGGCTGCCTGTCTAAATGCTGAGCACATGGTCAGCGCTTCAAAAATGCCTGGGGCGGTGGGGGGCGGTCTGGGGGCTTCCCTGGCAGTCCAGTGGCTAAGACTCTGCACTTCCACTGTAGGGAGCACAGGTTCGGCCCCTGGTTGCGGAGCTAAGATGCCACATGCCGTGCCAGCATGGTCAAAAAAAGAAAGACCATCAAACCATCTTAAAAACTGCCCAGGTGGGTGAGCGGTTGTCCAGGCCGGGTGGCGGGGAGCCTGCCCCACACTGCCTCCATCCCTTTCTTTTCGGGAGGCAGCTTCCAGGAGCTCATTTGCTGAGCTGTCTCTATTATGTTACGTAGCATGATTGTGAATCAAGGATGAACAAGAGCCCGAAATAGGCTGTTTAAGAACAAAAACAAGGGAAGGAGCTCTGAAGGAAGAGAAGCGCTTGGGGAGTGTGGTCCGACTGGGCAGCCTCTGGTCCTGGTGGTTGGAGTGGAGATCCTGGCCGCGGTGGCAGGGACGGGCTTCTGGCGGGTGGGCCCCCACTCATCTGGTTCTGGAGAGAGAAAATGTGTGTTTTCTTGGCACCTCTTTCCACCTGCACTGTCAGGATAAGAAGAAGCGGCTCCGGTTTGTTCTCTCCAATTCCTCAATTTCACATGAGATGACCCTGCTTTATGGCAGCGAGCGCTTTATTAAGTGCCCGCCCGCGGGGCCTGGGCTGGGAGGTGGGCAAGATGAAAAACGCAGCGCAGGCCGGCTTCATCAGGATGTGAAATTGAGTGTGAGCAGCGTGATTTATTAAAGACCGCTGTCCGTGCCAGTTAAAGTGTGCACACGGCGCACTCAGCAAACAACTCTTGCTCGGGATGGCAGGAAGGCCCCCAGGGGCGGTCAGAGTCACCCCTTCCTTCCATCCGCTGGATGCCTTGTGGAGGCTCAGCCCGTGACCAGGATCAAATAACCGCGTCTCTGACTGTGTTAACGAAAGACCATCCAGGCACTGGGAGCACGCGCCTCAGTGGCCCCGGTCTGAAGTAGCAGTTGCCATGACAGAGGATGCAAACGTGTTCCTCCAGGCTTGTTCCCCCCATTACAAAGATGGAGAAACTGAGGAAGCCGGGAGAGGGGCTGACCAAGCAAGTTTGTGACGGTGATGCCTGAAAATACGAGCCTGCTGCTTCCCGCTTCCTGTTTCCTTAGCACCGTGAGTAGAGGGATGAAATGAGATTTGGAGGCAGAAGAGTTAAAGGCACCAGGCCAGGAAGCCGGGCTCCATGTGAGCCTCCCGCCAACGTGGTCCGAGGCCCATCACCGCTTCGGAGTGCAGGCGGCCGAGCACGCCCGGAGCCACGCAGCTCCGGGCTCCAAGTGCGACTTGGTGACCACTTAACTTTCAGACCTTGAGAAAGTTGCTCTCCTCTCTGAGCCTTGGTTTCCCTTTCCATGAAGTGGGGCTAAAAATACCTCCTTAAGAAGGCGATTGTGAGGATGTGGCATGCCTCCCGCAAAGGCCCCGGTGACCTGTAAACTCTCAGTGCTCGTCCATCCCCTTGCTCAGCCTGTGAACCTCCAGTGGGCCCTCTGCAGAGTCCCCCGGAACAGGGGGCCTGGAGACTGGCTCTTGGACCGGCGGCGTCCACGTCAGCAGGGATCCTGGGGGAAACGTAGATCTCAGGCCCGCCCAGGCGTCCTGGGTCACAGCCTCTGGGGGCCGGGACCGTGCATTCTAACACGCCCTCCTAGTGGTTAGAGTGTGGCTCCTGCTTGAGAACCAGCCCGAGGATTTCACGTGTCGGTTTTGAACAAATTAGAACATGTAGTTCTTCTTTTTTTTTTTTTTTGTTAGTAGGTCCTTGTTGGTTATTCATTTTATTTATTTTTTTTCCATTTATTTTTTATTATTTTTTTTTGTTTTTTTTTATTTTTTTTATTTTTTATTTTTTATTTTTTTATTTTTCAGTGGGTTTTGTCATACATTGATATGAATCAGCCATAGAGTTACACGAATTCCCCATCCCGGTCTCCCATCCCACCTCCCTCTCCACCCGGTTCCTCTGGATCTTCCCAGCCCAACAGGCCCGAGCACTTGACTCATGCCTCCCACCTGGGCTGGTGGTCTGTTTCACCACAGATAATATACATGCTGTTCTTTCGAAACGTCCCACCCTCCCCTTCTCCCACAGAGTTCAAAAGTCTGTTCTGTACTTCTGCGTCTCTTCTTCTGCCCTGCATATAGGGCCATCGTTACCATCTTTCTAAATTCCGTATATATGTGTTAGTATACTGTAATGTTCTTTATCTTTCTGGCTCACCTCACTCTGTATAATGGGCTCCAGGTTCATCCATCTCATTAGAACTGATTCAAATGAATTCTTTTTAACGGCTGAGTAATATTCCATGGTGTATATGAACCACAGCTTCCTTATCCATTCGTCTGCTGATGGGCATCTAGGTTGCTTCCATGTCCTGGCTATTATAAACAGTGCTGCGATGAACATTGGGGTGCACGTGTCTCTTTCAGATCTGGATTCCTCAGTGTGTATGCCCAGAAGTGGTATTGCTGGGTCATATGGTAGTTCTATTTCCAGTTTTTTAAGAAATCTCCACACTGTTTTCCATAGTGGCTGTACTAGTTTGCATTCCCACCAACAGTGTAAGAGGGTTCCCTTTTCTCCACACCCTCTCCAGCATTTATTGCTTGTAGACTTTTGGATAGCAGCCATCCTGACTGGCGTGTAATGGTACCTCATTGTGGTTTTGATTTGCATTTCTCTGATAATGAGTGATGTTGAGCATCTTTTCATGTGTTTGTTAGCCATCTGTATGTCTTCTTTGGAGAAATGTCTGTTTAGTTCTTTGGCCCATTTTTTGATTGGGTCGTTTATTTTTCTGGAATTGAGCTTCAGGAGTTGCTTGTATATTTTTGAGATTAATCCTTTGTCTGTTTCCTCATTTGCTATCATTTTCTCCCAATCTGAGGGCTGTCTTTTCACCTTACTTATAGTTTCCTTTGTAGTGCAAAAGCTTTTAATTTTCATTAGGTCCCATTTGTTTATTTTTGCTTTTATTTCCAATATTCTGGGAGGTGGGTCATAGAAGATCTTGCTGTGATTTATGTCAGAGAGTGTTTTGCCTATGTCCTCCTCTAGGAGTTTTATAGTTTCTGGTCTTACATTTAGATCTTTAATCCATTTTGAGTTTATTTTTGTGTATGGTGTTAGAAAGTGTTCTAGTTTCATTCTTTTACAAGTGGTTGACCAGTTTTCCCAGCACCACTTGTTAAAGAGATTGTCTTTTTTCCATTGTATATCCTTGCCTCCTTTGTCAAAGATAAGGTGTCCATAGGTTCGTGGATTTATCTCTGGGCTTTCTATTCTGTTCCATTGATCTATATTTCTGTCTTTGTGCCAGTACCATACTGTCTTGATGACTGTGGCTTTGTAGTAGAGTCTGAAGTCAGGCAGGTTGATTCCTCCAGTTCCATTCTTCTTTCTCAAGATTACTTTGGCTATTTGAGGTTTTTTGTATTTCCATACAAATTGTGAAATTATTTGTTCTAGTTCTGTGAAAAATACCGTTGGTAGCTTGATAGGGATTGCATTGAATCTATAGATTGCTTTGGGTAGAATAGCCATTTTGACAATGTTGATTCTTCCAATCCATGAACACGGTATGTTTCTCCATCTGTTTGTGTCCTCTTTGATTTCTTTCATCAATGTTTTATAGTTTTCTGTGTATAGGTCTTTTGTTTCTTTAGGTAGATATACTCCTAAGTATTTTATTCTTTTTGTTGCAATGGTGAATGGTATTGTTTCCTTAATTTCTCTGTTTTTTCATTGTTAGTATATAGGAATGAAAGGGATTTCTGTGTGTTAATTTTATATCCTGCAACTTTACTATATTCATTGATTAGCTCTAGTAATTTTCTGGAAGAGTCTTTAGGGTTTTCTATGTAGAGGATCATGTCATCTGCAAACAGCGAGAGTTTCACGTCTTCTTTTCCTATCTGGATTCCTTTTACGTCTTTTTCTGCTCTGATTGCTGTGGCCAAAACTTCCAAGACTATGTTGAATAGTAGTGGTGAGAGTGGGCATCCTTGTCTTGTTCCTGATTTCAGAGGAAATGCTTTCAATTTTTCACCATTGAGGGTGATGTTTGCTGTGGGTTTGTCATATATAGCTTTTATTATGTTGAGGTAGAACATGTAGTTCTTTTTCATGAGAGGGTGTGAAAGAAGCAGTTGAGTGGTGTTTTTTTTTTTTTTTTTTTTTTTTTGAAAAACACCTAGGCCTCAAAAGCTGGGTTTGAGGCCCAGGTCTGTACATTACACGAAGGTAAGAAATGGTTCCTCTAGCCCTGGAGTAGCAAAAGCCTGTTCTTCAGGCTGCCTGTCCATATCCCCACGAGTTTGAAAACAGACCTGGCAGTTTACAGGCGTGGAAGCCTGGGCAGCTCTGGTCCTGCCGTGTGTCTTTTCAGTGAGGGAGCCCGTGGACAGCGATAGGCTCCTGCCCTGTAGATTTATCAGATGAAAGCTCTAAATTGAGCTGTGAAGGAAGGTCTGAAATTGCAGGACCATTTGATGTACTGCTCCACAATCTCTCTAGGCCGGGCCACCGAAACAAAGCTACCAAAGCCCCTTACTATTTCTCCCCATCAGATCTGAGTATTGTTAAACATCAAGTGCTGTCAGGAGCAGGCTGTTTTAATGAAGACAGCACATCAAGTCCTTCTGAATAATTAATGAAATGATGGTGGTTGAAGCCAGTACAGTGGTGCAGAGAGGGCCCTGCTGTTTCTCAGATCCTGAGCCAGCCCCCTGGAACCAGTCTGATGTACGAGCTCGTTCTCAAAGGGAAAAAAGCACTCAGCCCCCACTGTTCTCAGAGTAGAAAATGGCACCAAGGCAGACCAATATCTATCTATCTATCTATCTATCTATCTATCTATATGTATACACACACATACACATAGGGTGTGGGGCTGGGATTCAAAATATCTAATAAATGGAAAGGCACAGGTACAAACCAGTCAGTTCAAAGAGATGGTGACCAAATTTGAGTCAGTTGAACTGAGGTGGACCAGCCTAGAGACTGTTATACAGAGCGAAGTAAGTCAGAGAAAAACAAGTATCATTTATTAACACATATATATGGAATCTAGGAAAATGGTACCGATGAACCTATTTGCAGGGCAGGAACAGAGACACAGACATAGAGAACAGGCTTGTGGACACAGAAGGAGAGGGCGTGATGAATTGAGAGTCGCGTTGAAATATATACATGCCATGCGTAAAGTAGATAGCCAGTGGGAAGCTACTTTATAACATAGGGAGCTCAGCCTGGTGCTCTGTGATGACCCAGAGGGGTGGGATGGGGTGGTGGGAGGGAGGCTCAAGAGGCAGGGGATGTATGTATACTTAGAGCTGATTTCACATTGTTGTATGGTGGAAACTAATACATTACAAAGAAATTATCCTCCAATTAAAAAAAAAAAAGATGATGGCCAAGTGCTAGAGCAGGTCCTGGTGTCCCCTACAGAGCCAGCTTTTACCCCTTTCAATGTTATATCAGAGAACAGGTCCTGAGGGGACCCTGGGACTGTGGCTTTTACGATCTAGTAGAGTAGCCCTTCTGTCTGTCAGCATAAGGTACACAGTGTCTGTGATACACACCAGCTGGTGTCAGTCCCGAGGGTACTGTCTGAGGCAGTGGGCAGGGTCAGTGAGAGGGAATATATTCTTTGGCCTCAAAAGCCATCAGTCACCATATCCTATGACTCTGTCTTCTGCAGCATCTCTGAGAGTCACCTCTGCATTGCATTCCTCTGTTGGGTATCCTCCAAGCCTGCCCACTCACAAAGGCCCTCTATGGAGGCTGAAAACCCTCAATCTCACATTTGTCTTCATTGGGATGATGATGTGGGATGTTGTATATGCACCTGCATCCCAGGGATACGGATGGATATGTTGGTGGTCGTTGCTGATCAGGGCCACCGCATTTGTGTTCTGGGCTCCGGCCAAGGCAAGCTTGTCTGGGAGGTGAGAGCCATCTTCCTTTGTATCACAACGGTGCTCAATCTGGGAAACTCCTCTTTTTCCTGTCTTAGAATGACTGAGAGTCAGTTGGTGACATTGCTACTTTACGAGGTCAGAAAGTGAGAGTCTTATCTGTCCAGGGACCCAAGAGCCAAGCAGAGAGGGTCATGATGTTCCTCACCCCTCAAGAGAACCAGCAAGGTAATGACTGAGCACTGGATGAGCAGGAGGGGCATCAGGCAACAGGGTGTCAGAGCCTCTGGCTAGAGAAGTTGCCTGAGTAGATGGAGGGAGGAAGCTCTGTTCAGTTCAGTCCAGTCGCTCAGTCATGTCCAACTCTTTGCAACCCCATGGACCACAGAATGCCAGGCTTGCCTGTCCATCACCAACTCCCGGAGCTTGCTCAAACTGATGTCCATTGAATCAGTAATGCTCCAACTATGTTATTCTCTGTCATCCCCTTCTCCTGCCTTCAATCTTTCCCAGCATCAGGGTCTTTTCCAATGAGTCAGTTCTTTGCATCAGGTGGCCAAAGTATTGGAATTTCAGCTTCAATATCAGTCCTTCCAATAAATATTCAGGACTGATTTCCTTTAGGATGGACTGGTTGGATCTCCTTGCAGTCCAAGAGACTCTCAGGAGTCTTCTCCAACACCACAGTTCAAAAGCATCAATTCTTCTGCATTCAGCTTTCTTTATGGTCCAACTCTAACAACCATAGATGACTACTGGAAAAGCCATAGCTTTGATTAGACAGACTTTTGTTGGTGGAATAATGTCTCTGCTTTTTAATATGCTGTCTAGGTTGGTCATAGCTTTTCTTCCAAAGAGCAAGCATCTTTTAATTTCATGGCTGACTGAACTGAACTGAAATGATAGATAATTGTAGGTAAAGCTAAAGGACAGATGCAGGTCCCTCAAACTGTTCTCCAAGCAGGATTCAACTGGACCACCTGGGCTTGGGTTGTGGTCTCTGGACCCTTTTGAGGCAGTAGAGCTTCAAGCAAGAATGTTAGTATAGGTTAGTAATTTCTATCTCATACTGTTGTGCGAATTCACTAAAACTGTGTATTCTTTGTAAACTGTATAGCAGATTGCATATGTAACTACTCACGTGTGGACAGAGACTAGGGTTCTGGCTGGCTGAGAAGAAGGCGTCATGCAGTTTGTTCATCTTCTGCTCACCAGCCATCTTCTTCTGAAAATGGTCAAGAGTGGGGTGTGGGCTTTGAAAAGACCTTGTAAGACCCAAGATGGCAGCCACAGGCTCCGCAGTGTTGCCCGACCTGACAGCAGAGCGAGCCTTTGGTGGGGTAAAGAGACAGCTCACCCACAATTCAGCAGCTCAGCTCGCTCCTCTCCCATTAGGAAGGAGTGATTTATTCCCCAGGATAGGGATAGGGATAGGGATTTGTGCTGACTCAGCAGCTGAACGACTCCGTGTAGCTAAGAGAGCTTCTCTGGTCCTCTTTCCCAGAGGCTCCAGCAGAAGAAAGAACGGTGAGGGCAGCCCAGTGTTCAGTCTCACACGCGGCAAGTTCTTCTGTTCTGTGCTCGCCCCGGGGAGGCGAGGGACTGAAAACTCAGCAACTCAGCATCATGTGAAAATGAACTGCATCTTCCTGCTATTTGAATTTGAATACCCTGGGGCGTAGATAGCCTGGGACATCGCAGCAGAGTACTGCAAGTCTGTGACTTGCTGATGTTCCGAAAACACCTTTAGAATGGCAAAACTTTACTGAGAAATCATTTGTGCACAATAAAACATATCCATTTGACGTATTTTCCAGTTGTATATACACTGAAAAGCAGTCCCATAATCAGGATGCACAGCATCTTTACTATCCCCAAAGATTCCTAGAGCCCCGTTGTAGTCTGTTTCTCCCTCTGCTCCAGCCCCAGGTGAACACTGACATGCTTCTTGTTACTATAAATAAGTTTTCATTTCATACAAATAGAATAATACTACGTGTATTATTTTGTTGATGTCTTGTTTCACTCAGGATACATTTTTTATTGTGGTAAATAATATATAACATAAAAGGTACCATTTTAATCATTTTTAGTCTACAGTGGTCCACCCACATTGTTATGCAGCCACCAACCTTATTCAGAACAGTTTTCCCCTTGCAAAACTAAAACTCTGTAACCATTTAACACTAACTCCCCCCTCCTCTCAACCCCTGGCAACCACCATTGTATTATTTGTCTTTGTCAATTTGACTACTTTGTGGTGTTGGAGAAGACTCTTGAGAGTCCTTTGGACTGCAAGGAGATCCAACCAGTCCATCCTAAAGGAGATCAGTCCTGGGTGTTCATTGGAAGGACTGATGCTGAAGCTGAAACTCCAATACTTTGGCCACCTCATGCGAAGAGTTGACTCGTTGGAAAAGACCCTGATGCTGGGAGGGATTGGGGGCAGGAGGAGAAGGGGACGACAGAGGATGAGATGGTTGGATGGCATCACCGACTCGATGGGCATGAGTTTTAAGTAGACTCCGGGAGTTGGTGATGGACAGGGAGGCCTGGTGTGCTGTGATTCATGGGGCCACAAAGAGTCGGACACGACTGAGTGACTGAACTGAACTGAACTGAGGTGCCTCAGATAAGTGGAAATCTTGCAGTATTTGTCCCTTTGTGCCTGGCTTATTTTATTTAGCATATCTTCAAGGTTCATCTGTGTCATAGCCCGTGTCAGAATTCCCTTTTTAAAGCTGATTAACATCCCATTATATATAGAGACCACATTTGTACATCCATTCGTCTCTCAGTAGATGCTGGGGCTGCGTCTACCTTTGTGCTGTCGTGAGCAGTGCTGCTGTGAATTGGGTGTAGGAATATCTTGTCTAGTTCTTGCTTTGAATTCTTTTGGGTATGTATGTGGTGATTCTATGTTTGACTTTTTGGGGAACCTCCTTACTTTTTAAACATAGAGTTTTGCCTTAGACCTGCGTCTTGTTCTGATGATCCCTTTGCTGCTGCTGCTAAGTCGCATCAGTTGTGGCCGCGTCTGTGCGACCCCATAGACGGCAGCCCACCAGGCTCCCCCGTCCCTGGGATTCTCCGGGCAAGAACAGTGGAGTGGGGTGCCATTGCCTTCTCCGGATGATCCCTCTATGTTCCAGAGAACCAGTTAGACATATCCTTTGACTTCCCATAGCCCTGCATGATAATGGTCTTTTCCTTCAGTATCCCGAGCCTCTGCCTTTCCAGTCCTTTCATACTGATGGAATTGCTCAGAGAATGGCTCAGCTTTAATAACCTCAAGTGAAATTGCATGGCTCACTTTCTATTAGCTACAGCCATTCCCCTCTGTGTCCTACCTGTCTCTCATTAGCTGTAGTTATTATGCAACCCGCCAGTATCCTGTGAACAGTATCAGGATAAAACCACCCACATCCTGTTAACTCCTATTATACACCTACCTTGGTGCTCGTCATTGAATCTGTTGTGCTATACATCCTACTTGTATGCATGTAGCTGTAGCTGTTAAATAATCTGGCCTATTCACTATCCCCTAATCTTTTGCAAACATCATCTGACATCCTATTCATAACATCTTCAGTGCTGACTCACTGTTCACTTGTTGTTAAATCCAGGTATCAAAAGCCCACCAGGAAACAGCATACATCATTAATTCTGGGGGGGGGGAGTGGCTAACTCTCGTGAATGTACAGTGTGTGCAGGGGGCTTTAGTGTAGGATTTTTTCCTTTGAGCAATATGGTACAGCCCACCAGTCTTTGTAAGTCATCTTAATGGAGCGAGAGAGAAAGAGTGTGTGTGTGTGTGTGCACATGCATACATGTGTTTGAGGATGTGGGGATAGGGGAGATTTCCAGGCACATAGGATTGGAAAGCCTGGTAAGAAGGGACAACATGGAAGAAGACGACTTATTGGGGAAAGGCGAGGGGGAGAGAGGACGGCAGGATGATGTCAGCGTTCCCTTGGTGGGACAGAACCCTTTTGGATGCCATGTTTTTTGTTAATGGTTGACAAGTCCGGGCGACTGTGCACCATAGCAACCTTGGCATGTTGCCAGAATGACCGCCCACCCTCGGTTCTTTTCAGTTTTATGACCCCCTGCTTATCTGAGCTCTGAGGAAGGGGGGCTCTGCCCCCAGCACACCCCGCGACACTTGGGTCAGACCTGCCTAGTTAGCAGCTGCTGCAGGTGAAGACCTCGTTCCTTAGGTGACCACAGAGGAAGACATTCAGTCCAGAACAGGGCCAGGCCCACAGCACAGGCCCGTCAAGTGCTGGTTGAACATGGTGGAAGGGCGACTCGTGCAATCTATCTTTGCCTTGTCATCACCGATCTTAACTCCTGAGGTCAGGAAAGGAGAATGGATTCTTGGCAGCCATCTAGCACACGCTGGGGTTACTGTCTGTAGGCACACGCATGTGATAAAATGACTAATGAGCTGTGTGGACATAAGAGAGTTCTCAGAAAATCCTTTGCCTTTCTGAAACACTTTTTTAACCAAATCTGTGATCTTCTTTGATTCCACATGCTTTCCTGTATGTTGGGCCTCCCACTGTGTGGATGAGAAGCGGAGATGGTGCTGGGGTCTCCAAGCGGAGTCAGGACCGCTGCCGTCTTGCTGCCTCTCTGCATGGCACGCAGTGACACGAGGGGGAATTTTCAGGGCCCAGCGGTGGTCCAGACTGAATTCACCTCTGGTCAGGGCTCCCTACACTTGTGTGTGTGGGGCAGAAGCTTCCACGGGGATGTCCCTTGACAGCCAGAGGGCCAAGCACAGCTGCGCATCCATCACCACAGCCCAGCTTTGTGTAAATGAAACCTCTTTGTCCTCCCACCTCCGCAGCCAGTCTGTGGTTCCCCTGTTTACCAAACACCTGCTGATGCCTCGCCCTACACACAGCTGAAGTCCAGTCTGCCTTCTGTTCCTGAAGCCCCCTCCACTCTTCCTGCTCCCTGAGGTTACTGAGGACCAGGTGTAACAGGTCCCCTGGCATCTGGGTCTGAGCCACAGAGGTCACGGATCTGAGGGCCTCCAAGCAGGATGGGTCCATCTTGAAGCTGAAAAAAGTACCTGGTTATCCTGGGCTTCTGTGTGCTTCTGGATGGTGTGCAATTCAATGGTCAACGTGTGCTTTGAGATCTACTATGGGTCTCGTGGACTTTTCATCTTTTTTTGTCATTAAGTGCTTTAGTCTTCTAAATATGTATTCTTCAAAAGCTTGTCCTGTTTCTAAACATAATGTGTGTGTGGTAGGGCTCCCCTCATTTTATGATGACCCCAGTGGGCATGCAGGGGCCCACTTGCTGGAGAATGACCCCAGTGGGCATGCAGGGGCCCACTTGCTGGAGGCTGACCCCAGTGGGCATGCAGGGGCCCACTTGCTGGAGGCTGACCCCAGTGGGGAAGTAGGGGTCAGCCTGCTGGTGTTCCGGTTTGAACAGCATGAGGTGACCTAGGAGACGTGTGTCTCCATGCCTAAACTGAGGCCCATGCTGTTTCCTAGGTGGCCTTCTCCGAGGGGGACGGTTTGCACCAGTGGGAGGTCCTGCCCGGCCACGTCTCACCCTCGTCCGTCTCTGTCGTCCTCCTGCAGGCTGGCCGTGTGTGACCCTGTCTGTGCTGGGATTCCTGTACTGCTACTCCCACGTGGGCATCGCCTGGGCCCACACGTACTCTGGCAGCTAACTGCGCCGGGCCTCGGTCCGCCCTTGCCATTGGTTTCCAGGGCACACGGTGCTCCACCGTCACCTCCAACCTCAAGGTAACCTCCAGGGGACCTGCTCATCTTTTGTTGAAGTTACCTCACTCCAAGACTGGAAACTTGAGCTCTCGTAACTTTGGGAACTTAGAGATCCTCTTCCCATCCTCCTCCTTTGCCTATAGAGTAAGCTGGACCCCAAGCAGTAAAACGTCTTGCCTATCCGTACATGGTGATGTTGTGGTCCAGACCCCAGGTTCTTTGTCCTTTACCGAGAATTAAATGCAACAGACGTTTCTTGATTGAGGCATATAAATTCTGATTAGTGATAGGCCTGTCTTCCACTGGGCAGTGTTTCTGAAACACGTTGGGTCAGTGGCATTTAAGTGGCCCCTTCCCTGCTTCCTCTAGTGCAGTTTGTAGAACCAGCACTGAGGTTAGCATCACATTTTAGCTCCTTGGCAGGGGCGTGACAAAGCCACAGCTGTGTTGCTAACACTGGGTCAAGGGAGATAGAACATAGATGTCAGTACCTAAGGAGGGCTGTTACTTGAGTTCATCATTCATCAGGGTGATCTCCATTTGGTTGCTTGTTCCCTAGATCTGCAGGGAAGTATAAACAGAGCAGTTCCTCTACCTGACAGTTAATTATTTCCTAGTAAAGAAGAATAATTTAAAAAAAACCACAGGGAACAGTGTATGACAGACAGGTGCTACGGGGCAAGTCAAAGAGGGTAAAGAGGACTTCCTGTGGTCTCTCCTCTCTCCATGCGGGTCCCAACAGTCCTCTTCCCCTGAGTGGTTCATCCTCAGTGGTTTATGTTGTTTGTTTCCAATAAAATGGAGCCCTTCCTATCATATTTTTGTAAAATTGTCTTGAATATTTTTTGATGAAAATGTTTAAAGTCAAAACACTTAATTCTGAATTATTCACTCTTCTGGAAGGATGCTAACAGGCCACTAATGGCCTCAAGTGGTAGATAATTCAGAATACTTCCATTTGGCTTTGCCTTTTTTTTTTTTTCTGAGGGATAGAGGGTAAGTGAAGCAGCTCTAAAATTTGAATCCATAGTGTACCCAATTATGGGAGAATAGAACAACATCTCAAGCACATAAATTAATTGTCATTGAGTAAAAGGTGCACGCGGTCCTGGTCCGTCCCCACCGTCTCCCGTTAGTCATTTGGTATTGTCCTTGCGTCCTGGCTGCAGTTATTAGCTCAGTGAGATTTAAACTCCCGGAGTGCAGGGCCTGTCATTTGCTGGCGTCCTTTCTTCCCGGCCTCTCTGCTTGAAGGTGAGTGGGGAGGGACCAGATGTGGCTGGCAGGGGGCAGGCACACGCCGTGTTAGCTGCGGCAAAGGACAGAGGCTGGAGGAGGGCAGGCAGACCAGGGCAACAGCGGCCTTGGCAGCTGGCCTGATGGAGGAGGAGGAGACAGGCTGGCAAGTCCAGGAGCTGGGAAGTTTTCAGGAGATGAGGTTGAGGAAGGGTGAGCAGTCAGATAAATACAATAAAACTTCGGGACTGTTAACACTAATTCAAGATTTGTAATCTGCCAGAGGGCTTTTAACTGAAGTTTATAGAGGAGCAAAATCTTGTGAAGATAATTGCAGGGAGATGTCTGATGTATGGGGTTCCCAGGTGGTGAGGTGGTAAAGGGTCCTTCCGCCAGCCCAGGAGATGCTGAGAGACCTGTGTGCGACCCCTGGGTCAGGAAGGTCCTCTGCAGGAGGACATGGCAACCCACTCCAGTATTCTTGCCTGGAGAATCCCATGGACAGAGGAGCCTGGCGGGCTACATTGCCTGGGGTCGCAAAGAGTCAGACATAACAGCATGCACACACACGTCTAATATATGTGTATATATAAATAGTACATATTTATATATGTGTTTAGTCGCTCAGTTGTGTCTGATTTTTTTGTCACCCCATGAACTGTAGCCCGCCAGGCTCCTCTGTTCATGGGATTCTCCAGGCAAGAATACTGGAGTGGATTGCCATTCTCTTCTCCAGGGGATCTTCCTGACACAGGGATTGAACCTGGGTCTCCTGCATTGCAGGCAGATTCTTTACTGTTTGAGCTACAGGGAAGTCCTTATAAATATAATATAAATAATGCAAAGTATTTTCAACTCTTTGGAGATGCCATTTTTATAAAAACAAATAGGCTTATTTACTCATTAAACTATACTAGAAGAATAAGTTAATAAATTTGAAAGTAATAATCCTGAATTTCTTTTAAGCTATTATACGATTGAGTGGTTCTCAGGAATGAGTCCATGATTACTGTGTTTAGCTATATGTTTGAGGCCTAATTAACCAATATGTGAATAACCATCCAGGACCACTGTTATCTTAACCTCTTGCTTTTCTCCCACTGTAATATGAAAATGATAATGTCTGTTTTCATGCATATGAACTCAAATTCTTGGAGTTGCTTTAAATGAAGGACTCCTGAGGTGTCTGAGCAGACACAGCAGCTCCAGCTGAAGGACATCTGACGTGTCACTTTCCATACTTATCAGCCCTGGGCAACTTCAAGCACAGGACAGCGACAGGTCCCAAGGTCACTTCTAGCCCCAGGATCCTCTGACTCCAGCCTAGTTCTGTGGGCACATTGGAGCGTTCCAGGCACGATTGCCGTGATGATTTCCAAGGAGGCAAGGAAAACATCTGAAGGACAGCCAAATATTGGTCATCTTGACTAATTCCTGGGACCATGCATGAAGATGGAAAAGTATTTCGTTGTTTCCTCAGATTAATTTATTTGAAAAGTGACAGCAGAAGCCCTTTGTTCTTAATAGTAAAGACTGTAGACTTAGAAAATAAATTAATCATATATAATATGGTATAATCTATATATTGGGAGAATGGTAATTTAGTGGGAGGGAGTTTCCCCTTAGAGAAAGAGCCCTACTCATTGCTTCTTTGTTTAAACTAATATAATGATTGACTAAGTAGTATAAGAAATTAATATGATGAATTTCTTTTCTAGCAAATGTCCCAGAACATATCCATACAGAAAGGCCAACTACTGAGAAGCCAGATTATCTCGATGGTGCTGGCCTTTCTCAGTACATCTTGAGATGCCTCTCTGAAGCCTTTCTTCATTGAAATTGTTCTATTTTGGAACAAGCCAGCAAAATTTCTTTTTTCTTTTTTTTTAAATCATTGAAACCCATTTGGCATCCAAAGTGTAACATCTATTACTTGGCTCTGTGTTACTTAATCCTTGTGACTAATTATAAAAACCATATTTACAGAGAAAGATGTTTTTCACCACTGAGGCACTCTAAAGAGTACAATATTTAGTGCTTTATTAGGTGAGACTTTTGAAATGAACATCAGTCATTTGGAACTTTAAAAAAGCCATCACCCTTCGTTTTATTATGCTTTCCTGCAGTGTTAAAAAAAAAAAAAAAATTGGGTGTGTAGAGAAAGTCACTAAAAATACTGGATTTATACTGTAGCCCAATGAAATCAAGCAGAGGCCTGAAGTGGCTTGTGGATCACAAATTCCTCGTCCCTGAGGTAAGTTCTACCGTCTATCAGTAGAAGAGCGCCATTTGTGAAGTGTGAGCCACTGGTATGAAATAAGGGCTCCGGTTGGCAGTGTTGTGGAGGATCGTGCTGTGAGCAGGAGGCGGGATCGGTTAAAACCACAGCAGAGCCGAATCGGTGCTGACGTACAGCGCTGCTGTAGGGACAAGCAGTTCTCTGCCGTCATAGCCTCTGAGACGATCAGGGAATAAAGCACAGGTCAGAACTCAGATTGTTGGCACTGAGTCTTCCCAGACAGACTCAATTTTTTGACCGTATGTCTTAAAAGAGAGCAAAGCATGAATATACAGATTGCAATCCAAATTGTTCAGGATGAAAAGCATTCAGATCTAGGCGGAAGGTCAGCTTCAGCTCTGTGTTCAGTCAATGTGGTCTACCACAATTTCCCAGCGATGCCAGGTTTGGAAGGCATCTCTGTACGTCTCACAGCGCTGATAGCTCTATTTCAAGATCATACGGCAAAGCACCCTCCCAGCCATTCTCTCACTGTGCAGAACTCTGGCACACAATCTAGGTGTCTCTAGAATTTTAAAGTTCTCCAAAAACCACAGTCATAGGTGCTGTCCACATTAGAGGTCCCCGGGCTCTTGAAAAGGTCTATGAAAGTACCACCTCGTTCTGTCATCTTAGGTCTGAACACCTAACTCAGTGCCTGGAAGTTTACAGAAGGAAAGGCAAAAGCAGTCATGTATGATCATTATAAAATAGTTTATTTACCATAATAAATAAAATTAAACTTTTTTTTCTTTTTACAAATACCACTTGTGCTTATTTAAAAATGCTGAGAAGGGATTATCAGTGGTGGGGCCACCCGTTCCTCTCCATATCCCCGGGTTGCATTCATACAGCAAAGTTTTGGCAGCGTCCTCAGCTGACCACAAAAATAGTATCAGCTCATTTGCACTTCTGTTGACTCATGCTCCTTTGGACTAAATGACAGATGCAAAGGAAGAAGAGAAACCCAATGGAGGATTTGGCAGGACTCAATGGCAAGAGTGTTAACACAAGGAGGAGTCCCCAAATGACGAACTGCTCGTGAGCAGGAATGTCCTCAAAAGACTGGCAAAATGTGGGACAGTCTCTGACGGACGCACAAACACAGTGTCTGAACAGTGAGAATACATTCGTGGGGGAGGGGCAGGGGGGTTGCATCTTTCTTCATATAAAAGCAGTTCATATCCTGATACAAGATCCATGAACGTCTCCTTAAACGACTAATGGATCTGTTGGCTGACTCCAAAGTCACAGATAAAAAGACAGTGGCTCCAAGAAAAGTTTCCTGGCAGGTGGGGGCGGGGGGAGCCACCCACCGATCTGGCACCTGCGGGGTAGTCAAGTCCAGTTCTAGAGGTTCCAGAATAAGTCCGATAGGCTCATGTGAGAATGAAGTTTCATTTGAAACTAATTTAAGCTGGAGGCACAGTCAGTCAGTTAAAACATCTCAACATGAACACCCTGGGTGCTGTCTCTGATGGCTGTGGTTCGTGCTGGGAGGACGCAGAAATCTCATCCAGTTAGAGGGCACGAGAGCTGGTGAAGGTCATCTTTATTGATGCAAGCGAGAAGGCAGTGCAATGACGGAGTGACAGAGGAGAGGCCGTGTGGGGGCCTAAGCGGGCCCTTGGGGGTCTCCTCTTTAAGCAACACTACGTGAGGAGCGGGGAGAGGGAAAAAGAGTGTTGGCAGCGCCATCACGGTTGGAGTTCCATTCAAGGGTCTTAAGGCTAAACATCTTTAGAGCAAAACACTGTACAGTCTGTTCATCACACACACATCAACTCGTATGGCCTCCAGGGCTCCTGAAATTTCCCAGAGGGCGCCTGTGCCATCTGGTGGTGAATGCAGCAAGGGTTTCTGAGGCTCCTTCCTACACCTGCCTGGGGCTTCTAAGGCATTCATTTCCTCCCCACCCAGGCTTGGGTGCAAAGTTTAACAGCTGGCTTAACACTTTCACCTTCCACTTACCAATCCAGGAGAGGCAGGTGGCTGGATGGAGTGGTGTGATGGAGTGTGTTTTTACTCTGAGCTGGGCTAATGCCACTTCTGAAAAAGGATTCCGGGAAAGGGCCCTGCTGTTTGGCCACAGGACGTGCTCTGTGTCATAACACTTAGGATGATCTAGAAGGCTGAGGGTAAAACAAGCCCAGGGATTGAATAACAAGAATTGGAAACAGCTTTGAAACCTGTGGGCCCATGTGGCTGTGGCATTTTTGGAAACCACTGGTTCCTGACTACTGGCTACAAACTCTGCACACAGATTTAATCTGAGGTCCGGAATATAAAGAAAGGTCTTAGAAGTAATCAAGCCAGAGGATGTGAAGGTGAGGGAGGGGGATGGGTGATGGTGGAGCTACAATGATTGTGGACCAGACCAGGGTTTCTCAACCAGATGGCTGCGCCCCACTGCCTCCCACAGGAATCTAGTCCTACACAGAGGAGGCGCCTCTGCGGGTATATGGAACAGCAACACTCATTGCTGGAGAGACTGCCCTCCACCAAGAATGTGCATTCCATCTTGTTGGTCATCTTAATTCACAGACTCAACCCTCACCCCCCCACCTCTGTCAGCAGGGAGGGAGGGGTACCAGCAGGACCTCCTTCTCCAACGTGTCAAAGGATACTCTCTGGGAAACGGAGCCTCCCTATGAATGACATCCAAAGTAAGGAATTGATGACGTAAGAGATCAAGTAACCAGCAATTCCTGGGCAATGGTATAAAGACACCATGTCCCCGTCCCTCAAAAAAGAGAAAAACAGCTCAGGTAAGTCTACATCCCTCAGCATAACTTTTCTACACTCTAAAGGTTGAGCCCAATTCCCAAACTGTTTGTTTTCCCTAATCTCTCTTCAGCCACCAGATAATGGTTTACAGTGGAAGGCGGAGTCGGTGGTATCTGAAGCTCGTGGGCCTTGCTTGGGAAGCCAGAGCAGCATCTGGGCAAAGGTAGTAAGCACAAAGTAGCCTGTGGCCAAGTGCGTGGTATAAAAATACAAGGAAAGGAGGTTTGGCCCATTTAAGAAATGTTTTTGTTTTTTTACCCAGAGAGAACCATTATAGCAAAAATCCCAAAATCCTTAAATGGAGAAGCGTAAAAGCCTATGCAGCCCGACCTGTGTTGCTCTGCAACCCCAGGAGCATGGGTTGTGGGCCCTGTGACCCCGAGATGAGTGGATCCAGGCTTCTCGCCATGAGTTCAGTTTGAATCCTAGGAGTTGATCAAGCAATGTATTCATGAAGCTTTATTTTTCTCTCCAATCAGGTCTGGACTTCAAAACCTCACACACGAGCATCCTCGCCCCTCAGGCAGAGCTGGAGGGAAGGGCCCACAGGGTCCTGGGCAGGGGCTTCTGAAGCTGGCTGTGGGTGTTCTCAGGGCCCTCAGCCTGCCATCCTTGCTGGCTCAGACGGTAAAGAATCTGCCTGCAATGCAGGAGACCCGGGTTTGATCCCTGGGAGAAGGAAATACTCCAGTATTCTTACCTGGAGAATCCCATGGACAGAGGAGCCTGGCAGGCTACAGTCCATGGGGTCACAAAGTCGGGCACGACTGAGCGACGAATACTTTCATTTTTCCCCTGCCTTACAAGTGGTAAGTCCTAAACTTGGGGAGCAGGTTGGGAGGCATGTTTAAGGAATGGCAAACTGGAACATTTCAGGGACAGCTGGCAGATGCGATTCCAGGCTCGGCCCCAAGGACTAGCTGGCAGCTTCTCAAAGAGACTGAAAGCCCCACGGCTTACTCAGAATCATTAACAGTCATGACTCTTGGCCCTGGGGAATTTTGCTTCCCCCTGTTTGCTGCCATCTGAGGCTGAATCCAGTAGTGTCTCAGCCTCAGGAAGCCTGGGGGCACCCATGTAAACCTCCTGGGAGAAGCTGAACAAGTGTGCATGGCCCCTGAGGAAGGACCCTCACCTGGACCTCAGTCTCTGCTCCCCAGGGCAGTTTGCACCAAGCCAGCAGCCGGGAGAGGACAGACCCATTCCACAGGGCCAGCTGAGGTCCAAGTCCTGGGTCAGGCCATGGCCACTGGGCAGGGCTGAAGGGGGAGGTAGGCCCAGACAGGCGGCTTTCAGAAACGCTAGACACCTTTGGTTGGGCAGGTGCCCCTACCATTGGGATCCAGCCTCTATCTCTGCTGCAAAGCAACGCACAGGACTGCCACAGTGTAACGCGTGCAAAAGGTGAGTGCCCTGGACAATCCCATGCTCACTCACAGTCCAGATCACCTGCCCTCCTAACTCTGCTCTCTCCAAGCTGAGTTTTCTGAATTTCCAAACTTACCAATTTTTAGGGTCCTGATGATCCCTCTTTCCTTCCTCAGATGCCCCTGAAAGGAGTCCAGACTTAGGAACAAACATGACCCCAGGTGACTCTGAGGCAGTGCAGTGTCCTCTGAGCATCATAGTTTAGGCACATGGATGGCCCATAGCTGGCTCCATGACCATCGTTCTAAGCTCGGACCTTCCACGTAGACCACAGCTCCACAGTCACATGAGAGAGACAATCTGGAAACACCTGCCTCTTTCTCTCTTCTCTCCTGAAGCAAGTACAATTATAGACCTGCAGTCTCTTTGTTTCTCTCCAAGTCCTACTGACTTTCATATGAGAGAAAAAGATTAGCTTTAAAATAAGGCCAAGCACGGCTCCCGAGTGTCCTATAAATGAACCCATGCAGTGAACAAAATACAAACTTCTCTAGGGGCCGTCCCAGTGAGAATCATCATATAAACATTGCTCGTTACAATCATTTTACTGAGGTTTTGTGTGTGAGTGTCTATGTGTCTATTTTGCTAATAAAGCAAATCCGGGCTCATCACCCTTCCTGCCGATGCCCTGTACCCTGAGGAATGCCACAGGAACACTTGGGAAGAGGTCAAGAAAGAAAAGAAGCAAAGGGCCTGTGTGATGTAGCCAATGGCATGGAGCTGGGCCAGAGATTCATCTGGAGCCCACAGGGCCCTCCCCTTCTGCGCTCCCTTCGCAGCTAAGGGCTGCAGATCACAGCCCAGAGAGTCTCCGGTTCCCCACCGCCAGTCTCCAGTTCTTGGCTCATCTCTTTGGGGAAAACAGACCTGAAGATTCCCGGCTCTAAGTGTCTAGCGGAGGCACCCAAAGCCATCTCAGTTGCTTTTCAGCCTTAACTGTTCCGAGACAGGAAGTTGAGAGGCTCTGCCCTCCCTGTCCCTCAAGTTCCCCTTGTCCCGAGCTTGTTACAAATGATGACGGTACAAAAATAGACGGTGACATCAGACATCGGCTGTCCAGGGACAGGGAAGCTGGGAACTCCGTGTGCCCACCGCAGTCTCTGAGGGGTCTTGGCAGAGAAGCCCAGCGTGCTAATACACACGAGGGGTCCTTGCTGCTGTCTCTCTCCTGGTAGGTTTCATGTTGTTAGAAATATCATGGCAGTAAGAAAAAATTAAAAATGAAGGAAAATACCCTTTACACGGCATGCCCCCTCTTCCAAAACTGTGCAGAGAGAGTTCGGATGCAGCTCCCATCTTGCAGGGTGGGGGCGCACGCCTGTCCCCGGATCTTTCCCTGGAGAGAGCCTGCCGAAGCGACTGGTCCCACTTGCGTTTTCTGTTGGGAAAGGCCTACTTTCAAAGTTGTTGGTCATGTAGGTGTGTGGTGGGGGGGCGGTGTCTAGGGCAGGACGGTAGGTTTTTGTCATCTTGGACTTTTTCTTTTTTTTTTTTTTTTCAACAGACCTCTCAGCTCGCACCAAAAATGTCTCTCTCTGACTCTGGGGACTGGGGCCTCGATATTTCAAACAGCTCCTGAGGCGACTGAGAGGATCTTCTGGAAGTTAACATCCTGAGTATCTCAGCGAGCTGCTTCTCAATGTTCGTCATCTTGGCGTTCAAGGCCTTGATGTCCTCCTTGAGTTCATGCTTCACCTCCAGGAGGGTGGCCTGCAGCGTCTGCTCGGGGATGGGGTAGAAGGCGTGCTTGACCTCCGCCAAGATGGGGCTCCGGTCCTGGGGGCTTCTGGCCTCACCCGCGTTGTCCAGACGCAGGTCGCTCTTGGTGATGCCGCTGTCGCACGAGTCCGTCTTCTTGAGCGTGGCCTCGCCGGCGGCCTTCGTCCTCTCGGGGAGCGTCTCCATGGACTCCGCCTTGGACACCTTGCTCCAGTCCTCGGCCTTCCCGCAGGCATCCTTGAAGCGGGCCCAGCCCTTGCGCTTGGCGCAGTCGGCCCCGCCGGCCTTGGGGCCCAGACTCTCGGCCCCGGGCGCCTGCAGCCGGGCGTGGTCCAGCCCCGCGGGGGCGGCGGCCGCCGGGAAGGCCACGGGCGTGGCGGGGCTCTCTCGGACGGTGACGACGCTGGCCTTCACCAGGCCGTGGCGGCTGTGCTCGGTGAGGACGCTGCCCTTCTCCACGTCCAGGTCGTCCAAGTCCCGGCCGCCCCTCTCCGCGGCCAGCCTGGCCTCCTTCTGCTGGCGGAACCTCTGGAAGAGCCGGCGGACGGGGTGGTCGGGCGGCAAGATCAGCGGGGCCTCATTCTTCCGCTTCATGCGCTCCTCCTCCTCCCGTTTCACGTCACTGATCTTCCGGAACACGATCTGCAGGGAGACACAGCAACAAGCCCTGTTAAGCCAGCTGTGGCTCCAGACCACCTGACCTGCCTCCTGAGAAACCTGTGCGCAGGTCAAGAAGCAACAGTTAGAACTGGACATGGAACACGAGCTGGTCCCCAGTTGGGAAAGGAGTACATCAAGGCTGTATTCTGTCACCCTGCTTATTTAACTTCTATGCAGAGTACATCATGTGAAATGCTGGGCTGGATGAAGCACAAGCTGGAATCAAGATTGCAGGGAGAAATATCAGTAACCTCAGATATGCAGATGACACCAGCCTTATGGCAGAAAGCGAAGAGGAACTAAGGAGCCTCTTGATGAAGGTGAAAGAGGAGAGTGGAAAAGTTGGCTTAAAACTCAACATTCAGAAAACTAAGATCATGGCATCCGGTCCCATCACTTCATGGCAAATAGATGGGGAAAAAATGAGAGACTTTATTTTCTTGGGCTCCAAAATCACTGCAGGTGGTGACTGCAGCCATGAAGTTAAAAGATGCTTGCTCCTTGGAAGAAAAGCTATAACTAACCTAGACAGCATACTAAAAAGCAGAGACATCACTGCTGACAACAAGGTCTGTCTGGTCAAAGCTGTGGTTTTTCTAGCAATCATGTACAGATATGAGAGTTGGACCATAAAGCTGAGTGCTGAAGAATTGATCCTTTTAAACTGTGGTGCTGGAGAAGACTCTCAAGAGTCCCTTAGACAGCGAGGAGATCAAACCAGTCAATCCTAAAGGAAATCAGTCCTGAATATTCATTGGAAGGACTGATGCTGAAGCTCCAATGCTCTGACCACCTGATGTGAAGCACTGACCCAAAGGAAAAGACCCTGATGCTGGGAAAGATTGAAGGCAGGAGGAGAAGGGGACGACAGAGGATGAGATGGTTGGATGGCATCAGCGACTCAACGGACATGAGCATGAGCAAGCTCCAGGAGACAGTGATGGACAGGGAAGCCTGGCGTGCTGCAGTCCATGGTGTCGCAAAGAGTCAGACAGGAATGGGCGAGTGAACAATAGCACTGGTCCAGGCACCAGTGATGGGATAAGTCTGGATCCTTCCTAGCCAGACAGTCCTGCCAGCGCACAGGGATGCCTGACGTGTTGGGCATGGGAGGCCCATGCTGAATCCTGAACAGTGTAGATGGGGAGACAGGATGCCCCAGGGCAGCGGTGGCTGCTGTGCCTCACTCAGCTCTCTGGAGACCCCTCTGAAGGCTCATGGAGCAGTGGGGAGAGGCCTTTAATAGATAGTCAGGGAGCTGAACCAAACTGACACCCTGCTCTTCAGAGTGCAGGACTTCCTGAGCAGTTGTTTTCAAGTTTGTTTGAAAAAGCAATCCTGCTGGCAGCTGAGGTGAGTCAGCACCCTCAACTGCCTCTTCTGGGTTGCCTTTCAGGGGAGCCGAGCCCCCCTCCAGCCCCGACCAGACCCAGGGGAGCAGGAACCCCTCAGCGTCCCCATGACACAGGGAGGGGGGAAGGACAGGCCTGGAGGGAGGTGGACCACCTGGAGTCCTGACAGCACAGACGATGGGAGTCCAGTGGCTTAAAAGAGCTTAGATTGGGGAGCAAAGAGATTTATAAAAGGTCAATTCTCAGTGGTTTGAGTAAATATAGAGACTGAGGTATGAATCATAGCAAACTGTGGATAAACCCAAAGAGATTTTGGTTTTAAATGAATTTAGACATACATCCCAAATCTGAAACACACAGAGAACAGTAAAAAGAAAACTCTGCCCCTGACTGGCTGTGTGACCTTGGGCAAGTCATGTCCTTCCTTGGCTGGACCAGATCAACAGTTCCCAAATCTAGCTGCATGATTCAGAACCACCTGAAGGAGGAGGTGGTCCCTACTGAGGGAGGATTCCCCATGGCAGGGTCAGAAACCGGCATTTGCAGCAAGCTCCCAGGAGATTTGACCCCGGCAGCTGAGGCCAGCTCTGCTGACCAGGCTCTCAGAACCCCAGGGCTGACGACTGCTGAGATCACTCTGCTGTCCTGCATGTGCGCACCTGCTTATGCGTGAGTGTGGCCACACACCACCTCCGCGCCCTCCTCCCCCCTGCGTGATGCTGACTCTGAGCTAGGCGCAGAGTGGGGCCGTGGGAGAGGAAGAGCAATGACCCCAGTGAGACCAGTGCGCCCCTGGTCCCTGAAGGATACTGAAGCAGCTGACTGGCAGGCTTTGCAATCACTTCTGCCACCTTTTCCCTCTGACTGGACAAAAGGCTGGTTTGCTGTCTGGGGTGGAGGACGCCAAGCCAAGCAAACGTGCTGAGCACCCACTGTATGCAAGGCACATAGCCATAACCACTCCACGGCAGAGGGAGGCCGGGCCTTTTTGCCCAGAGCTGGAGTCTATGCTGGCAGTGAGTCAAGCCGCTTCGAGGGACAGAGCGGCGTGGGGTCAGGAGGAAGGCCCCCCGAATGTCCCTAGAGGCCCTGGTGACGCTGTTTTCCTCATAGTTTCCTCAGCCACCAGCCCCCTCCGCCACTAGCCCTGCCTGGTTTTATGACAGAGCATAAAGCATGAAGATTAATGAACTTGACCATTTAAGAAACTGAAAACACAGAAAAACAAGCTGGAGATGAAGAGATATGGCGAGGCTTTTTGAAAGGACTGCTTCTTACCCCCCCTCAGGATGGCCATTTCTGTTTCCTGTGGAATCAAATGCTACATTTTTCTCTCAACAGCATCAGGAACATATGGTCCATGCAGACGCGGAGTCTCAGCGGGTGCGGGGCTCCCAGAGAGACCGAGGCCAGTCCAGGTCAGTAATCACTCCCTGAGCTAAGCCTGTGTGCTGGCGGCGCCTGGAGCTAGACAGGAGGAAAGCGCGGCGCTGCCCTGGAGGCAGACTCGCGGCGGAAGTAGGAGGTGCCGAGTTTCCCCGAGGAGGGTCGGGGGGCCGGGGCAGGTGGAGTCACAGTCAGCAAGAGCACAAGTGTGGGACCCCAGACAGGCCTAGGACCACGGTCCTCAAGCTTCAGTTTCTTCTTCGTGAAAGCAGACAACACTCCTGGTTCCCTGGTGGCTCAGATGTAGAGAGTCTACCCGCAGTGCAGGAGACTCGGGTTGGTAAGATCCCCCGGAGGAGGAACTGGCAACCCACTCCAGTATTCCTGCCTGGGAAGCCCCGTGGACAGAGGAGCCGGGTGGGCTACACTCCATGGGGTTGCACAGAATCCAACATCACTGAGCGCCTTACAGTACACTTAGAATCACGAGGATCAAGTTGGATAATAGACGAGTCTTACAAAGAGTTCTTGACATTCAGTAGTCACTGAGTAAATGTATCATGTATCGTTCTTTGTGGGGGCAACCTTCAAGATGATTCTAGAAGGATGAGTTGGAATTAGGAATAAAAGGTGAAAGACGTGGGCAGAGGTGTTCACACGGGAAACAGCGCATGCACTGACACAAAGGCGGGAAGGCCACCCAACAGAGAGAGACGGCTTTGCGGCAGCCGTCCCACTGGGAGGAGACGGCTTTGTTCAGTGTTCGGTGATGTGCGCACTCTCACCATCCTCACAGCAGCTCCAGCAGGTGGGGACAGTCATCCTCATTATTTGAATGAAAAAGCCAAGCTTAGAAAGGGTAGCTGACCACCTGCGGGCCTCAGAGAAGGAGCTAAGACACAAACCCTGGCCTTCTGAGCCCCCATCCGTACCCGTGTTCTGAGCCCTTCGCTAGGGACGTGCCTTGGTTTCAGGGGAAAGGATGACCTCCTCTCGTGTGTGTTGATTAACCCCATCCCTGCCCCACCACCTCTCTCCTAGTTTCTCTTACTCTCTGTCCACCAGCAAGTTCTCTAAAGAACTCAGGGACAGCACTGCAGAGCAGAGGGGTCCGGCCAAGGAGCAGGGAGAGACCGTGAAACTGAGGATCTCAAAGAATCTAGACGAGGAGGACTCACTAGGTACGCTAGAACCTATTCGTGTGGGCCTTGCCTGCGAGAGCCAGGCTTGGAGTGGGTTAGGTGAAAAAAGACCCTGATGCTGGGAAAGATTGAGGGCAGGGGGGGAAGGGGACGACAGAGGATGCGATGGTTGGATGGCATCACCGACGTGGTAGACATGGGTTTGGGTGGACTCCAGGAGTTAGTGATGGACAGGGAGGCCTGGTGTGCTGTGGTTCACGGGGTCACAAAGAGTCGGACACTACTGAGTGAGTGAAGGTGAGAAAGAAGACCTGTGAGGACCCAGGAGCTGAGTATTGTGGTTACTGGGAAAATCTTGCCTCCTTGGAGAGCGGTGAGACCACCAGTTACCCTCAGGGCGTGGCGCCAGGTAGGAGGAGCAGGAGTGCAGAAGTCTCGGTGGATTTTATCCAGGGAGAATCTAGAGACCAGCAGTCCTCTGGTTCTGTGGCACTCAGAGTGCAGCTCACAGGCCAGTCCCTCCCATGCACCATCTGCAGCTTCCTCTGGCATCAGTCAAGAAGGACCTTGTCAGACCCCTTAGTGACGTCCCGTGAGGACTGGCATCATCTCTCTCACTCTTTTAAGGGCCCCCACTGACAGCGAGAGGGTCAGCCAAGTCTTCTGTGGACAGACTAGCCTGGGTCTGCTCATCTCAGACTCAAGAGGAGTGAGGATCCATCCTCCTCAATGCCACCAAGTGAAGGAGACACACCCCTTGCTTGCTGCTCAGAGAAGAGATGGCACTGTTGTGGGGGTGTCACTGGCCTCAGGTGTTTCACTGAGGCCATATTTCTCACGCTCTTTCTCACTTTGTGAATTACAGGCACCAGGAGGTATGTCCACCTGAACCTCACGATGTGATGGTGTCTGGGCTTAGGGTCTTTGCCGATGTAATAAGGTAAGGATGTTGAGGGGAGATCACTCTGCAGCATCCTTCCAAGAGACAGAAAAAGAGAAGACATGAAGCAGAGCAAAAGGCCACGTGAAGACGAAGGTAGACTTTGGAGTTTTGTTTTTAGCTACATCACTTTGCCGACAAAGGCCCGTCTAGTCAAACCTATGGTTTTTCTAGTAGTCATGTATGAATGTGAGAGTTGGACCATAAAGAAGGCTGAGTGCCAAAGAAGTGATGCTTTTGAACTGTGGTGCTGGAAAAGACTCTCAAGAGTCCCTTGGACTGCAAGGAGATCAAGCCAGTCAATCTTCATTGGAAGGACTGATGAAGCTCCAATAGTTTTGCCACCCGATGTGAAGAGCTGATTCATTGGAAAAGACCCTGATGCTGGGATAGATTGAGGGCAGGAGGAGAAGAGGTGACAGAAGATGAGATGATTGGATGGCATTATCGACTTGATGGACATACGTTCGAGCAAACTCTAGGAAATACTGTAGGACAGGGAAGCCTGGCGTGTTACAGTCCATGAGGTCGCAAAGAGTTGGACGCCACTGAATAACAACAATTTAGCTACAAGCCAAGAAGTGCCAAGGACTGCTGACAGCCCTAGCAGCTAAGAGAGGCATGGAATGATTCTCACGGCCTCCAGGAACAACCTTTCAGACACCTTGGTTTCAGGCTTCCGTCCTCCACACAGTGAGAGAATACATTTCTGTTGTTTTAAGCCACCCAGGTTGAGATAATTTGTAATCACAGCCCTAAGACTTGGTTCGTATACAGCTGCTGCTGCTTAGCATCCCCTGAGTGTGGTCCTCCCCCAAAGCCCTGCCCTATTCAGTCTTTCTGCTTCAGTGCCCACCTCACCTTCGTGCAGCAAAGAGCCAGCAGAGGTGCTGACAAGACTGGTACAAACGCCCTCCCTGCTGGGACCCCAAGGACATTTCTTCTTCTCTCTAGGCTTCAGTTGTCTTATTGACACAACTTCTTACTTTTAGCCTCGCTGCAGTGATGGGATGAAATGACATTTGTGAGAAACCTCTCCCTCCCTCCATGCTCACAAGCAGTGCTGTTTTTCGCTCCAGCCCCAGCTCTAAACCTGAATCTTCCCACGCAGAGCAGGGCTGTATCATTGCCTCGTTGAGCCCTCAGCCTTCACCCTCCCAGCCAGAGCTCTCCTCTCACCCATCTGTCCTCCGTGTGAGCCAAGACACCAGTCAGGCAGGAGGAAATGGGGAGCTGGTCACATGCCTCCCCCATCAGAGATGCTCCAGGATTAAAACAAGTGGACCAGCGTTCAGCCTCCAACACTCCCTCAACAATGCCTCCCTCCTGCCTAGGGAAGCACTAATCGTGACCTGTGAAATGAAGTTAACACGACGGTTTCATGATTCCACAGGAAAACTTAAAAGTGGAAGATGCACAGAACTAAGACAAATAATCCTAAAATTTATATGGAACCACAAAAGACCCCAAATTGTCAAAACAATCTTGAGGAAAAAGAACAAAGCTGAAGGCATAACTCTTCCAGCCTTCATTCACACAATGCTACAAAGTCATAGTAATCATAGTATTGGCACGAAAACCGATATATAGATCAATGGAACGTAACAGCACAGAAACAAACCCACACACCTACAGTCAATTAATCTACAAAAAGGCGGCAAGAATATACAACAGAGAAAAGACAGACTCTTCAGCAAGTAGTGTTGGGAAAGCTGGACAGCCACCTCTGAATCAATGAAATTAGACCACTCCCTCACATCATATACAAAAATAAACTCAAAAAGGCTTAAAGACCTAAATAGACGTCATAAAATTCCTAGAAGAGAACATAGGCAAAACATTCTCAGGATATAAATTTTACCAATATTTTCTTAGATAAGTCTCCCAAGGCAAAAGAAATAAAAGCAAAAATAAACAAATGGGACCTAATGAAACTTAAAACCTTTTGCAGATTAAAGGAAACTATCAACAAAATGAAAAGACAACTTACATAACGGGAGAAAATATTTGCGAATGAGGCAGCTGGCGAGGGCATCATCTGACACCTGTCAAAATGACTTCATCAAAAAGGCTCCAAGTAATAAATGCTGGAGAGGGTGTGGGAAAAAGGAAGCGCTCCTACATTGTTAGTGGGAATGTAAATTGGAACAGTACAGAGGTTCCTTTAAAAATCTAAAAGTAGAACCACTATGTGATCTAACAGTCCAACTCCTGAACATATATCCAGAGAAGACCATAATAATGAAAATGACCATAATGAGGAAAAAGTACATGCACCCCCGTATTCACAGCAGCACTCTTTACCGCAGCCAATACCTGGAAACAACCCAGGAGCCCGTCAGATGACTGGTTAAAAATATGTACTGGATACATGTACTATATGTACTATATACACTGGAATATAAAAAGAATGAAATAGGGCTATTTTCAGCAACATAGAAGGATCTAGAGAATATCATGTTCAGTGAAATCGGTCATAAAAAAACAAATATATCATTTATATGTGGAATCTAAAAATTGAAATGAATCTACATACAAAACAATAAGGACTCACATAGGAAAGAAACTTATGGTCCCAGAGGGGAAAGGGAGATGGGTGAGGGATAAGTTAGGAGTTTGGGGTTAACAGACACAAACTATTACATATAAAATAGATAAGCAACAGGATTTACTGTGTTTAAGTTTACTGTATATATCACAAGGGGCTGTATTCAATATCCTATAAAAAGCAATAATGGAAAATAATCTGAAAAAATCATAACCAAATCCCTTTGCTGTACATCTGAAGCTAACACAATCTTGTAAATCAACTGTATTTTTTAAAAAAGAAGGCAGAAGATGACTTGTGACTTGCAAAAATCAAACCCACCATATACTCTCTGCCTAAACATTTAGCTCACTCCCCACCACTTCCTTCAACCTATGCTCCTGCACAAACCTGCTCACTACGACTCTGGAAAGTTGGGACCACGTTTATCTCCACCCTAAGCGTGGTCTGAACATTCTTTTTGCCCCTGACCCCAGACAGAGGGAAATAGGGGCATCTGTCCTGGAAACAGCAGCAAAGGGAACACAGGGTTGGGGGAGCCAGTGTGGGCACTGAAGGTGGACATTTTTCTTTTTTCCATTTATTAGTTGGAGGCTAATTACTTTACAATATTGTAGTGGGTTTTGTCATACATTGACATGAATCAGCCATGGATTTACATGTATTCCCCATCCCGATCCCCCCTCCCACCTCCCTCTCCACCCGATTCCTCTGGGTCTTCCCAGTGCACCAGGCCCGAGCACTTGTCTCATGCATCCAGCCTGGGCTGGTGATCTGTTTCACCATAGATGATATACATGTTTCGATGCTGTTCTCTCGAAACATCCCACCCTCGCCTTCTCCCACAGAGCCCAAAATTCTGTTCTGTACATCTGTGTCTCTTTTTCTGTTTTACATATAGGGTTATCATTATCATCTTTCTAAATTCCATATATATGCGTTAGTATACTGTATTGGTCTTTATCTACTTTAAAAACTTTTATTTTATATTGGAGTATAGTTGATTTCTTATGTTGTGTTAGCTTCAAGTGTACATCACAGTGACTCAATTATGTGTGTGCGTGTGTATATTCTTTTTCAGATTCTTTCCCCCATAGGTTATTACAGAGCATTGAGTTCCCCGTGACATACAGTAGGTCTGTGTTGGTTATTTTATATATAGGAGTGTGTACATGTTATCCCGTCCTCCTGATTTATCCCTCCCTCCCACCTGTCCCCTTTGGTAAGTTTGTTTTCTAAGTCCGTTAATCTGTCTGTTTTGTAAGTAAATTCATTTGTATCATTTTTTACAAATAACTGATAAAACTGGGCGACTAAGCACATATGTTGTCTAACTCTGTGACCCCATGGACTGTAGCCCGCCAGGCTCCTCTGTCCCTGGGGATCCTCCAGGCAAGAATACTGGAGTGGGTTGCCATGTCCTCCTCCAGGGGATCTTCCCAACCCAGGGATCAAACCCCGTTCTCCTGAATCCCAGGTGGATTCTTTACTGTCTGAGCCTCCAGGGAAGCCCTGATATCACCTGCTATTTGTCTTTCTCTGACTTACGCAGGTTGACATCTCACTACCACCACTTTACATCTGATCACTCGACTGTGTTTCTGCTCCTTTCCTCAGCTGAACCTTCAACACAAATAGCGGCCAATACCAACCAGGTGCTCAACGAAGGACCAGATATCGGGCTGAGCACCTTGTCAGCATCAGTAACCCACTCCTCACAGCCACCCAGTGGTGTGGGCACGGAAGTCATTCACCCAGGCAAGTCTGCACCCGATGTCTGCAGTTTGTGCTTCTTACCATTAAAAGAGGACAATAGCTAAGAAAAGAGCCACCCATCTTCTGGTTGGTTGCATTCTCTCAGTTTTTTCTGTATTAAAGAATCTGATACAAAACACAGTAATTCTACTCTTAAAAAATAGTTGCTTTCCACCACAATGGACAAGCAATGGAGAATTCTGACAACTTGTGTGTTACGGAAGAGTTGGCTCTGATGTGAGTGTCATTGTCCTTTGTGATCTGTGACACTCATCGCTTCAGCCAGATCATACCATTCCAGACACAAAGCATTGGAGCAAATAATTTGATTCAAGCAATTGTCTAGTTTTGAAACATGGCGGTTCTAACAGTGTCACTGGTTTGTTCTAGGGTTTGACTCCCCCAATCAATAATTTTCTGTTGCACTGTAAAAATCCCCGTTTCCCATAGTAGGACGCTGACTCTAGAGCCATCGAATGCATGAACCCAAGGGGTGCCTCCCGCTGCTTCAGCAGGGAGCAGCCACTCAGCTGCCAAGGAAACTCGCCGGTCTACACTCCTTGAGAAAATATCCACGACCGTCCCACTCACCTCTGAACTCCAGACATTCATCAGACCTGGTCTATGGCGAAGTCTCCCATGCCCTGGAGAGGGGTCAGGTGAGAGGTGATCTCAGAGACCCTCGGAGACCCTCAGAATGAGGCCCCATTTCTCGTGATGTTGCACTCGGGCACCTCTGCCTTCTCAAGAGCTCTCAGCAGGGCAGCCCCGAGTCAAGCGATGGGCCCCACCTGGAGAGTTAGTTCTGCTCGCACTGTGATGGGTCAGGATGGGGAGGAACTGGGAGCCCAGTTGGGAGCAATCCTGTATTCCCCAGAGGATCCTGCAGAAGCAAGAGTGCCTGGGTGGGTGTGGGGAGAAGGTGGACTGCGCTGGAGATGGGCTCCTCGGAGGGGAAGATAAGCAAGAGGGTTACTGAGCTCTTCCTTTGAGGCCCAAGTCCCCTCACCTGTGGCATGTGGGGTACGAGTGTGAGGGGGGTGGCGGGGGGGTCTCGGCCCAGGAGCCCCACTGCCTTCCCCAGCCAGGGCAGAGCTCTCCCTGCTGAAGTGTGGGCGCCGTACCCCAGCTCCAGTCACACCGGGCCCCGCGCTGGCCCCTGGACGTCGGGGGCACACCCAGGAGGGCGCAGTCTGGGCTGTGTAGGAAGGTGAGCCTACCTGCCGACTCAAGCAGCCTTCTCTGTAACACCATCAGAAGTAGGACAGGAACCCGTCGCTTTCTCACAGAATTCTCATCCAGCACTGTACACATGGCCAGCTAACCGTGTTACGAGTCCTGCCCTAGCGACAGCTAGCTGAGAGATAAGCCGATCACCTTTCCTCTCTGAGCCCGGGTTTCCTTGCTTGGAAGCTGAGAATGCCAATGCTTGCTTTGGCCCTCAGGCAGCACGGGTACAAGAAGACTACTGTATGTATACACGACCGACATCACAATCACTCCCATGTAACCTCCCGGCAGGCCTCCCTCGTGGCTCAGTGGTAAAGAATCCGCCTGCGGTGCAGGAGATGCAGGTTCAATCCCTGGGTCGGGAAGATGCCCCAGAGAAAGAAATGGTAACTCGCTCCAGTATTCTTGCCTGGGAAATCCCATGGACAGAGGCACCTGGTGGGCTATAGTTCATGGACTCACAAGAGTCAACTTAGCAACCAAACAACAAAAAACCTCCCACTCCTTAAGGTCACTCCTTAAGCATCTCTGAACTTTCCCCCAGGGGTCAGAAGAAGCTTGCTATCTGTGCTTTCTGCATAAAGGACAGCACGGTCTGAGGAGTGTCTGGGGGACGGGGTTGGGCAACTGAAGGAAGGGAGGCCCGGGAGAAAGCTGTGATTCTAGCTAGTGACAGGTATGGAGACAGTGACCCAGGAATGCCGAGGAGACAGTAAAATACAACATGGCCTGCTTCCCAGCACACACGCCAGGTCATGATGTAAGAGAAACGGACATGATCTGAAAGCTGAGCTTCAACCTGGAACCTCACCTGTGCCAGGTTCCCAAGGAGCATTTGCAGCATTGTGGGCGTCCCTTAGAAACACACATACCAACGTTTCTGCTGTCTCCCGCCCGCGGAAGCTGTGTGGAACCAACTGAATGCCAGGAGGCTACCCTTAGCCCTTCCACAGGCAGTTCTGGTAGCCTGTCTGTGCGTCCACTCCCGAGGGCCCCCACTCTGGCCCCCCGGCCTTCCAGGGGGAGGGACACAGTGGCCCCATTCTTAGAAAAAATCATTAGGAGAAATCTTGGGGAGCTCAATCTTTAACCTTGTCTCTCTTTTCCTAAAAGCTCCATCCTGAACCTAATATCCCAACTGTGAGACTCGGAGCCCCTTCGCTTTGATGGTACATTGTGGGAGGAAGCCTGGAGTCACTGCCCCTCTCCAGCAGTCGTGACTGGCCAGGAGAGGGATGGAATCACCTGTCATCTTTTAAAAAATACCTGTCTACGAGAGATGGATAAATTCTTAGACACATGCAATCTTCTAAGACTGGCTCATGAAGAAATATAATCTAAATAGATTATTAGTAAGGAGACTGAATCAGTGATCAACAAAATCACAACAAACAAATGTCCAGAACCAGAGGACTTTGCAGGTAAATTCTACAAATGTTCAAAGATTAAGTATCTGTCCTTCTCAAACTTCTCCAGAAAGTTTTACTAGGTCATCATTATACTGATAACCAAAAATCAGAGAAGGCTACCACACAACAGGAAAATTAGAGGTCAACATCCCTAATGAACATGCATGCAAAATCCTCAACAAAATCTTAGCACACTGAATCCAATAGTACATTAAAAGGATCATACACCACGATCAAGTGGGATTGATTCCAAAGATGTGAGGATGGTTAAACATCCACAAATGAATCTGTGTGATATACAACATTAAAATGAAAAGTAAAACTCAGATGATTATCTCAATAGATGCAGAAAAAGCATTTTGAAAAATTCAATATCCACTTATGATTAAAATTCTCAGCAAAGTTCTACACATGGAACATACTACCACATAATAAAGGCCATATATGACAAGCCCACAGCTAACACTGCACTCAAAAGTGAAAAGCTGGAAGCTTTTCCTTAACGTGAGAAGGAAGACAAGGACGCCCAATTTTGCCATCTCTATTCAACATAGCATTGAAACTCATAACCAGATCAGTTAGGGAGGGTTAAAAAAGGCATCCACATTAGAAAAGAAAAGGTAAAACTGTCACTATTTGTGGATAACATGGTTTTATATCTAAAAAACCCTAGTTCAATTCAGTCGCTCAGTTGTGTCCAACTCTGCGATCCTGTGGACTGCAGCACACCAGGCCTCCCTGTCCATCACCAACTCTTGGAGTTTACTCAAACTCATGTCCGTCCAGTCAGTGATGCCGTCCAACCATCTCATGCTCTGCTGTCCCCTTCTCCTCCCACCTTCAAACTTTCCCAGCATCAGGGTCTTCTCCAGTGAGTCAGTTCTTCACATCAGGTGGCCAAAGTATTGGAGTTCCAGCTTCAGCATCAGGCCTTCCAATGAACATTCAGGACTGATTTCCTTTAGGATGGACTGGTTGGATCTCCTTGCAGTCCAAGGGACTGTCAAGAGTCTTCTCCAACACCACAGTTCAAAAGCATCAATTCTTTGGCACTCAGCTTTCTTTATAGTCCAACTCTCACATCCATACATGATTACTGGAAAAACCCTAAGTACTTCATAAAAAACTTTGAAATAATAAATTCAGTAAAGCTGCAGGGTACAAAGTCAATATATAAAAATCCCTTGTGTTTTTGGGACTCCCCTGGTGATCTGGTGGTTAAGACTTCTTGCTTCTAATACAGGTGACATGGGTTTGATCCCTAACTGGTCAGGGAATGAAGATTCTCACATACTGCATGGCATGCCCCCTCCAAAAAAAATCAGTTGTGCTTTAATACACTAAAAATGAACTGCCATAGAGAGATACTAAGGAAATAATCTCCTTTACAATTATATCAAAAAGAATAAAATGCCTAGGGATAAATTTAACCAGAAAGACCTTACACTGAAAACTGTTAAGACATTAATGAAAGAAATTGAAGAAGACACAAAGAAATGGAAAGGTAGACAATCATCATGCATTAGGAAGAATTGTAAAAATGTCCACATTACCCAAAGCCATCTACCCAAAAATTTGAGCAACATTTTTCACAGAAATAGAACAAAGAATCCTAAAATTTATATGAAACCACAGAAGATCTCAAATAACCAAAGCAATCTTGAGAAAGAACAATATGGAAGCATAATGCTTCCTGATTTCAAACTATATTACAAAGCTATGGTTAAAAATATATATAGTATTAGCATAAAAAGAGGCACATAGATCAATGGCACACAATATAGAGCCCAGAAATAAACACACATGTGACTGACTAATATATGACAAAGGAGGGAAGAACACACAGTGGGGGAAGGAGAACTTCACCAATAAATGGTGTTAGTATCACCTCACACCAGTCAGAATGGCCATCAGCAAAAAATCAACAGATGATAAATGCTGGAGAGGATGTAGAGAAAAGGGAACCCTCTTGCACTGTTGGTGGGGATGTAAATTAATATAGCCACTATGGAGAACAGTATTTAGGTTCCTTAAAAAACTGAGAATAAAACTACTGTATGACCCAGCAATCCCAGTACTGGGCATGCCCTGAGGAAAACCACAATTCAAAAAGACACAGGTACCCCAGCGTTCATTGCAGCACCATTTACATGGAAGCAACCTAGATGTCCATGAAGAGATGAACGAATAAAGAAGTTGCAGTACATATATACAATGGAATATTGCTCAGCCATAAAAAGGAACACATTTGAGTCAATTCTAGTGAGGTGGATGAACTTAGAGCCTGTTACTCTTACCTATAAGGTAAGTCAGAAAGAGAAAATATCCTATAGTAATGCTATACATGGAATCTAGAAAAATGGTACTGAAGAATTTATTTGCAGTGGAGGAATGAAGATGCAGATGTAGAGAATTTGTGGACACTGGGGGAAGGACAGGGTAGGACAAATTGAGAAAGTAACATAGACAGATACACACTACTCTGTGTAAAATCAATAGCTAGTGGGGAACTGTGATATAACACAGGGAGCCCAGACTGGCACTCTGTGATGACCCAGAGGGGTGAGATAGGGAGTGAGAGAGAGGATCAAGAGGGAGGGGGATGTGTGTACACACACACACACACACACACACACGTGACTGATTCACATTGTTCTTCAGCAAAAACCAACACAGCATTGTAAGGAAATTATCCTCCAGTTAAAAATAAATAAATGGTGTTAGGACACTGGACAGCCACATGCGAAAGGATGAAAGTCAATCACTGTTACACCATACACAAAAATTAATTCAAAATGAGTTAAAGACTTGAATGTAAGACCAGAAATCATGAAACTCCTGGAAAACACAGGTGGTAAGCTCCTTGACATCACACTCAGTGATATTTTTTGGATCTGACTCCAAAGGCAATGGCCGCAAAAGCAAAAATAACAAATGGGACTACATCAAACTAAAAAGCTTCTGTACAACAAAAGAAACAACAAAATAAGAAACAACCTACTGAATGGGAGAAGATATTTGCAAATTATATATTCAATAAGGGGTTAATATCCGGGACATGTAAAGAGCTCATTTAACTTGATAACAACAAAACAACCCAATTAAAAAACAGGCAGAGGACTTAAATAGACATTTTTCTCTAAGAAGACATACAGATGCCCAAGATGCATATGGAAAGATGCTCAACACTGCTAATCATCAGAGAGCTGCATATCACAGATACCGCCTCACACCTATCAGAATGGCTATTATCAAAAAGACAAGAAATAACAAGTGTTGGGCAGGATGTGGAGAAGACGGAACCCTTGTGCTCCACTGGCAGGAGTGTAAATTGCTGCAGCCACTATGGAAAACAATACGGAGACTCCTCGGAGAATTAAAACAGAGCTACCATATGACCTAGCAATTCCATTTCTGGGTATTTACCCAAAGAAAATGAAGACGCTAATTTGAAAAGATATATGCACACTAGTGTTCATAGTTCATAGCAGCATTACTTACAATAGCCAAGATATGGAAGCAGCCTAAGTATCCATCGCTGGATGAATGCATAAATAAGATGTGGGACACACACACAAAATGGAATACTACTCAGTCATTAAGAAAATAATGAAATCTTGACATTTTTCAACAACACGGATGGACCTTGAGGGTATTATGCTAAATGAAACAAGTCAGACAGAGGAAAACAAATACTGTATGATTTCACTTACATGTGGAATTTGAAAAACAAGACAAATGAACAATCAAGATAAAACTCACAGAAAAGAGAACAGATTTCTGGTTTCCAAGGGAACAGTATCGGCGAGTGGGTGAAATAGGTTAAGGGGATACAGATGCTCAGTTACAAAATAAATTAGTCATGGGGTTATAATGTACAGCATGGTGACTATAGTCAATATTATTATATTGCAAATTTGAAAGTTGCTCTCATCACACACACCAAAAATGTCTGTAACTTTGTATGGTGACAGATGGTAGCTAGACTTATTGTGGTGATAATTTCACAATGTATACAAATGTCAACTCATTATGTTATACAGCTGAAACTAATGGGATATTGTATGTCAATTATACTTCAATTTAAGAAAGATAATTCCACTCAGTAACCTATGGGTTTTATTTAGTACCATCCCCAGATAAATCCCAATGGTGCTTTTAGACAAAGTAATGTACCCTAAAATTCTTATGTATTCTCAAGGCATTCTGAACAGCCAAAACTATTTTGAAAAGGGAAAACAAACTTGGAGGTCTCGTGGGTGCGTGCATGCTCAGTCTCTTCAGTCATATCTGACGCTGTGTGGACCCATGGGCTATAGTCCGCCAGGCTCTTCTGTCCAATGGGATTCTCCAGGCAAGAATACCGGAGTGGGCTGCCATGTCCTCCTGCAGGGGATCCTCCCAACCCAGGGATGGAACCCGTGTCTCTTATGTCTCCTGCATTGGTAGGCAAGTTCTTTAGCACTAACATCACCTGGTTAGACCTGGAGGTCTCATACTTCTAATATAAAATCTTACGACAGTGCTACAGTAATCAGAATAGTGTGGCACTGGCAGAAGGTCAGATTTATGAGGACTACAAATAGCATAGAGAATCCAGAAATAAACCCTCATCTACAGAGTTAATTATTTTTGACATGCCTGCTAATGCAGGAGATGTAAGAGACACAGGTTTGATCCCTGGATCAGGAAGATCCCCTGGAGGAGGGCATGGCAACCCACTCCAGTATTCTTGCCTGGAGAATCCCATGGACAGAGGTATGGTCCATAGAGTTGCAAAGAGTTGAACATGACTAAATTAACTGAATAGTTAATTATTTTTGACAAAGGTTCCTAGGAAGGACTGTCTTCATCAAATGATGCTCAGAGAAGTGGATATCCATATGCAAAACAATGAAGTCGAACCCCTTCCTTACACAGCATACAAAAATTAACTCATAGAGGATCACAGGTCTAAATGTAAGAGGTAAAGCCATAAAATTGTTTGAATTTTATGTTAGGAGAAATGTTCACAATATTGATTTGGCAATGATTTCTTAGTCACGAAACTGAAAGCATATGGAATAGAAGAAAAAAATAGGTAAATTAGACTTCATCAAAATTAAATATGTTTGTGCCTCAAAGGATACAGTTGAGAGAATGAAAAGAGAATTCACAGAATAGGAGAAAATACTTCTAAGTCACATATCTGATAAGGATTTAATATCCAGAATATATAAAGAATTCCTGTCACTCAACAAGAAAACGCAAGCCATCCAATTAAAAAAGAAGCAAATGACTTAGATATTTCTCAAAACATACAAATGGCCATGAGCATATGAGAAGGTATTTAACAACATATGTCACGGGCGAAGCAAATGAAGATCATGAGCTATCACCTCGTACCCTTTAGGATGTGCTGTGCGGTACTTAGTTGCTCAGCTGTGTCTGACTCTTTGCGACCCCATGAGCCGTAACCCACCGGGCTCCTCTGTTCATGGGGATTCTCCAGGCAAGAGCACTGGAGTGGGTTGCCATGCCCTCCTCCAGGGGATCTTCCCAACCCAAGGATCGAACCCAAGTCCACATTGCAGGTGGATTCTTTACAGCCTGAGCCACCAGGGAAGCCCAAGAATACTGGAGTGGGTTGCCATCCCTTCTCCAGGGAATCTTCCTGACACAGGAATTGAACCAGGGTCTCCTGCATTGCAGGCAGATTCTTTACCAGCTGAGCCATGAGGGAAGCCCCTCCTTTAGGATCATTATTAACTTAAAAAACAGAAAATAACTCATTTTGACAAGGATGTGGAGAGACTCAAACTCTCATATATTGCTGCATCCTCTATGGAAAACCATTCATCAGTTCCTCAAAAAGCTAACACAGAATTACTATGTAGTCCAGCAGTTCCACTCCCAGATACTCATATAAACCAGGAGGGACTGAAAGCAAGCACTTGAACAGGTACACCAGTACTCAAATGCAGTATCATTCACTGCAGCCAAAAAGTGGAAACAACCCAAATGTCAATCAACAAATTAATGGGTAAACAAAATGCGATATATGCGTAAATTGGAATGCTACTCGATCATTAAAAAGAATGAAGTTCTGTTCTTTCTAAAGCATGGCTGAACCATGAAGACACTATGCTAAGTGAGATTAGTGGGACACAAAAAGACAGACATCATGTAATTCCACTTATAAGAAGTACCTATCATAAATAAATTTATAGAGACAAAAAGTAGATTAGAGGCTACTAGGGCTGTAGGGAATGGGAGTCATTGATTAATGGTCACTGAGTTTCTGTTTGGAATAATGAAAAATAATGGAAATAGATAATAGTAATTGTTGCATGTACATGTAATTAATGGCACTGAATTATGCACTTAAAAAAATGAAAGATGCCCAGCAAAAGAAACAATAAACAAAATAAACGGACAGCCCACAGATGGGGAGAAAATATTTGCAAGTGATGTGACCAACAAGGGATTGGCCTCCAAAATCTACAAACAGCTCATGATGCACAACATCATCAAAACAAACAACCCAATCAAAAGATGGACAGAAGACATTTCTCCACAGGAAGACATACAGTTGGCCAAGAAGCATGTGAAAAGATGTTTAATATCACTAATTATCAGAGAAACACAAATCAAAATTACACTGAGATGTCACCTCACTCTAGTCAAAATGGCTATCATAAAAAAAAAAAAAATCCACAAACAATAAACTCTAGAGAAGGGGTGGAGGGAATGTACATTGGTACACCCACTATAGAGAACAGTATGGAAGTGCCTTAAAAATCTCAAAATAGAGCTACCATATGACCCTGCAGTCCCACTCCTGAGCAAAGTCTGCAGAAAAACATGGTCTGAAAGGATACAGACATCCCGGAATTCACTGCAGCACTGTTTACAATCGCCAAGACGTGGAAGCAACATCAATGTCCATCCACAGAGGACTGGATACAGATGTGGTACATACACACAATGGGATGTCACTCAGTCATCAAAAAGGATGAAATGCCATTTACAGCAACATGGATGGGCCTAGAGATGGTCACACTGAGTGAACTAAGTCAGACAAGAAAAGCAGAAACATCTTATGACATCCCTTATGTGCAAAATCTGAAAAGACAAGATACAAATAAACTTGTTTTACAAAACAGAAACAGCCTCACAGACTTAGAAGGAACTCATGGTTACCGGAGCCAGTGATGGGGAGAGGGATAGGTAGGGAGTTTGGGACGGACAGGTACACTCTGCTCTATTTAAAATGGATAACCAACATGGACCTACTGTACGCACAGGGAACTCTGCTCAATATGATGTGCTAGTCTGGGTGGGAGGGGAGTTTGGGGGAGGATGGATACATGCATATTTATGACTGAGTCCCTTTGCTGTCCACCTGAACTTATCACAACATTGTTAACTGGCTGTAGTCCAAAATAAGAAGTGTTTTAAAAAATGAAAGAAAAAATGTCTACGCATCCCACCCCCACCTTGAATTCCACCTCTCTTTGAGAACCAGTGCCCTAGCCTAAACATATACGCTGGGAAATAGAGCAAGATTGTTCTGCTGCTGCTGCTAACTCACTTCAGTCGTGCCCGACTCTGTGTGACCCCATAGACGGCAGCCCACCAGGCTCCCCCGTCCCTGGGATTCTCCAGGCAAGAACACTGGAGTGGGCTGCCATTTCCTTCTCCAATAGGACTGCTCTAGGCACGTGCTTTACGTCCATGTTGAGAGGTCATGCACGTGTACATACTTACACACATCCCCCCAGGAGACAGGATGTCCCTGCTCAGCACCTGTATACCAGCTGCACACACAGCCCCTCGCCCCCCGACTACGCCAGTCCTCTGACCCTCTGAACTTCCCACTTGGGCACCAGTCATCACTATCCCCACTGCCCAGGCCCGAGTTCCCTCCTGGGCAGAGGCCTGGGGAGCTGGATCTGAAGACAAAACTAGCCCTGCCGGTGATTTCCATCTGTACTGCCTGGGCCCTTGGCCTGCAGGGCATGTGCAGTGGGGGAAAAGAGCCACACGCGTCCCCCAGGTAGGGAGGAACCCTCAGCTGGGGGTCTGTGGCTGTAGGTACCCTCGCATGCATTCCATCCTATGGATGGAACGGGTCCTGGGTCATCTAGCCCCTTCTTCTGATGTCAGGCCCCAGTGAATCACCCCTGCAGCTGGACCGCCCCAACCTTGACCCCAGACCCTGGCAGAAGAGTGGCCCAGGGCCTTCCATGCTCAGGACTTCCTTTCTTAGGAAGGAAGACTTCTTTCCTTCTGAATTCCTCATGCTGCTTTTAAGCCTCATGTTTTGTCTTACAGAGAGATGACACCCCCCCGCCCACAAACCACAAGGAAATAGCTCTGAGCAGCCATCTAAAAAACCTTCACTGAGTATGTCAGATGGTCGGACCCACCCTTAAAGAAAGCAGAGAGAGCCTTCTCCTTGGGAGCTGATGGTCCAGGGGCTTTCCTGGCCTGAGCAGATCTGAGGCAGCTGCATTTTACAGAGAGAATGAGAAAGGGTGGGAGGGGAGCTGGGGGCTTTGTCCCATGGTCCTGGAGACAGATAAGACCCTGTATGTCTACCCTACCCCCATGATCCACAGCAGCCCACCTGACTCTCCTCCCCAGCTGAGCATCCCCAAGACACGCTCTGCCCCAGAGCTCTGGAGACAAGCCCTGTGGTGTCTCCCCCTCAGACATCCCAGCACCAGGCCTGCAGCATCCTCCCTTGGAAGTCTGGCACCAGCTGCATGAAGCACCCCTCCAGAAACTGGGCCCCCCTGGCCTCCCAGGATTTGACAGTGCCACATTTTCCTGCCCCCATCTCTGGGAAGGGGAGCTGCTGCTTCTAGATGTTAATCTTTGTGCATCTTTGACATTTCCTTTCTGCTCTTTTACCAATTTCCTCATTTAAATTCTCTAAAAAAAAAAAAAAAGAAAAATGAGTATAGTTTCAAAAACAAAATACCTAACTATATTCTGCTTTCAAGAGATGTATTTTGACTATAATGATGCTACATAAAGATGAAAAGGATGGAAAGAGATATACTGTGTAAACAATAAAGAAAGTTGATGTGGTAATACTAATATTGAACAAAAAGATGTTCAAGCAGGCGGTATTGAATCCATGGACAGAGGAGCATGGCAGGTTACAGTCCATGCGGTCGCATGACTTAGCAACTAAACCACCACCATTATCAAAGATAAATATTATATCCTTAGTGAAAAAGAAAAGAAAAAAACTCAGTGTCAATTTAATTTCTGTTTTCCTGATTGAACCATCATTGATGGGGGGCAGTGTGGGGGGAGCCCTGAAGGGAGAAAGTTCAAGTGGAAACCTCACCACATATGAGACAGAGGAACTTGAACCCCTACCTGGTGACCCATAGCCTCTGTTTTATTCACTCCAGGCTGCCAGTGGGGGCTGGGGCAGGGACCCTGGGTAATGTCACATTTGTTGGCATCCTTGGTACTTTTGTTTCTTTCCCTGAAGCCTGTGAGGGCAACAGTCAAGGCCTTGACTTTTCTGGTTCTCTTGGCTACAAGACTGAGGGTCCCCTCCCTCCATCCCTCGGCGCTCAGTCTGTCCTCATCATTGAGAGGATCTGCTCTTTCTAAAGTTACCAGGGAACAGTGTGCAGCGAGGCCTGTGTGGGGAAGGCAGAGGCAGATTTTTACCCAAGTCTGTCTTTGGAGGAACCATCCCTTGGCCAGCTGTGTCCCCTGGGTGAAGATGTGTGATTCACAGCCTTCTACTGAGCCAAGTCCAGTGCTAAGCCTATACATGCCTTGTCTTAACTTTCACCCACAAGCCATGAAGCTGGAACTATTATCAGCCCTCTTTCAAAGGTGAGGGGCTCCGGCTCAGAGAGGGTAAGTCCTCTGCTGACACTTTACTCAGTTAGTCTGCAAACCCAGGACCAGAGCCCAAACTCGGTCACCGGAGGTGGGATCCCTGCAGATTCCAGAGTGAAGGCGCCTTGGGGAGGGCAGAGGTTCGTGCTCCTCTGGTCTGTAACATAGGCAGGGATGGTCTCCAGAGAGCTGAGCACCAGGGGGACTTTGCTGGTAGACTGGACACAAGAAACATGGCAGGATACCTACTTGCACCAGGCTTTGAGCATGTTCTGGGCTAAGCACCTAACCCTAACCCCTGAGGATTAATGAGGTCATAATAAAGGAGGACCAATGTCAATTACCCAGACCCAGTACTGCCTGCTGCAGTGGGGCCCAGCTCCAGCCCTGGGGGCTGAGAAGTCGGTTCAGCTCTCGGGAGCGTCCCTCTGCCTCTCCATAAGGCCCTTTAGCCTAGTGCAGACGTAGCGTGTGTTTATTTCAATCCCACAGGACTCCTCATTCCTAGGGAGCAAATGCAGTCATTTGTCTCCTAAACTGCACACTCGCACAGAATTACAGAATGCACGCTGGTGCGGCAGTCACTCACTGCCACAGGGCAGGGGGCGCCCTCCTTCCAGCCCACAGATCTGTGCTGAGCTCAGGGACCAGCTTCTCGCTGAAGAGGCCTGGCCACACAATCTGCTAAATGCCATCCTTTCCAAGGACCTTCATCTTGCTCCCATCCACCACACCACCACACCAGGCAAGGCTGTGCCCGGTAGAGTAATGCCCGTCAAGGCATCTGGGAAAGTGACGTTTTAATTTTTAGGAAGCAGCTAATTAGGGGGCTTGCGGGGCATGTCAAGTGGTGACATCATTTCCATATCCTTTCCTCTGCATTTTCTTTCACACGATATCATTACAAGCCCATGGTGCACGGATAGTTTGCAGACTGTATTTCTCTCCTCCTTTTGATATCCAGATGGCAGAAGCTGGTCCTGAATCCCACGCAGGGTAGGAAGGCTGGTTTGTTGGGCTGCAGAATCCAGCCTTCAGTTTCTCAACATTTCTCTGATGAAACTTTCACTGTAGGGACAACTTTCGGCGTTTGAGCTGACCCAAAAGCTGACTGTCTGGACAATTTGTCATTCCCATCTCACGTCTATGTCAGCCCACAGCCTTGAAGCAAGGATGCCTGCGGTATTCTTGGCTTCCCTTGGGGAGGGTAGTTGGGGGTGGAGTGTAATGCTGCAAACTGGCCCCACTTTGCTGTGACCACCCAGGGCTGGTGCCTGCCACAGCTTAGCCTGTGGGAAATCTCCCGTGAGCAAGAAAGGGGCCACGGGGTCCGGAGGAAGCAGGGGAAGTGAGCCTGGAGGATGCCTGCTCCCTCTTAGGAGGAACTGGGCACCTGAGATGGATAGAGGCCCAAAGAGACGGACAGACGGAACAGAACAGAGCAAGAGAGGGAGAGAGGAAGAGAAAGAAGAGAAGCCTTTGCAGAAGAACCTCGCAGAAAGGACCAAAGAAGAAACAGCTGGAGAAAAGGCAGAGATAAGAAGGCACTAAGACGTCAAGAGGGCAGAGAAATGAGCCTTCATGTAGCCAAACCACGGAAGGCGAGAGGCAGGAGCTGCAGCCGCAGAGTGGACCCAGAATCATTTGATAATGACAGCGGCCACCAGCCACTGCACCCTCCCTGTGTATCAGCTGCGGGTCTAACACTTCACACACATGATTTCAGTGAATCCAAGTAACCCTACTGTCAGGGAAAGCACACTGACCTAAACCTGCCCCTCTGGCCGGGCACCACAGTAACCATCTGTGTGAGTTGTTTTAGGACAGGAGGTCCTGGCAGGGAAGACGGAACTAATAAGCCACCAACAACCGGAAGAGTTCGGGAGAGGTCAAAAGGAGACGCATGCGTCCTTCCACCTCCCAGAATCCTCCGCGCTGGCGTCCATCTTGGCTGAGCAATGCATGCACCGCCAGGAGGCGCCCTGAGTCGGAAGGATTGGCCAGAGACAACCTAGAAACTAACCCCGTCACCATAAAGCCCGGGACTGCGAGCCACGTGGCAGAGCGGTTCTCCTGGGCTCCCTCAGCCCCCTGTTCTCCACTTTGACACCCCTTCCCAATAAAGGCTCTTGCTTTGTCTGCGCATGTGTCTCCTCAGACAACTCATTTCTGCGTGTTAGACAAGAGTCCACTCTTGGGCCCTGGACGGGTCTCTCTTCCTACAACAGATTGAGGTAGCTTCTATTATCATCCCATTACACAGATGAGGAGGCTGAGGCTGAGAGAGGGTACACAGTGAGTGAGGGGCAAGCTCAGACTTGTCTGACCCATTGGGCTGTGGACTGTAGCATCTGCCCATCTTCCAGCTTGAGCCCCCTCCACGAGGCACGGTCAGCTTGCTCTGTCCTCCTTGCTTCTCACTGGGAGTAGAAAACACCTTTATTTGAAAATGCGACTCACTTTCCTTCCTATCAGTCTTACCCCTTTCCTGCTGTGTAACAAATTAATGGAGGTAAGCTTAAGTCTTGTCAACAAAAAATACTGATTGCCACATCAGCAAACAAAGGATGGAGCAGTCGTCACCCAGAACTCAGGATAAGGAAGCACAGGATGCTGGCCCAGAGAGCTGAGGCGCAGATCAAAGGGATGATTTCAACAAGCCTAGACTCTTGCATCTTCCCATACATGTACATAGAAAAGAGCTAAATTCATTCATTTAAGATGTCTGATTTTCTTTAATTAACAGTAATCTTTTGATAGCAAGTCTTTGTTGCAAAAACTCCTCTATTATCCTGACTCTTCCTTCGCCTCTTTGGAGCAGTCCCTTAGAGCTATCTGAGCTACATTCCAGGTTTAAGTCCTCAGTTTTGTCTGCAGGATAAAACACTCCTCTCAACTTTTTGGTTGTGCGTTTTTTTTTTTTTTTTTCCCAATCAAGAGTCTCCAGGCCAGAGCTCTACCTGTGCTCTCTGGACCCTCTTCTCCCCAAAGCAGGTCTCTCTGCCGTTTTTATACTCAGTATAAAGAGAACAACATGCTCCGTGGGGCGAGCATGTGTATTAAAGGAGACCTAATGGGGGTTCCCCAGTGGCTCAGCAGTGAAGAACTCACCTGCAAGGCAGGAGTTGCAGGAGACACAGGTTCGATCCCTAGGTTGGGAAGATTCCCTGCAGAAGGGCATGGCAACCCATTCCAGTATTCTTGCCTGGAGAATCCCATGGACAGAAGAGCCTGGCAGGCTACAGTCTGTGGGGTTGCCAAGAGTCAGACCCGACTGAAGCAACTTAGCACACACGCAATGTATACACAGTGCTCCCGTGCCCAGTAAGTGCAGCTCCCACCCCAGGACGCCCTGGATTTGGACGTGTAATAGTCCATTCTTAGGCTAAACCTGTCATCTTGGGCTTGTGCTCCTGGTTTCTCATTTTGCTGTAAAACAGTCCCACCCCCACCAAAGCAGAAGGGTGCAGGTCAGCAGCTAAGATGAGCCACAGGAATCCGGGAGCCAGACAGGGGGTTCATGTTCAGAGACAGAGCTCCAGGCTGCTGTGCAGAGGATATCCCCATCAGCAGACAGCCCTGTGAGAGATGGGGCCCACCACTCTGCCATTGCCAAGACTGCCCATGACCGACACCCTACTGTCGGCTCAAGGAGGCAACGCTTGGACAGGGAGAGGTACCCTGGACCAGGGCAGACGCCACAAGGTGATCTCCCTAGGTCAAGGGTCAGGGAAGTTTCTGGTGCCACCTGAGAACACGTCTCAACGACAGGGGCCCTTCCTGCCCGCTGCTGGGAAGTCCTAGGGAAGGGAGGGGCGAGGAGCAGAACGATAGGAGAAGTCTTGACTTCCTGGCCATTTCGATGTTTAGATTATCATCCTCTTTTCTAATAACAACCGCTAAACCTCCAAGATTACAGTCTTCAGACCCCGACACAGCCTTTCCGCCAGACTCACTCCCATCCCTCCTCTTTTGTTTCCCAGTGGCCGGGGCCCCTCTGATAAGAAAGGCAGAGAAGCCGGAGAGTGATACTGGAGTCAGGGGGCCGCCAGAGGTCACCTGGCCCTGCCCTTCGGCTTCAGGTCTGGAAACTTCTAAACTAAACCATTCAGGGCAAGCGGCCACCGTGCCTGGCATCATTAACAACAGGACGACTGACATTTGTTCCCTGTTTATGGGCGACAGAAAGCTGGCACACACAACGCTCCTTGGGGATCACAGGGGCCCTGCAGGGTATGTGGGGCATGTGTTCTGACTTTGTATAGATGAGGACACAGGCTGGGAGACGCAAGGGCACTGCCTCTTCCAGTCCTAAACGTAACTTTTGTTCTTGAAGGGCCAAAGAGTCAAGTCTGTATTTAATCATCCAATGACCAATTATATATATATACACACACACACACACACACACACACGGTTTTGTCTGCTTTTATTTAAATCCAGTTCCACTTGCTCATTCCGTCTCAGACCTGGAGAGCAACTGGTCATGGCCCTTTCTCCCTATGCACATGTTGCAAAGTCGAGGACAGTAAATGATTCAGTCAGAAGCCTCCTCCTTGCCAGGCTGCAAACTCAAGCTCTCCTTCCCTCCCCAGTGAGCAGAGATCTGTCGGGGCTGGAAGTAGGTTGGGAGGGGCTTCATCTGGGTTTTCCCAGGCGGGAGTGAGGGGAGCAGGGGAGGATGAACGGGGAGGTGGGGCAGTGCCTGGTCTGGAGATGGGAATTTACCTCATCCGCGTTGAGAATTTTGGAGAGAGCCACAGACCTCACCTTCCCTCCCCTCTGGCTCCCTGCCAGGTGGAGGGGCCTGGAATAAGAGAGGCCTGCCAGCCTCTCCATGGAAGGAAGATGACAGCTCAAGCCCTTGGTGAAAATACCCTTCCTTCGAAGTCTTCTGATCTGAACTCTCCTGCGGCTGGCACACACTTGCCCAGCTGAGGAGCTGACAGAGAAGTCTCTCTTCCCCGGGGATTTAACCTTCATCCCGAGGAATGCATGGAGGTCTCTGGGCAGACAGAGGAAACGAACTTCTTGGGCCGTGTGGGTCTTGGTTCACCAAGCAGCATCCATCAGAAGGACAGGGACAGTCTTGGGGCTGGCGTGTGGGAGCCGGAAGGCCGAGCTCCAGTCCCACTTAAGTCACAGGTGCTCCTGGGGACCCTGGCCCAGACACAGAGTCCATTTGGCTGCAATTTCCATAACAACAACAACAAGGCTAAAATCCTCTGATCTGATGGCTCTGAAGGTTTAAGAGAAGGAGAGGGATCAGAGGACAGAGCTCAGGACTCTCAACTCCAAGGCCTCGTCATCCCTCCCCTCCCTGGCCGTCCTTCCCTGGGGACCCCCTGGCCCTGTAGTTCTGAGTCAGGACCCTCCTGCCAGCCCACCCTCACACCCTTAGGATTACCCCTCCTCACATCCTTCCTCCCAGGCTACACTGCATCTCTCCTCTACGTCGGAGCCTCCTAATCCCAGTTCCAGTTTGTCCTTATGCCATGCCAATCCCTAAACAATGCTCCTCCCACAATAGTCATAATCAGCAGCAGCATTATTGAAGGCTTACTGAGAAACAGGTGATGTGCCATTTACTCTGCATATTGTATTTTATTTAATCTTTTCAATAACACTAAGGAAGGTTCTGTCACTGGCCCCATTTTACAGATGAAGTAACTGAGACCTGACGAGGTTAAGTGTAACAGAGATTCAAACCCAGAGAACTGGGCCCAGTTCCTGTCTTTTTGTCAATTAATTCTACTCATCATTGTCACTATTTTCATTCATCCTGAAATCTGCTCTGTTCCAGGAAGCCTTCTATAGAAAAGGAAGAGGGGATGCCTCTTCCAGACTCACTCAGCCTTTGCTGCTATCAGCTTCATGGAATTCAGACACCAGTGCTCACAGCCAGGACAGTGTCAGGTGGAGAACATTCCCCAGAGGGCAAGATGTCACCTGTCCTTACTCGAAGTCACGGATGTGTTGAGGGGATATAAACAATGCAAACAGCCTTTAGTATTTGCCTGAGCAAAGTGCCATGTAGACAAAGTAAAATCCATCATAAGATAAGCAAAATGTCTGAAAGTCAAATAAAAATGACCTTTGCTTTAGCTTCTACTTGGGATTTGTGAGCCATGGCTGGTGACTCAGAACGTGGGTGGTTGGTACCTAATGATCTAATTAGAACCACAAACTGTCAGGCCTGGAAAGAACCTCACATATCACTTTGTTCAACTTCTCTGTGTCATAGATGAGGAAACAGTCTCAAATTCAGAGACCTGGACCCCAGGTGAGGTGGGGTGGTTTCCTCCGGGTCCTGTAGCCAGGAAATAGCAGCCTGAACTGGGGACCAGTCAGCTCTCCCGAGTCTCAGACCATCCCTGTTATGATGAAGGCAGAAGGCAACAAGAGTGCTTACTAATGACACATGCGAAGCCTAGGGGCTAATTCTCACCACGTTACCCAGGTGGTGCTATTGTTTCTATTTCACAGATGAGAAGACTGAGGCTCAAGGACGTGTCAGTGCTAACAGAAGAGTGTGAGCATTAGTTGGTGGGGGGGGGTTCCCTGATGGGTGCTTCCTGCTTCCTCTCTATTACCTCCCATTTGGTGAGTAGTCCTCTGACAGAAACCTGTGACAAACCTAGACAACACATTACAAAGCACAGACATCACTTTGCCATCAAAGGTCCGTATAGTCAAAACTGTGGTTTTTCCAGTAGTCATGTACAGATGTGAGAGTTGGATCATAAAGAAGGCTGAGCGCCAAAGAATCCATGCTTTCGAACTGTGGTGTTGGAGAAGACTCTTGAGAGTCCCTTGGACAGAAAGATCAAACTTGTCAATCCTCAAGGAAATCAACCCTGAATATTCGTTGGAAGGACTGATGATGAAGCTCCAATACTTTGGCCACCTCATGTGAAGAGTCGACTCATTGGAAAAGACCCTGATGCTTGGAGGGATTGGGGGCAGGAGGAGAAGGGGGCAGCGGAGGATCCGATGGTTAGATAGCATCACTGACTCAATGGACATGAGTTTGAGAATACTCCAGGAGATAGTGGAGGACAGGAGCCTGGAGTGCTGCTGTTCATGGGGTCACAAAGAGTTAGACAAGACTTAACTACTGAACAACAACTAAACCCAAGTGATGTCAGAACCACAGAGAAGGTTGGGTGTGAGGCAGATAGGATAGTCTCTGCTCTCTGGGAATTCAAGGTCATGGAGTACAGCAGATGTTGGGGGTGGGGGAAGGGAATACGTGTAGGGACGGGTACCAGAAGACACCAAGGTCCACTTTCCATTATACAATGCTGGTGGACCAACATCCCAGAGGAGTCTGGGAGGTATGGGCAAGGGCAGAGGGGATGCCAGGCAATCAGTGGCCAAGCAGGGCCCCCACCCCAGCTCCGAAGTAAGGCGTCCATCCCTGTGCTCCCCGGACTCAGAAGCATAACATCTTGACCTCCACCAGGCAGGCAGAGGGTCAGCTCATAATGAGGTGGTGGGATCACCCTGGCTTGTCCCAGGCTCTGCTCCCAAAGAGAGCACTTACATTAAGAACTGTTCAAGGAGAGGGACAGCACAAGCAATTACTGGCAGTAAAACCCAAGCCCAGCTCTGTTCCATTCCTGCTGGCTGTGTTTTACATGGTCAGTGAACTGGCCACCCGATTGGAGTTCTTAGCGGAGATCTCAGGTATGAGTGATCAGCCAGGAAGCCACTGGCCATGCAGGGGAAAACTGACCATCTTCTCTAGTCAGCTGGGTTCACACCTGGACCCAGGGGTGGGCTGTGCAATCTAGATGTGGGCTGTCCACATGAGCATCTTCTAATGAACCCTTCCATGCTAACAAAGGTGAAAACTCCTACAGCCTGGCCATTCTTTCCCCTTTGGAACCTATTAAAGGGCAATCGATGCATCTGGTCCTGGAGACAGAAGAAATAAAAGGGGCCTTCCCTGTGGTCCCTGCAAATGTCAGATGAATCTATCTAAGCAGACGCAGTTTTCAGAGCGGCCGCCCAGGCCTTCCTTTTGGCCTTGTGCCCATTCTGAAGTGCGGCCGGGCCGTGGTACGTATGTGACTGGGGCACACGGTGAGAACACGCACAACGCACGCAGTGTAGACACACGGGCGCCGCACAAGGCCTGGGGCAGCATCACACGTGTCCCTACAGCCCTTACTCTCCAGGCAGAGAAGGACTCCCATGCCAAGGGCCCACCATCCACCCCGCTCCAGGTCATGCTGCCTTCAGACTGGACTGTTCTCTCCTTCCCTCAAGCCCGTTTCCACTGGTTCAGACCTAACCCCTGCAGCAAAGGCCTGAGGAAAATGCCACTGCCTCCAGGAAGTACTCAAGTCTTCTCTGAACACAGCCCCATCTCCACTCTGCTCTAATTAGAAACAACACTTTCCACCCTGAAATAGCCTTCTGTGTAAATATCCATGTTCCTCCACTAATTCATCAGTCCCTCGGAGCAGAGTTCATGGCTGATTCATCTCAGCATCTGCCACAGGGCTGAGCAGAGTCCTGGGCCCGTGGCAGGAGCTCAGCAACTGTCTCTTGAATGAATGAACACAACATTCTTACACGGATGCACACAAGAGTGCGTGAGGGTAGCAGGAAGTTTTTCCAGTTACCCTCGCTTATTTCACTCCTTTTCCTGTTCACCCTCGTTTAAAAATAGCTTTTTCCCCAACGAAGCATTGAATTTCATTTCAAACTTGTGCAGAGAATAGTAGCTGGCATTAGCAAAAAAATAAAAAAGGTTGTAAGGTTGTTGTCTGGGAGTCAAGTAGACGCTGCCTCTCAAGACTTGAAAAGTCAGCATCTGCTCCCTTGGAAGGACTAAAAGTCCACTCTGGCTCTCTGAGGAAAGAGCCAGGACTCTTGAGAGGATACTGTAGTTGCTGTTCAGTAGCTCACTCGTGTGCGACTCTTTGCAACCCCATACTGCAGCACACCAGGCTTCCCTGTCCTTCACCATCTCTCAGAGATTGCGCGAACTTACATCCATTGATGTCATGCAATCCTCTCATCCTCTGTCGTCCCCTGCTCCTCTTGCCTCAGTCCTTCCCAGCATCAGGGTCATTTCCAATGAGTCGGCTCTTCTCACCATATGGACAAAGTATTGGAGCTTCAGCATCAGTGCTTCCAATGATTGTTCAAGACTGATTTCCTTTAGGATTGACCGGTTTGATTTCCTTGCAGCGCAAGGGATTCTCCAGTGTCTTCTCCAGCACCACAATTAGAAAGCATCAATTCTTAATCACTCAATCTTCCTTATGGTCCAACTCTCACACTCGTATATGACTACTGGAAAAACCACAGCTTTGACTATATAGACTTTTGTTGGCAAAGTGATGTCTCTGCTTTTTAATATGTGGTCTAGATTTGTCATAGCTTTCCTTCCAAGGAGCAAGTGTCTTTGGAAAAGATCAGGGGGTACTGACAGCCAAGAGAAGGGATTTCCCAACAAGTAGAGTTCTACAGAGGCGAGCTCTGCACGCAGTGATAGGGAGATAGGTAGGAAGGCACTGGACCTCCTGTGAGCTCCCAAGAGTCTGACATTGAGACCACATTAGCCTGAAGCCAATGGAGGCTGCAGAGCTGTGCCCTTGCATGCAGTGAGGCCCAGTGTAGAGGCCTGCACATTCCGCAGCACCCAGAGCACACATCACATGTGAGGACCCACAGAGTTTCCTCCACCTACAGAAATTGTCACTGTATAGGAGTCCTGAGTCCCTAAAGTAAGATATATCCTTTCTCTTCAGTTCAGTTGCTCAGTGATGTCCAACTCTTTGTGACCCCATGGACTGCAGCACGCCAGGCCTCCCTATCCATCACCAACTCCCAGAGTTTACTCAAACTCCTGTCCATCAAGTCAGTGATACCATCCAACCATCTCATCCTCTCTCGTCCCCTTCTCCTCCTGCCTTCGATCTTTCCCAGCATTGGGGTCTTTTCCAATGAGTCAGTTCTTCACATCAGGTGGCCAAGGTATTGGAGTTTCACGAATCACCAGTCCAGGTTTGATGCATGATACAGGGTGCTCGGGGCTGGTGCACTGGGATGACCCAGAGGGATGGGATGGGGAGTGAGTTGGGAGGGGGGTTCAGGATGGGAAACACATGTACACCCATGGCGGATTCTAGTCAAAGTATGGCAAAACCAATACAATGTTGTAAAGTAAAATTAAAGAAAAAAAAAAATTGGAGTTTCCGCTTCAGCATCAGTCTTTCCAGTGAATATTCAGGACTGATTTCCTTTAGGATTGACTGGTTGGATCTCCTTGCTGGCCAAGGGACTCTCAAGAGTCTTCTCCAACACCACAGTTCAAAAGCATCAGTTCTTTGGCGCTCAGCTTTCTTTATGGTCCAACTCTCACAACCATACATGACTCTTGGAAAAACCATAGCTTTGACTAGATGGACCTTTGTTGGCAAAGTAATTTCTCTGCTTTTTAATATGCTGTCTAGGTTGGTCATAGTTTTTCTTCCAGGGAGCAAATGTCTTTTAATTTCATGGTTGCAGTCACCATCTGCAGTGATTTTGGAGCCCAGAAAAATAAAGTTAGCCACTGTTTCCATTGTTTCCCCATCTATTTGCCATGAAGTGATGGGATGGGATGCCATGATCTTAGTTCTGAATGTTGAGTTTTACTGTGCCTGGATGTTTAATGAAAGAATAATCATCGCTAGATCTTCCATTAAAATAGTTACAGTTGATAGACAGCTTTTTTATTTATAGACAGCTTTTATTTACACGCGTCACAAATTAACCCTTTAAACTTGCTGACCACTCTGATTAGATGGAGTTCCTTTACTCCTGAAGGCTTACTGGACTTTACTGAGGGGAAGGGCCCTCTCACTCATTCCCGCCTGCACTCACCCATTCGGGCACAGCACTGAGGCTGCAGGCTGAAACAAGCAGGGATTTGAATGGGATCAGGCTGCTTTGTGTGAAGATTTCCTGCAAAACCAGAACATTTGGCCTTGTTGCAACATTCAGATTCCCAATTCCAAAATGAAAAGTCTCAGCTTGGTTACTTTGCCAGTCTCCAAACTCCTCCCACCAGCACAAGTCTCATTTCCTTGGAAGGAAGTACAAGGACAAGGGCAGGGTGGTGGGTGGGATCTGTGTTTGAGACCCTAGATCAGAGGTTATAGCACCTGGCAGGGGTCTGTGGACTAAGGGTACCCTAGTTCTTCTATTTCTTTTACAAATGGAGAGACAGCTATAAATAACTCAAGATGATGCATTCCAAGAGACAGCATTAACCACCCACGTTTTAAGTCCTAGCAAGTCAAGGTTGTGGATTCAAGTTCTAGGTTCTCATTTGACTCAAATCCCCAAGCCCCACCTCACTATGTGGCCGTGACCACACACAGCTAGGTCACAAGTGCACAGGCAGCTGGATAAGACAGTGGGAACCATCATGGGTTGAATTCTGTCCTCCAAAATGCATCTGTTCAAGTCCTAAGGCCCAGCACTCAGAATGGAAGTGGAATTAGTGTCATTGCAGATGTGATCAGTTAAGATGAGGTCGTCCTGGAGGAGGCTGAGCCTCTAATCCAGTATGACAGCTGTCCAGACATAAAGGGGAAACTTGGACACAGAGACAGACATGCACACAGGGAGGACAGCCCATGAATATCACAGGGACACAGCAGAGGCCAGGGAATGCCAAAGAATCCCACAAGCAGGGGACAGGCCTGGAGCGGACCCTCCCTGTGCAGGCTTGGTCTCAGTGTCCGACCCTTTGCGACCCCATGGACTGCGGTCTGCCAGGCTCCTCTGTCCATGGGATTCTCCAGGCAAGAATACTGCAGTGGGTTGCCATTTCCTTCTCTAGGGCACCTTCCTGACCCAGGGATCGAACACCTGCATTGGTGGATGGATTCTTTACCCTCTGAGCCACCAGGGAAGCTGGAGCAGACACTCCCTCTCAGCGCTCAAAAGGAACCAATCCTGCTGATACCTTAATCTCGGACTTCAAATCCTTGAGACTGTGCAACAATAAATGCTTGTTTAACTTTTATTTTTTTGACCATGCCACGCAGCATGTTAGATCTCTGTTACCCAACCAGGGATCGAACCCACACTACCTGACGTGGAAGCATGGAGTCTTAACCGCTGGACCACCAGGGAAGTTCCCAGTAAATGCCTGCTCTTTAGGCCACCCTGTCTGTGGTACTTGTTATGGCAGCTTTAGCAAATTAACAGAGTTTTAAGACAGACCACGGGTGATGACGGTGACATCATGAAGCTAAGGTAACTAAGGATCAGAGCTACGATTCTATTAGTTTAAAATATAGACATAGAGATAGAAATATACACACATACATTAAGGAAGCTAGAGATGGATGGGTGGATGGATGGATGGATCAATCGATCCAACAGCTGTACGGGCCCTCCCCAGCCTAGCAGCTCTCCCACATGGGGCTGGAGAGAGACTGCATAACTGCTGGGGAAGCGTCCCACAGGAAGAAAGTGGACTCTATGCTGCACAGTCACTGTGTCACCCTGTGGTATAAACATACTTATCCTCATTTTACAGAAGAGGAAGCTCAGATTGGTTATGGCTTCTGCCTAACAAAACCAGGTTAGTAAGTGGCAAGGCTGGGATTCATGCTCAAGTCTGCCTGGCCTCCGACATAGGCTCGTTTGTCACACCTGCTGCTTTGCACAAACCCTGCCCTCATGGATTCCCACGTTAAGACAAGGGAGCTCAACAGAGTCGGCCAGGGATCCAGAGTGATCAGAAAAGGGAAAGCTGTATCTTCACTCCCTGTAATCCAGGCCAGCCCACGCTCACTCCTGCAGCAACTGAGGATGAGCACAGTCATCACAAGGCCCCTGCCCTCTGCTCCAGGAGTCCAACCTGCTTCCCTTCAAAGTGCCAGCCCATCTGGCCCCTCCCGGATTCTGCTCTTCCAAAGAGGTGCTATCTCTGTCTCCTCTCTGGGCCCAGAGCCTCCCTTTATTTTGGCAGCTTCAGTTCCTGGCCCATGGAGGTCACCCCTGGTCCACTCCTAGCCAAGCCAGCTAGCCCTGACCCCTCCAGTTGGGAGGGTGAGGAGGTCAGACACTATGGCTGAAGCAAATGCCATTATACCTGCAAGTCAGAAATCTTGCTGGGCCATCACACTGGAGTCGCTGTCTGGGCCTCTGCTAAGATGTGTATAAATCTTAAAACCTTGGGGAGTTGGAGGGGGCCTCTTCAGGGTCCTGGCCTGGCTCCCTATCGTCTCCCCAGACTGCATTCCCATTTCCAGGCCTCAGCCTGTGAGGTGTATTTGCTTTAGTCCTAGCCCTGGCTCCTATCTCATCTGGCCCTTTTTATGCTGCTTTTCCCAGCAATCATGCCAGGCTTCCAGTAGCCTGTGAGATGCCTGACATGCTGTTCCTTTGGCCTGAGTTGCTTTTCTTCCCCCCTCTTAAATTTCCCAGCCCCTACCTTCAGGTTCGAGTTCAGATATCATTGCCTCTGGACTCAGAGCTGGGCTGGGTGTCTCTCTCTTATGCCTCGTTATCATCCACCAGTACTCGTCGGAGCACTTCTGAAGCTCTGCGGTCACTTACTGGTCTGAAGCTTGTGACCGGGACAGGCTGGGCCCTTGCCTGCCTGCTTACACCGTGTCCCCTCAGCCCACAGAGAGCACGGACAAGCACAAAGTGGCCACCCCAAAAAAGCTCTACCATTCACATCATTCAACTTCTGTCTCCAGGATCCAAGAAAGGAGCACGGCTATGCTACTCCAACCACGAGCGAGGTTCATCCAAACTACAACTCACGATACAAACAGAACTTCTGTGAGCTAAATGTAGAACCAAGGCCGGGGTGGTCCTCAGTGAAAACTTTGATGGGTTTTCCATATCAAATCAACACCTTCTCAGGGTCTGCTTCCTGACACCTCCTGATACTTGAAAGCAGAAGTCTGATAGGCTCAGGGCTTAGAGAGAGAATGGAAAGAGAGGGCCCAAACCTCTCACAGCAGAAATGGGAAGGAAAGGTTGGGGGTGGGGAGAGAGAGTCTTCCTGCTCTTTCTATATCTGTTTGACCTGGAATCTGTCCTTTGCCATATGGTGAGGGAATCCTCGCTGCAAGACCTACTTTGACTTGCCATCTTTCTCAGCTGCCTTGGCTGTTCATTCTCCCAAAAACAGTACTGAAGGAAGCAGGAGGTGATGCCCAAACTAGCTGCTGCTGCCATAAATAATCCAGCTTCCTTTTCTTTTTCCAGAAGACTCATCTTTGCTTTCCCGAAGCATTTGCTCCTAATGCCTGGGGCCCTCGCGCTTCTGTCTTAAGTTCACTAAAGGTTCTGAGAGCTGCGTATGCACATGAACAGGAATCTGCAAGTCCTTCTAGCCTGTGAGCCCTGCACCTCAGTGCCAAGGCCTTGGAGAAACTGTGAACAGTCTCCTCCCTCTGCACCCCAACCACAGAACAGGTGGCCTCCCTTCTGCCCAGCTACCCCGACACCTGTTCAGAGAGCTCACTGCATCCTTCTCCCCCCACCTTCTCCCTCAGGAGGAGAGCTCCTATGTAGGCAGTAACCTTTTACTTAGATTTGCTCCCATATTAGCCAATTTATTTCATTCACCTTGAAAAACTCCCTCCCCAACTCAGTTCAAAACCAACAGATCCTAGGTGCATTTTTAGATGTGTAAAACACACGATAAATGATAACATTAGCAAGAAAATGAGGACAGAAGGGAAACAACGGTAGCAAATGAGATACAGAGAAAAGCTGACCACTAGGTTCTAAGATGACATTGGTCTAGTTCTGAGTCTCCTAGAGGCCAAAGCAAAGATGGCAATAGGACCAGGCACAAGTTTGGAAGTTCCCAGCCCTTATCACAAAGAGGTCAGCAAGGTCCCAGATGATACTTTCAGCACTAAAGATGCAGTTGTGATCTGGCCTTGGGGAAGGCAGTCTATTCTCTCTTTCGTCCATAAACATTAAATGAACATCTTCTAACTGCCAAGTCTGTAGACCCTGGGGGTAAAATACATATCAAGATGTGTTCCCTTCTCCGATCTCCTTAAAGAAATGGATTTGCCTGCCCAATTATCCTTGGCTTTGGGGTTTTTCCCCAGAGGTGTGGGGGTTAGGGACGTGGTTTGGGGGAAAGAACAGACTTTCTATCTTAGCTTTTCTCAGACTGCAATGTCTGGTCCTTCATCCTCTGTCCAGAGAATTCCTTCACGGCCCAACTCAAATGCCACCTCCTCCAAGAAGCCTTCCTATGTATTGCCAAGCTAAATTAATTGTTTCCACATCTCACGACAGTTGCTTCGACATATTAGCACGTGTTCATTTTTCCTTTTGCATTGACTTTTCAGCTCTTCCCTCTGGCTTGTCTTATCCTCGTCTCTATTTTGAGGACACAACCCAGGGCCAGACCCACAAACAATAATCAACATACACCTACTTGTGTTGCCTTAAAGATAACCTATTTTCATGAACTGGAAAGTTCAGAGGTCAAACACACAGAAATTAACTTCATTCAGGACCAAGGTGGCTCTGCCTGGTGCTAGCAGGAATTCAGCAGGAATAAAGCAAACCTGTGTGCTGGGAGCCTCAGTGACAATTCTCCCACCACTCAGGGGAGTGGCTTCCCATGATTGTTCTAAACTAAAGGGTGTGAATACTGATAACTTTCTCCAAGCTACAGACCAATAAGCTGCCTGCAGTGATCCCACTGTGAGAAGGGAAGAGGCTGTCTTGTGTGGGGTGTGATGGGGAGGCACAGAGGCCACAGAAGGAGCTTTGGGCTGTGGAATTGCACATGAACTGTGATGCAGCGGCTCTGTGCAATGAGCGATGGCTGTGTGTGCCTAGGGCCCATCACTAAACCTCTCTGAACCTCACTTTCTCATCTGTCAACAAGAAGAGTAAAATCTACCTCATGGAACATTAAGACAAACATTATAAGGTAGATGGAAGCAGTTTAAATGAAACCTGGTTTGGGATAGGTGCTTTTTAAACATTTTCTCTGGCTTTTTTTTTTTTTTTTGCCTTTACCTAGGGTTTGGGGCCTTTGCTACTTATGTACCACATGACTTTAGGCAAATTGTTCAACCCAAAACTCAGCAAACTCATCAGCAGAATGGGCTACTGAGGACTAAACGTGATGATACATGCAAAGAGTTCGTTGCATTGCACAAGAGGTCAAAATCACATGTTTACTATAGGGGTCAATATACATGCATGCCCTAATTCATGAATTATGATCCTAATTCATCCATTCACCCAAATATGTAGCCCCTGGCTCCAGGGTGCTGGGCTCTATTCTGGAGACACAACGAGGATCACCGCACCGTCCCTGTATGCAAAGAGGATGTGGCCTCTATCCTTTCTGCCTTCATCTTCTGTGCATTCCAGCTCCTCTCTCTGCCATATGCCTCTCTAGGGTCCCTGCTCTGGAGCAAACAACCCAGGAGGCAGGAAACGAATGCGGGTACTTGATTTAGCCAGTGCCCGTGTGTGGCTGATGCATGTTCCCACTTGCCCTGGCACTGCTCTAAGAGAAGACCCTTGGAATGTTCTGGGGGACACGCTGTCTCCTCAGACAGAGGACTGGTTCCCCAAGACATGCATGATCCATGGTGATGTCTGACAAGCACAGACTTCTCATTGGAGGCTTGCATTGGTCCTGGAGGGAGGGCATGGAGCAGCCAGACCTCAGAGAAGGAAGGTTTGGAATCAAGTCCGTGGGGAAGATCCGCCTTCATGGGGAGGCTGGACAGCAGCAACGACTGGTAATGACTCGGGGAAGGTTCTAGAAATAGAACCCCCCAGCTCCCCTCCATTAGGGGCCAAGACAGGCCTCCACCCACTCTGACAGGCTCAGGACCATTTCTGGAAGAACAGATACACTGCCTGCAACTGCTGATTCAGGCCCAGGCACTGAGCACACCTCTGGCCACTACCTGCCTGTGGACCATGAGGGATGCAGAGCCCAGTTTTCTTTTGCTGAGCCGCGACTGTCAACAGCCAGATTTACACAACTCACGACATAAATCTTAATAGCGTTAGTTGGGCTTGTTTCAACTTTGCATCAGTAATCTCTCATAGCAACCTCCCCAGGATTTTGCATCATAATCACTAGGGCATAATCTTCCTATAAAGAGCTAATTGTTACAGACAGTCACAAGTCACTGTAATTTTTCAGAGCTGAGAAGGAAAAAAAGGGCTCAAAGTTCTAATCTAACATTGGCAACAACAATCATAAAACCAGCCCACGTGGGGCCTGGAGGAGAAAGGCAGTCTGAGGTATGCATTCAAACACAGCTGTTTTTTTGGAGGAGGGTCGTGCTGGGATCGGGGTCTTCCTATCATCAGCACAGACTCTAAGAGCTGGGCAGCAGGACAGATCTTCAGGCAGAAATACAGGAGATGCTCCAAGGGGCCTGCTGTCCTGTTCTTAGGGACTCCAAAGGGAAGCAGGTCTTGGGACAATGGGAGTATCCTTCAGAGAAGGCCACCAGCAAGGTGATGTACCGCATTTCCTGACATGTTTTCTAAGCGCTCCCATCCCTGCTCAAAGACATTCTATTTGCATCACTTGGATGGGTCTTGCTTTAAAAAAGTGTGTGACACAGACAAACAAAATCAGATTTTTTTTCTGGAAACCCCCAACAACTGCGTCCTATTATTGAAGGATCGACCTTGCAGAATGATTTACTACAGGGTTCCTCTAACAGTGAGGTCTCCCTTACAGGCATTTAAGATGGAATTTGACTTCTGAACTCCAACGTGTATGGAACCCTATCTTCCCCAACATGTCTGCTACATTCACCGAGGTCTCCATTCCTTATCTCTGGGCATTTATGTGCTCCAAGTCTTGCCATCCAACCAGACTCCCTGAGGACGCCTGTTCTCCCCATTCTGGCTATGGAGACCACTGTGCATGCATCTCAGACATGTCTGACTCTTTGCGACCCCGTGGACGATAGCCTGCCAGGCTCCTCTGTCCTTGGAATTTTCCAGGCAACAATGCTGGGGTGGGTTGTCATTTCCTCCTCCAAATCTTCCTGACCGAGATCGAACCCCTATCTCCTGCACTGGCAGTTGGATTCCTTACCACTGTGTCACCTGGGAAGCCACGGAGATCATTAGAGGCTCTAAGAGTAGGTGCCAGCACACAGTTGATTGACCAACGTAGAACAATGAAAAGGGTGAGTTAACATCTTTGGTTTGTGTTTTCTCTTCTATTTGACCACACACTGATTCATTTATAAGTTGCTTTACAAGTGGCTCGGCTTTGCTTCCCAGAGAGCCTCTGGGATTAGGTGAGACACTGTTCTCATAGGCCCAGCTTTAATTCAACAGGAAGTCCCCAGAAGATTTTGAAGGGCCAGGCCCTCAGCTAGGTCTGAGATGAGAGAGGGAAGGTTTCATTGCAGACCTGGGGACTGAACACTTTGACTGGGGGTCACAACTAGAGCTGGGCCATGGAGGGGTGTGATGGAATTCATCAGCGAGTCTCTTGTGGGTCAGGAGGTGAATGCACTTCAGCCTCCAGACTGCCCTCAGCAGGCCCCTGCTGCTCCCTCCCCTGAGGGACTCAGCTTTCCAGAGGTGAGACAGGTCCCACCAGGCTGAGGCTGGCTGTACCTCTCCCTCCCTCAGGGACCTCACTTCACTCCTGGGTGGCCCTCCGCCTGCAGGGAGGCCTCAGTCCCCACTGGGAACCCCCTTCTCCTTCAGAGTTCACTGGAGAATCCAGTTGCTGGGTGGGGAAGTAACATTGTGAAATACGTATTTCCAGTTCCATTGCCCCTCTCCCATCCGGAAGGCCAGACTCTTAGGGAATGGATTTACATCTCCCTCAGGAGGCTCAGAACAGCACACTGGGTCCTTGAGCTGTGCTCCCCAATAGACGTGAGCCACAGAGGCGAGTCACACGTGTGAGTTCTCTAGAACTACATTAAAAAGGTAACTTTATATATTGTATGTATAAAATATATACGGGTGGGAGAGTGGGGAGGTACAAACCATCAGGCATAAGACAGGCTCAAGGATGCATTACACAACATGGGGAATGTAGCCAATACTTCTGTAATAACTCTAAATGGAAAGTAATCTTCAGAAATTGTATAAGAATGAAAAAAATTAAAAACAAATTTTAAAAAGAATAAGGGAGAAATCTAAAAAAGAGTGGATATATGTATATACATAACTGATTCACTTTGCTATACAGCCACCGAAACTAACATGACATTGTAAAGCAATGTATACTCCAATTAAATTTAGTACAATGAATAAGGGAGAATAAAAACAATTGAAACTAAACAAAAAATAGCAATTTTAGTTATATGGTATTTAACTTTGTATGTCCAAAATATGATCATTTCAACATGCAGTCAACATAAAACAAACTATTAATGAGACATATGTTATTCTTTTTCACACTGTCTTCAAAATCTATTGTATTTTTAAAGCTATTTATTTTTTAATTGAAGGATAATCGCTTTACAGAATTTTGTTGTTTCCTCTCAAACCTCAACATGAATCAGCCATAGGCATACATACATCCCCTCCCCTTTGAGCCTCCCTCTTGTCTCCCTCCCCATCCCACCCCTCTAGATGGATACAGAGCCCCTGTTTGAGTTTCCTGAGCCACACAGCAAATTCCCCTTGGCTATCTATTTTACATACAGTAATGTAAGTTTCCATGTTACTTTCTCCAGTCATCTCCCCCTCTCCCCCTCTCTCCCCATGTCCATAAGTCTATTCTCTAGGTCTGTTTCAACATTGCTGCCCTGTAAATAAATTTATCAGTACCATTTTTCTAGATTCTGTATATATGTGTTAGAATACATTTATCTTTCCCTTTCTGACTTACTTCGCTCTGTATAATAGGCTCTAGATTCATCTACCTCATTAGAACTGAGTCAAATGCATTCCTTTTTACGGCTGAGTAATATTCCGTTGTGTATATGTATCGTGACTTCTTTATCCATTCATCTGTTGATGGATATCTAGGTTGCTTCCATGTTCTAGCTATTGTAAATAGCACTGCAATGAACAATGGGATACATGTGTCTTTTTCAGTTTTGGTTTTCTCTGGGTATATGGCTAGGAGTGGGATTGCTGGGTCATATGGTGGTTTTATTCCTAGTTTTTTAAGGAATCTCCATACCATCTTCCATAGTGGCTGTATCAACTTACATTCCCACCAATAGGGCAAGAGCAATCCCTTTTCTCCACACCCTCTCCATCATTTATTGTTTGTAGACTTTTTGATGAGGGCTATTCTGACTGGTGTGAGGTGATATCTCGTTGTAGTTTTGATTTGCATTTCTCTAATAATGAGCGATGTTGAGCATCTTTTCATGTGTTTGTTAGCTGTCTGTGTCTTCTTTGGAGAGATGTTTGTTTAGGCCTTTTTCCCATTTTTTTTTATTAGGTTGCTTGTTTTTCTGGTACTGAGTTGTATGAACTGTTGGAGTTGTATGAGCTAAGTTTTGAAAATTAATCCATTGTCAGTTGTCTCATTTGCTATTATTTTCTCCCATTCTGAGGGTTGTCTTTTCACCTTGCTTAGAGGTTCCTTTGCTGTGCAAAAGTTTTTTGGTTTAATCAGGTACCACTTGTTTACTTTTGTTCTTATTTCCATTACTCTAGGAGGTGGGTCATAGAGGATCTCGTTTTGATTTATGTCATCAAGTGTTCTGCCTATGTTTTCCTCTAAGAGTTTTATAGTTTTTGGTCTTACATTTAGGTATTTAATCCATTTTGAGTTTATCTTTATGTGTGGTGTTAGGAAGTGTTCTAATTTCATTCTTTTGCATGTAGCTGTTCAATGTTCCCATCACCATTTATTGAAGAGGCTGTCTTTGCCCCACTGCACATTCTTGCTTCCTTTGTCAAAATAAGGTACCGTAGGTACTACATGGGTTTATTTCTAGGCTTTTCTATCTTGTTCCATTGGTCTATATTTCTGTTTTTGTGCCGGTACCATACTGTCATGATGACTGTAGCTTTGTGGTATAATTTGAAATCAGGAAGGGTGATTCCTCCAGCTCCATTCTTCTTTCTCAAGACTGCTTTGGCTATTTGGGGTCTTCTGTGTTTCTATATGAATTGTGAAATTTTTTTGTTCTAGTTCTGTGAAAAATGCCATTGGTAATTTGATAGGGATCGCATTGAATCTATAGATTGCATTTGGTAGTAGAGTCATTTTCACAATATTGATTCTTCCTACCCAGGAACATGGAATATCTCTCCATCTGTTTATGTCATCTTTGATTTCTTTCATCAGTGTCTTATAATTTTTTGTGTACAGCTCTTTTGTCTTCTCAGGTAAGTTTATTCCCATATATTTTATACTTTTTGTTGCAATGGTGAATGGGATTGATTCCTTAATTTCTCTTTCTGATTTTTCACTGTTACTATATAGAAATGCAAGTGATTCCTCTGTATTGATTTTGTATCCTGCAACTTTGCTAAATTCACTGATTAGTTCTAGTAATTTTCTGATACTATCTTTAGGGTTTTCTATGTACAGGATCATGTCATCTGCAAAGAGTGAGAGCTTTACTTCTTTCTTTCTGATCTGGAATCCTTTTATTTCTTTTTCTTCTCTTCCAAAATTATATTGAATAATATTGGTGAAAGTGGACACTCTTGTCTTGTTTCTGATCTTAGGGGGAATGCTTTCAGTTTTTCACCATTGAGAATAATGTTTGCTGTAGGCTTATCATCTATGACCTTTACTATGTTGAGGTAGGTTCCTTCTATGCCAATTTTTTGAAGAGTTTTAATCATAAATGGGTGCTGAATTTTGTCAAAGGCTTTTTTCTACATCTATTGAGAATATCATATGGTTTTTATCTTTCAATTTGTTAACATGGTGTATTACATTGATTGATTTACATATACTGAAGACTTCTTGCATCCCTAGAATAAACTCAACTTGATCATGGTGTATGAGCTTTTAGATGTGTTTCTGAATTCTGTTTGCCAAAATTTTGTTGATGACTTCTGCATCTATGTTCATCAGTGATATTGGCCTGTAGTTTTCTTTTTTTGTGTTGTCTTTGTCTGGTTTTGGTATCAGGGTGATGGTGGCCTCATAGAATAAGTTTGGAAGTGTTCCTTCCTCTGCAATATTTTGAAAGAGTTTTAGAAGGATAGGCATTAGCTCTCCTCTAAATACTTGATAGAATTCTCCTGTGAAGCCATCTGGTCCTGGGCTTTTGTTTTGGGGGAGATTTTTTTTTTTTTTTTAATCACTTCAATTCAGTGCCTGTGCCTGAGTTGTTCATAATTTCTATTTCTTCCTGGTTCAGTCTTGGATGACTGAACTTTTCTAAGAATATTCCCAGTTCTTCCAGGTTATACATTTTATTGACATATATTTATTCGTAATAGTCTCTTATAACCCTTCCTTTGCATTTCTGCATTGTAGTAACCTCTCCTTTTTCATTTCTAATTTTGTTGATTTGATTCTTTTTCTTTCTTGATGAGTCTGTCTAAAAGGTTTGTCAATTTTGTTTATCTTCTCAAAGTACTAGCCTTTAGTTTTATTCATCTTTACTATTGTTTCTTTCATTTCTTTTTCATTTATTTCTGCTCTAATTTTTATGATTTTTTTCCTTCTACTAATTTTGGGGGGTTTTTCTTCTTTTTCCAGTTGTTTTAGGTGTAAAGTTAGGTTGTCTATTCAATGTTTTTCTTGTTTCTTGAGGTAGGATTGTATTGCTATAAACTTCCCTCTTAGAACTGCTTTTGCTGCATTCCATAGGTTTTGAGTTGTTGTGTTTTCATTGTCATTTGTTTATAGAAATTCTATGATTTCCCTTTTGACAAAATCTATTGTGTTTTTAATATTTACAAGAGATCTCAATGCTCACCATCTTCATTTCAAGTGCTCAGTTGGTGCATATGTCTAGGGACCCCATGTTAGACAGTGTTATCCTTGAGCCAATGATGTGAGAAGAGGTGGTGAAGAGGGAGCAAGTCCAAAGTGGCCCAGGGCTGGGAATAGAAGGAGCTCAGGAACCTACAGGGACCAATGCCTTGGCCATTTCAATGGAAACAGGATCATTATCAAGTTCCCAATGTGGTAAATGGTGGTTCCCAGGATAAGCCCTCAGTCAAGACCCACCAAACAAAAGCCTTTGTGCCATATGATTTTGCCCACAACTGCATTGTCCAATATGACAGCCATTTGCCATTGATGGTTAGATAGCATTACTGACTCAATGGACATGAATTTGAGCAAACCAGGAGATAGTGAAGGACAGGAGAGCTTGGCGTGCTACAGTCCATGTAGACGCAGAGTCGGACACAACTTAGTGACTGAAAAAAAAAAAAACCCAGCAGCAGCAGCCATGCATGGCTCTTTGAATTAATTTAAACAATACTAAAAAGTCATTAGCTCAGTTACATTAGCCTCTTTTCAAATGCCCATTAGACACCTATGGCTAGGAGCTGGTGCACGGAGCAGTATAAATATGCTTCTACCATCACAGAAAGTTCTAATGCACAGCACTGGCCTAAATTTGGATCAATCCCTGAAAAATGTGGGGAGTGGCCCCAAATTTCCTGAGATGAAAGTTCTGCCACTTATAGTAATGGGGACTTGAAATATAACCTAAATTGATTTATAAGAAAATAAGGTCATTTTTCTTGCATAATTGAATCTGTGCAATGAAATGCTTAATTCTCTTAACTGACACTCTTTTTAACTCTTGGAGCATGTTGCTTCATTTATAAATTTGGAAGGCAATCCATACTACCCCACAAGATGATACACGGGATCAAACGAGACAAAGAAGTTTAAATGCCCAACCCGAGTCCTGGCATACTGGGCTCCCATCCCTCCCTCCCTCTCCTAGGATTCTCTGTGTTTATGTGTGTGTGCGTGCCTCCATGTCCTCTTTCTTCCACTGCCTTTTTGGGGGCTGTGTCCGGAACCCTGCAGCATCTTATTTCCCTAACCAGGGATCGAGCCCTCACACCCTGCAGTGGAAGCCTGGATTTTTACCCACTGGACCACCAGGGAAGTCCCTCCTCCACTCCTCTTGAATGCAGAAACAATGAGCAGATTTTCAACTCTCTGAAAGCAAGGGCCACATCACTGCCCTACCCTGAAATCCTCATAGCAACAGGCCCACTCTATGGTCAAACAGGACTCATGAGAAGGAAATTTTCCAGCTAACAAGTGAATAGAATTAACAGGAGAAAATTGCTTTACCAAGGGTAGAAAGAGTATCAGAATTTGTAGAAGCCGTGAAATTAGTACTGTGAGCTAGAGCTACCAGAGAGAAAACAGGAAAATAAAGATGTGTGGGAAGGAATGGGAGGTGAGGAGAGAATTAAGTAATTCTTTACATTCTTTTAGCCAAAATATGAGGTGAACCAAGAGGACAACCGGGTTTAACCAAACAGAATTTCACAAAGGCTGCCACTGCCCCAGCTTATCTGGGCCATGAAACCCCCATCCTATGGGCAATCATATCAAAGTGAGAATAAGCAGCTGCCGTTAAACAGTGAAGAAGCTGGAGCCACTCAAGGTCAGGTTAGCTGGGGGACAAGTCGGGGGAAGAGCACAGAACAATCCTTGCCAAAGATAAAGGGAAAAGTCAGAAGGGATAGAATTTTAATTATATCTAAATGGGTTAACTTGAACCTGCTTGCTCAAAAGAGCTGGGAACAATACAGATCTATTGTTTTTCTCACCAACTCTGGCCAAAAATGGCATGTGTAACAAATCACACAGTGGCATCGTCACACTGTCTCACCTGTTCTCCTGGGCTGAGTCCCTGCCTGGAGGACCCTGGCTGGGAAAAGGTGGCCTGCCCAAGGAGAGGAGCAATTATAGCAGCTGAGATGTTCTCTCTGCTACTCACTGGTCAGAAGCTGGACCTCCTCGGTGACAGGGGGAGAAGCATTGAGTCAACACAAACTGGGTGTCATCAAACAAGGATGAGCCCTGACACTGGGGTCACGGCTCTTCTGCAGCTCCTTCCCTTATCATTCCTGCAAGCCATACTACTGCCACTGATGCTTTAGAACTAGGAGGATGCGAAGGGACCCGAGTTCAACCTCCTTTTTTATAGCTAGGACTCAGTGACCCAGAGAGCAGGAGGCAAGCGCCAGCCCTGCACCGGAGCCTTGACCTCAGTGGGGAACCCAGGCCATGCCTCCTGGCTCAGCTCATAGCTCTCTCCACTGATTCTTGTGGCTTTTCCACCTGGCACTGGATTTGCACACACAATACATGCTTGATGCTCTGGTGACTAAAAGTACCTAAATTTAACCAGCATGACCCAAGTCCTGCTGCCTTGGCTCTTAGCCACCACTGGCCTGATAATCAGAGTGGTTTTTAATTCTAGTGAAAAGTCTTCAATACAAGAGCCCAGGCTCACAAAGGTTTTATAAGCACTTGGTGGTTTGGGTTAATAAAATGTTTAGCTCTTATAAAATGCCTTTTCTCTTGAGGTATTTTTTGTTTGTTTTTAGAATAATGAGATCCCTGATACGACTCTGAGACTTATGCCTGTAGAAATGGATGGCTGGAATACAATTTAGACTCCCTCCATGGATGAACACAATTGCCCCTGGGCAACGAGGCACAGAGTAGACTCTGTCTCAGCAAACTGATTGCTTTCTGAGACATGTCAGAAGCTGCAGATAGAAGCTGTCAGAAGCCAATTCCCTGTGGCTTCCAGGAGAGACCGCAAATCTGGCCCAGCTTTTTGTCCTTAGGTTTCTGAGCTGACTCATGGTCTGCTGAAGATCGCTGACCCCCCATTCGCCCTCGCCCTTCCCTCCAGGCTCATCCACCCATAACCAGGCACTGGGCAAGTTCCAGTGGATTCCAGCCCCAGACTCTGTAAGGAAACCAATGCCCCCGAGCTGCAGCCTCACAGGAGACCAGAAACTTTACAAGGACAGAAAAGAGAAAATCTGCTCCAAGGCCAAGAGATTGGACTTTTTTTTTAAGATTACTCATGAAAACTTTATCAGATACTAGACCCAGGCAGTCCCTGAAGCCCCTGCTTCCTGTATGAATAGGGATAATGATCTAGGCTGTGCTGTTTCTTAGGCTGGAGTGAAGCTCAAAGGTGAAGATGGAAAGACACTTGGAAAAGATGAAGCTGCACAGAGAGAAAGGACTAATGGTTCATCCCCAGAAGGGTTCCTGAGGCTCCAAGGGCTGTTTTGGCTTTAGTGTTTGTTGTTATGTGTGCTTGCACATAATCACCATATTCATATTTTACTCTTGCCTTTTGCAGGAGTAAATGCAGGAGTACCCCCCTCCCCCGTTATTCTGGCCATCGCAGACAGACTGCAGCTGTCTTGTTAACCGCTGTATCCTTGGGGCTGAGAGCAATGCCTGGCACACAGCAGGGACCCACGGAATAGCTAGGGAATGAAGAAAGCCAGAGTTCCTTGAGAAGGGACCAGTCTTCCTGTGCCCCGGGGGAGTGAGTAGCAAAGCAGTGCCTGGTGATGCTGACTGTTGTTCAGTCGCTCAGTCACGTCCGACTCTGTGACCCCATGGAGGTGACGCTGACAGCGCAGGTGAATCATGCACTCCATCACCTCTGCCACTATGTCATCACGTCCATCTGTGTTCATCACCCCTGCCCCATGTTCATCGCCTTTATTCTTCAGAATTATAAGGGAGGGGTAATACTCCTCTTAGCTACCTGAGTTCCTTGGGGTCTGATTCATCTTCCATCCCTTGGCTTGACACCATGCATGAACTCAATAAAAGTTGGTGGAATGTATGACTGTCTTTTCATGATTATCTGAAACACCCCAGAACTGGGTCTAGTAAACTATAGAAATCTGAAGCCTGAGGGATGGTAGAAGAGAGATTCAGTTTACATGATGAATGGAGGAGAGTTTCCCAGAAATTGGATCACTTGTTTTAACCCCATATGTGTAGGGGAACCAAGGCATTCCTGGAAAAATCCCAAACTAGCCTTACTGGGGTTAATGTGTTTCCTGTTCCTGACAGGCCTCCAAGGAGACAACTTATCCTGATAGAATCAACACCAATTTATGGAAATGTAAACAGACTTCTGAAGGGCACTCAACTGTAAGGGTAAAATTAATGAGTAAAGACATTTGACCAAAGTACTTAAGTAAGCCAGTCAGATCAGACAGAAAACTCAGACAGGAAATCCATCTGGACCCACCCACATCGGATGTTCTCTGAAAATTCTCTAATCCCTTTCTTTCCTAGAAGAAAAAAAAAACCTTTCATTTTTAAACTTAAAATCTAAAAACTATGTTACATATAATAAATATATACTATAGAGCAGAGAACTCTATTCAATACTCTGTAATGACTTATATGAGAAAAGAATCTAAAAAAGAGTAGATATATGTATTGGGTTGGCTAGCTCAATACATGTATAACTGATTCACTTGTTATACCTGAAACTAATAGAATATTGTAAATCAACTATACACCAATACAATTTTAAAAATAAATGTAAAACCTTGCACTTATCTGTAAAAAAAAAAAAAATACCACCATCACCACCAACATTAAAAAAACTATGTTGCATAGAGTAAAAAATGTCACATCTATTAGCCACCAGGAAAATGTTCTTTTGTTAGGAGGTCACGGCAGACACGGTCAATCACGGCGCTCAGTGCTAACATCTCTGCCCTAGGGGTGACTGTGGGCCCTGGGGAGAGAAGTTCTCCTTCATAGGTCCAGCTACTCCTCTAAAGTGGAGAAGAGGAAGGAGGGAAGGGTCCATCCTGTCCTCCCAGGAAGCTCTCTACAGGGAAACACAGAAAACACTCTTCTTAACACACCTCTCCTTTAAAGCAAAGCTAATTGCTAACTTGATGACCTCACAAAAACAAAGACAGGCCTTTTAACGACAGTCTGGAGACTGTCAGCCAGTAGGCTGAGCAACAAAGAGAAAAACAACAGCAAGGTGTCTGGCTCCCCTAGCTCTTCTGGCTTCAGGTCCTGATTTCTCGAAGATTAAAAAGAGAAGACAAACAAGAAATCAATAATTCCAGAACAAAAAAAACAAGTTAACTATCTGAGTGGAAAGATCCAGCCCTCGGAAGGTTAGCCAAGGGACACCTGTGAGTCAAAGGACATTTGGTTGGGCATCATCGGACATCCTCATGTGGCAGGAAGGCCTGTGATTTGTCCTTGCAGTGAGCGGAGCCCTCCTAGTGGTACAGCAGACATGGGCTTCACCAAGCCATCCATAGCTGCTCATACGGTCCCCGCCATGGCTGGGAAAGAGTGTGGCCTGGCTCATTCACAAGAGAGACGCAAGGTCACCAGCTTCCATGGGCTATCCATGATCCTACCTTTAGCAATGTGGTAACAGCTGTCAGTAGTCATCACTCATTGAACAGACCTTATCTGATTTCATCCTCACAATTCTATGAGTTTCATACTATAATCTCCAGTTTGTGCAGTGTTTAGTCACTCAGTTGTGTCCAACTCTTTGCGACCCCATAGACTGTAGCCTGCCAGGCTCCTCTGTCCCTGGGGATTCTCCAGGCAAGAATACTGGAGTGGGTTGCTATGCTCTCCTCCAGGGGATCTTCCCAACCCAGGGATCGAACCCAGGTTTCTTGCATTGCAGGCTGATTCTTTCCCCTCTGAGCCACCAGGTAAGCCCAGTGTACAGACAAGAAAAAAAAAAGACCCAGAGAGGCTGGGTAACTTTTCCAAAGTGATTCTTTGAATATGGTAGTTCTCAACCATGGCTGACCCTTAAAATCTCAAATCACAGTGCCCAGGCTGCATGGTCAGCCAATTAAATTAGAACCTCTAGGACAGAGTATATTTAAAGCTCCCCAGATGATTCCAGTCCAACTCATTTCCAATTTTTTGCCTTCCTCCCTTTGTCCTACCAAGTTTTGCATGGTTCTATATATACTTTTCTGGTGGTCAGGAACTCCTGCCCGCTCTCAGCTGTGTTCTGCAAGATCTTCTGTGTCTGGAGGTGTATTCCCGATGTATCCATGGAGAGAGATGGACGCCAAGTCCACCTCCTCCACCCTCCTGGATCTCCCCCAGATGACTACAAAGAGCAGCCACGGGTCTAGTACTGGATTGGCCAAAAAGTTTCTTCAGGTTTTCCACCCACTCTTACGGAAAAACCCAAATGAACTTTCTGGTCACCTCCACAAATAGTAGGATTAGGATTTGAATCTGATTCCAGGCCTTTGCTTACTTTTCTCTGCAATACTGCCAATTGTGAAGTAACAATCCAAATTTTTTTTTTTTTAAATCATCAAATGGCTTTCATACTGGACATATTGGGAGACATGGGATTCAGAAAAAGGAAATTTCATTTGACATCATGTTTACTTTCCTTATAAATAGGATTAAAAAAAACAAAACAGGTTGAGGGCTAAGAGTCTTTCCTACACGGCAGAGTGCATGCGCTTTGTGAACAGGACTTTCAGACATTCAGAATGTTTTTATTTTACTGTCCAGTTCCGGCCATGTCCTTCTGGAAGGATGAGCTGAAGTTTGACTTTAGGGTCTCAAGCTACCTTCTGGGGCTCACAGTCAGCACGTTGCCTCACGAAGGTACCCACGGCCAACGTCACACTCATACCTCATCTGCTCAGACAGATGGGTCCTGTCTGCCAATTCCAATGAATGCCTCAGTTAACAGCGCTCATTTTCTAGGGCGAAATCATCAGGATTTAAACATCCTTCGCCAAATGCCATGTGAAACAGGACATCTCATTTCCCTGACTTTTCCTGTCATAAGGAAACGATGGAAAATACTTTTTCATATTAAAACGTCTGCTTTTCTGAGGACGAGAGCCACCATGGCCCCTTTAGCTGAGACAGCTAGTTTGGGTTGTATAATAAAGACTTGTATAATCAGCGCCTTCAGCCTGTCACTGCCATCCAATTAACCCTTTCCTCTTTACCCTATAAGATTATAGCTTGTAACTGCCTAAAGCCTCCCTAACAGCTCATCTCATGCAACTGCTGTTCTCACTAGCCATAGCCCATAGCTGTACAACACAGATATATTTTGCTGCCTGAGAATTTTTAAACCCCTCAATGGTAACATGCTAGGCTCCATATTATACTCCTCATTTGGAGTATAAGGCATTCATTCAGTTTCCATACATTTATCCAAGATATGCTTACTGAGTAGCCTTCCTATGCTAGATATGACCAAAATACTGGGTGAAAAACACAAGTAAGGTCTAGCCTCTAACATGAGCAAGCTTCCAGTCCAGTGGGGAAGCTTGATACATAAAAGGCAAGTAAAACCCAATGTGGTGGCTACATGGTGGATCTACTAGTAGATCACTTAACTCAGCTGGGGAAGAAGGGGTGAAGGGTGATCAGAGAAGAGCCCCTGAACAAAAGGAAATCTAAATGAAGGAAATCTGCAAAGAGACATTAAATATGATCAGGAGCTGAATGACCAACTGAAGCAGCTCACTTTTGCAGGGCAGCCAGGACAGCATTTGCCTCATTCAAATGTTTTAAGTCATCCTAAAGGCCCGTCACAAAATGTCTTTCAGTCTCTTCTCCCTCCCAATCCCCTGGGCCGAATCCCACACCACCACTCACTGCTCCCCAACCAGGCCATGTACATTCACTCATATGTTTCTGTTCTTGCTGCGCCTGTGTCCTTTGTTAGGAATGCTCATCACTCCCCTCGGTCCAGTGAGTGCCTATGAACCCTACAAGGTCCAGTGCAAATGTCACCTCCTCTGTGAAGCTGTCCCCACCTCTGGGCAATCATAGTACATGTGACATTATATTACAGTTATCTGATTGCCTCTCTAGGCTGTATGCTTCTAGAGGACAGGGGTGTGTGCATGCATGCTAAGCCGCTTCAGTCGTATCTGACTCTCTGAGACCCTGTGGACTGAAGCCCGCCAGGCTCTTCTGTCCGTGGGATTCTCCAGGCCAGAATACTGGAGTGGGTTGCTATGCCCTCCTCCAGGGGATCTTCCTGACCCAGGGATCAAATCTGCATTTCTTTCGTCTATCTCCTACCTTGGCAGGAGGGTTCACTGGCACCACCCAGGAAGTCCCTAGAGCAGAGGAACTGCGTCTTAATCATTCTCACATGCCAAGGGTTTGGCAGACAGGAGACATATCATGTGCCTTCTTTTTGACAAAGGAATGAAGGAACATTAAAAATTCACAGGAGGGACTCTCCTCTCCTTTGTTTACTCTCCTCTATTCATTCAAATGTGCAGGTTCCAACACAGACAGCCCTACCCAACCCTCAGTAGGGAGAGGCAGATGTGGAAACCCTCCCACGCTTTTCACCATAAACGCAGTGAGAAGCCAGAATGAGCTCAGGGAGTTGAGGCCATGACTTTGTCATCACACTCAGTCTGGTCCAGCCACTAGTCAGGATGTGTGATAGGGTCAACCAGTGGTGGTCCAGTGGTTAGGATTTGGCCTTCCAATGCAGGGGGTATGAGTTTGATCCCTTGTTGGGAAGCTAAGATCCCACACGCAGTGGGGCAAAAAAAAAAAGATGTATATATCAAACAAAACAGAAACAATATTCTAACAAATTCAACAAAGACTTTAAAAACAGCCTGCACCAAAAATAAATAAATAAATAAAGCTTTAAATAAGATAAATAAACAAACCAAAAACTCACAGGAACTAAGACAATTCAAAGGCACAAGCACAGTCTCCCTAGTACAGGCTAATATAGGGGTGACTTAACAGGAGGACACCGGTATCAGCTCCTGGCAAGACAGGCAGAAGCACTAACTTCTGAAAGGATGGCTCATTTGGCGACAGGCACATGTGCAATTGCGCCATAAGCAGACAAAGAATGGGCAGACTTGGAAGCAAACTGATTATTCATGAATCTAATCACAAGTAACAGCTCAAGAAAGGCCCTTCTGAGATGCCTATAATAATTCATGCCGAGGACAGCGGGAACCCTGCCAAGTTGGCATCTGTACCTTGAAGTATCACGGGGCTCAGGCTAGCGAGTGGTGAACCATCACAGGCAGCCAGCTTAACTCCTCAGCCCCAACGCTGACAGGACCAAGGTCGGGGTCAGGTCTTCTCAGCCCACAGCGAGGCATACTTTTCTGTGGCCAGAGCCTGCATCCCTTTATACAAGCCAAACACTCCAGCATTTCTCTCATTTGAAGGACAGCACCTTCAGATGCAGGATGAGGCGATTAAGGAGATGGATTTAACAAAACATGTTCCTACTCATACACTGCACTGAGCCTTCAAACAAGCTGAGTCAAGTGATACAAATGCCCAACGTTTAGGGACCCCGCACAGCGCCCGGGAGGGGTGGAGAGTCAGGCTACTCTCCTCCATTCACTCAAATGTGCAGGTTCCAACACAGACAGCCTTACCCAACTCTCAATAGAGTTGAGCTTGTTCTCGTACCTATAGTTGCACACACCCTTTGCACCATTTCATCCTGGATAACGAGAAGTTAACTAGAGGCTTTGCTTCTGTGCCCTGTGGGCTTCTTGAGTAAGGGAAGCCTGTGTGTGCATGTTGGAACTGTCACAAACTTACCATGTAGAAGACTCTATGGGAACCTGCCTTGATTCTTCCCCATGCTTTTCACCATAAACACAGTGAGAAACCAGAATGAGCTCAGGGAGGCTGAGGCCATGACTTTGTCATCAGTCTGGTCCAGCCACTAGTCAGCATGTTACAGGGTCAACCATGGTTAACGATGATGAATGATAATTTATGTCTTGATGCTGTGTGGGGTCAGGAAGGGCATAAAGTCTTTTTATGCTCTACTGTGAGATCCTTGTACTGCAGAAGAAGCTATTCTGGCCACCAGAACAGAGAGAGATGGGTATTTCAAAGAGGAAAAGAAGTGTGTATTTCAATACAGAAGCCCTAGTTTTGATCGGCAAAATCAATGCAGGTTCCCGTAGAGTCTTCTACATGGTAAGTTTGTGACAGTTCCAGCATGCACACAGAGGCTTCCCTTACTCAAGAAGCCCACAGGGCACAAAAACAAAGCCTCTAGTTAACTTTTCATTGTCGAGGATGAAATGGTGCAAGGGGTGTGTGCAACTATAGGTGTGAGAACAAGATGAGATATCAATAATCTAAAAAAAAAATCTAGATGTTCTGCCACCAGATATCAGAAATTATCCTGACTTCAAACAAAACAAATTCATTTCAATTAAAGCATAAGAGAGTCCTATACTTTGAAAATGACTTGACAAGCCTTCTCTGGAGTCTAGCTTCTGCTGGCTTGCAAGGGCCAAGTGTATTTTCATCCTCCCTCCAGTATTCAAAATAGTCCAGAAGATGGTTATGGGATAGGAAGCAGCAAAACACTTAAAAACAAAGCCCTTCGGAAGCCCATCTCCTGTCTCTGGGGATCTGATGATCCTCCAAACAAGGGATTGATTTGAAGTGCAAAGCAAAGTGAAGCAACTGTGGATAGACTACTCTAAAGGATAACAAAGGAGGCTTGGAGGTTCTAAACTTATATTCTCTGTGGTCAGAGACCACTGCATCACAATCACCTGGTATGTGTTAAAAATGCACACTCTTGGGGAACACCCATTATCTACTGGCTCTTAATCTCTAGGGGCTGGCACAAGAGTCTACATTTTAAAATAAGCTCTTCAGGAACTAAAGTTGGCAGACAATTTCTCCAAACCGCAATGAACCGAGGTCTAAGGATCTGAAGATGTTGGTACCTTTGTCCTAGTTCTGATAAGCTCTGTGTTCTAAGACTGAGTTTGTGCCATTTTTATTGACAATTTCATAGCCTGAGCCTATTTTAAAGAGATTGTGTCTGCTCTTCCCAGTGTCTGGCACATTAAGAATTATCAGTGAATGGTGGTGGAATAGGTGAATAGATTATATGAATAGGTCACATATAGAACAGGTTATTGGATGAATGAAATAATGAACAATGGAGGCCACTAGGGAAATAATAGATTTAAATATAGTAATTACCAAACATGAACCTGGAGTGAATTTTTTGCCTTGATGACATGGAAATCATAGATAAATTTCTCTCTGGTCATTCCATGTCATGCAGTTGAAAGAGGAAAAGAAATAGTGCAGACCACTGGTTTGAAGTATGTGTGCAGGCAGGCGCCATGTGCATGCGCACACACACATACACGGATCTAGCTGCCACATTCAATATTGATCAGTTCAGTAGGAACAGCCAGCTTCAAATATATTTATGATGGAAAAACAGCCTAAGGGGGACTTCCCTAGTAGCCTAGTGGATAAGAAACTGCCTTATAATGCAGGAGACACAGGTTTGATCCCTGGTCGGTGAACTAAGATCCCCATGTGTCATGAAGCAACAAGCCCATGTACTACAACTGCACCACAGTGAAAGATCCTGAGAGCCGCAATTAAGACCCCACACAATCCAATAAATAAATATTAAGAAAAGAATAATTCAGCCTTGGATAGACAGTCCTTTAGGTAGGAAGTGCAGCCCTGCATCTTGATGGCTTTGCACTTAACCTAGGGGCATAAACAGAGTTTGCAGGTAATCTGCCAGACTGGGCTTTGGCTCGTCTCTGGTCCCTAGCCATCTGTATCCCAATCTGCCAAAGGGCCTTCATTGGGAGTTTTCCTGTTCAAGGCACCATCTAGAGCAATTCAGATGTGGTCCTGGACCCCCAGAGACTCACAAGACAAAACAAGCACTGCCAGGTAAGAACAAAAGGCTACCAAATTGAAAGGAGAGCTCAAAGTAGACAATAGTGTGGCTGAGGTTGGATTATAGAGAGACTTAGAAGCTAGGCTTTGATTTGGGCAAACAGGGGTTACGAGAAACATTCACTTCCCTTCAATTCACTCTGTATTTTAAAATTCCCCAGCATTCCCAGAGGGGACTGGCATTTAGAACACAAGGTACATTTATAAATCAAGAGATCAAACCATGTATGGCATAAGCCAACACAATATTGTAAAGTCATTATCCTCCAATTAAAAATACATTTAAGAAAATATCAAATCAATCATGATAAGTGGCTTCTTCTTTAGGTTTCCTTTCATTTTGTATTTCCTTATTCATCCTGCTGGTGGCCTGAACTTTGGTTAAGAGAGTCTCAAGAAAAAGTTCACCTGTGTTTCCCACATACTTCAAATTCAAAGGGAAACTTCAGGTGGAAATACCTCAAACCTAACATTAAATACTTCGAGCAATAGTGTCACCCTAGGCAGCAGGGATGTTCTAACACCCTGCACATTGCACGTGCCCAGCCCCACCCCCCCTGCTTGCAAGCTGTAATTCCCCATTTCTTTCCACTCAAGAAGGAAAGCTGAAACATGAATGAGTGAAATGGCATGACTATAGGCATAGTCCTGAATGCAGTATAATTTTTTAAAGGAAATCATCTGAAAATAATTGTTAACTATCATTAATGATAAGTTGCTTGCAAAACAGCTCATAACTTATTGGGAAAAAGAAATCAATCTGTCTTACTCAGTAATAGATGGAATACTTGTTTCCCAGGGTGTGGAAAAAATGAAAATTCCTAGTGAACCGATAAGACCCTCCCCCCTGGATAAAGATGGGTCTTCCTTCAAAAACATGTTATCAGTGCTCTACAAATAGCTTTCAAAGTTTGCAAATGCAGAGTTAAGTCAACATCAGAACATTGTAATGTAACTTGGCCATATCACCTTTCTTGAGACTTACCCAGTAGCTAAAGAATAGCTAAAGAATATCCATTGTCTTTTTGCCCACCCCACCCTGTTTTCTGGATATAGTCAACTGACCTGGGCCTGGTGAGGCCAGTAAAGGAAAAGAGATTCGAGAGGAATGGAAATTGGAGAGTCCCCCAGCTTCTGGCTGGGCCCTCCCAATTTATTCCTACAGGCATTTCTCACTAAAGCTAAAAGTCTTCCTCTAAAATAAAGGTCAGTCATCTTATTTTCCGGAGCAATTGTGACACAAGGGTAAGACAGATTAAAATAGTTATATCTGCGAAGTGCTAAGGATAGTCTCTGGCCCACAGTAAGTGCTGTGTAAGTGTTTGCTATTATGGTGAGACAGCATCTCAAAGTTACAGCTGAGAAACATCACTGCCTAACATTAGGCAGGAAAACAATCCAGATTCTTTTCTTTCCAAAAGGCAGGTGGTACCAGTTCTCAAAAGGGACATCGTCAGAGCTAAACTCCTATCAAAGCATAGCTCATCTAACTCAGAAAGAGCTCTTGATTGGAAAGTGCAAAAAAAAAAAGGAGTGAAATGGCCTAAGTCATTCACCAGGTGACCTTGGGTACCATGGCGTCTTCTTTGCAAGTCATCTTTTTAAGGACAGTAAATGGCTTTGAGATGAGAAGCAGTTGAGTGATAACACTATCTCATTCCCTACCTCTGACAGCCTCCAATTTTGAGTGCATCTAGTAATCAGTGATGAAACATGCCAATATTTCCTGTGCTTCTCTAACTTGTCCCACTGTAATTCTTTTGGTGTCTTATGACTTTGAAGGAGAGTCAGGGAGTGAGTAGGGGCAGGATGACTTTCTGAGAAGGCAGGAAGTATGATGTGGCAGGAAATAAAAATGAATTCAAACAGTCTAGATTCCTGGCCTGGCCTCAAGGGCTGCCTGGACCTGCAGAAAGCCTCTTATCCAGGCATGAGCCCAGCAAATTCTTGTGTTTAATCCTTTTCCAATGATGCTTAAAACAATTTGGAATACTTGTAATCAAACCAAGTGGCTTTCCCATTTTCAACTGTGATCTGCAATATACTCAGTGACCATTCTAATCCTCTCCCCTGGACACTATCCACGTAGGCACCTGGACATTTATCTTACTTGTCCTGTCTTTTTTTCATCTTTAATGTGTTAACTTCTCTGTCACAGAATCAACTGTGTTATAAACAACAGAATCCTCATCTTTAATAAAGGAGGATTAAAAACATAGGAGAAATATATATATTATATGTATATATGGGTTTTGTTGTTTATAAGACAGTTGAATCTATGACAGAGAAGGGGCCAACTGATAATAGAATAGAGAGAGATTTAACAGTTGTCTCTGCCCTGTTATATTCTTGTGGTTATCTTTCCAACTACACTGCACATTTTTTAAGAGCAGAAATAATGCTGAAGTATTTCTATCTCTTCCATCACTTTCCCTAACTTCCTATGAAATATTTGTAGTTACAGTAATAATGTGTACATGGCTCTTTGCATTTTATAAAATGCTCTAACTCTTGGGATAAAACTCTCTTCTCTGCCACTTGCCCCAGAGACATTAAGAGACCTTCCCATGTTAATACTACCCAAAGCAATCTGCACATGACCACATCATCACGTCACCAGGTAGGAGGGGCAGAGTCAGCATCTGGACCTAGGTGGTATGGCTTCAGAGCCTGCATACTGAACCATCACTATACAGCCCCTCACAATGGTGGGCCCACTTCTTGGTTTACTCTATCTCAAGACCTTCTTTCTCCGTGCACAGTTTATTTACAGAGGCTTAAAAGAGGGAGCTCAACGAAGGAGCATGTTACGGTAAGGAGAGGAGCTCAAGGTCTTATTTCCAGTTACCAGGGGAAATTTTATGAAAGAGGTGGGCTTGTTTAAAAAATGCCATAAGCCCTTTGAAAAACAATGGATGGTGCAAATTCACTTTAAAATTACCCCTTTCAAAACATATACATTGCTGTTCAAATACACAGCTGTCCTAGGGAGGCTTGGATGGAGTTCTCAGGTAAAGTAACAGAGCTCCAGGTACAGGTATTAAACCCACAAATCATCACCTGAGCAAACACTGAGCAAGTGAGAGAACTAATATAGGGAAAGTCAGTCCTGCCTGGTTCTTGCTCCTGGGGCAGCAGGCCCCTCACCACCCACGCCACGCCAGGGAGGAGAGAGATCATACCTTTTATCTCAGCTACTTCTGATTTCCTCTGCAGAGCTGACTTGTGTCAGGTTGTAGCAGATGAAGCAAATGAATGCTCTCCTGGAGCCCAAGGCCTGGGGTGCCAGAGAGGCAGGCACTGCCTTAGCATCTCAGAATCATTTAGGAGCTCATCAGAGGGAACTCAGGCCAGCTGTGGCCATAAGAAGGTTGAAAACTGTGTCAGATGCTCCTTTCACCATCAGGCCACAGACCTGAGGGGGCCAGCTAGCTGAGGATAAATTCCCCTCCACTCTCAACAGGTAACCAGGTAACCCTGTGTGGGCTCCTCCTAGTTGATGCACCACTATCAACCCAGCAGCCTCACATTCAGAAACCAAGTGGCCCACGGAAAGATCATGAACATGGCAGGAGAGGTACCTGGGGAGGTGTGGGTCAGACAAAACGGGGCACATTTTATGCACAAGCGCCCGAGTTCTTTCCAACCACTGGAGTCTACCTTGATCTCTGCCCTTGGAGAACTCCTACAGCCGAGCATCCTTATCTTATACTCGGCCACAAGCCTGGCCATCTTACCCATTATGTGTTCAAGGTTCAAGGGCAGAGCTCTTCTAACTGCCTTCTAGGACAGAACTCCCTCCAGCCTTCAGCACACAGGAGGCCCCAGCACGTTCTGGATTAGTGGTGGGTCATTCAGAGCCCAGAGCGCAGCAGCTCTCTGAATCGAATTCTTCAGATGCCCAGGGCCCTTCAACCTGTCAGAGTTGAAGAGACAAACTCCTTTCTACTTGGCTTTTGATGACAGAAGAACCAGGAGATCAAATTATCAATTAAATGAAGCCAGCTAAATAGAAAACAAAGTATCATTTGACAGGGCCTAATTTTTCCTTTCTTTCTTACCTCAAGTTTTTGAGAGAATGTACCTCTTTCCCTTCCAAGAAAGCTGTGCAAATTGTGTAAAGATTTTCTGAGTAGGACTCGAGTCAAGTGAGCTTATGTTTGGAAAACGTTCTGACTTGGGAAAGAAGAAGCAAAGCCCATGGGAACTTGGCTAAGGGTTGGAATTTACCTGAAGTTTAATCCGGACTATGGGGGTGGCTACAAGGCAGCCCAATGCTTGTCAGTTCCATGCAGATGAAGTAGGAGATCTGGGAGTCCCCACAAGGTTTCCGTCACCCTCAATTACTTTCCATACCAACCTGTCACAAAGCCTAAAATATCACACTGCTGCTGCTGCTAAGTCGCTGCAGTCGTGTCCGACTCTGTGTGACCCCATAGACGGCAGCCCACCAGGCTCCCCCGTCCCTGGGATTCTCCAGGCAAGAACACTGGAGTGGGCTGCCATTTCCTTCTCCAAAATATCACACTACTTAAAACCAATTGATAACATTCTGCATTAACATTTATGTTTTAATATGAGCAAATTCAAGATATTGCTATAGTTAGTAAAATGGCATTGTCTACTGAGATGGGTAAGTCACACCAGATGTGGGCATGTGCCAGGGCTCTGTTGATGAACTTTGTTGCCTAAGAGGAAGACCTCACATGGCTCACAGCCAGGGAAAAGGACACAGATGCTTCTGAAGACAGCAGATTTGGGCAGGGCTGTGAAGAGAGAGACAGGAGCGGGGGATCCAAATCAGTTTGAGGTACATAGCAAAGAGGGGAAGATCATGAGAGGAGAATGCAGAAGGACAAGTCTTAGCTACTTCATTGATCTGCCCTGTGCAGGCTCTGGTCATAAACACTCCTTTACCTTTTATCCGCACAATGTCAGTGCCCGGAGTACCTTCAACGAATCTTTCTATTTCTCATATTTCAGAATTCACGCTCAGCTCCCCTAGAGTCAATAACAAATCAGTCCTGGCTCAGCCAGCTCTGTCCGTGGTGTCTCCAGACCAGGTTCAACATGGATGGACCTAGAGAGTCTCATGCTGAGTGAAGTAAGTCAGAGAAAGACAAATATCATATGATATCACTTATATGTGGAATTTAAAAAATGGTACAAATGAACTTATCTGCAAAACAGATATAGAGTTACAGATGTAGAAAACAAACCAGAGGGTCGTGGGGGTAGGGGTAAATTGGGAGATTGGGATCGATGTATACACACTACTGTATCTAACGTAGATTAATAAGAAGAACATAGCGTATTTAGCACAGGGAACTCTACTCAATACTCCTTAAGGGCCTAGATGGGAAAAGAATCAAAAAAAGAGTGGAGATATACACACATACTTATATGTGTGTGTGTGTAAATGATTCACTTTGCTGTACATTTGAAACTAACAACACTGTAAATCAGCTATACTCCAATAAACATTTTCAAAATAAATAACATGGCAAAAAAAGGAATCATAGCCTTAAAAAGAAAACCTTCAAATTTGCATTTCTGTCGTCGTTTATACTGAATTCAGTGCCGAAGGATGATGAACTTACAAAGCTGATGGACTGGGGGAGTCATGGTAACTGTCCCACTCCTCAGCTGATCCCAACTACTCTGAGGTGGTCCCCACCTGCAGAGACCTCACTAGATGTTGTTTCTTTTAGGGGGATCAGAACAATGGTTTCCTGAGCTTCTTAAACCTTCCTACCGAAATCTTCCAGAAAGGGCAAGAGGTGACAGGGAAAAGAGAGTTCCAGCTCAAGGCCCATGAAAACAAAGCAACATTTCTTTAATCTTACGTTTATCTTATAAACAAAGTTTGCATCTACTCTAAAAAGCATCTGCTTTTATTCTTACATAATTCTCCCCGCACGCTGAAATTTCTGGGTACAATGGATGCTCCAGGAAGCAGCTGTTTGGAGCAGAGGCAGGGACCTCTCTGGGTGGCTCAACCTCCTTTTTCGCCATCTGAGCCACGTGTGGGCAGAAGCTAAGCCCTGTGACAGCAGAACACCAGTGAGAACTGCAGGCCTTGACTCTGCAGTGACCCACCAGCTCACGAGGCCTCTGAGGACCTGGAGAGGGTGCCCACTCAAACACCAAGCCCACAAAGCTGATTGAAGGATGGAAGGAAGTGATGCCTGCGACATGCTCCATGCTAGGCACTCAAGAAATGCTAACTATTAATATTTCTCTTCCTCCTATCTGGTTAGAAAAGACCACATCCTTCCCCTCTTTACAGCCCTTTAGAGGCCCCTCAGGCTACAAGGCTCTTCACCATGGGCCACACCAAACCCTCTGGTCTCATCTTCTGCTCCTTTCCCCCAGTTACTCATGCTTGGATGCCACCATTCAGTCTGGGAAGATTTACAGTGCCCGTACCTCTGTGTTCTTTCACACCCCAGGGGTCCGGTGTGCTCTGAGTGCTCTCCCTGGAAGGCCTCCATACTGCCCCCCATTCTGTGACTCCCCTCACCTGATCAGACCCAGAGGATGCAGCACCCCATCTGTGAGACTTCTCAGCCCCTCGTGCCTCCACGGACCTAGTGTCTGCCTCCGAGGCAGCAGGCATCAGGCTCGGTTCCTATTGCTATTTGTCCGTCTCATCTTTCAAGTGTCCTGCTCGTGGGGGAGTAAGACTTCATCACTCCATGCCTGTCTACACACAGAAGACACTCAACAAACATTTGAGGAATAAATGCGTGTACCTGGGCATGTGGGTGGGAGCATGAATAATGCTGGGGATGGGGTGGCAGGTGCCACAGAAGATGGGGGGATATACTTGCCCAGCACTGGAGCCTTTACGTGGGCTGTCATGACCCCTCAGCCCAGCGCTGTGGGTAAGAGGGCCACCAAAAAGGTTTTCTATATCTTGACTGCAGTGGATACAGGGTTTTATTTGCCTAAGTCTAACTATACCTTCTTCTCCCCACCAGCTGAATACCAAGATCCTGGAGACACACACGTGCGCACGCAGGCACAGTTCCTACTGCAGGCTATTTCCTGCCACTTCAATTTTGCCAAAATGCTTTCCTTACTCCTGCATGGGCATTTTGTTCAAAACTTTGTTTTTTTTCATTTTAGTCATTTTCATTATCTTATCCATTTTGCTTCCTGAAAGCTGAGTTTTATCTTACAGTCTTTGTGTTATTTTATCTATTTTTTAACTTTAGATTTTTAAAAAATGGGGTTCTTTTGGGGAAGGGAGCAACTCCAAGGTTACTGAGGACCAGGACACAGAGGTTCCATATAGTCCGTGCCTTTGGGAATTCAGTCTTTCTGTTATTTTATCTATTTTTTAACTTTAGATTTTTAAAAAATGGGGTTTTTCTGGGGAAGGGAGCAACTCCAAGGTTACTGAGGACGAGGACACAGAGGTTCCATGTAGTCTGTGCCTTTGGGAATTCCCAGATTCATAGGAAAGAAAAAAAAAACCCTATAAAAGATTATATATCAACTCTCAAAAGGCACACAAAAATGGGCCCCAAATAGTCTCAACCCCCCGGGCTGAATGGAGATGAGTGAAGGAGGAGGCTGGACAGGCAGGGGTGGTCAGGGCAGTAATTTCTCAGATGGGCATGACTACCTCCCAGATTGTCTAGGCTGTAATTCTCAAAATATGTGCACCCTCTTCCTGGTTTTTTCACACAGCACAGGCAATCACTAGGCAAGATTACAAGAGGTGGGGCTCACCCAAGAGTATTTATCACCCCCTCAGCCTCCCCCAGAAATATCATCATTTACACTGAATTACATGATTCAGCACTTTCTAAAGGAGACGGCAGTCATTTTCTGATACAGGACCAAAGCGAGGAAAGAAAGGCATCCTGGCAGACCCAAGAGTGGGGTCAGACCTTTTCTTTCCAGGCTTTCCAGGCCCTGACACCTGGATTCCTACCAAAGGATTTTTGGTGGGAGGGAGGGAGAGGAGAGGGGTGCTCACTGGGCAGCCGCCCCAGCCACAAGCAGCTGTACTTGATGCCGATGGGAAGTGGTCTCTGCTAAGTGGTTCAGTCACAGAGACAGCAGTGACGATGGGAGACAACCAACGGGAAGAGACTGAAGGAAAGAAAGTCGTCGGTGCATAATGAGAAGGGGGGCTCTTATAGGCTTGGGGAACGTTTTTATTCTTTTTCTTCAGGAACAAAAGACTCCATAATTGTCTGCTATCTTACCTCTTGGCATGTAGAATTATGGACATTAACCCTTCATTCAAGTGGTATTAGGTCAGTTAACATTTATACTCATCTACTCAGGGTGGTGCTAGTGGTAGAGAACCCACCTGCCAATGCAGGAGATATAAGAGACAGGGGTTCCGTTTCTGGGTTGAGAAGATCCCCTGGAGGAGGTCATGGCCACCCACTCCAGTATTCTTGCCTGAAGAACCCCATGGACAGAAGAGCCTGGCGAGCTACAGTCCATGGGGTGGCAAAGAGTCTGACATGACTGCAATGATTCAGCACGTGCTCAGGGCGGAGACCTCTTTTCTACAGGTACTGTCCCTTTTCTAAAGGTACTTACTCCCCAGGTCATCTCAGACTCATATGTCATCTAATCTGGTGGCTTTGAGTAGATAGATAGCTCTCAAATTTATATAGACAGTCCAAAATTTCCTTTTGATCTCTGATTCTGAATTCTCAACTCCACCTGCCCTGACACATCCCTCATACTTGATCCTCTAAAAGTCTTTGTCAGCTTAGTAATGACTCCTTCCTTCCATTTAATCAGGCCAAAGGCCTTGCAGTTGTCCACAACTCTGTCTCATCCCATCTGTTACAGCATCCAACCACTCCTCCTCACACCTCTGCCACTCCCATCCTGCACTAAGTCACTATTATTTCTTACCTGAACGATTACAGTGTTCGCCTCACTGATCTCCCTGCTTCCACTCTAGCCCTACTTTGCTCTCAAAATAGTTATCAGATTGAGGTTTTCATGATCTGAGTCAGAGCACACGACTCTCCTGCTCAGAATCCTCCAACAGTTCCACCTGCCCTAGAGTCAGGGTCTCTGTCCACGTCCTGTCCTACGGGGGTGAGTCTGCCACCTCCACCTCGCTGATTTCATCTGCAAACTCTCTTCTCACTCATCACACCCCAACAGTACTGGCCCTCTGCTTCCTCTTGGACACCCCAGGGCCTCTGCACTTGCTATTTCTTCTGTGTGGATCCTCTTCCCCAGACATCTACACAGTCTACTGTCTCACAGAATCTGAGTCTTTCCTCAAGTGTTTCCTAATCTGTGTGAAGGTGTCTCTGACCACCCTGTATCAAGTGATCCATGAAGGCACCAATTTTGTTCACTGATATATCCCTGACATATCAAAGACACTCATTACATGCTACTGAACGATGAGGAAATGAAGCTAAAGTTGGTCATATGATCCAAGCTTGGACAACTGGCCTCTCTCTCCTGGGTCTGTGAATCCTGAGGGATTGGGGGTGGGGGCGGGAAACATGTCCTGGAGTGTATCAATCCCAGCAGTGGTGACCTGACATCTTTGCCTGATACCTGGCCTGTCCTGAGTCCACCTTTTTCTCAGCCTGATTCTGCATCAATACCTTCTATTCTGTGAGTTACTCTATCTCCTTCCAATAAATTCTCTTTTTCAAATTAGCCAGTGTCATTTTCCATTGCACAAAACTTAACAACTCTAACTGATGGGCCATCTCATTTCCCAATTCTTGTTTTCTCCTGTTCTGGGTTCTCCAGCCACTCAATAAAAGTGATAACGTGTTCCATGAGAGTTCCAGTCAGACTAGTTGTCTTGTTATTGACATTTAATGACTCCCCTAAAATGCCACTATTGTACTAAAAATAATTCTGACAGATTCCCATATTCCTTTATAGCTCAAAAATATAGGTTAACTTCTTCTCATTTTACTGGAAAGAAAATGGAAGCCCAAGAAATGAAGTGGCAGATTGTGTGAAAAAAGAGTCTAATGTTTGGTTGCTAAAGAAAGAATACAAAATTCAGAGGAAGAGTGGCCAACTCTGTGCTCAAAAATGCTCATTCTCAGTCAAGGAAAATGCTAGAACAGTGCAGTCAGTTATCACCCTGCACAGTGTCCATTCCTCCTAAACCATAGTTGCTGGACTATAATGCACCCCTTCGCCCCGTCAGCAATAGCTGGAGGCCCCCATTAGAGTGCATGGTTTGCTTTCTGCCCTTTGCAAGGTCAGGTCTGGCTGTGGAAAATCCTCTAAGATGAGGCTCACCTGGCAGAACCTAGGCCACCAGGAGCCAGGTCTGTTCAGCTGATCCTATACAAGTTCTCTGACATCACCAGGCTTGTTTTCATTGGAAGGAGAGCAGTAGGGCTCAGGGAGAAAGAAGTGCTGATAAAAGCTCTTTAACATTCTGGCACGAGTGCCCATGGATAGTGTTTCTCAGCTCTAACTAAAATGCTTGCAGTTTTGTTTGGCATTGGCTGTAGGGCCTTAGTCAAAATGAATTTTCAGTCTAAGATAACTGGAAGTTCGTGTGTGTGTGCTTAGTTGCTCAGTGGTGTCCGATTCTTTGCGACCCCAGGGACTGTAGCCCACCAGGCTCCTCTGTCCATGGGGATTCTCCAGGCAAGAACACTGGAGTGGGTTGCCACGCCCTCCTCCAGGGGGTCTTCCCGACCCAGGGATCGAACCCAGGTTTCCTGCATTTCAGGTGGATTCTTTACCATCTAGCCACCGGGGAAGCCCATGAATACTGGGGTGGGTAGCCTATCCCTTTGTCAGGGTATCTTCCCGATCCAGGAATTGAACCGGGGTCTCTCGCATTGCGGGCAGATTCTTTACCAGCTGAGCTACCAGGGAAACCCAGAAGTTCAGAAGTTCTCTTAACTGAACGACAAACAGTTGATCAGCACCCTGGACAGTGATCTCCATGCTCCCAAGGAGGGCAGACCCCTGACTGCAACCTGAAACCAGCTCCAGGACATGGGGCCCTACGAGCTACAGGGAAGAGGCCAGAGGTTCCGTCTCAGTGCCTGTCCCCAAGATCTCCTCAGGATACCAGGAGGAAAACAAACACATGAATACAAACAACGAAAATCTGTAGCAGCTCTGCAGAGTAAATGCCGGGCTGCCTAGAAGGATAAGAGCTAAATAAAGATAGTAGAGCTTTCTGGAAAAAGAGACATCATCAGGATTTTGAAGGAAGGGAGGGACTTGGTGTGATAGAGAGAAAAGGATGCAAGGCAGGAGGGCGTAGATAGATAAAGACACAAAAGTCTGACACATTGATCTCCATCAATACATCTAAAGTGTTCCCCAGCACACCAGGAAATACCATGTCTGAAAAAAATGCCCCACCCTGTCTTCTTCAAATTATATTCAAATATATTCTTCAAATAGTCTCAAAATTGACTCTCTGATAAAGCCCTTTTCATTCCCTCCTATCTTTTTCTAAAAATGGACTTTTACCTTCTAACAATGATGACTATATTTAGACCTGATGAAATGTTAGCCATGGCTAGGAGACCTGCGGTTCCTTTCCTGATTACCTGACTCTATTGCTATTGGGTGCATTTTTCTTTCCTTTATTCCTAGATCCTCAGTCTTATACTCTGCCAGAACTATTCTCTTCTGGAAAGCTTTTAGAACGTTACTTACAGGCTGCCAACATCTTATTTCTTTGCCCTCTGTTATTTACCTGTTAGGATTTAATTAGGCGAATTAGAAATAGTCATCTCCCTTTCTCCCTCCTTTGAGAAAAAGTCTCTGATTAAATTTTATGATTAGAATTTTTCTTTACTCAAAAGCCTTTTGAGGAACTAAACTCAGACTAGTTAGAGCCAAAACACACTCAGCACTTCTCTTTCATATAGTAATGACAGGGAGTGAGCAGAAGGGAGAGAGGTATGAAGAACATTTTGGCAACAATGGACAAGACAGAAGAATCAAAGTATCATCAGGCAAAGCCAGTTTCCAAAAGCTAAGACATGGGAAAAGGTGAGCTGTCCCCAGACCAAAACTGAAGCAATACCTTCAATCACTCCGAACCAGAGTGATCAAGGTATCTCCTTTCTCCCCATAAAAATCAAGTCTCTAAAGAGACTAAATAATTTCCACCTGAGGGGACACATGCTCATTTAAATTGGCCCATTTGGGGCTTTGACCACATGTCACTGCTGCTACTGCTAAGTCACTTCAGTCGTGTCCGACTCTGTGCGACCCCATAGACAGCAGCCCACCAGGCTCCCCGTCCCTGGGATTCTCCAGGCAAGAACACTGGAGTGGGCTGCCATTTCCTTCTCCAATGCATAAAAGTGAAAAGTGAAATTGAAGTCACTCAGTCATGTCTGACCCCATGGACTGCAGCCTACCAGGCTCCTCCGTCCATGGGATTCTCCAGGCAAGAGAACTGGAGTGGGGTGCCACTGCCTTCTCCAGAACACATGTCACTAGGGCCCTTCAAATGGTTGGGATAGGAACAGGAGAGCTTTCTGCATCTTCTCATCAATGACTCACGATCATGAATACATAAAAAGTAATAGAATCTTGCCAAATTTCCTCTTCGTTTTGACTTCTGTAAACATAGAGCCTACCAACAATGTGACGAATGAATTCATATTACTGAGTCAAAACATTTTGGTACATACATGTTCCATATAAATGGTGCAAGAAAATCCCAAAGCCAAGAAGGGACCAGGCTAGATTCCTTCTTAGTGGTCTTATTCCTCAGGCCTTCTGCTTATACAGGTTGGGGAGGTCAAAGGAGGGAGAAGGAAGGACAGGGAAGACACGGCGGCTTTAAAAGATGGGGCCAGGCAGAAGGGAAGATTCAGGCCATCTTCCTTCCTGGGGCTTCAAACCCTGGTTCTTGACACTAAGCTGCACCTAAGCAATTGTTCTACCCAAGCCTTGCTGCCGAGAAGCAGGCATGAGGAGGTTGAAGGTTCAAATGCTGAATGGAAGGCCCTCAGAGACAGCTCTACCCTAGACTTTCTCTAGGGGGTGGTCCCTAGAGAAAGAGAACTAGGAATGGCTTTCTTTACATAAGAGAACCCATTTTGGCCCAAGCCATTTTGTGATCTGAGCCTGGCCACAGTGCCTGCCCTTGAACAGGTCTCAACCTGTTTGATCTTAAAAGAACAAAGGAATGCAGGAAAGAGGATGAGCAGTCAAACAGGGCAGATAAAGCAGAGTCCTAGTTCATCCTCAAGGGACATACATAAAAATATACCTTTGAGTTCTGCAGGAACTAAGGCCCCCACCCAAGTGGAGGGTGGAATGATGATGCTGACCCAACTGACTTCAGTCAACTAAGACTTGGATTCTGTGGACCTTTGCCCCAATCCTAGGCTGAGTTCTCCTCTGCTCAAGCCCCTTCATGATTATGCATGTTCAGTCAGTCACTCAGTCGTGTCTGACTCTTTTGTGACCCCATGGAATGCAGCAAGCCAGGCTTCCCTGTCCATCACCAACTCCTGGAGCCTACTCAAATTCATATCCATCGCTTCAGTGATGCAATCCAACCATCTCATCCTCTGTCGTCCCCTTCTCCTCCTGCCTTCAATCTTTCCCAGCATCAGGGTCTTTTCCAATGAGTCAGTTCTTTGCATCACATACCACAGTTTAAAACTTCCCCAATTTTGCTGTCTGGGGAGACACTGCTTTGGGAACAATCCTTGGTGTTCTTGTTACTTTCTGTAAGTAATAAACCCTTCTCCCAACCTTGGGCTTGACTGTATCTTTTGGCCTGACATGGCCTGTGTCTTTTGGCCATGAAGAGACAAACATGAGACAGGAGGGAAGGGGGCAGGGCACAACCTTTAAAAGAAGGACAGCCATTGGGGATAGCATAACATAAACTGGTTAGAACAAACTAGGTCCAAGATTTGACTTCCAGTAAACCATGAGCCTCATTATACACTCATTGTAACACATGAGCCTACTCAGCGGCACACTCATTGGCACCATGACAGCTTCAAGGTCAACTCTAAGAAGCCAAAATGTCATGGTGGCCCAGTTCCCAAAAACCCAGGCCCCTTATTCAAAATAGTTGGACTAATCCTCCCACTCATTAGCCCATGGAATTACTGAGCCCATAAAAAGTAACCGTTTTTCTAGTCTGATCTCACTTTCCAAGATGATCCCACACCCTGAGACTGCTCTTGCCTTTTGAGACAGACTGCATTCTTTCTATGGAATGTGTATCTCTCTAAATAAATCCACGTCTTGCCTACCACTTTGCCTCGCGTTGAATTCCTTCTGAGTTGAGATATAAAGAACCTGAGCCTCACTAAGCCTTGACACTGGGTGAATGATTCTGAGACCATTGGTTCAAGTCCCAGTCTGGGTTTTGGCGGGGTTCAAGTCCCAGCCCATAGTTTTAAGTCCCAATCTGAGGTGTGTGGCTTCTAATCCAATTTTCAGGCAACAAACTAAGTGTACAGCCAATGTGCTGTGTGCCAGAGACTAGCCTTAGGTACCAAGTGGCAAGTCAACATCCCACCAAGCTCAAAGGACGACCCAAGCACGTGGGGAACCTCTGCAGTGAGGGTCTGCACTATGTAACTGGAAGTCAATGTGGAAGCACTCTAAAAAACTACATTAAAAAAAAAAAAACTTGGGGTTGGGTAAAAAAGCACAGCTAGGATTAAAAGGATTCCTGGCAAGCAAGATTTTACTCAATTTGCCTGAAGTAAATTGATTACTGATGGTACTCCCATAACTCCTGGAAGGAAGACAACTGGGTGAGCTGCCAGAGGCTGAGTCATGAAGCCACCTGCCAGAGACCGGAGCCAGAAGGAGTGGCAATGCGTGGACGCAGGCCTCCTCAGAAGCACCGAGTCAGGGCGTAGGAAGACGGAGAGAACCAAACAATGGCGAAAACGACAAGGGAGCTGACCTAGGTGACCGTGGATTCTGAAGGAAGTAGTCTGCTTCTGGGAATTTAGCTGGAACAAATATTATTTTATTTCTGAGAATTCGACTGGAGTAAATCTTAGCAAAAGGGGACCACGGATTCAAGGTAACCTTTGGTCGAAGGGAGTTGTCACAAAAGGATGCCCTTCACTCGGCCAGCAGTCCTAACACTCTAGTCCCCGTGGTCCCAGGTTATCTCTAAGTTCCCAGGCGAACGAGTTTATTCCAGCAGATGTGAAGTGGGATTTCTGATCCAAGAGTCCCAAACCCTCCACTTCCTAAGGGCTTGAGGAGGCAACACCCAACTCCCGTCTCACTCATATTTTTCCTTTCCTAGCACACGGCAGTGCCTGCGGGATGGGGCTGAATTTGAGGGAGGGCATTGGGTTTCAGGTCTTAGTCTGTTTCTGCTGCCTCAGGCACTTTCCCAGGAAAGGACAGTAAATAAAAATCCTCACCAGGTCCCTCGTGCCCCATCCTCCCAACTCCCACCTGTGGACGTGGTCATGAGACGCTGTCTGGAGGCTGATCGCTCCCGGAGCAGATTTAATGACATGTGGGAGCCTGATACACAGTGAGAGGAAGAAGGATGTGCCTGAGGGATTCGGTTATGGAAACAGATCAATGAAGTTCAGTTCACTGTGTGTGTGTGTGTGTGTGTGTCTGTCTGATTGTCTGTGTCTTTAGGGGTGGAGGATATACAGAAATACTTCAAAAGCATTGTCAATGGCACCTATTTATAGGTCCTGAAAACATACTGCAGCAGGAAGGAAATAAAGACGACAGAGATTAAAAAGCACTGAGAAGAAGTTAAGAGTCAAGGAAGGGAGCCATTGGTATATGTTTCATGTGATAAAGAGATGACTTCACAAAAGATGAAGGAGAAATGTGGACTTCCTGCCAAGCAAGGGGCGTGGGGAATAAAGAGATGAGAGCCCAGGGCTGGGGGCTTGAGATAGCCCCTGCTGTTTCCAGTAGGTGCAGGGAAGGCGCTGTGTAGTCAGCTTCCCTCCAGTTGTTCAGAGACTTCTAATCAAGCAATAAAAGTCAGAGTGCCCCAGGAAGTGCCCTGGGAGAGGCTCTTGGGAGAGATGGCGGGATCCAGGCAACAGCAGCCCTCCCAGGAGGGCCAGCCTGCCTTGTGGAAAGCCTTCCGGGCTCAGGTCTTTAGACAGCTCTCCCACTGGGGTACAAAGAAACACTCCCAGTCACAGTCTCTATCTGGGCAGTCCTGGGGCAAAGGGACTGGGACTGTCTGCTGGCCTGAGTAGGCTGGGCAGCCTGGGGGTGCCAGTTACAGCCAGAGTGGTGGGACTGAGAACCCTCAAAGCCTCCCAGGAAGCCAGGCTGACAGTGCGGGAGTGAGGAGTCGGAAAGTGGGAAGTCCAACACAAGCGCCTGCTTTCCAGTGTGAGGACGGGGGCTGATGGAGCCTCCGGCCTGCCCATCAGGAGAGATCATTACACTTAGGTAATTGAGTAGCCACGAGTCTGCTGGTGAGCAGCCCAAACCTCAGAAAAGCAGGATCAGCTTCAGAGTTGGAAGAAACCCTACTTCACCCCAAAGAGCTCGAGTGCCTGCTATGTGCTGGGGCTGTGAGCAGAGCTGCCCCAAGGATCGCACTCCTTACAGTCTGGGCAGTGAACCAGCTGGGACTGGGAGCTTCCCCTTCGCCCTGCGGGCAGGGCTGCACCCAAGCTCAGCTTCCCAGGGCCTGGGGCTTCCGACTGCTGGAGTAGCAGGGTCTACAGCTTCTCCTGGGCCCTAGGGCTCTCCAGGTGCATGGCAGCTAGCTTTCCCAGGCTACTCCTGTAATCCGTTAGCTCCCTGGCCTGCCTGTGCCAAGACCCTTCTAACGCCCTTCATTACCAGCTTGCTCTCTCCTTTGCTGTATAAGAGGGAAGATGCTCAAGGGAATGGGATCCTTCCACTGGAATGAGCACCCAGAATGCCCCCTCACCTCTCTCTGAGATGTCTCACTTCTCTCACTGACCTTCAGCCCTTGTAAGGCTGTGCCTTAACCCATGCTGTGTGACACTGAAGAACTGGCCCCAGACCCAAGACAATGGTTATCCAGATTTAGGGGCATTAGGATTGCTACAGGAATTAACAACATATGGGTTTCTGGGTCCAGTTCTGGAGATTCTATGTCAATAGATCGAGTGTGGGGCCAAGAACTTGCCTTTCCAACCGGGGACCATACCTTGGGAGCCACTATCTAGTGCCTGAGGGACCCAGCCTGCAACACAGAGGTACCATTAATTACTGGGGATACAGCAGGGGACAAAACACCTCTGAGAAGCAAGTCTCAGACAAAGATGTACATTTAAGTTATACATTGCCTACGGCTAAGAAGGGAAAAGAAAGTGCTCTGAGTAAAAGTTGATGGGAAAACTAACTTGGATTGGGAGCGCAAGGGTCAGGGAATGTCTCCGAGAAGAAATGCTTTAGGCCTGCACTGTGCGTGTGTGCTCAGTCATGTCTGACTCTTTGCGACCCCATGAAGCCTGCCAGGCTCCTCTGTCCATGGGATTTTCTAGGCAAGAATACTGGAGTGGGTTGCCATTCCCTTCTCCAGGGAATCTTCCTGACCCAGGGATTGAACACATGTCTTTTATGTCTCCTGCATTGCAGGCGGTTCTTTACCACTGAGCCATCAGGGCAAAGCCCAGTGTGTGCACTGCATCCCCTCAGTTTCCTGGGGAAGCCACGTTATAAATAGTCCCCATTTTTAAAAAATATGGAAATTCTGGTATTTGGTATATTCAAGCTCTATTTTCAGATATCCATTTGTTCCCGAAAGTAGCTGTAAAGACCTTTGCTATGTAGGCTGGTTGAGAAACTGTGGTCACCAGACTTAAAAGTCATCTACCCAGAATAATGAGATGCAAAGCAGAATTCATGCCAGAGCATGCCTTGGCTCTGCTCCAGGGCAGAGTTGATTTCATTCTGCCAAGGGGCCACAGCTGCAAGGAGGCCAGGTCCTGGGGCGATGTACTGTATGTAAGGTACAGGAGGCCAGCAGGACCCACCTCACCAGGCTCCTGAGTCCAGCTGGACTCTGGGGATGGAGTGGGAAGGCGGGTATTTGGGTTTTTATATTCCATGATCTCCACCACTTCATGCCCAAAAAAACAAAACAAAAGCACCACACTCAGTGTACCTCACCGACAACCACTTTTAAAAGATCAGGAGAAAGAAATCCTCGGTTAATGGAGGAGTTATTGAGTGACTGTTACATACAGAGGTACATATAACCCCCAAAACATAATCCTCACCCTTGAAACCCTTAGATTTGTTTTAGAAACAGTGCCTAGCACAGGACTGCCTACTAGGAAGAAACTCAGAGCCGGGAAATGGTAATAAAAAGGACCAACAATAATAAAATGTTATGGTATTATATAAGTTACATAACCACAATCGTCACTGCACCAAAATACATTGCTCCCCTGGGAGGGGAGCTCCCCAGGCCACGATCAGCAAGCACAGGGCTCCAGTGGAGACTCGAGCCCTCGTACCGGAGACCCTCCCAACCCATCCCATGCATGCTAAGCCACCGAGTCAGGTCCGGCTCTTTGCAACCCCATGGACCATAGCCTGCTGGGTTCCTCTGTTTGTGCGATTCTCCAGGCAAGAATACTGGAGTGGGTGGCTGTGCCTTCTTTCAGGGGATATTCCCCACCCAGGGATTGAACCCATGTCTGTTACACCTACCTGACTCTGGCCCCTGCGGGACTGCCTGTCTTCAGCATCTGAGCCCTGGGTGACAACCATGAGTGTGTTTCTATACAAGAATGCTCCCTCTACACCCCAGGGGTCAGCATCCTTGGGCCTCTCAACAGCCTCGGCCACTTGGGGGAAGAACAGTGGACTCCTGGGTACAGGCCTGGGAAGACAGAGATTTCCTGTCCTTCTGCCTCTGCATGTGTCAATCAGGGCTGCCTACAGTCCTGCCATTTCAGCATGATCCTCAAAGTGTTGACAGCCAGCTACACTGGCATCACCACTGGGGCACTTGTTAGAAACACAATTCTGACCCCTCCCTGAATCTGACCTGCGGAATCAGAATCTGCATCTTAACGAGATCAAAGCTGACTTGTGGGCACCCTGGAGACTGAGAGAATAGACTGGGGAAGAAACAGCTCTCCTTGGCCGCCTGTCAGCGCAACGTTCTCAGCCCTTGTACGAGGGAGAAGCAAGGCTCCTCAGCCCCCCTCTGCAGACCCACGTGGTTGGGTGGGCTAGTGGAAAGGATGTGGGATTTGGAGTTGGAAGATCTGAGTTTCAAGTTCTAGTTTTGCCACATAGGCGTCACCAACTTGATGGACATGAGTTTGAGCAAGCTCCGGCAGTTGGTGATGGACAGGGAAGCCTGGCGTGCTGCACTGCATGGGGTCGCAAAGAGTCGGACACGACCGAGTGACTGAACTGAACACATTTCACTCCTCTGAGCCTTAGATTTTGCATATGGAAAAATAGGAAAAATCATAGCATCAACCTCACAAAGTTATTGCAAGGATCAGGTGAGATAAAATGTATGAAAGTAAAGTGGGCGTAGACATTCAAAGGGCGTGTGCACCACCCGCCCCCGACAGATGTGCACACGTGATAGAGCTTGAAGCAGAAGGTAACCCTGTCCATTGCTTCAGGAGACTCGGCTGCATCCTGGGGCAGCAACAAGCAGGTCCTGACGAGCTCATCTGGGGCACAGAGGGGAAAAACCAGACGCAGTTTTGGGTCTGGTGGAAACTGAGCCAGGGACAAGGCTCAAGAGTTTGAACCTCTCCTCCAGTTTCATAAGCCAAGTAACAGGAAAGGAATCGTGGCCTTCCAATTGGACTTAAGCTGTAGGGGGCGGCCTTTTTGTCCCATTCACAGCCAGGCCAGGATGGGATTACCGTGACTCAAAGGATACAGATGCGAATTACAAGTCAAACAGGGACAGGTGAGGGGGATGTGCCAAGGTGGTAGAGGCCTCCCGCCAACAGAGCCTGGCCCAAGACCTCGTCTCCATGCTCTCCAGAGCAGACAGGGTAGGCAGATACCCTTAGAACCCAAATTCGGTAATGCTGACAAAAGTATTAGCGTTCACCCAACTTTCTCATTTTACAATGAACAACATCAAGGTTAACAACTTGTCCTAGTGGAAATACATGGGGTAGAACCCAGGTCCCAACAATAGTCCAGGGCACAAGGGACTTTCCTCAAGATGTCCTGCTCCACTGAGTCACTCGGGGGGCCCCCAGAGCGATGACGGGGAGTGGTAGTGATAAGCTGGCAGGGAGGAGTTTCCTGGGGAGAGCTTTATGGAGGAGGCATCTCTGAATTGTGGCTCCAGAGAGGGGAGGGTTCCGTGTGCGATCCAACCCTCCCAGGCCCTCTTTGATGTGATAAAGGCAGGAAATCGGGAGCTGGGAGAAGGGAAAGGTTGTTTGGGAGGGACAGCTACTTGGCTTAGGTTAGGATTTGGGCTTCGGCGGAGCAGAAGAGACAGCAGGCCGATGAGGAGGCTGCTGAGCTGGTGAAAAGTTCACAGTTGCATTTAGGAGACCGCATTTGGGGGAAGCCTTGGGAAGGCTGTGCATGGCCAAAAAGACACCCACCTGCATGTGAGGAAAGCAGTTTTAGCGGCTATATAACAAATGAGGGAACCACTATGGCTGAGCTGGTAAAGAACCCGTCTGCTAATGCTGGAGACAGGGGTTCAAAAATTAGACAGGAGTGCCAGGCACTAGGTGAAGAAATGCAAGGAATGAAAATACAGGACCCCCACATTCACAGGAGAAATTACAGATACGTTTCATTATTCTACACGAAACTATGAATGGTAGCTTCTTTAAAGGACAAACATAATGGCAGAGAAAGACCAATTAGAGGAGAGAGAGATTCTAGCCGGAAGTAGACTGAGAAGTGGGTAGGAGAGTCTGAGCTGGGCTGAAGGCTGGATTGGGTTTGAAGGGAGGTGGTGAGTTAGGGTGAAGGACATCCCGAGAGAGAGGACACGGACAAATTAGCCACTCAGCAGGATGTGTGACTGGTGGGGTGGGCGGAGGACAACAGCAAGAAGATACAGCTGGTACTGCAGCTGGAATGTGGGCTTAGAGGAGACCCCCTGGGTCTGGACTTTATTCTGAGCCTCCAAGGACCCATCAAAGGCTTAGAACAAGAAAGTGACAGAGATCAGAGCTAGATGATCAACAAAGGGTTGTTCTCAACCATCTGCAGGGAAGAGCAGTCCATTACCCACTTAGGTCTTACTTCCCACCTCTCCTCACCTCTCCCAGCAGGAAGCTCTCTCTAATGTCTGACACAAAGCTCTTCCCTGTGATCCTGATGCTTCCTGTGCCTTGTGAATCTCTATGTCAGAGAATTTCACAGGATTCAAAGGAGACATCACTGAAGAGAAAGCAAAGGAAAATGATATTCTACCCGGAGACTCAAAGGATTAACCAAAGAACTTGGACTTTATCCCAAGAACCATCCAGGAGAAGAAACGTAACTCACACGAGACTATTCCTTATGGGGGGAAAAAAAAATCCTGTGCTGGAAAGGTACTCAAGGGAGAGAAGAAGGAAGAGGAGGAAAGGGGAGCAGAGAGGAAGACGAAGAAGGATGAAGAGGAGAAAGAGGAAGAAGAGAAGGCAGATGAGGAAGAGGAAAGGGAGGCGTGTGAGTGAAGCTGCACCCACCCTCCCACCAACTTATCCAAGTCCTAAGTCCTAATACTTGTGAACGTGACCTTATTTGGAAATCGGGTCTTGGTGTATGTAATTAACTTAAGGACCTTGAGATGTGACCATCCTGAATTTAAGGCCCCCAGTTCAATGACTGATGTCTTTACACGTGAAATGAGAGGGAGGTTCGAGGCACAGAGGCAGAGAACGAAGGCCACACAGAGGTACAGATGGACGTTAGGCCTCCACCAGCCAAGAACACCAGGACCCATCCGAAGCTGGAAGGAAGGATTGTCCCCCAGAGCCGTCAGAAGACACAGGGCCCTGCTCACGTCCTTTCAGACCTTGGGTCTCTACAAGTTGTGAGAGGATAAATTCCTGTTGTTTTAAGCCACCCAGTGTGTGGTCATCTGTGCAAGAGCCGCGGCAGGAAACTAACACCCTTGGGGACCCCCCCGTGTGTGTGTGCGTGGGGAGATGGGGGGACCCACGCTGTACCGCCCGCAAGGTGCTTCTGGTCTGACGGCGTGCTTTGCCCTGGGAAGCGCCAGTCAGCGAGGGAAATCTGAGTCTGCCAGGCCACGCAGGACGTGTGCAAATAACAGAAAAGACACTCAAAGTGGAATCCAGTGAACAACAACTAGAACTTGAGCCCGAATGCCTCTGAGAGCCTAAGGAAGCGGAGGCCAGGCTTTTCCACGGGGCAGGCCTTGGCCTCACCGTCCAGTATGTGCCCCGGACACTCAATGGCGGGCTCAGTCAGGGCCTGGACACACGCTTCCCTCTGTCTCAATGGAGGAGCATCTTTTGTTTCCTGAAGCCTCAGGATCATAAATAACCCACAGAAACCCAGTGGGGAGCAGGGTTTGTAGGCATGAATTATTTGTAACTGTCATGAAAGGCCCTACACCCAGGGTGCATCACATGCATGGTATTTCCTATCCTCACCTATTCATAGCCTACGAGGGATCTGGGGCTCAAGCAAATGGCCCTAAATGAGGACATTTACCCTCCATAAAGGACACACGTAGATGAATCACAGCTGACCGGCACATGGCATGTGACAGGGTTTCTGAGCTTATAGATGTCAGGTTAGACTTTAATGCAAAGGAAGAAAAAACAAAAACACTTCCCTAGCCAAGCAAAGCAAACCCACTGGTGCAGAGGTGACTGGATGCCAGAAATGGGTGCTGGATTACCCAGCTCTCCTCTCCCTGGCTGTCTCCATTAGGACTGGTCATTGATAGGATGCAAGTGTGCATGAGAGTGCACACACTCCCACACCCATGCCCACCCCCACCCCCACCCCCCCCACTCCACCCCCCCTCCGGCAACAGCAACACTTCTGGCAGACAGCCCGGTCCACGGGGAAGCCTGCAGACTTCTAGCCGAGGATGCGAGAAGGGTGTGCGTGCCCATGTGCAGACAGAGCCTGGCTCTGCAGACGGGCGCGGTTGCCCAAGCCCACGCGGTGACAAGGGGCAGTGGCTCGCACTCCCGTCCCTCCGCGGGCCCTGCGTGGACGAGTGGTCACCAGAGGTGGCAGAGGGGGGAGGAGGGAGCGCGGAACATGGGGGGCCGTCACCCCTGCAGGGGAGGCCGCTGCGCCGGCGGGTGAATTGGGGCTGGGGGACGTGGAGTGACTGAAGGGGCTGATCACAGACTCCGAGGCATTTTCTCTCTGTGACCACAGATCATGAGAAGCTGCCGCCAGCACCAGCCAACAAGCCTTGAGCCGAAAGCACCCCTTTCAGGTTCTAACCTGAGAGGAACGTCAGGGAGGAATTAGGAGGTGCTCAAACAGAAAGCCCAGGATGAAAACCCTGGCGGCTTCCCAGCTGCCCCGACACGCAGCGAGACACAGCAGCGAAACAACGCCGCTCCGCCGCTGGATTCATCTGGCCTTGAGGCGGAAGGATAGGAAAATTGAATTTGGCATGCCCGCTCTGCCCTGGTTTTCCCTTCAAGCCCAGCTCACAGTTTGGGGTTAGCAAAGGCATCTGCCTCCCTGCACGAGAGTTCAGCAGCACGAGGACCAGGTTCCTCTTGTCAATAAATCATACTTGACCAATCCGCTCCTGAAACCCCCCAGGCCTGGGTATGCCTCGCCTTTATTTCTCACTCCCCATTATTTTCCCTCACTTCAATCCTTGCCCCACACCCTTGCTGTCCTAGGGCAGAAGAAAGCAGCTTCCACTCGGAGCAAATTTTCTGGAGTCTTCCCAAGTCAAGTGAAAAATCAAACAGGATGTCAGAGAAAGCGGCACGCCTCAGACCCCACCCCCACCCTTATATAATCATTTCATCATCTCGTTTATGAAATCAAGATAAATCAAATTCCTGTGGCTAAATTCCTCCAAGTGCTTGAGAACGGGACTTTAGGGAAGGAAAGGTCGGCGATTTACTGCATGGCCTGCTGCTAGCTAGAGCTCTGAGTGGCGTACTTTGTCAGGATTCTCACTACTGTTTTAACTGAGATATAATTGACACGTGCCATTCATTTAGCTTCAGGTGTATAGTATGATGATTCAATATTTGTATACACTGCGAAACGGTCACCACCGGAAGTCCAATTAACATCAGTCACCAAGGATTTTAGTTATTTTATGCCATTTCCTAACTCTGCATGCCTTTTCCTCTTTTTCCGTGTCCTTTTCCCACCCTCTGTCATCTACCTTAGAATTTGACTTGGGCCTGGGAAAGCCCTCTGCTGGTTTGAGTCTCTGGGACCAGCTTCACTTCTCTGAGCGTCCAGTTGGTTAGAGTGCAAGGTTAGATGCACTATTCCACCTCACCAACAGGAGGCGCCAAATATATGATGTGCTCCAGGGGAAGAAGTGCAGGCTTTTCCCTGAGACAATACAACCAAGTGTCCTCTTTTAAAAATTCATACCCTGTGAACCAGAAGCTATTTTCATGTCTGGCTTAAGTATTTGCGAGGAGCGTGCTGGGAAATGCAGCAAAATGCAGGAGCTGTCTGCAAATAGATCCCCGAGGAAAAAGGCACCATCCTTGGCATGCTGCTGGTGGCAAGGGAATTTTTAAAAATTAAATCTACTGCAGAAAATATGCAGGCTCCTGCTACTATAGGCAGCTCGGGGACAGTCAAGTGGATGTAAAAGCCTGGAAAGTAAAAGGTTTGAGGAATTGCTGAGTCCCTGCAACACTGCTAGGTACAGAAGAGATAGCAAGCTCAGTCTGGCCCAGAGAGCGCATCATTTCCTAGTCCATGAAGTGAGTGAAAGGGAGTGTTAGTTGCTCAGCTGTGTCCAACTCTTTGCAACCCCATGGAGTCCGTAGCCCGCCAGGCTCTTTGTCCATGGAATTCTTCAGGAAAGAATATCAGAGTGGGTAACCATTTCCTTCTCTGGGGGCTCTTCCTGACCCAGGGATCAAACCTTGGTCTTCTGCACTGCAGGCAGATTCTTTACTGTCTGAGCCATCAAGGAAACCTGTCCTAGTCCATGTTGATCCAATTCTCTATGGAGTCTCTAGATACCTCCAAAAAGGTGGAGTAGCCTGTAAGTCTGGGACAAACTCCCTTTTGACGTCTTCAAGCAGCCTCCTCATAGGTAAAACCAGGTGGGGACAGGGCAAGAAAAAAAAAACTGCTGAGTCAGGGGACTGGCGGTGCTTCCCTCAGTAGGCCCCCTGTTCTCGAGTCTACTGACTAGAGTCACTGTTTTCCTGTCATCCGTGCAAGAACGCCTTCCTGACTAAGTGTCAGCCATCGAACGGGTCATCTCTGTGCCCGGTCCGCCGGGAGGTGAAACCGACCAGGACCCTGTGGGGCTCCGGAGCCCGGAAGCCTTTCTGTCTCCCCCAGTTCTTATTTGTAGGGAATAGACTCCTACCTCCATGACCTTCCCTGAGCCCCAAAGGCAGATTTGAACAGTTGCCAGTCAGGGAAGAGACGGGATACAGAGACAAGGAGGAAAAGTCAAGAAACAATAGCGCAGCCTTGAGGCAGGGTTCTGACTCCAACTCAAGGGATACACAGAACAGTATCTTTGACCTCTTTACAGAAGTAAAACGCCAAATGGAAGATGTAGCGTTCTTCATTCCAGAGAAAACCAACTGACACCAGATTAAAAGGAACTAGAGAAGCTCATCAAGAGACTACCTGAGGCCCGATTAAAGGCATGAAGGCCTACACACACCATGATCTTATCAGCAATCCCATCCTTGAACCATTGCTATATAACTCCTCACCAAATCCTCTTGGGCTGCAACACATAGTTTTGGGGGCACAAGCCCACTGTGTCCCACTTTGCCCAGCAAAGAAATAAAACTGTTCTCTCCTATTTCACCCAAAACTCTGTCCCTGAGATTTGACTCAACAAACTGTGGAAAATTCTTCAAGAGATGGAAATACTGGACCACCTGACTTGCCTCCTGAGAAATCGGTATGCAGGTCAGGAAGCAACAGTTAGAACTGGACATGGAACAACAGACTGGTTCCAAATCGGGAAAGGAGTACGTCAAGGCTGTATATTGTCACTCCGCTTATTTAACTTATATGCAGAGTATATCATGAGAAATGGTGGGCTGGATGAAGCACAAGCTGGAATCAAGGTTGTCAGGAGAAATATCAATAACCTCAGATATGCAGATGACACCACCCTTATGGCATAAAGTGAAGAGGAACTAAAGAGCCTCTTGATGAAAGTGAAATAGGAGAGTTAAAAAGCTGGCTTAAAACTCAACATTCAGAAAACTAAGATAATGGCATCTGGTCCCATCACTTCATGACAAATAGTTAGTGAAACAATGGAAACAGTGACAGACTTTATTTTCTTGGGCTCCAGAATCACTGCAGACAGTGACTGCAGCCATGAAATTAAAAGTCACTTGCTCTTTGGAAGAAAAGCTATGATCAACCTAGACAGCATATTAAAAAGCAGAGACATTACTTTGCGACAGAGGTCTGTTTAGTCAAAGCTATGGTTTTTCCAGTAGTCATGTATGGATGTGAGAGGTGGACCACAAAGAAAGCTGAGCACCGAAGAATTGATGCTTTTGGACTGCGGTGTTGGAGAAGACTCTTAAGAATCCCCTGGATTGCAAGGAGATCCAACCAGTCCATCCTAGAGGAAATCAGTCTTGAATATTCATTGGGAGGACTGATGCTGAGGTTGAAACTCCAATACTTTGGCCACCTGATGCAAAGAACTGACTCCTTGGAAAAGACCCTGATGGTGGGAAAGACTGAAGGCTGGAGGAAAAGGGGGCGACAGAGAATGAGATGGTTGGGTGGCATCACTGACTTGATGGACATGAGTTTCAGCAAGCTCTGAGAGTTGGTGATGGACAAGGAAGCCTGGCATGCCACAGTCCATGGGGTCACAAAGAGTTGGACATGACAGAGTGACTGAACTGAACTGAGATTATTTCAGCATTGGTGCACAGAGGTCAAGATTTCAGCATCAGGCATAGGGGAAAGAGATAGTGTCAGATGACTATTCCTTAGGCTATGGTGTGCGATTTATGGGCAAAGCTTCTGAGGAAGAAAAAAAGGGAGGTGTCTCTATGGATGCCATCTTACAGTCAAGGTTTCAAAAATCTATAACAATACAACAGAAAGGCATGTGCCCAATAAGTTGATGGATTTGTAGGTTAATTTGTTGGTTGTCTGGTTGGTTAGTTAGTCTGTTCATTCACTCACTCATTCACTTAGTTTTAAATGTTTACCATTTCCTTGGTGGCTCAGATGGTAAAGCGTCTGCCTACAATGCGGGAGACCGGGGTTCAGTCCCTGAGTCAGGAAGATCCTCTGGAGAAGGAAATGGCAACCCACTCCAGTATTCTTGCCTGAAAAATCCCATGGATGGAGGAGCCTGGTAGGCCTACAACTGAGTGATTTCACTTCTTCACTTGTATCAAGCTGTAAGGGAACTGATCAGGACAGAGGTGAGTTAGTCAGACAAGGCTCAGCCCTTCGGGAGCTTCTAGAAAGGCCCACAGCTTAGAGTTACTTGGAAGTATAATGAGAGCTATCAGCGAGGTGACCAGTGCTTATTGGATCAAAAGGACGGGGGGCCTCACTAATACCAGAGAGACAAGAGAAGACATATGGAGTCCAAGCCCACCAGTGGATTCACCTTAGGAGTTTAAGTTAAGTAAGGGCAGGACAAGACCATTAAGTGACAGTGGTAACAAGTAAATTACAACCAACAAAGGTTGCCCTGAGAAGCATCAAAGCTGGATAGTCCGCGACACACATCACACTAGAAACCATCTGCATGGACATCTGGGCCGGGGCAGATTTGTGTGTGAGCTCCTGATGCAGGCGTCCCAAGGGGCTGAACTAAGATTCGTTTCCATTGATCTAACATCTTAGAAGGTAGTTATCATTATGACAGGCAGCCTAGTTTGAAATTCTGACTCTCCAGTTATAGGGGAGCAGGGGCTAGAATAAAGACCTCCATGACTCACTGGCAAATTTTATAAGGATGAGCTCATAGCCAAAGAGACAGCTTTAAAGAGTAGGAGGAGCATTTAAATGGGAACTAGGATGCACAGAGACACGGCAGATGAGGTAGGAACATGAAACTTGACTGAGCCAATAAAAGAACCAGAACGTCACCTGCAAGGAAGGCATCGGAAGCCAAGGAGGCAACATGTCTCAGCAGCCTCCTACGAGCAAGGGTGTGTGCTAAGTCGGGTCTACTCTTTGTGACCCCACCGAATATAGCCCGCTAGGCTCCTTTGTCCATGGGATTATGCCGGCAGGATTGTGCCGTCAAACGCTCTTTAACAATGTAAGGCTGGCTGCCCTTTAGAAATCAAATGGGCTACAGAGCACTTGTAGGAAGTGAGGGAAAGCGGAGTTTAGGAGGATGTTCAGAAAGCAGGGAGACTCTGCCAGCAACCTCTGCTCAGGATTTACTGAGGACCCAGCGAGCACACCCCGCACCGATGAATGTCTTTGGCTTCTTGATGTCTCACAGAAAAGACTCGTCCATTCTGTAGGTCACTGACCACGGGAGCCGCAAGAGAGATTAAAGCTCCTCTAGGTTCCTGTTTCCTGAAGATGCTCTGCAAAACACTCACTCTGAGAGATGTTAGTAGGCGTATTAAAATAGATAGGATACTAATTGGTACAACTCAAGAAGTGTTCAGGGGCCAAATAAATGTGAGAAATATTGGGCTAAACATCTGAGACTTCAGGATGCCAACCCGCTCACCTGGGGATGAGCCCCTAGTCTGGGACTCATTAGCACCACCCTATTTATTATCATTTATTACCACACACTTCTAACAAAATATTAGGAAGGTACATTAATCTCCAAAGGACTGTATTGGCATGGCAGTCCTCTACAGTAGGCCAGACCCTTTCTAACTCCTAGTAAACACACTGTGTCACTGACATGATGTTGATAAGGGTTAAGATAAATTACAACATCCCTCCCACCCCACCTCCCCCACACTGAGCTCTTCCAGTCCCTCCATCCATTCTGTCCTGGGAGGAAATTGGATCTGTGATGAGTCCAGCAGCACCGTTCTTCCCCAAACCTCCCTGACGAATCACCTCTGGTACAACTTGAGAGGCCCAGGCACAGATGTTGGAATCCTCTGTCTGGGAGATTTCTACGTGTTCAAATTTAGCCCCTATTCCCCTTTAAAAACTTTGAGCACCTGACAGGATCTCTGCATTTCCAGAAAAGCTAAGCTCCTCAGTAACAATAATGATAGCAACCCAGAGCATTGAGAACATGCTTTGTCAAAGCACCCTGCTAAGCTACGATCACTGCTTCTGTGTTAACAGTGAATGAACTGGGACCCAGCGAGGTTAGGGAACTGGCCCAGGGTCCCGAAGGAGAGTCAGGATTTGAAAAGTGCTTTTCACTCTAGAGTCTATATGTTTAGCCACCACTGCCTACTGCCTCCATCTGACTGTCCTGTGAGCCAAACTATTACAGCCCCTGCCCTCCTTTGCGCTGCAGCCCCCACGCCTGCTGATAATGGGAGGGAATTCACCCGACTGCGTACCTACGACCTGCAAGGCCCGGTGCCTTCCACCCGATCAGCCTTCCACAGCCACCCCGTGGGGCGGACAGGATGAACCCACAGAATAGCTGTACTTACTCAAATTCCTCCCTCACTGCTCCCGCCTCCCCCGCTAACAAGTGGCTGAGTCCAGGTATGAGGCTCTAGCTTTAAAACTCATACTTCTTCCAGAACTTTATTGCTTCCTTGGAAATGACTGCAGATTTATACATGATGAAGCAAGGGGTCCTTTTGTTATCTTTCATCTCTGTGATCATGTGCTTTGTTGGGGGGGGCACTAGGGAGGATCCCTGAAAATCCATGGAAGCCCTCACAGGTCCCTCAACATCACTCCTGATCCTCTTGAGGAAAAAAGGGACTTAGCTTTGATTTATATTTTGTTGTCCCGAAAGAATTATGGTCTAATCACTCACACCCATCTCTTTCCTTTCCCACCCTTAATTTCAACACCCTGATTTTAAAATGATCTTTATAGCTTGCCAGTTTAATAGATGATTTTCATTCCACAGAAGCCCTCACTGTGGAAGAATGACAAGGAAAATATGGGCTGTGTAGAGATCATTTTAAAAACTTAGCGATGCAGTGAGGAAGGGTACGTATTTCCAAGCACCTGGCTTTATGTCTGTCTTTGCCTCTTACCAACCTTCCATGAGAAATTGTTTGGGGCGGAAACTGCAGGTTTTCCAGTGTCAGCTACAGTCAAAGCTCTCTTCAAGCCTCCAAGCTTTGATCTCCTCTTCTCCAGAATATTAATAAAATGCCCTTTGGTTAAAGTGGGCTAGCAATGTACTTATAGTATTCAGCAGAATTCACTATGGCAACCTCCGTTTTAGAAAACAGGCGTTAGGAGGCTCCTGCTTTGAAACCACCAGTAACCATTGTCCCAGGTCCCTCCCAAACTCACTAGGTTGAGACCTTATCAAGCCAAGGGAAAAAAAAAAATCTATCCTGGAACAAATTACTACATGCAAACATGATGCAAAACATACTCAAAAGCACAACAATCTTGGCTTTAAAAATAAAGCCCCCCACACAGAAAATGAGCACCACCGTACTAATAACCTACATGCCAATTATCCCATGCGCTGACTGCTGTTAATTACCCAAATGCTTGTCTGCAATGTGTCAGTTACTCTTGGTGCATTTCCTCTCATGTCCTAACAATGGGCAGGAGGACTGATCTCCTAGCACCTGGAGGTGAGACCTCCCCTCTGGTCGTAAGGAGAGTAGAGCCCAGGTGAAACACTGCCTCAAGAAGGGGTCTCATTATAAACAGAGGGGGGCAAAGGGTGAGCCCAGAACTTCTTGGACTGAAGGTGGAGGGAGAGAATGGGCGGTGGGGAAGAGGAGGGAACTAATCCATAAGTCAACCATGTCAACTTTGTTCTGTGTTAATGTATGTGATCTTCCCATTAAACCTAGTTAGGAGGGAATTCTATCAGACCCTTTTGACAGATGAGAAAACTGAGGCCTAGGATATTTTAGTAACTTGCACAAGGGCACACAGCTAGTCAGGAGTCACACCAGGGTTCCAATCCAGGTCCTTAACTCTTCTTAGTTACTAACACTGGCCAGGCTGACCTGCTGGTCCATGCCTCCCTGGCACCCCCAGCAACGGTGTGGCTGTCACTCTGGGGGGAAGCCTCCTCCAGTCTCACAAGCTGGGACATGACTGCGATTTACTGTGCAATTTTCGGGTGTGCTGGAGAACGACAAAGGTCACTAGAGGTATTTTAGAGACAAACTGTGCCACCTCTGCAAAGTCACCAGACTGAGAGAAAGCAGAGGCCAAAGGAGAACACTCAGACGGAAAAGCTGAGCGCCGCACGTAACCAGGGCCCCCCCCCCAGGATGCGACGCTGCCTACCAGCGAGGGGGCAGGTGCGTGGTTTGCAATCTACCGCTTACCAGCGGGTGAGCTTGGAAACGTGATTCTCCTCTCCATGGGGTCCTAGTTCATTCCCTTGGGAATGGGGTTGGTACTGGGATATCAGAAGGCTGTTCTGAAGATTTAATAAGCTGACATAAAACATATACCGACACTGTGACTAACTGGAATTGGTAAAAATGTTACCAAGAATAGTGTGCAAAGCTCCAGCTGCCTGTAGGAAACCCGAGAAAGCCAAGGGTCTGGGATGGGGACCTTTTATCCCCTTTTTAGCATGAACGACAACATGCCACCTCCCTCAGAAGAAAGGAGGAAGCTGTGCTGTCCTCGGCAAGACACAGATGCCCTGGTGACTGACTCAACAGGTCAGAACAACCTCAGTTTTCCCTCCGTGAATGCAACTGGCCAAAAGACTGGGTGAGGGCCGACCCCACCACTGACCAAGCAGAGGGACAAGGAGGCCAGAGCAGCTGGCCCCTCTGCTGCAAGAGGTGCAGAGATCCCGGGGGGTAACATCCACCCCACAGAACGTGCTGCAGAGCGAGTACCCTGATGTTCTGAAGAATGAGTACCCTGTGCACGCAAAGGTAGAAGCATAAAACAAGAAAGAAGAGAGTGTCAAGTGGACACAACAAAATAATAACTCACAACTTAATTGAGCATGTATTATGTTCCAGACCCTTTGCAATATTATCTTATTTAATCCTCACAATAATCCTACAAGGAGACCTTTCCATCAGTCCCATTTTACAGATGGGGAATGCAGAATTTAGGGCTTGCAGAAACATGAAGTGGCAGAGCAAGAATCAGACTGAGGTCTCGTCTGGCTCAGAGCCCACAGACAAGAAAAACCTAAGGTCAACAAAATGCTGGAATGTCCTTTAGGTTTTGCCTCCTTCATCACTGCCTATGACCCCAGTGTCTTGGAGGGAAAGGTAACAGGTCCTCCCTGAGTTGGATCCCAAGAGCACTGCTGAGGCTGGGGTGGTCACACGCATGGACTTAGGGGTGAGAGGGGGAGGCTTAGAATACAGAGGCCGGGGTCAGCTATGAAGCTGTGAGAGGCAGGGAGAAACCTGGCCAGCGAGTCATTTCTGGCTCATTCTGCCCTACTCACCCAGCTCTGTGAACTTTCTATAATGTCTCGTTTGTGAAATGAGGGTGATGGGAAATGGAGAGACTGGACAGAGTTCCTGCTGCGCACTGGAGGGCGTCCACAAGACCAAACCACTCCCCAGACCGATGTCAAAGGCACCGTGTTCTCAGGCCTCTTTGCAGAATAACACACTCGATTTTGCCAAGATAGAAACAGCCACAAGCATACACTTCACTTGGCCAGAAAAGAATAGCTATAAGAATGATTCATGCATGTAATGTTCTCATCTTCTGTGCCCTATGTAACTAGGAATTAATTCTCAGAAGGACACAATGAGAGGCTACAATGGATACACCAAAATGACAAGCCCCTTGTATTTTTTTTTTCCAAGAAAAAGAATGGCTGTCTCTTTATATAAAAGAATTCACTAAAATTCTCTCAGAGCCATACCAAATTTATAGGCATTTGAGATTGGAAGGACATTTGAAGGTCAGCTGATCTGACTCTCCGCTGGGTGACTAAGTCCCTTCCACAGTATTTCTGAGGGGGTCTCCAGAGGACACCTAAACACCTTCAGGGCGAGAAACCAGATACCTACTGCTTTCATTGAGCAGCTCTGATCTTCTCCGAGGTCTCGCTCATACTGTCTACAGCTTTGCTTCTTCCTCTGTGCCCTGTGGCCATATAGACCATGCCAACTGCTCCTCCAAACAGCCTTTCAGAAACAAGGCCCCCTGAGCCTTCTCTTCTGCGGAGCTGTCGATCATTCTGCACTTACAAAAACAATCTGACCACTGACATGCTGTTGTTTTGGCTGTCGTCCTTGTTTTTCTAAGATAGATTTACTTGATCCACAATTATTCCAAAATGATTAGTCCTCCAAATAATCCAAACTGTACATTTTTTCCATCCTATATTATCAGCAACACTGAAGCTGATTATAATCAACTTGCTTTCATAAAAAGAAGGTATCAATCAAATAACAGACTTTAAGAGAATCCACTTAGCTAAAAATACCAGCAGCAGGCATTCCATGTTCGCAGATAAACAAGGAGGAACTGTGAATGCACATTTCTACCCCACTGCCCATTCCCCGTTGGAATTTAAATAACCAGTTTTCCAATCACAGAGCCATAAAAATCATCAATCATCTTGGTCACAACCTCACATTTTATGATGTAGTTGCTGAGACCCAGAGCTCCCATCTCCTTCTCCAAGCCATCCCCAGATGTTTTTTAAATTCCCTGTTCTGGTTTAGGCACTGGGGATACCAAGCCTTTGCCCTCCCGGATCTCTGAGCAGGGACTCACAGGGCAATGCGGTTCAAGGAATTTAAAACAGGTGGAAGCACACCACACCCCCAGTGACAAGTGTTTGGAACTTTGTACAGAAAACCTGAAAGGCAAAACACTGTTTCCTTTCTTGTGCCTTGACTCAAACTCCCCTCCAACTTCCCTTTGTTTGGCAAACTGATCCTCTAAGACCCAGCTCAGCTCTCACCACCCACCCCCAATACTTTCTCTCTGACTCCTTTAGCTGCCCTCCTCCTTTATGATCTTGTAACACCTTGTACAAATCACACTCGGTGTACTTAGCATCATGTACCGCACTTACCTCTCCTGTGTGTGTCTTCTCTATTAGACTTGAGGTTCTTGAAGCTAATGGCAACCCACCCCAGTATTCTTGCCTGGAAAATCCCATGGGTGGAGGAGCCTGGCAGGCTATAGTCCATGGGGGTCGCAAAGAGCTGAGTACAACTGAGCGACTTCACTTTCTTTCTTTTCTTTTCCTGAAGCTAGGGAGCTGAGTGTTAATTCAGTTTTATACATCTAGTCTAGTTCAGTTGGCATATATGGGATTTACAAACAAACATTTCAGCAGACCCATGAGTGTTTGAGCATTAAAAAGCAGAGACCTTACTTTGCTGACAAAGGTCCATTTAGTCAAAGCTATGGTTTTTCCAGTGGTCATGTATGGATGTGAGAGTTGGACTATAAAGAAAGCTGAGTGCCGAAGAAATGATGCTTTTGAACTGTGGTGTTGGAGAAGACTCTTGAGAGTCCCTTGGACTGCAAGATCAAATTAGTCCATCCTAAAGGAAATCAGTGCTGTGGTCCGAGATCTCAGGGAAATTCCTGGGGAGGAGAGCAGTGTGGACTGAGGTTTGGAGGTACAGGTAGAAGCGACGGGATGTGATGAGCAAACAGAGGCATGGGAAACAGGGAAGAAGCATTGAGGATGATGGCAGGGTTTTCCAACCTGGAGCCCCGGGCAACAGGGACAATGTTAACAGACAGGGACCACAAGGAGAGGAGCAGTGTGGGGGATTGGGGGTCACGAGGTCATTTCTGGAAAGGTTCCTAAGACAGTCCTCCTGGATGAATTCTATAGGTGGAGAGCTACCTTCTTGACCAAAGGAGATAAATGAAATGCAAGAACATCAATCATGAAAACCCCGAGTACAAGACACATCGTCTAATCCTCGCAGACAGATGGAGCAATTCTGATGATTAGAGGGTGAAAGTAACAAGTTCAGATGAGAAATCTTCTGGTTCTTAAAACCACAAATCATTTCTCAGTCAGTTAAACTGATATTTATATATAAAATAATCTCCAGGAAATAAAATCCCATCTCTTATTTTCTGGACACAATTGACTCACTTTCCTATCTTTTTTTTAAAAAAAATATTATTACCAGCTGGCTAACAGCCTCACACCATTTAGTGCGTTCTAATCAGCAGGGAGAATTCAGTTTACATTAATTAAGTGATCCCACTCAACCATTTTATTGACTAACAACCTCATTATTTTATTTATTTTTTTTTTTGGTAACTCATCTTTTCAAAATGATAGAAGGTGAGGATTTTACTAAGGAAAAGCCCAGAGACACACTCAGGAGCAAACCCTTCTGCACCAAAATCAATCCATCTTTTAATCTAGCAATGTCCTTTTCTCTCTCATTTTATAGCAAAAGCTCCGAAGAGCAAGCAACAAGCAGAACCTCTACAGAATCAACTACTCCACTTAAATAAACAGCGAAAAGACTTCCTCAGCCCACATGGTTATCCTAAGAGTACAGAGACTGCTCTTGGTAGAAAAGAGACGGAAACAGCACACTCACCCGCTTCCTCAAATTGTAGGTGAGAATGAGGTTCCGGGAGAAGGAGTGGGAGAAGGCCGTGTAGAATTCCAGCACTTTCTGCAAGGCATCCCGCTTGATCACATGCAGGTCACAGTAGGTCAAGGCCCTCACGTTAGCACAGGACTGGGCCAGGGTGACTTCCTTCCAGAACACGTCTCCAAAGACATCTCCTTTCCCTGAAGAGAGAACGCGGCGATGAGCAACGTGCCTGCCAGAGGGGTCTGGCTGTCGGCGCTGGCTTTCCACCGTCTCCCAGGACTGCTGTCCATTCGGCATTCCACGGCTTGGACTCAGGAAATGCCAGAAAGGTTTTAATTTGGACCTTAACAACACGCAACTTCAGAAAACTAAAAATACCATAGGATACAGGTCAAAGTTCAACCAATAACTTCGGGGTCACCTGTGACCTCCCGAACATCCTACATGAAGCGGGAACCCCAAGTTATTCTTTGTCACCCCTGGTTTTCCAAGACACTGATCATAATCTATAACGATGTTACTTGTTGCCTGTCTCCCAGCATGAGCTCCCCCCGTGTCCCATCCTTCCACTAACACAGTATCTGGCAACACAGTAGGAGTTCTCACAGCATCTGCTGGCAAAAGAGAAGGAAGGTAAGCTGTAGGTCTACATTAGTGTGACTGAGCGCCACACCCTAGGCGGCAGTGGGGAGGGTGTGGACTCTTCACTGGAGCTGAAAAACAGGAGGTGTCTCCCCTGTTTAGCATGACCTATGTGGACAAAATCAGGCAAGAGTGGAGCTCCTCTTCCTCCAAACTCTGTCCACCGCCCTGAGGTTTGTACGTGCAGTGTCTCCTCCCTCACTCTCTCTCCTATCCCTCCTTCCATGTTCCTCACCTTGCCAGATGCCCTCCTGGTGGTATAAAAATACGGGCCCTGTATAAGCGGCATCTTGAGGATCCTCTTATGTCTAGCATTCCCCAAGACTATATTTAACAATATATTTAATAAGTCAATAGAGTACTCATCCCACGTAGCGGTATTCTGGGTCAAACTTCTATCAATCTCCTCTAAATATTTGTTTTTCTTACCTAGTGATATTCTTCCAGCATTTCCCAGAGACTGAGGTTTTAACATATGTCTAATGCAAAGCTTAATTCATTCCTGGCACAGCCTCTGGTTATATAACAAATAGCTTGAAACATTGTTTCTCTTGCCTTTGAATTTTCACCACAGATACATACAAATCTGAGTCTCCAGGGAGCCAGAGAGAGAGGTGTTTGGGAAGGAAGGAAACAATGCAAGCAGGGTGAAAACTAATCTAACAACCCTCCAGGGAGTTGTCAGCCCATGCATTCAGATCAGCCACACTCTACAGCGAGAACCCAGGTACCCGCGACTCCGTGTGATTTTCAGGGCTGCTGTTTTCCTAATTCAGGCGGAAGGAGGCAGTTAGGGTTTTAAGCATCTGGATAGAACTTGACCTTTTCTCAAACACCAGAAAGCGCTGTGTCCACTCTAAGCACATAAGGAACTCCATGGGGATAGGCCTCTCCAAGCACCTCCACGGCGTGAGCGGAGAAGCAAATGCACTGGACATGTTACTTCACACATTGTGTGTTTGTGAAATAAAGTGTAGCTTTAATCTATGAACATAGTTTCATCGACTCAACATGAGTAGGATACAAGGTTGGGGTAGCTTTTAGGCAAATATGTGCCTGTGCTATTTCAATCCCTTACCAGCTGTTTTTTCAGCCATCTGTAATAGGAGTGAGGTAATGATGCAGAGCCGAAGCCGGCCAATGGGAATGTCTCTCTCTATGGGATACCACCTGGCTTCCAAGGGGAGGGGTTCATTCAGTGTGTGCTCCCTGGCATGCATGGGGTCCTCATCAACAGGGCTGGACAATTCAATCATACATATGGAGCATTCTAGAATTCCTCTCTACTGCTCTGCAATGCCTCTCCTGCCTTTTGTAATTATGTATTCCTGTTCCCCTAGACAATGCTCTTTTTCTGACACACAGTATGGCAGATAGTCAAAACATGGACCTGACTCTCATAGTGTAACTTCTGTCAAGAAAAGTGAAAGTGTCAGTCACTCAGTCATGACCAACACTTTTGAGACCCCATGGACTGCAGCCCACCAGGCTCCTCTGTCCTTGGGGATTCTCTAGGCAAGAATAGTGGAGTGGTTTGCCATTCCCTTCTCCAGGGGATCTTCCCAACCCAGGGATCGAACCCAGGTCTCCCACACTGCGGGCAGATTCTTTACCACCTGAGCCATTGGAGGTCTCATTCCGTGTCAAGAGGTGAAACCTAATTCCCTTTCCTTAAATCTGAACTCACTTTACTCCCTTGCCTTCACCAACAATGTGGTAGAAGCGATGTTCTGGGATTTTCAGGCAGGGTCAGAAGAAGTCTTGTAGCTTCTGCCTGGGTTTCTTGGAACACTGACTTCTCAGGATCCTCCCTGTTGGACCCAACCACCATGTTTTGAAGAGAGCAAACCACACAGGAGGCCATGTAGAAGGGCTCTACCAGTCCAGCTGACAGCAGGCTCCGCCAGTCTTGTAAGCAAGCCATCCCGGCCCTCCAGCCCCAGCCAGCGCTGGACTGCAACCACGTGTGGGAAGTTCAAGGGAGAACCACAGAATCATGAGAAACAATTCATTTTTTAAGCCACTAAATGTGGGATTGGTTTGGTCAGCAGAAATGGATAACCAGACCACACAGAATCATGGAGCTCTAGGCTGAAGGGCCCATGAGAAATTACTTAGTGGTTTAAGTCAGAACTATTGAGAATAGATCATTGGTAACCCTGCCTGATTCTTATTAAGATTACTTCATCTAAGCAACTTAAGCTTCCATCAACAGATGAATGGATAAAGAAGATGTGGTGCATGTATACATATATGTACACACACACACACAACATGGACTATTACTCAGCCATAAAAAAGAACGAAATGTTGCCATCTGTAGCAATATGGATGGACTTTGAGGGTATTATGCTAGGTGAAATCAGAGGAAAAATGAATACTGGATATTATTTACATGGAAACTTAAAAAAATACAACAAATTAGTGAACAAAACAAAAAAGAAGCTGACTCATACACAGAGAGCAAAACAGTAGGTACCAGTGTGAGCAGAGAGAAGGGGGAGGGGCAATGCAGAAGTGGAGGAGTTAAAGATACAAACTATTAAGTATAAGATAAGCTACAAGGATATACTGTACAAAGTGGCTATTATTAAATATCCAATACTTTATAATAACTATGAATGGGACATAAATTGTGTTAAAAATTGTGAATTACTATACTGTATACCTGTAATATTATAACATGGCATATCAACTATACTTCCATTTAAAAAGCCATGGGGGAAAAAAAAGCTATGGAAAAAATATGAGGGGAAATTGTTGAAGAAACAAACTGGAGAAATGTGGGTTATTTAGCAATATAGTCATTATATTCCCATGTCATAAAAATAGACAAAAATAATTAAGGGAAATATATCAAAATATTAACTGTTATCTGGGGATGGGGAAGTGGATTCACAAATCACGATTTTCCTTGTTTATGCTTCTACTCAAAGTATAATATTTTGTAATCAGAAAAAATATTACTTCATTTAAGCAAAAACCCAATATGTGAACATTATATATCTCAAATGAATTAGGAGTAGCGTTTCTAATTATAAAAGAACCCATAAAGTAAAATAATAGCCCCCATGTATATTTAACATATGCGTTTATTTGTAAAAATTCAGTTTATAAACAACTCTTCAGGGGCATATCTATTGTTACCACAAAGAACAACCATGTTGTGTTTTAAACATACCAGGAAATAAATCACACATATTTAGAAATGACAATATTCCCATTGTGAAGAGTTTTCCAATCAAAGGTTTTGACAGAAACAATAAATGGAGCCTAGTTCCTGCTACACCAAGTATTTCACAGTGAGATAGTCATGATTAATCTGTAGGGTCTAGAAGTCTCAGTGTTGTCATAACTTGCATCTGATTTTCAGCCCCAACTGAAAATCATACTATCTTTCTTCCTGTCAAGGCAGCCTTTTTTGGTATAAATGATCTGTTAGTGAGATTTAAGAAAGAGGTGTCGGAGGACCTGTCAGATTCAAAACAAACCCAGGACTATTCTGGCAAATGAGAAACGTATTTATGATACACATAACTTGGGAAAACTGTCAAAGGGAAGGACGCACAGCATTTGGCAGCTGCCTGTAAACTATACACATTGCTGGCATCATGACTTCTTGGGTCAGGCTTACGCATCAGAGGCCAGGACAAGCTCTATACCCACATTCATCTCTGTTCCCTAGTGTGAAATGATTGTTTGCTGAAGAACAAAAGGTACCCCCGTGCACTCGGCAATCAAACTTCTGCAGGCAATCAGCTTATTGATTTATTTATTATACCGAGATGCTGGGTGCAGAATGTTAAAACCTAATGTTCCAGGATTCGAAAAGATATACTAAGTGGATGTTCTCAGCTGGGAGAAAAGAAAAAAGGAAAAACAAAAGGGAGGGGGGAGTAAGGGAAAGGTAGCCTCATTAAAACTCCAAACAAACATCCCTGTGGTAATTAATGCTCCTCTCCTCCCACCCTCAGTTAGACGCAGCTTTCTTTACTGCACCTCCTCTTTTGCTGTAAACATAAAGAGCCCTCTGGGGTGCAAACGTGGGGCTGAGCACCTGTCACAAAGCAGAGGTGGGAGTTGGACCCAGGGCTCAGGTGGCGGTGGGAGAGGGAGGGGAGCTCTCCGCAAGGAGCCCAGCAGAGGAGGAGACCAACACCCCACAGCACAGGGGTCCCCAACCCCATCCGCAGAGCAGAGATGAGCGGCAGACTAGTGAGTGAAGCTCCATCGGTATTTATAGCCACTCCCCATCGCTGGCATTACCGCCTGAGCTCCACCTCCTGTCACAGCAGCTTGAGATTCACGTTGATGTATGGCAAAGCCCATCACAATTGTAACAGAATTATCCTCCAATTAAAATAAATAAGTTAATTTTAAAAACAAGGGCTCCAGTGAGCCAGCATGAAGACAACGCACACACTGCTCTTACAGTGAATGAGCCAGCCTTCCCCTGTTCCTCACTGAGATGCTTGTCTTACGCTGTGGACCTTGATGCCTTCAAACTGTGGTGCTGGAGAAGACTCCTGCAAGTCCCTTGGACAGCAAGGAGATCAAACCAGTCAATATTAAGGGAGATCAACCCTGAATATTTGCTGAAAGACTGATGTTGAAGCTGTAGTATTTTGGTCATCTGATGAGAAGAGTTGACTCACTGGAAAAGTCCCTGACGCTGGGAAAGATTGAGGGCAGAAGGAGAAGAGGGCATCAGAGGATGAGATGGCTGGACAGCATCACTGATGCAATGGATGTGACTTGAGCAAACTTCGGAAGATGCTGACAGACAGGGAGGCCTGGCGTGCTGCAGTCCATGGGGTTGCAAAGAGTCGGACACGACTAGGTGATTGAACAACACCAGCAAATATCCTGATCGACATCTTTCTTAGGGCCAGAATGAATCTATACCTAAAGCATCAGAGTAGTTTCCCCAGTTGGGTTACTCTTTACTCTGACATTCTTTTCACTTTCTGCAATTTTGAATTTTCAGTTTTCCCCTAGTCATTTCAGCTCTCTAAAGGAACTATCTTAGGCTTATCAACTTAATGCATATTCTATCTTCACAGCCTAAGCCTCAGGTGGAAAAAATTAAGCACAACTGTTAGCTTTGGCCTCTGTAGAAAGGTTATAATTATCAACGCCTTGTTGGAGCCCTGAAAGCTAATACTTTGATTTTTCAAAAATGTTTTTTTGGTAATTCTCTTCACTGCTTAGGTCCTGAGTCACACCCAGTCAAGTTAGGTTAGTGTTGTTACTATTCTTTTATTTTATTTTTTTTTTTTTTTTAATATTATTTTATTAGTTGGAGGCCAATCACTTTACAACATTTCAGTGGGTTTTGTCATACATTGACATGAATCAGCCATATAGTTACGCGTATTCCCCATCCCGATCCCCCCTCCCACCTCCCTCCCCACCCGACTCCTCAGGGTCCTCCCAGTGCACCAGGCCCGAGCACCTGACTCATGTATCCCACCTGGGCTGGTGGTCCGTTTCACCATAGATAATATACATGCAGTTTAAAATATCAAATCTACATTTGTATTTGACCATCTATGAACTCCAATGATCTCATCTATAAAATGGAAATTGGGGTTTGATACTTGAAGTAGAAAGTACCTACTTCCAAGGTTTGTAGAGAGGATCAAATGAAATGATATATTAAAGTATTAAAGTGCTATACAAACAGGAATAAAAAGAGACACAGCACAGAGACGATTCCAGGGAGCGGGAGCGGCAGCGGCATGTGCAAAGGCCCCGAGGCACAGGGCGCGGCTCTTCAGCAGGACCGAACGCTCTGGTATTGCCCCGTGTTTTGGGTCATCTGCTCCCTCACTGGCCTGTAGGGATGAGCGTGGACGGCATATTTTGTAGCCCTCTGAGGAAAGTGCCTGGTCTCGTCATTCAGCTGCAAACTCAGACCTTCCAGACTCTACAGTGAGCATGCGCACCGACACTGCTGCCCACCCCTCCCCCGGAGGCTGGGAGGGACGCCAGGAATGCAGAGTGAGGCGAGGGCCAGCCCGAGCGCCTTTATTCCTCTTCTCTGGGGCATCGGGAAGTCTTTGGCCCTCAAGCCGTTCGGAGACTAGAGGGACCTTGCCACTCACTGCAGCAGGAGGAGAAATGTGGCAGAGATCCTGGCGTGAGCGGAGAGGCTCTGAGGGAGAAGCGCGCTCTCTCCTGGCCCTTGGGGTAATTCTGCTTAGGGGACGTAACACAGAAGCTGGAACAATCCTTCCAGGCAAGCCCCGAGCAGACTGTGCACACCCACTGAATCGGCTGGCTCAGGAGGATCAGAATGAGGACGCGGATAGTTCTCAGACCCCCTGGACTCAGGATACACACCAGGCATGTGCAATCCAGGCCCTCGCCGTGGTCCTCAGACTATCTAAGACACGAGGAGAACTGGTCAAAATCTCCTCCTCCCTGGTACTTCCCCTGGGATGTTTTCCAACTACTTTTTCACCCACTCCCTCAACAGAGGCTTCAGGCCAGACAAGCTCACTTTGCGCTCAGGTGCACCCTGCTGGGGGCTGGCAGGACCCTGCAAGCCCCTCCTCCTGACTCCCCACCTCCAGTCACACGGGTTCTTAGACTTCCTCCAGTACGGCTCCTCGCTTCCCTCTGGGCCTTCCCAGCACAGCCTTGGACACTCCGCCCTGCTCCCTGGTCTGGATAACTCCTTCTCATGCCTTCAAATACACCCACACCTCCTCCCCGACCCCTTGACCATATTTGTGCCCTTGGCACTCTGCAAACACGCCTCACCTCTGCATCACCGCATCCCAAGCCGTGTGTCTGGCACACAGCAGGCGCTCAACAGTTGCTGAATGCATAAACCAAGGGCACCAGACATCTTACTAAACCTCCCCACTCTCAACTCACTCAGCTAGAAAATGTGGGTAATAAACCCCACCTCTCAGGCATGTCCTAAGACTCACAAGAAATAATATGGACAAGGCCCTTAGCACTGAGCTTGGAGCACAGTAGGTGCTCAGTAAAGAGCAACCACAATAAGTAAGAGTCCTCAACAGTATAAATCAACTATACTCCAATAAAAATTAAAGAAAAAAACAAGCCGGTCAACCATGTGACAGTTAATTTCACTGCAAAATGGCCTATAGTTTCAAGCAATAGCAATCTACAAACCATTCATTTTGAACACTGGCTACTTGTCCAGGCCTGTGCTATTTGTTGTTCTCAGATTTATTTCTATTCAATAAATATGTATTGCATGCCTATCATGGCATTGTGCTAAGTGCTGAGGGATATGATATCAAGAATGAATTAGTTCTTATCCCCATCCACCAAAGTATATTGAAGAGTTACGGAAAGAGGAAAGATAATAGGAAGCAGAGTGTTATGGGGGAGAGGAGACGTTGGTGGGAACCATTCTCAGAAAGAGTGCCGCGGATAAGGAAGAAAAATTTAAAGCATGCATAATAAATTTCTCTGTTCAATATTTTAAAAAAAGAAAGAGTCGAGTCCTCTATAACAGCCCTGTGATGCAAATTCCACAGGAACCATCAGTCCCATTTTGAAGAGAGGGGTAGCTGCAGAGAGGTTTAAACGATGGCCCATGACCACAGACTTTCCCCACACTGCAGCCTCCACACGGAGAGGCACCCCAGTGCTCCCAACAGTCAGCCTCTGCAACCCCACCCCCTGCCCCAAGCAGCTTCCTCTTCAGCCAACACTGAGAGAGCTCTACCTCGGGCATGCACCAAGCTGGGTGATGGGAACGAGGATAAATCAGGGACTGCTTTGGTCTTAAGGAGCCACGGCCACAGAATCACATGTACCCCAGAACCATTTCTCTGTTACAGAAACAGAATTCACGACCCTCAGCCGGGCACAAAGATGAGCAGAACCAAGGCTGCACCGCACTAGTGTGGCCCTCTGTCCGCGCTCTGGTTAAGGGGAGGGGTGCAGAGGGATGCGTGCCCCCATGGGTCCTGCCCTGCCCTCCCCTCTCCCCGCCTCCTCCTCACCAGAACAGGATGGGAGCTTTCTTGGACAAGGGAGTCCAGGAGCCATCTAGTTAGGATGAAGCAACAGGTTAGAAGGAGGCTGGCTGCCTGACACCATGAAGTTGCCATTTCAGGCCCCTATACCTGGACTGCTGGCTACACAAGTCAAAAACAAGCTTCTGTCTTATCTAAGCTTCTATTTCAGGGTTTTTGCTGGATCAACCGAACCTACCTCCTAGCCAATTCAGGAGTCTGCTATCCAGTGGGGCTGGAATATGTTTGACTCTATGGTAGTAGGTATATACATGCCTATTTCCTTCACCTGTTCCAGGAAAAAGCATGGACTTCCTTATGTCTGAAGGATCGGACAGTAACACGACAGTGAAAGGCTCTGACAGCATGTTCAGAGCAAAAGCTCCAGCGACTTGAGCTAAACACCTTGGTGGTACCCACTGACCTCCCACCAGCCCTGACTGTGGACGTGGGGCCAGGATCTGCTGAGGAGTCCCAGTGCATCAGGCCAGCGGCCAGCCAGGGACCCTGCTTCAGGCATCCACTATGTACTTCACCCCAGAGCTACTAAGATCCAGGCTTCCAAGCTAATTTTGGAATACTGAACTCTCCCTCATGCATTTATGGCCATCTCCCTTGCATTGTCTGAGACCATGGAGGAGTGAAGGTAAGCAGGGTTCTGCCACCTTGTAAATCTTGCCTCCTATCTGTAGTGAAACCACAAAGCCCTTGTTCTTGCTGGGGAAAAAAAAAAAAAAAAGCTGCTGGCAGTCTGTGATCTCTGCTTTATCTCTTGCAGTTTAGAGACATAAGAATGTACATCAAAGACAGACAGACATGGGAAAGCTCATCCATTTGCCTTCCCGTCCAGGCCATGAAGATCTGTTGCTAGGAATAAAGCCTTAGCTTTAAGCATCAGATTCTATCAGACTGTGGTGTGGTGTTGGGTGCTTAGCCTGTATGTTTTATTGGATTTCTCTTGCCAGAAAATAAATCGGAATGGAAAGGCTCAGGAGGTCGAGGCTCCAGGACAGGCATGCGGTTCATCCCAATTCTCACAGGGATGTCTCCTTCTAGAAAGGTTGGTCTCATGTTAGATTTTGTAGGAAAGCTCAGAGATGTTCAAGAAACACTTGTTTTCTTTGGAGGTTGGTACAAAGGAGAACAGCTGTTCTCTGCAAACCATCTCCGTACTAGAGATGGGACACTGGTGTAGTTTAGCCATATATCTGGTTAATGAAAACCACGTGAGAATCCGTAATGTCATGTACCAGGTGCGATGTGAACTGTCTCTGACCCTCCCAGGCAGTTATTAGATTAGGAGTTCCCAAAGTGGGGGTTACGTCTCACTACCTTTTGCACACAGTTCAATCAGTTCAACAATTTGGCCCAACCTATTATGGATCAGGCAGTGTACCAGGAATTAAGGAAGATAAAACAAAATGACAGGACATTATCTTATGTTCAAGGGGCTTATAATGTAAGTAGACAAAACTTACATGTGTGAAATGATGAAGTTGAAACAAACAAAAATGTAAAACCAAGATATGTGAGAGGCTGCTCTAGGAAATCAACCCCGAATATTCACTGGAAGGACTGATGCTGAAGCTGAAACTTCAATACTTTGGGAAGAGCCAACTCACTGGAAAAGACCCTGATGCTGGGAAAGATTGAGGGCAGGAGGAGAAGGGGGTGACAGAGGATGAGATGGTTGGATGGCATCACCAACTCAACCGACATGAGTTTGAGCAAGCTCCAGGAGACAGTGAAGGACAGGGAAGCCTGGCATGTTGCAGTCCATGGGGTCACAAAGAGCTGGACATGAATGAGTGACGGAACAACACTACCACACCCAGGCAGAACTGCTGAGATTTCACGGAGAAGAGAAAGGAGCCGGCTTTCGACAGTGAGAGAATGTAGACACATGAAAGAGATGGGTAATCCCCCCAAACAGCAGGGGAAAAACTGGATGGTTGGGAATGAAGAGAGCTGGTTTGGGCTCTGCTCTGCCTTCTGTAATGACTCAGTTTCTTGGTGGTATTGTCTACACTGTCTCCAGGTTCTCACTGCCGAAGGGGAATGATTTGTCCCTTTTGCTGACGTTTCCTGCCTGGAAGGCAGCTCCAGGGGCACCACACTCCTGGCCTCTGTCGTGCCCTCATCTGATTGATGAGTTTGGGAGGAAACCCTGCACGTGTGCCGGCCAGCCCCTTCTCTGTCCTCGGGATCTGCCTGCTGGAAGCTTATTCTCTCTCATCTCTCTGGTGGTCCCTTCTGCCAGCAGAACAGAGCTACAGGACAGAGCCTCACAAGTATAGGCTTGTGCCGGTCAGCAACACAAGGGTGGGTCTAATCCTGCGCTTCATATTGGGAAACCTTCTTGGATGCAAATATAATGCATATTCTCCAACACCAGCTTTATCACAAAAGTGAAAGGTGATATTTTGGCTGGTACCCATCTTACTTATTGTCTCTCTCTCGGTTCAGAACTCCAGGAGAGATGGATACAAATTATGAAGCACCCCTGAACAAACGCCCACCTCTCTTCATTTCTCAAGCTCCTCTAATCTTGCTTCTGACCTTACACTCAACACTACTCAGAGTAGTCAATAACTTCTCCTGATAACAGCCTAAAAGATATTTTTCAGTCCTCAACATATTAAAGCTCTTTGATTCTAAGATATATTTAAGTTGTTTGGCATGCTTTATCTCCGAAATCAGAACACATTTTACAATCAATGATCTGTTACGGTTTAACTGGCAGCCTTGTTCCTCAGTGGGCCATAGAATATTGGTGTGTCTTTATCACCCACGGCATCTGCTAGACAACGGAAATGTGGTTCTGACGCACTTGAAAATACCCTTTCCTGCCCCTCCTTGGCTTCGGCGACATCCCGCTCCCCTGGTCGCTCACCTTCTGCAGGTGGTCCATTTCAGACTCCTACCTGTGACCCGCATTAAATGGTGTCCTTTGGGGCTATGCTTGAGACCTTGTTGCTTCTTATCTTCCCCTCTCTCTCCAAGTTTTCTCAGCCTCTCCTCTGGCTTCAGTTGCCGTCAGGATCACAATGATCCCCAAGTTTATGGAGATTACCTCAAGTTTTGATGTCTCTTCTGAGCAGCATCTCCCGTCGGACACTTGAACTTAGCTCAAACCCACAGACCCAAAACTGGAACTGGTCCTGCCCCCAGAAAAACCTGTGCATCCTCCAGTGTCCCCCTCCCTGTGAAAGTGGTCCAAGTCATTCCAGACTCCATCCTCTTGCTTGTGTCCATAGTCAATAAATGACCAAGCTCTGATCATTTTAATCTATCATGTATCTCTTGGATCTGTTTACTTTTCTCCATCCTGTGAAGTCAGTTCAGGCCTCTCTTCCAGCATCCTCCTCAGCAGTCTCCTTGTCTGCTTTCCTTTCTTTTCATAGCAGTCAGGATGATCTTTCTAAACACAGATGTGATTCTGTTGCTCTTTTCCTTTAAAGTCTTTGTGGATGCTGCCCTTCTGCCAGGGAACACTCTTTTAAATCTCCTCTCCTAGTCCCCTACCCACTTCTCTGCTGCACCTAGTGGAATTCAGTTTATCATGGAAGTCTCAGTTCAGATGCCCCCTCTGTCAGGAAGCGTTCCTTGATTTCTCCTGGCTGGGTTGAATTAGATGCCTGTCTTATAAGCTCCCATAGCATACTGTTCTTTGTCCTATTATAACTATTGGCATTCTACTAAATAACAGAAGTGAAACTGCATATTCACTTGTCTGTTTTCCTGGTGAGACTTAAGCACTAAAGCTGGCCTGTTTATGGAATGAACAAATCAATATATGAAAAAATGGGTCTGAGTGGAATGATATACAGTGGGCCAGGATCTGAAAGACTGATCTGAAATGCCCTGGGATGGATGACTTTGAGGACAGGACGGGTCCCCGGTCCAAGTGTCCTCAGGTGGTTACATTGTCAGCCTGGCTCTAGAAGGAATGTGCTGACCTGCTCAGAAAGACACCCATAATTCACTCTGATCCAGCTTAATGCTGAGCTGAAAATTTATGGACAGATCTAAAAAGAAGAAATAAAAATGATGGATGTGAGAAATTACCCTATGATACAACTGCTCTCCATAAAGGAATTAAGATCTCATCCAAATATGGGTCACCAGCCTTCCTGGTGGAGACTCTACTTAGTTCTCGAAAACAACAGTGGCATCCCTCTCTGAAGCGGGCACCGCACATGAACAGTCACATTAAACCAATGGCTGGGAAACATCACGACCGTTCTCCTTCTGCTCTTCACAACTGCAATCAGATAAAATTAAATTAGCCGAATGTCTCTCCACTAAGTCAACAGATCAGAAATCCTCCACTGAAAGCAGGTGATGATTTCCTAAGATTGCTACAGATAACAATTCAAAATTGACTTGATTTTCCTCCTTTTGTTTATACAATATGTATGCCTTGTAGAAAATAACTGAAATATATTGAAAAAAAGAAAATATGGGCTCTGTGCTTTTAGCCAGTCCATGGGGTCGCAAAGAGTCAGACACGACTGAGCGACTTCACTTTCACTATGCTTTTGGCCAATAGACAAGCATGCAGAAAGCTTCAGTCGACATTTGGTACATGTTCCATCTTTCTTCCACTCATATGCATTTTTATGTAAGCTAAGGTTACTGCATATATACTTAAATATTCTGTTTTTCTGCCCCTCCCTCGCCCAGTTACCATTATATTTGAAACATTTTCATTCCAATAAACTTCTCATATCATCATCATAATAACTGCCCTTGATTTACCATATATATATATTTTTAATTTTATTTTATTAGTTGGAGGCCAATTACTTCACAACATTTCAGTGGGTTTTGTCATACATTGACACGAATCAGCCATAGAGTTACACGTATTCCCCATCTCGATCCCCCCTCCCACCTCCCTCTCCACCCGACTCCTCTGGGTCCTCCCAGTGCACCAGGCCTAAGCACTCATCTCATGCTTCTCACCTGGGCTCGTGATCTGTTTCACCATAGATAATATACATGCTGTTCTTTCGAAACATCCCACCCTCACCTTCTCCCACAGAGTTCAAAAGTCTGTTCTGTACTTCTGTGTCTCTTTTTCTGTTTTGCATATAGGGTTATCATTACCATCTTTCTAAATTCCATATATATGTGTTAGTATGCTGTAATGTTCTTTATCTTTCTGGCTTACTTCACTCTGTATAATGGGCTCCAGTTTCATCCATCTCATTAGAACTGATTCAAATGAATTCTTTTTAACGGCTGAGTAATATTCCATGGTGTGTATGTACCACTAAACAGACATTTCTCCAAAGAAGACATACAGATGGCTAACAAACACATGAAAAGATGCTCCACATCACTCATTATCAGAGAAATGCAAATCAAAACCACAATGAGGTACCATTACACGCCAGTCAGGATGGCTGCTATCCAAAAGTCTACAAGCAATAAATGCTGGAGAGGGTGTGGAGAAAAGGGAACCCTCTTACACTGTTGGTGGGAATGCAAACTAGTACAGCCACTATGGAAAACTGTGGAGATTTCTTAAAATACCATATTTTTTTAAACCAGTCCTCTCTGTCTGGGCTCTACAGTTGTGAGAATTTCCTTTAGAAAGCTCTGTCAACTCTCCTAACTATCAGTGTCTTCACTGGGACCTCAGGGACTACAGACCAATCTTTTAAACTGCTTAAGCAAAAACAGCATTAGGAGCAGGAACCTGGTCATCCTCCCCATCCTCACTCAATGCATGCATTACCGGATACAAATGGTTCTGCATTTCTGAAGTTCTGTTCACGCTATGGCTCCTGGCTAGGAGTGCGGATTTAATATAATTGATTCGGCTGATGGAACAGCTATATGAATATTAATGTTGGCTGAAGTGTTTAGAGAGACACTTAAACAAAGCTTCCTCCCTTTGTGCTGAGCACGAGCAAGAGGTATTATTACATGGTTCACAGCAGCAGTGGTCACGCAGCCACTTAGCAAGTTCCCGGGGGAACGTGGAGGAACATTACAGAGACGATGGTGCAGGAAGTGGGGGGGTCTCCCCTCAACCCCTCAGAAGGATCTTGGGAAATGTCTCTAAAGGATTTAGCTTCTCTGTCTCTAACATAACTAGGATTTACACAAAGTTATTGCTGCTTTTTCAACTTTTGTTAGATAAGCCTGTCTACCTTCATTGTCTAGTCATTCTCTTTTCCAAGAACTGTTTGAAGGAGGGGTTAGGAGGACCTACTAAGATTAATGCTATTTTTTTCCTGATTGGATCAGGAGATAACAAAAGAAATGCTGTCAAGATTTCTTTTGAAAAATAAGATGTTTTTTCAGATTGCATCGTAAGAACCGAAAGGATATGTGAAACTTGGAGCAAAGCTTTCTCAAGATCTACTTAAAATTTTTTTAAAAATTTTCCTGATTTTGAAAGTAGCATACATTCTTTTAAAAAAGGCTTGAAAGACAAATATAAAAAAGAAAATGAAATCCCCTGACACCTCAAAACCAAAGTCATCAACTATAACATGCTGATGAAGCTGTTGGTGGACTTTTATCTATGAATGTTTCTTCCCAAATAGCTGAGGTCACATTACATTTAAAAAGTGTATTTTATTACTTTACTTATCATAGGAGCTTCTAATATCATTTAAAATTCCTTGTGAGCATTTTGAATGACTACAGTCTCATTTCTTTTAAAATGCTTTGAAATACTTGGTCATTCAGATAAGCAACCATATATTTCCTCTTCACCTATTTCCCCCTTGACTTCCTATTCCTTCCTCTGAATCCTAAATCTGTATTGAGCCCTGGATTCTTTTCCCAGTTCCAGACGTGCGTTTCTGAACAGCTGTGCAACACTCCACTTGGATACCCAACTGCCCTTTAAATGCAACAAGTCAAAACCAAGCTCATCACTTTCCCTCTCATCACCGCTTCCTCATGATTGCCTACTTCTGCTGCTGGTGCTTGCATCTCCCCACCCGCCTGGACATCAGTCACCTCTCTCACCTCCCCACATCCTATCATTTACAGTCCTTCAGACTCTCCTTCCAGAAGGTCTCAGCCACCTGCCCCTCGCATGCCAAATTCAGCAAATACAGGATACCCAGTTAAATCTGAATTTCAGATAAATGGATACATTTTTTAGCAAATATATATATATATGGCCCATTCAATATTTAGGAAATATTTAAGCTAAAAATTATTCTTTGGTTATATGAAATTCAAATTTAACTGGATGTCCATGTTTTATTCGGCAGTCCAAATCCTGTCTCAGTTTTTCCTGCCCACACCTTAACACCTTTCATCCATACTATAAGCCGTAAGTCACTGAATAACCTCCTTGTCTCTATGTCAAATTCATTAATCTTCACAAATCACAGCTTCAGTGGTATTGCACTTTACCCACCACCCTTGGCGGTTTCCCACTGCCTAGTCCCTCAGCCTCACATTCAGAACCACCAGCAGGCTAGCCCACACCTGCCTCTCCAGCCCACATCCCTCTGCTGCCTCTCAGGACCAGGGCAAGGGCTGGCCTCCCGCTTACAGATCACCCTACACTCTCCATTCCCCGGCCTCTCACACGGTTCTCTCCATCTGTGATACCCTACCTCACATGTCCAAATCCAGGCTCCACCTTCACAAAGCCACCACCCAAGGCTCAGCCTTCACCTCCTTGTACACAGATCATGAGTAAGCTTACACCATCATTTTGGCAGGTCAGAAACAGTTGAAAATCAGCAATTTCAGGTGGTTTCGGCTACTGCAATGTAAGATCCCCTCTCTGGTGCTTCTCTGCCTTACCGTCTTCCCCATGTTCATTTCTTCAGTCCATTCCACAAAGAAAGAATATCAAGTAGTGACTGCCTGCAGCAGTTTCTCAAGTACAGTCCTCTGTCCACCACTCCACGGAAGTGGGGCGGGGAGGGGGTGCTTGTTAACAATACAGATGCCAAGGCTCCACCCTGGAGCTGCAGAATCAGAACCTGCAGGGAGGGCCCGGGGATCTGCATTATGATCAAGCTTTCCAACTGAGACGTCCGCTCACTAAAGCAGAGAACCACTGCCCCACACGGGATGTCTTCTCTGTCTACTCACACTGGTCCCTGAATATCCCACAGGGTTCCTACCTCTAATGACCCTAGAGACTCTTGAGGATCCTTCTAAGCCCAGGTCAGTTTCTATCTCTTCCACAAACATTTGCCTGTTCACACGAGGAAGTCTAGAGAAAGAAGTACTGTGTCACTAATCATGCGTTTTTCTTCCCAAAGGGGATAGAACATTCATCCACGATAAGGACTTTTCTCTACACCCCCCGACCCATCCCAAAGAGACGAACACCAAGTTAGGCCGTGATAGCTGCTAAATAAATACATGTTACACTAATGTCCATCCAGGTTAACGGACCCAAAGAAACTAACCCTCTAAGCAAAGATGAAAATACTTTCCAAATTGGGAACTGTGAGAAGGGAGTATTTTATTAAGAAAAAGAAAAAAGAAAAAGATTTCACCTGTGAACAAGCAATTACAATTTTATGCATACATTTAAGGAGAATGTCCATGTCAGTCCTAGTTCAATAATGACAGAACTGCAAGGAGAAGGTTTACCCAGAGTACTTGTGCCAGGGCCCGCCCGTCAGCCTCCCCCTGGCTGCTCCCTTCCTGAGGCAGACTCTGGCCCATCCAAAGTCAGAAATGCCTGCTCTAGTTGAGAGCCACATCTAGATCCATTCCAAAAAGACACTGGACGCGACAGAATGAGCGCCTCATCTTTCCTCCCTCGCCCCCTCTGACTCTACTGCTTGTCCAGTTGCTGCTGGAAACTGTTCTCTCTCCTCACCTCCCACCTCCTAGAGGTCCCCCCCGTCCTGTTTTTTCTGGCACTTCTTCCTCATCTCCTTTCCATCACCTTACTCAGGTCCTCGTGATTTCTCACCTGAGCCTCCTGACTGGCCTCCATGTCTCTGTACTTGTGGAAACCAAATCTTCACACCTCTCCCATGTTTAAAACGCTCCATGGGCCCCTTATCACTCCAAGATGAAGTCCAGATCCTTATTCTGAACCACAGGGCCCTTCATAGTCCTGCCTGTCAATTCAGTTCAGTTCAGCAAACAGCCCCCAGTGCCTTCCACGTGCCGGGCCATGCCAGACATCTAAAACCAAAGGACTCAGCTCACAGGTGATAGAGGGGTAAACACGCAGCTGATGCAGTGATGGACTCAGCAGACCACAGGAGGCCTGGAGACTCAGCCAGTTGGTGGCAGCTCCTGCAGGGAGTGAGTGAAGGACCAGGGCTACAGGTAAATCTCCAGGTCCACGTCCAGGGCTCTTTCCACTACTCAGTGTAGCCTCGCAACCAGATGTGTGTCTTGCCCAATACGAGGAACCAAAACGCAGCGAAAAGGGAAGACATGAGATGATCCCATGACTAAAATATAAATTAAGTACTAAAATGCAAACCCCATAAAAGTTACTACAGAGATGCTAAATCCCAGTGAAACAGAAACATTTAAATATTTCACATATAAGATGGAAACAGAGATGGATCACACTCAAGCTTAGCCCTGATGAAAGCACATCACTCACTTATGCTGGTCAAGTAACACAGAACTGAGATGGCAACTTACTTGCAGATGCTAAGAGTGCCACTTGGGCAGGAATGACATGAGTACTTTTTACTCTGGTATCTAAGAAAAACTTAAAAGAAGATTACTTTAAAAATCTAATGAATAAAACACACAGGCTAAAGACTTGAATTTATTTCAAAGAGCCAAGAAACTAAATTGGAGAAGCCATGAAGTGATTTCTAAGAGAATTCCAAAAGGAGAACACAAGAGATCATCTAGTATATTCTCCGTCTTTGGGGAACAGCATGGTTTTCAATCTGAGAGAGATGCGGTCTATGCCCGTAGGACCGTGTTTTTAAACTGCAGGCTGAAAGCAGGTCAAGACAGCAATTGAGTGGGTCATGACCATCAATTTCTTCCTAAAAGAAAGAGAATAGAATCTAGTAGAAAATACCAGGTTGCATTTCACATAGCAGGATTAAGTCCTGGGTTTATGTGTAATTGTATATGTGCACATGGGTATATCAGTTCACAATACAATATACATTGAGTTGCAATCAAGAAAGCTTGAAAAACACTCTTCTAGAAAACTTCTGTTAGAGAGGATTTTATTTTTAACACACACTAAACACATTCAGTTGAATCCTGACCCTTTTCCTTGTTCTTGGAGTCTGTGCTAAAATTAAACAGAGAATGGGGGTGGAATATCAGAACTGGAAGGAGGAAGCAAATTAGCAGAGTGTAAATGAAAGAACTGATAACAAGAGGCCAGAGACCAAAGGAATGAGATGGATGAGTTCTGGGTTTTTTCTGAAAGCCTACTGCTTTATGATAACTAAGGATTCCTTGGCTACTTTCATTGGCACACTGGTTACACAGTACTTTCTCAATAGTTACATGTCCCATAACCTCCAAGAAGCACCTGTATTCTCTCTATGGTAACAGTTACCAAGCAGTATGACTGGTGTCTTTTTAATAATGTCCATCTCCACCACGTGCAGGAGCTCCTTGAAGGCTGGACTCACATCTGTTCCACTGCTTCATCCCCACCTCTATGACAGCTGACTCAGTAAATTTCAGGTGGACTGAAGTGAAAGGCATCAAAGACCCATAGAGCTCTAGTTCTAATATCTACTGGATGCCAAACCCTCTTCACAAGAATAAACTGATTTCCGTCCATAGAGCTTAAGATATTCTAATTTGAGAAAAACAACAATAACAACAAAACTCTGAAGTTTGCAAGGAGAAAACCGCTTGGGTTCTCGTATCTCTCGGCCCAGAGGTTGAGTTCACGCAAAGGACTTGTGCCATCCTTTTATAGAATAAGAGCTTCTTGAAATGTCAAAGATTCTTTAGGAGGTCAAGCTAGGACCTACTCTTTGGACTCAGTCTAGCTCCTGAAGATACCTGCTTTTTCCAATCTGGATAGCCTGAGGGCAACAACCATGTTGAATCTGAAGCTGCTGAGCCATTTCAGAGGTCCTATCCACATTGCTGCTGGAGCTGGCAGGATGCCCAGGAGGGCCCAAGGCAGAGGGCTGGACTTGGAGAAGCAGTCAGTTGACCAAGGAAGTCCACAATGAACCAAGATCTGGTTGTGTGTGTATGTTCAGCTGTGTCCGACCTTTTGCAGCCTCATGGACTGTAGCCCACCAGGCTCCTCTGTCCATGGGATGCTTCAGGCAAGAATACTGGGGCGGGTTGCCATTTCCCACTCCTGGGGATCTTCCCAGCCCCGGGATTGACTCCACATCTCTTATGTCTCCTGCATTGGCAGGTAGATTCTTTACCCCTGTGCCATCTGGGAAGCCCAAGCTCTGGTTGCTTCCCCACAAGAGGCCCTGGCTGAGGGGAAATGAGATGGAGATGGGAAGCAATCATTTGCCTCCCTCACCCTTTGCAGCTCTTCCTACCTCCATGCCTAGTGGCCAAATCCAACCCCTAATAGTGCAGCGGTTTAGCCCTGGGTGCAGGTGGGGGTTGATAAGGAAGCCCTGAGTATGAGTATATAAGGGGAGTGTACTGGTCTGAGGCTACACTCCTTGGAAAGGCATATGGGAAGTTATCAGGGAGGGACATGGGTGAGAGACACCCTACACCAAATGATCAACTCAAATTCAAATTCAAGGGAGAGCCCACTAGTGACTAGTTACCCTTCTCAGTGAGGCAAACGTCCACAGAGTTATCACCGAAGGAAAGTCCTCTTTACTGGGGACACTGATTAGTATTACAGGTAGAGATAAATGTCCTCCCTGCAGCGATACTAAAGCAATGGTTTAACCCTTTGTGTGTGCTGTCCGTTATGCACAATCAAATCTGACATCTCTGTGGATGAGGAAGGTAAGGGACAGAGCAGCTCTGCGGAGTCCAGTGGGTGTTAGCAATCCAAAACTTACTTGAACGAAGTTTCAGCCTCCATCCGCTGCTGAATCTCTGTCTCAGTCTCCCTCCCACCATCTCCCAGCGTATGCTAAAGGAATACCGAGCATCTTTGGGTTACCCTGCTGCTGCTGCTGCGTCGCTTCAGTGGTGTCCGACTCTGTGCGACCCCATAGACGGCAGCCCACCAGGCTCCGCCGTCCCTGGGATTCTCCCTGAGTGGAATGTAATCAAGAGGGCAAGTTGGCTCAGAGCCAGGGGAGAAAAGAGCCTGCATATCACATACTCCCAAACCAAGCAGAAACAAAGTTCAGGCTTTAAAAAAAGTACTATGTCTGGATACTTAGTTTGAATCTCAATTCTAATTCAGTTTAATAATCTCTCCCTGTCTCAGTTTCCTAAGAAAGTACACCCAAAGATTTAAAAACAAACAAACAAAAAAAAGAAGTCCACAATGTGTAGCATTGTCTGGTAAATTGAATGAGCCAGCAAACTACATATTGTTATCATTAGGACTGCAGTATTGCTCAATGGATCGGAGCCGAGGTTCTAGAGTCTGAGGCACTCCAGGATGCTGACTCCATGGACCTCATCAACCCTGAGGCCCTAGGAAACTTCCCTAACCTCTCTGAGTTTTCACTGTCTCACCTACACAATGGTGATAATAAAATCACTTTACAGGGTTACTGTAAAGATGAACTGAGAATCTGTATGTGAGATGCCTGGTGCGGAAGAGATGACCATAAATGATGGGTATTATTATGATGGCTTGCCCCCTCGGTGAGGTAAACATGCCCCCACTAAAGAGGTGTTCTGCAGCTGCCACCGGCAACCGGATGAATCTTTCCAAGGCCATGGATGCTCAAGTACCAAATACCCACATGTTCCCCCATGTTCCTGCTCCACCCCCCACACTCCCTATCACAGTGCATGGCACACCAGCTCCCCAACAGATCCTGCAGTCCTCATTCATTGACGTCCTTCTCCCCACAGCCAATCCATCATCAGGTGCTGTTGATTCTGTGTCTTAAATATGTCAGCCCCATTTGCTCCTCTGCATCTACCCAGCCCAAGAAACAGTCCAGACCACCACCAGTTTGCCCCTAGATAACAAGTCTCCAGTCTCATCTCTCTACCCTCGCCTTCCCTCTTCAATTAACTTGGCAACTACAGTCATCTTTCTAAAGTGCAGATCTGATCATGCCTCTTCCTCGCTTGAAGTCCTTCACAGCTCCTCAATATAACATCCCAGTCCTTAATCTGGCTTCCAGAGCCTGACACAGTCTGCCTAGAGCTCAGCTCTCTTCCTGACCTCACCTCCCACCACGCCCCTCCTTGCTGTGTGTGTTCCAAGCCATCCTGAGTGCTGACAGTTGTACAGATGAATTGTGCTTGCTCTCTCTCTCTGCAGTGATTTCACACATGCCTTCCCCTCTGCTTAGAATACTCCTGTGTCCCTTCTCTTTTCTGTGCTAACTCGTGCTCAATTTTTAGGTTTCAACTTAGGTGTCATTTCTTGCAGGAAGCCACCCCCCAATACTTGAATCCTGGGCAGGTGTCCCTGCCACTATATTCAAACGTCTGCTTATTGTTCACCTCCCCCAGCAGAGCTCCTAGAGGACAAAAAAATCCATTTTTGTCACTGAAGGATCCCGAGTGCTTCAAACATCGCCTGACACAAGACAGGCACTCAGACATGTCTGTTGGATAGATGCCTGGATGCTGACCACTGGGCCAGCACCGTGAAGCCATCTCTGGTTGAAGGCGGCAGCGAAGCCAAGCCAGGCACCACCAGGAGGCCTCCACCCAGCAAAGGCGGTACCTACCTAGAATGGCCACCACCTCGTCATCCTGGATCACCTCCAGGGAGCCGGAGACCACGAAGCACAGGCTGTCGACGCTCTCCCCCGCGTGGTAGATGAGGTCCCCGGGGGCGCAGTGCACCGTCTGGAACTCCATGGCCAGCGCCCGCAGGCAGCCGTCGCTGGCCAGCCGGAAGGCCGGGTGCTCCTTGAAGACCTTGCGGTTCAGGTGCACGCAGATGTCCGCTCTCATGTCCTTGGGGCAGATCTGCAGGACCTGGGCGGGCACAGGGAGAAGAGGCGTCAGGATCCTTGCCGCGGCCGCCAGCCCGCTGCCCTCTCAGCTCCCCAGGGGCCGAAGCGACACCCACTGGACTAGACCGCACCCTTCAAGGCAGCAGTGGACAAGACAGCCACAGTCCCGGTGGGAGAGACAGGCAGGGGCCCCCAAATCTGTGCTAAATGCTCGGGTCAGGGACTCGAGAGTCAAGGGACTGGGAGTATGTGAGACCCTCTCGACAAGGAAATCCAGGCAGGCCTCCCTGAGGAGTGACAGATCCGGTGACATCTGACACCTGCATGACGTGTCAGAGGCAGCCCTGTGAAAGAAGGTTCCAGCAGTCACGAAGGCTGAGAGAGGACCTGAGCAACAGCCCGTGTGGACGAGGGGAAAGCTGGGGGTGGGAGGGGTGTTCAGGAGGATGACAAGCTTGAGAGGATGTGGAGACTCACATTTATGAAAAGACCTTGATTTTGATTCTGAGTGGGATGGGGACACATTGGGAGACTGAGCAGAGGAGGGACGGGGATCCTCTATGTTTTAAGAGGATCGTTGCAGCTCCAGGGTGGGGTTAGCGGGCCCTGACTGTCGGATGGCGGGAGAGGAGCCCAGGAGCTGGGCTAGCCCACTCCTGCAGGCCTCCGCTAGCGAGGAGGGGACTGGGACTGCGATGTTTCCAGGGCAGCCAGGGAGAAGCAATCAAATCACGAACATATTTTGAAGATACAGCTGACATGGTCTGCTGGTGGACTTAAGGTGGATTGATTTGAAGAGAGATATGAAGTGATATTTACTGAGCACTTCCTACGTGCCAGGCATTGCTAAGCACTTTGGAGTCATTCATTCATTTCATACTTGGCTACTGAATACTTTAGAGTATGCCAGGGATCATTCCAGGTTCTGAGCATGTAGGCAGAACAGAATGCCCTGCCTTTGTGTGACTTACCAGCGGGAGGGGACAAATAAAAGGCAAAATGAGTAAAATTCAGCAGTAAGTGCTGAGGAGAACGATGCAGAAGGAAAGCAGAGGGAAAGTCAGGAGAGGTGCGATTTTATGTTTTCAAGTCTTATGTGCACCAGCTAATTGAATGCTCACATAAACTCTCTGGTGTAAGGGCTATTACGGTACCGTTTTACAGATGAGGAAACCGAGGCATGGGGATGATCAATAACTCGCCCGAAGTTGCACAACCGGGAAACGGCAGAGCTGGACTCTCTGACTAGGCAGTCTCACTCCAGAGCCCAGTTTAGATACAAGGCACTTCCTATATGATACACCTGCCCAAAACAAATGGGCTTGCACTTTGGCTCTCAAGGAACTCAAGGCAAACTGGGAACTGTAAGAGGCCACGTGGGTCTCACCTCCCAAAGAAATAAAAATTTCTCAGTCTTTCCTACGGGGAGAAATATTTCTCTGGACTAAATTTTTGCAAGAAACCATTCATGGCCCCCTTACGTAGCAAGCATGAAGTAACACAAGAGGACACCTCCAAGTGGACTTTTCCAGAGAGAGCAGGAGTGTTCCTAAAATAACCCTTTCTCCCGTCCTAGCCTGTGAACAAAACTTGGGGCATAAAATCAAATGTGCTCAGTGAAGACATTTCCTGGCGGTGCTGGTTACCTCCCCACCCTTGCTTCTCCACCTCAGCACAAACCATCTGTCTGTGCTGCAGGTGCTCACCTCCATATCTGGAAGTCCCGACCCAACCTAAATCTCACCTTGTCCGGGACGGCTCTGCTGCATCCACCCGCTCTGCATGGCCCTGAGCTCTGCACTGGAAAGGGGGGTCCCACCAGGTGGAATCTCAGTTCCTTCCTCTCCAAGCACCTTCACTGCTCTATGCTTCAATTTCTTTTCATTCCTCTTTTTTATTTTTTAACTGGAGGAAAATTGCTTTACAATGTTGAGTTAGTTTCTGCTGCATGTGTGTGTGCTAAGTCCCTTCAGTCGTGTCTGACTCCTTGTGACCCCATGGACTGTAGCCTGCCAGGCTCCTCTATCCATGGGATTCTCCAGGCCAGAATACTGGAGTGGGTTGCCATACCCTCCTCCAGGGGATTTTCCCAACCCAGGGATTGAACCCATATCTCTTATGTCTCCAGCATTGACAGGCCCGTTCTTTACCACCAGCGCCCCCTGGGAAGCCAGTTTCTGCTGTACAACAATGCAAATCAGCCGGATTGCGTGGACATTCCCCTCGCTACTGAGCCTCCCTCCCCCCTCCTTCCCCTCCCCCGATCCCACACCTCTAGATCATCACAAGAGAGCTCGGCTGGGCTCCCTGTGTTGTTTCTGCTGTTAAAAAACAAGAAAAAAAAACAAAAACAACCACACACACACAGCTAACATTGGGCTTCCCTGGTGGCTCAGTTGGTAAAGAATCTGTCTGCAATGCAGGAGACCTGGGTTTGATCCCTGGGTCAGGAGGATCCCCTGGAAAACAGAATGGCAACCCATTCCAGTATCTTACCTGGAGAATTCCATGGACAGAGGAGCCTGGTGGGCTATAGTCCACGGGGTCTCAAAGAGTCGGATACGACTGAATGACTAACACTTTCACTTTCAACATTGCCTTGTGAGGATTAAGGGCTTCCTTCATAGCTCAGTTGGTAAAGAATCCAACTGCAATGTGGTAGACCTGGGTTCGATCCCTGGGTTGGGAAGACTCCCTGAAGAAAGGAAAGACTACCCACTCCAGTATGCTGGGCTGGAGAATTCCATGGACTGTATAATCCACGGGGTTGCAAAGAATCGGACATGACTGAGCAACTTTCACTTTCACTATGAGGATTAAATGAACTTGTATTTACCAGTGCATCTGATGTCCACACCTTGCAACACCTCGTGGGCCCAGCAGGCCACTCAATAAACGCAGGTCCCCTCCGTGCTGCTCTGCGGCGGCAGGATGCCAAGGAAGTGAGCATGCTCTCTGGGAGCGGGGCTGGAGGACTGACCCAGGCAGGGGAAAATCAGATGGCCAGTGCTTAGGCAGAGTGCTCGCTCAGTAATTCCCCTCCTTCAGACTCATTAAAGCAAGACTCCTGGGAAAACACAGACTTAATTTGGATCCTCTCTCTCCAAGCAGAACACCAGGGAGTGGGAACACTTGCTTGTCATGTCGAAGCTGCGTCCAGAGGTCTGAAACTAAGATCTGATCTCCAGGTGAGTTCACCTTGAAACACTTCCCTTCCCTCAGGCTGAGCTTTGCCGGCAGAGGCATGGAGACTGTTTTATTTGTGGGCGCTGTCCCCAGAGCCACGGGAAAGCACGTGTGAGGAGGAGAGGGGACTGGAGCAGAGAAACGACGGACCCTCGCAGCCACCAGCACCCCTATCGTCCTTGCGCTGGGTCTACACCGGCCCGGGCTCCTGAACGCCTCTCTGAGGGAGGGTATCAGCTTGAGACCCTGCCGTCTTCCTGGGTTACCTGCCCTTCTGCTTGGTTTGAGCAGCGAAAATTCTTGCTGGTCTATGAGGCCTCAGAAGCCCCGAGGTGATGCCATCATGGAGGTTCATGGAGCCTCCTCCCTGGGGAAAAAGGGGTGGTGGGGGCAGGATGGATAAAGCACGAATGCGGGAACAGGCTTTAGGATGAAGCAGATCTGGACTCCTGGCTTCCACTTGTTTGAGTCATGTGAAGCTAAAGCTCTACTTTCCCCAGTCTTCTTGTTCTAACTTGTGTCTAGAATTCTTTGGAAGATTCCACGCGCTGCTGTGTCAAAGACTTGGTTTGATGCCCGCCTGTGACTGGGCTCAATGCACAAGGGCTCTCATTTCTGATGGCACCATCACAGCAGAGCAGCAGGTCAGCCTGAGGGAGGCTTTTGAAGTTCTGGACGTCAGAGTCCAAAGGGTCTTAAAGTTGGCCTTAGCCTTAAAAGTCATCTAGTTTCCATGTGTCACAGACAAGGAAACTGAAACTCAGAGGGACCCACGATGGTCTAAGATTCAAGGTCGTCAGCTGATTACTGTTAACATCAGACTTGCCCAGCGTTCCCACCTGTCCACTGCACACACTTCCCCTAGACGCCCCGGTCATCACTGACCATCCCAGTCTGGAATGGGGGCGTCAGTGGGGAGACAGGGCCTTGGGACTGGCTCTCTCCCCAGCAGTTGCCTGCCAAGGAAGAGCAGCCACCCCAGGCGGGGCTGGGCTCTGCCCTAGATGCCACAATACTTCCTCTTCCATTTGGATCAGGGCCTAGGGAAAATCCCAGAGCCCTCCAGGGAGACAGCAGGCAGGGGAAGGGAGGAGCAGAGCTGATGAGTGCTGTCTCCCAGGGGCAGCAGCCCAGCCCAGCCTTGCAGTGAGGGCAGGAGAGGGCTTCTTTCCAGACAACCAGATTTACAAAGGCATCCTGGCCCCTGGGAAAAGGAGGTCCAGGGGTGAGCGATCCAAGTTCCTTTCTGCTCCATCAGCTGCCAGGCACCCACAGAACCTCCAGGGGCCAGGTTGAGACAGCAGAATAGAAAAACAGGAGCAGTGGGACCAGTGGTGAGCAAAGCCAGAGATGAAGTCCCTCCCAACCAATGCCTGCCCATGTGAGAGAGGAGGGCACCTCCATCTGGACTCATCCTTCCCTCCAGTCTGTTCTACAGTTGTTATTTTTTGAAAAGCAGTAGCAGGAAAAAGCACAAGCTTTGAAGTCAGACAAAACTGGGTTCAAATCCAGATTTTGCCATTCTCAACTCCGTGACCGGGGGCAATTAACAAAGTTAACTGGGCTGCTGGGTCCTAATACCTAAGAACAGTTCCCTCTCCAGGGTAGTCGTGAAGCAGGAATGCAGGACCAGAAGTGCAGTTAAGCACCTGCTCTTAATACAACTTTAAGATGTGGTAGCTGGTATATGGTATGGTTATTACTATTATTACAGCTGATATTCAACAAAATCCTCTCTTTGAGGTTGAGATCAGTTAAATTTAGTTAAATTTTTCCATTTAAACTCTCTTCCATTTAAACTCAACTCTCAAGGGACCCTTCTAATGGAGAAAGACCAGGAGTGTGAACAGCAGACTCCCAAGACACTGAATTTGGCTTTGAAGGTGTCATAAGGTATTTTTCAACAATAATATCATTCTGTTTGCCTCACTCTAACAAAGGAAGGAATCAGAATTCCCTGAGTACTTAGGAAATGGTGATTAAAGAGCAAAAAGCCATTCCAAAGACTTAAGAAAGCAGAGAAAAACTAACCTAGGATTACAGCTTTGCTCAAAGAAAATATTACAAAGGAGATCATTCACAAATGATCATTCTCAAATATCTTTGTTCTTTCCAGTACCATCAAATTTTCTTCAGTTTATTGGAATGCATCTAGAATAATGCAACTTTTGCAGAATGGTAGGGATCTATTGCCATTTCCATTTCACAGGAACATCAGAAAAGAGCCTAAGGGATGCTCTGGTCAAATCAACTGCTTATTAAGTAAAAGCCCTTGGTCGATATCTCCCAGACTTGTCTAATGAACAGGACCCTTGTTCAAAATGCAGGTTTTCAGTCTCCATCCCACCTCATTCCTCCTCACAAAATTCTGATTCCAAAGGTCTGGATGATGACTGGAAACCTGTTTTTAATGGCCACATCCTGGGAGTCCCATCAGGGCCAAGACGAGAGTAAAGCAATAGCCTTGGACACAAAATTTAATGAGAAGTTAAACACTCAGTCATCACGACAAATCATGGGTAAGTGTCTCAGTCATGTCCAGCTCTGCCACCCCACGGACTGTAGTCCGCCAGGCGCCTCTGTCCGTGGGATTTCTGAGAAAAGAATACTGGAGTGGGTTTCCGTGCACTTCTCTAGGGAATCTTCCTGACCCAGGGATCAAACCTGGGTCACCTCCATTACAGGCAGATTCTTAACCATCTGAGCCACGAGGGAAGCCCCAAAACAAACCATAGTGTAGTGCAATAGTCTGAAAATCAAAATTCACGCAATGAACAATGTACCAAAAATCTGAATCGGAAACTTTGAATAGACAGTGGACTAGCAGCAGAGATATGTCATCCTGGGGCCTGAGGTGAAAGGAGAATCAATAATACTGGTCATCTCATCCTGGGGGGCCCCGATTCCTACCAACATTATCAGCTGATAAAGGAAGTCCTGCCCTAGACAGACTGCTAGTCCATTTCCTCTTCAGGAGATACTGATACAATCTGCCTCACCAGTTTGTAAAATAATCTCTCTTAATTGCTGGTCCTTCAGAAAGGTTGATGGGCAAGTAATCAAAGTTTCTGGAGGTGGGACCTGGGATTCTGAAACTACACTCAGGTGAGTTCAGATGCACAGCCAGCTATGAGAAGCATCTGTCAGAGGTGAGGCTCAGGTATCCCTGGGAAAGCTGAGGGATGAGTGGTTTACCTAAGCCCATCGCCTCCTTACCTTCTCCGTGTCGATGCCTCTGGACATGGACCAGGTGGACACGATGTAATCCATGACCCGCTCACTCAGCCCCTTGGGGACCTGGTAGAGCTTCAGGAAGTCCCGGACACTGTTGAGCATCTCATGGTACCTGTTGGTGTTGGCGTACATCTGTTGGAAAATGGTCGTCACGTTCCCAAAGATGGTGGCATAGAGGAGGGCTAGCGGCAAGAGGAAGAGAGAAAAACACACATGAGTGGTCCCTGAATAGGACCCAAGAAAGCCAAACTTGCCCAAAGCGGGCCAGTGGCCAGAGCGGCCTGCTCCAGAGCAGACGGTCTTGACCGTCTCAGGAGAAGCTCAGCCCAGGAGACTCTGGGTTTGGACCCAGAGAAAGCGTCTCCAAATATCAGGCCACTAGGAGAGGCCTGTGGGAGGCAGAGAGAGGGTGAAGGGAGCTGGCATGGCTGGGGCCAGAACCGGGATACAGAGGGCAGTGTGGGCTGCGGACAGGACAGGTGAACTGCTTCACATAGGCTTCTTGTCACAACAAGTTTGAGCCATGCCTGAAGCCACCAGTTGAATGTGTTCTTATATGCTCTGTATCTGCCCAAATCCAAGGACTGAAGTTGCTCAGTAGTGTCTGACTCTTTGTGACTCCATGGACTATAGCCCACCAGACTCCTCCATCCATGGGATTTTCCAGGCAAGAATACTGGAGTGGGTTGCCATTTCCTTCCCCAGGGTAACCCAAATCCAAACCTATCAGTAAATCATCTTTTTAAAAACTGTGCTGTCTGTCAACTACACTACCTGCCGGAGACAAGATGGGGGAATGCGTCACTCAGTCCTGGCTCTCACACAGCAAACAACACAGCAAAAAGACAGACTTTAAAAATGTAATCACAAACAATTAGATAATAGGAAGCCTGCTGAGAGCACTGAAGGATGTTAGATCTTTGTTTTATTGTTGAGGTGCGTGTTAACCCAATACTCCACTGCACTGTGATGGGGCTCCTGGGGGAGAAGCATGGCTTTGATATGAACAGAATAAAGTCAGGTCCCCTCTGAGATGTAACAAGTACATACTATGCGCTACTGCTGCTCCCCCTACCTAAGTGTCACGGAGGAGGACCATTATGTCATCAGAAAACCCCACATTCTACGTGTAACCTGTATCTGCCTCTGGATGCTGAGCTGAAGTGCTACCTCTTCCAGGAAGCCTCCCCAACACTCCTTCCCTCCGTCTATCCCCATGAGGGTGACTATGAACTCCCCAAGCATACAAATCAAACTCAACTTATCATACAATTACATCCAGATAAACCCATCATAAGTTGGAAATATCTTAAGTTAAAAATGCACTTATACATGTAACCTACCAACCATCATAGCTCAGCCTAATTACCTTAGACATGCTCAGAACACACACATTAGCTTACAGTTGGGCAATGTAACACAAAGTCTATTTTATAATAAAGTGTGAAATATCCTATGTAGTTTATTAAATATTGTAATGAAAGTGAAAAACAAGACGGTTGTTTCCCTTTATAATCGCATGGCCGACTAGGAGCTGCAGCTCCCTGCCACTTGCCTAGCATCACGAGAGAATCACTCTGTACATCACTAGCCCACGAAAAGATCAAAATTCAAAGCTGGAAGTACAGTTTCTGAAGGCATATTGATTTTGCACCATTGTAAAGCCGAAAAATCCCAAGTCAGAGATTCTGTATTTCTGGAGAGCTCGTGTTGTACATGCCATTTTGCAATCGTATTCTTGCTTGCCTGTTTCTTTATAGGGTAGTCCTGCAGGCTGGACTCAGCTTTTCCTTGCCATTAAACCCTGGGCGCTAGTGCTACACCAGTGCCAACAAATGTGTTTGCCACATTAGTGAATTACATGTTTTTGCTATGGCTTATTTAAAAAAAGGAGTGACTGAAATACAATAAACTGTACATGTGGAAGTATGCAACTTGGTGAGTTCTGACACATATACACCCATGAAACAATTAGCACAATCAAGACAGTGACATATCCATCACCCCTAAAAATTTGGTCATGTCCACTTATAATCCCCCGATCCTTCTATCCCCAAGAAACTGCTGACGCTTTCTGTAGACTAGCTTGCATTTTCAAATACTTTATATAAATGGAATCGTATTGTATACACTCTCTTTAAACACCACACAATACCTCCATTTAAAGTGTGCAGTTCAATGGCTTTTAGTACATTGCTAGAGCTGTGCAATCATTACCACCATCTAAGTTTAGTTTAGAATATTTTCATGCTTCGCCAAAGGAAAAACTGTTCCCATTACTAGTCATTCCTCATTTCCTCCCTAATCCCTTAGCCCTAGGCAACTGAAAATCTACTTTCTGTCCCTACAGATTTGCCTATTCCGGACATCTCATACAAATTAAATAATATATGTGGCCTCCTGTAACTATCTTCTTTTAGAAAAAATGTCTTCAAGGTTCATCTATGTTGTAGCATGTATCAGTACTTCATTCCTTTTTATTGTTGACTAATGTTCTATGGGGTGGATATTCCATATTTCATTTATCCATTCATCAGTTCATAGGCATTGGGGCCTTTCTACTGATAAATAATGCTGCTATGAACACTTGTGTGCAAGCTTTTGTATAAACATGTTCTCAATTATTTTGGAGTAAAATTACTGTCTCAGATGGTGATTACGTTTAACAGTTTGAACCACTGCCAAACTATTTTCCAAAGTAGCTGCACCATTTTACATTTCCACTAGTGGTGACTGTGGGTTCCACACATCTCCATACCCTTATCAACACTTGTTATCACCTGTCTTTTTGATTATTGCCATCCTAGTGAGCCTAAACTGCTCTCTCTCTGAAGCTCTGGTTTGCATTTCTCACATGACTGGTGATGTTAAATGTCTTTTCATGTGCTTAATGACCACTGGCGTGTCTTCTTCAGAGAATGTCCACTCAAATCCTGTGCCCATTTTTCAACTGGACTTGTCTCATTATTACTGAGTTATAAGTCATTAATCTATTCTAGACATAGATCCTTTATCAGATATGATTTGCAAACACTTTCTTATATCACGTGGGTTGTCTTTTCACTTTCTTGATGGTATGGTTCGCAGCATTAAAGGTTTTAGTTTTGATGTCGTCTAATTTTTAATTTAGTTTTGATGTCTGTATTTTCTTCTGTCTCCTTTTTTGCCTGGCTTATTTCATTCAGCATAATTAGTCTGAGATTGATCCATGTTGTTGCATGTACCAATAATTTGTTTTATTAAGAAAAGAAGTGTTACCTTAAAAATAAATACAAATTCACAGAAAGCTGTAAAGACAGCATAGAGAGATCTGTGTGTGTACCCTTCACCTAATTTCCCCTCTGGTTACAGCTTATACAACTGGAGGGTAATAGAAAAACTGAATGATTTACATTGTTATAAAGTATAGCTATAGTTCTGTATCATTTTATCATACGTGTACATTCCTGTGTACTGAGTTCCACTTTCAAAATACAGAACTCTTCCATCACCACAGCCATCTCCCTTTTGCTACCCCTTTATACTCACTCCCCCAGCAACCACTAATCTCTTCTCCCTTTTGATAATTACATCAAGAACATCATAGAAACAGGATCAGACAGTATGTGAGCTTTTGAGACTGGCTTTTTTCACTGAGTAAAATGCCCCTCAGGTCCATCCACACTGTTGCGTGTATCAACAGTTCATTCCTCTCTGCTGATGAATATAACACATTGTACAGACACACCCCAATTGTTTCTTTTGAATAATCTTACTCAAGGTTGACAGACTAAGGGAGGGAAAATAAAAGAAAGGCAGAGATGTAGAGGGAAGGGAAGGAAATCTTCAGTTAAATCTGTCTGGCAGCATTGGACACGGCTGCCTGGAAAACTGAAGACACAAATCTATCCAACAAGAATTGTAAATGAGGATGGGAAAGCATGCTGTCAGCTCTGGACAGGTGCCAGGAATGATGCCCATCTGAACAGAAGGAGCCAGATGAAAAGCAGAAGTCGTCCAACCTGAAGAATGTAGACGCCAGCTCTTCTAAGCTCATGAATAACCTCAAACACAAGAGGGGTCACAGCTCTTCCTATCCAGTAATGCCACCGGGTGTGATCAAGGACAGTCTTGTTCCCAGGGAGTCTGACTCTCACTCAACGAGCCTGCAGGGCAGTCCTGCCTCAGCTCGGTTCATGGTCCACCGTGAACCAGAGGTCATCCATGCCGAGTACCGGTGCCTTTCTCAGAAGGGCTGCCAAAAGTCAATTGAATCTTGGAGCTTAAAAACAGAGTTACAACAAATTAATACAATCAGAATAGCTCTCTTGTCCATGATCTGAGTACCGGGTGCAGGTCTGAGAAACTGATGTGCTGGTCAGTTAAGGCAGTGATGCCCACTACCTGCTTCTGAGGCATTACGGAAGGTTAAGGCTCCGCAGGAGGACCTTATTCAATTATTACTACTATTATGAAATATCATTATTATTCAAAATGGGTACTTCTCTCAATGTCCCATCTCTAATTTTATGTGAAGTGGGTTAGTCAGTTGTGTCTGACTCTTTACAACCCCATGGACTGAAGCATGCCAGGCTTCCTTGTCCTTCACTGTCTCCTGAGTTTGCACAAACTCATATCCATTAAGTCGATGCCAACCAACTATCTCACCCTCTGTCGCCCCTGTTTCCTCTTGCCCTCAATCTTTCCCAGTATCAGGGTCTTTTCCAATGAGTTGGCTCTTCACATCAGGAGTGGCCAAAGTATTAGAGCTTCAGCATCAATCCTTCCAATGTATAAGGACTGATTTCCTTTAGAACTGACTGGTTTGATCTCCTTGCAGTCCAAGGGACTCTCAAGAGTCTTCTCCAGCACCACAATTCAAAAGCATCAATTCTTCGGTGCTCAGCCTTCTTTATGGTTCAACAGCTATACGGTTTGAACATGTGCATTTTATTTACTGATGTCTATATATGAGGCATTATGCCCTTGAATACTCAAAATCCAACTGCAAGGGAAGACTTGAATCGAGCTATGACTTGAACATATGTTTAAATGAGATGTGGGGAGGACGAGAGGCAGACTGTGATGTCACTGTCATGGCTGACCTCCACAGTGTGGAGAGCGCCCTGGGTGACTCTCCGAGTGGATCAGTTGTGTCCTCCCAAGATGGGAAAGAAGTAAGAGGGCCTTTCCCAACCCCAATCCAAAATGTAGATTTGGATAAGAGCAGGTTAAAAAAAAAAGTTAACATTCTATCACACCAAAGCTCTGTGTCCCACCCAGAGAAAAATAAGACAATATTCTCTGACCCTTAATTAGAAATCTCTGCATGGAATTTGGGAGGAAGGGCATTAAAAGTTTTCATTTTTCTTTAGAAAGTTTAGTAATTCTTTTTGTATACATTATACATACACACTGTTTAAAGAGTTAAGTGGCTAAGATTTCATAAAATCTTTAGTCTGCTTGGCCTTCTTCCTTTTCACCCTATCTCCTCTTCTGCAGAAGCACCCACTTTCAAGTAGCTGATCGCTTCGCTACTGATCTCTGTATTTGAGTATCGTGCTCAGGTTGCTGTGTCCAGATACTTCAGATTCAGGTGTTATCCACGGACCTCAGAGAATTTAGCTCCACTCATTTCCCCTTCCCTTACTTCCAATCTCGTACTCAAACCCAATACATTTTCTCATTGTCCCACCCTCCCTCCCAAAATATTATACCATCATTTTGGTTAGACAATTATCTGTTTATATTATAACGAGATGAATGCTAGTCACAGATTAAGTCTTGTGGTTACATTTCATGTGACGACAGTGGTTAATTTTCCTTTCCTGCAATATTTGTCAATAATAGACTTCGTGTTTTCATTTGCTTAGCTTACTTGTCATTAATTTGACTCCAAACTCTCCCACAGCTAAATAAGTCTCTTCTTAATATATTAAAACACATTAGTTCATCTTTCCACTTCATTTCCTCAAGGAAGTCCTCCTGGAGCTTCTGAACTGTTCCATTGCCCGCTGTGTGGATGTGTCCACCCGGGAAGTCACTCCACCTATTTGAGTCTGAGCCTTTGATTTCTGCATCTCATGTCTTCTGCTGTTTGGCTTACTCCTTTTTGTTGACATCCTCTCATCGCTTTCTGAGAAGGGCTATAAGGGAGCAAAACCTCCGAGACCTAACATGTTGACTCATCCTCAGTTAATAGCTTGTCTGGGTGTAGAATTCTAGATCAGAAATAATTTCTCCCAGAATTTGGGGAACATTTCCCCATTGTCTTGCTGTTGAGATGTCAAAAGTATTCAGACCCTTAATCTTTCATATTGAACCTGTTTTCTTTCTCCTCTCTAGAAATTCATTTTTTACAGTGTTCTAAATATGCATAAAGATGTACCACTTGCTGTGGTTCAGTTTCCATCCACTGTGCTAGGCTTTCAATAAGCCCTTTCAATCCAAGAATTTATGCCCTTCGTTTTAAGAAATTTTTCTTGGGTTACTTCTTGTACTTTTCTCTCTCTCTTCTTTTGTTAACTTTCCTCCAGCAGATCAAAGTGACAAGAAAAGGAAAAGAGGAGAGAGCAGAGAGGTGGTGAGAAAAGCAGCTGAGCAGGGTGGTGACAGGAGTCATGGGACGCGCTGATGGAAGGATCAGCATTAATAAGGACACTTTTTAAACTTCTCGTTGGCTTTCTTTTCGCACCTGGATAAAATTCTTCCCAGTTCCTCAAAAGGCAAGGGAGAAGGGAAACTGAGAGTCTGTTCTATGAGCCCAAAAGATTAGGAAGCCCGAGTTGGACACAATACATTAAAGGCAATGGAAAAGGAAGCAGGAAGCACAACCCCCAGGATCTTTGGCGGCAGAGAAAGATGCTCGGCGAGGGGGTGTATACTAAGGAGAGTGCGGACAGGCCACGGCGCCTGAGCTGCTGACAGTTCTCTGCAACACGTCACAGACCCTGATCAGCCCCACTCCTTCCCCACTCCCGTCTCGTCCCTTTGGTACACCCACTCCAGGTTCACATCATCCACCTGCTACCAAGGCGAAGCTAAGAAGGCCAGAAGCTGTCCTTTTGGTAGAAGGCCATCTCTGGAATGCCGGGTGACCAGCTTCCGCAGAGCTGTCAACTCTCACCAGCATACTTTTCATACAACAATCGAATTCTTTACTTTGCTTGCTTTGTTTCTTATTTTTTGGCAGTGCCACGAAGCATGCGGGATCTTAGTTCCCCAATCAGGGGCTGAACCTGCACTTCCTGCATTGGAAGTTTGGAGTCTTAACCACAGTATTGCCTAGGACGTCCCTAGCATGCTTATAATAATCGGTGGGTTAAACAGACTTGTAGGCTTCTCTAGAAAGTTGGTCATTATTCATAAAATTACTTCTGTTGGAAAATACACTCCAACTTTTAATAAACAAGCTTGTACAGCATAATGGACTTCAAAACTCAAGAAGAAAAATAACTGTAAATAACACGGTGCCACTTCAGCTGGCAAAGCTTATCTCTATCAAAACTTAGAGATTAAGAATATGAATCTTCTTCTTTTTTTGTAATCATTTAAAAATCATTGCTCTCTACTGGCAGTTTATGGGTCTATCCACACTGACTTGGTTCAATGTGGAATTCCACATGATAAGCTAGAATGTAAAGAAGACTCTACCCTCAAACCTATGTTTGTTTCTGTACTCTTAATACCCAGCAAAAGTTCAGCAGGGTTTTTAACAGTTTGAGGGGGCTTAACCCTAATTTCTGATTGCGTAGGTGTTCAGCAGACCCTAAAAAAAAGAAAGTTGCTAGTCGTGTCTGACTCTTTGAGACCCCGTGGACTGCAGCCCACCACACTCCTCTGTCCATGGGATTTTCCAGGCAAGAATACTGGAACGGGTTGCCATTCCCTTCTCCAGGGGATCTTCCTGACCCAGAAATCGAAGCCGGGTCTCCTGCATTGCAGGCAGATTCTTTATCATTTGAGCCACTAAGGTGGGCCCTAGAGAGTTTTTATTTCTAACAAGTTCCCAGGTGATGCTGCTACTCCTGGGAACTTGGGGAAGCATGCTACTAAGTCTATCTTCTATTGCAATCCAAGTTTTAATTTACAATATGTTGTCAAACTCTATGGACATAAACATTAGTTTTGATTTCAAATAAGTAGGTTGGGTATTCACTGATTTTTCTTTTTCTTTTCCTAAGCACAAAGGTAGATGGCAAGAGTTTTTTATCTATAAAAGCCCAATTTCTGAATATAGACTATAACATTTTCTCTCTCTCTCTCCCCTCCTTGCTTCTTTAATGCTTCTTCTTCTCTGGCTATGTAGCACCCCCAGGTTTCAGAGGTACCAACAAGAAAAATTGAGGAAATAGAAGCTCTTTCTAATCCTTGCTTTAAACTAGATAGTGCCTGAAATTCAATATCCATTAAGATCATGCCTCACTACAGCTGTTTTTTTTAATGAGGTTTAATTTCTTCATTTTTTTTTTAATAAAAAGGAAAAAGGCTTGTTATATGAATTTCCCATAAAACAAAATCACCAGTCTAATGATTGTTAATTCCCCATTAGCCAGCCATCTGATGAGGATGAAATGCTCATTAAGTCAGGTAGCTATGCTGGTGGGTTTGGAGGGAAGGTTATTAACACACCTAACATAGGCACCGAGATCTCCAAGCAGTTCAGAGACATTCTCCCACTTCCACAACATGAATGAGACACAGAAAGTAGAGTCTAAGAAGGCAGAGAAGGAGCTCAGAAGTTCAATCTTCTGCTTCCTATGTTAGGTGTAGCCCAGCAAATCCTGATCAGTGAACGCAGAAACCTGTGCACCCATAATGTTATCTGCAGGAGAGATGCTATCCTCAGAGTTACACCCTCCTGGGTTGAAAGGTCAGCTCAGCCACTTAAGAGCTGTGTGGCCAGAGGCAAATTACTTCTTTCCCCCTCCATTTCTGTTCATCTGACAGCAGGAGAAATACCTGCTTACCTCCCTGGATTGTTAGGGAAATGGTATACTGTGTTAAAGTGTCTGGAGTATGGAGCAGGAACATACAGACCCTCAGTGGATCTGTCCTTACAGCTCACTGTCCTGTAGTCACCTGTAAAGAACACACACACCCATGAACAATTCCTCAAGACGATAACCAGGAACAGCAGTCTGAACGGAGCCTGTCTTTTAACTGCACGCTGCGCCGTGCTTCGTCGCTCAGTCGTGTCCGACTCTTTGCGACCCTGTGGACTGTAGCCCACCAGGTTTCTCTGTTCATGGGGATTCTCCAGGCAAGAATACTGGAGCGGGTTGCCATGCCCTCCTCCAGGGGATCTTCTCAACCCAGGGATCGAACCCAGGTCTCCCGCATTGCAGGCAGATTCTTTACCATCTGAGCCACAGGTGGACTCAAAATGTAACATCATAGGAAAATACGGCAGTCCAGAAGAGACATGTCTGAAACCACCACATCATGTACAAACAGATGCTTTCAAAGGAATCTCTAAAATTCATAAATGTTGAAGAACTTTGACATACCAGTTGACAGAATGACTACTTAGTGGTTTTGAATGAAGCCACATGTGGATTAGGAAGAACTGAAGGATAAGTGTAAGTGGTGGGCAGTGGAGACAGGAAGAGGGGGTAGGGAATAAGGCCTGGAAACTAGATCTAGCTCTTATTGCATGTCATCTGGCCCACATGACAGCAACACATCTAATTTTGTTAATGTATTTTTGGTCTTTGCTGCTGTTATTGCTTTTGCTTATTCTAATGGGATAATGACAGAGTGGGCGTGAGGATGTTTATATTGGCATAGTGACTGGCAACTAACTTTCAAAACCTTATTTCCTGTGACTTGAAGCCCACAGCTATGAATCGCATTGTCTGGGAAGAAATGGATAGCAACAAAGGGAAAGAAAAGAAGTAATGGCTCCTTGCCATGCCAGCAGATCAAGCCAGCACAGGAGAACACTGTTTGCGCTTTAGACAAGAAGGTGTAATTTGGAATCCTGGTTCCACCCCCAACCTTGGGATGATGGGTTCACCCTCTCTAAATTTCATCATATATAGCAGACTTTAATAATTACTTTTTTGGTTTATTTTAAAATAAGTGGTATAATGTATATAAATTGCTTATCACAGTACCTGGTACAAAATAAATGCTCAATATAAAATAAAAAGAATTAATTGCAGGATGGTTAAGGACCATTTCCAGGTTATTTCCTGGAAATGTTCCTTCACTAAGTTAATCATCAGATGTTTTAATTGAACAAACACTAACTCAATACTCAGATGAGTCATGTGCTGGGAAGCAACATGGTTCAGTGAACACAGCTCAGGCTCTGACGAGAAGGAACCAAGGGTTTGAGTTATTGGTCCTGTCACTAACTCAAGTCATAAGAACCTCAGTTTCCTCATTTATGAAAGGGAGGGGGTAATCTCCACCTCTCAGAGTCTCAGTGAAGATTCAATGAGTTAACGTGATAAATGCCAACAATGACAAATGCCAACCACAACGCTGGCATGGGGTAGATTGGAAATAAATCTTAGTTTGCTCTTTTGAACCACCCACTGTGAACATCCCTCCATCAATCGCCCCTGACTCCAGTCTTCTCAGTCCTCAGCTTTGGGTAGGTACCTCCTCCTGCAGTATATAGGCTTGTGCTTGTCCTTAAATAGTGACTTTCCAGACTGCAGGAAGTGGTGGGGTCATTCCAGGGGCATATTTCTTTGCATTCAGTAGGTGCTCAGTAAACGCAGTTGACTAACACTTGAAGACACTATTCCAAAAAGGTGAGTTTGCCTAGGTTCAATTATACAAGGTACGAAGAGAACTAGAACCTGGACTTCCCAGGTGGTGCTGGTGGTAAAGAATCCGCCTGCCAATGCAGGAGACATAAGAGACATGGGTTCAACCCCTGGGTTGAGAAGATCCCCCAGAGGAAGAAATGGCAACCCACTCCAGTATTCTTGCCTGGAGAATCCCATGGACAGAGGAGCCTGGCAGGCTAGAGTCCACAGGATCACAAAGAATAGGACACAACTGACTTTAACATGCACAAAGAGAGCTAGATCGAAACACAAAGTGGGTTTGCTTTTCCCACATGCCATCACCAGTTCTCTGACACCAACTGGATGTCTTACAATTCAGCTCATTTCTGAGACCATCAGATTCCAATTAGCCGAGGGCTCAATCCCAAGACAGCCTTCTACTTCAGTTGCCAATGCAAGTCTAGGTTGTCACCCGTGCTTCTGATTGTCTGGCTGTACATCAGAGGGTCCCACCACACCCTCTGCTAGAGGGGCTCAGAGAACTCAGAAAATCTGTCTACTCTCTAGATCACTGGTTTATCACAAAGGATATTAAGGGATACGAATCAACAGCCAGATGAAGACACATACAGGGTGAGGCTCCAAACAAAGAGACTTCTGCCCCTGTGGAGTTTGGGGTCTAGCACGGTGGTACATGGAAGCATTCGGGTTCATGAACCTGAAAGCTCTCCAAATCCATCCTTCTGAGTTTTGATGGCAGCTTCATTACATAGGTATGCTTGATTACATCACTGGTCACTGAACTCAATCTCCAGTTTCTCCTTTCCCAGGCCGGGGTGCAACTGAAAGTTCCAAGTCTCTGTCTCATGGTTGGCTCCATTGGCAACCAGCCTCCATCCTTTGGTGGGGTCCACAGTCACCTCATTAACACATCAAGAGATACCTTGATTGCTTTCATCACAGGAAATGTCAAGGGTTTTAGCAGCTCTGTGCCAAAGATAGCGACAATAAACACGTGTTTCTTATCATGAATCATAATATCACATAAGAGCTTCTCAAAGTTTGGTCTTGGGCACAGGCATTTAGTAGAAATGCAAGTTCTCAGGCCCACCCCAGACCTACTGAATTAGAATCTCTGGGGGGTGAGGTCCAGGAATTTGTATTTTTTCAAACTCTCCAGGTGATGTTGATGCCCTCTGAAGTTTGAGAAGCTCTGCTTTACCCCATACTCATCCTCAGCATTTCCCTAATAAGTTTTAAGCATAAGGCCTTACCCCAAGGGAGGAGAATGGTCAGAGCGGGAAAAAAAATAGTGGGCCATATTGAGGAAGCACTAGAGGCTATGAAGGCAGCTGACCTTATTCCATTGGACAGAACAACGGCAATAAAGCCAGGAGGGAATGAGAGAGTGACCCCACTGGTCAGTGATACCTTGATGCCTGGGACACCAGTGGAAAGACTACACTCAGCTCTGAATTTCCTGCCAGCACTATGCCCTCTTTGGACCACCTGCTGTGAAGAACTGACTCACTGGAAAAGACCCTGAGTCTGGGAAAGATTGAAGGCGGGAGGAGAAGGGGACGACAGAGGATGAGATGGTTGGATGGCATCACTGACTCAATGGACATAAGCTTGAGCAAGCTCCAGGAGGTGGTGATGGACAGGGAAGCCTGGCGTGCTGCAGTCCTTGGGATTGCAAAGAGTCGGACACGACTGAGCAACTGAACTGAACTGAACTATGCCCTCATTCCTCAAGTTGGACAGCTATTCCTCCTAAATCAGAGACTATAAAACCCTCCTAACATTCCCTATTTTATAACAAGAAAAGCCTGCGAACTCTCATTTAATATCTTGCTAAGAATAGCACAAATTCCCATACCACGTTAAACCTCTGCTGTGGTGGTGACTGTCACTTAACAAGCAGAATTCTTACCGGGAGACAGAAGGTTATTTTCAGCTATTTCTCATCTGTCGAATAAAACAACAGCTCCTACCCCATGGTAACCCATTAACAATGCAGCCTGTGCCACCTCATTTCAACCAGTGTTTTAATAGCACCACAGATAAAGGCCCAGCAATTTCCACAGACAATTACTTCTGTAAATGAATCAAGAAGGTCAGATGCAGGTTGAAAAGGTCTCCAAATAATTTTCTACTTTCACTTATTTTGTGCTTGCTGAGTTTTTGATTGCAAAGAGATGACCATTAAGTACAGTCTTATTTGGCTAACAGTAGGCTGCCTTGCAGGTTTGCAAACCCAGGCCTTGCTTTACTTCACAATGGGAGCCCTATTTCTCCAAAATGAGTCATCAAAAAGAATCTAATTAGCAAAGCCATCTAAAAATGACACATACTTTTTGAAGTCATTTAAACAAGCATGTTAACCTTAACTGGGGTCATTTTCCAATGGTAGTTATGTCTACTCCTAAAGTTATAAGCTCACACAAAGCTCAAACTAATTTTTTTTTTTACCATCTCAAAATGGAAAAAAGAAACTATTCAGAAGGTACTACTATCACCATGGTGAACTAAATTGGACCAGTACAATGACCACAGACAGGGCCTCTTATACCTCCTCCAATAATAATAATAGAAATTGAAATCACTTTCTCATTGTTGACAACTCTGATCTCAGCACCTCTAGCATCTGCTCATTTTCCTCACTGAACCACCATCAGCCTCTTAGCTTTTCAAAAGCAGAATTGGAGGTATTCAGTTGCCCAGTGACACTGTGGGTCACGGTGCCTCTCTCTACCTTCCCTCCAGAATGACAGATCCCCCAGCTTCCCACAATCCAGGATGCCAAGAAGTCGAGAGCTATAAACTATCCCACCGGACAGAATTGTCCTTCTTTCCTGACTCACTGGTGTTAATCCTAAATCTACTGTCTCATGGCTGCAAGGCAAGTGACCCCACCCATTTGGGCACGGGAGGCCGACATTTGTTTAATGAATGAATAAATAAGGAATGATGACAGTAAAAATGACACCCAGCACTTACATGTTTTTATTATGTAAGAGTTATTGTTCTAACCATTTTGCATACATGATTTATCTTAATAGTAGCTACTACTATTATCTTCATTTGACTGATAAAGAATCTGAGTCAAGAATGTTTAAGTGACTGGCACAAGTTTGCACAGCTGGTAAGAGGCAGATGGAAGATTCACGCCCTGGCAGGCTGGCTCGGGAAATGCCTCCACCACAGTACCAGATGCCTCTCTAAACACAGGTCTGCCAGATACTATTCCAATGCTTCATACACATTGAATATTTCAGTCTCTTAACAGCCCTATAAGGTAGGGTCTATCATTAGCCTTAATTACAGACTGGCCAAGATCACACAACTAGCTAGTACAGAGCTGGATTCAAACCAAGGCAGATACTAAGATACTAAGTCCATGCCCCCAGACTTTACACCAGAGTTTTTCAGCCTCTGCACATCAGTATGCTGGTCCAGAGAATTCGTTGCTGTGGCAAGTGGTCAAGTGTGTCATAGATGTGTAGCAGAAGCTCTAGCCTCTACCCTCTGATGCCAAAACCACCCCTGATGTGGTCATAAAGAATGTCTCCAGCCATTGCCATGACCTTTGGCAGGCAAATTCACAGTCAGCCGAGGACCACTGCTCTACACTCTACTTCTTTCCCTCCAATCAATAAACCTGCCGAATGATGGAGTCAGACAAGAAACAGGACTGCATGGGATCTGAAGTCCCTGTAATCTCCCCAAAAATGGCTGATTATGAATTGTGGATTATGGGATTAAAAGGAAAAATTGAAGTGGACACTAGTCTTATTCCTAATGACAAAAACTTGGTCTTTCTCATCTTCTTAGATAAAGATAACTGTCTATAAAGACACATAATTTACATACTAATGATGATGTCCATAATTGACTCTGAGGACTTCTTACAAGTCTAGATATTTGTCTTCCACAAAGATTTTGATCAGGTAGGAAATAATTCTCTTACCGATACGTCCACCTTGAATCTCTGCGGCTTCCTTCCCAGTAGGTCTGACACATCTCGCAGTAGAGGCTTGGAGTCACATGACTCAAGGGTTAAATACCAATTATCTGCTACTCACTTGCTGTGCTACTTTGGGCAAAGGACTTAACCTCTCTGACCTCTGTTTTCCTCAGGCATCAAAAGGGGATGATACTCTCTGCCTTACAGTGGGTTTTGGTGAAGATTAAAGGTCCATATCTAGTCAAGGCTATGGTTTTTCCAGTAGTCATGTATGGATATGAGAGTTGGACTATAAAGAAAGCTGAGCACCAAAGAATTGATGCTTTTGAACTGTGGTGTTGGAGAAGACTCTTGAGAGTCCCTTGGACTGCAAGGAAATCCAACCAGTCCATTCTAAAGGAGATCAGTCCTGGGTGTTCATTGGACGGACTGATGTTGAAGCTGAAGCTCCAATACTTTGGCCACCTGATGCGAAGAGCTGATTCACTGAAAAAGACCCTGATGCTGGGAAAGGTTGAGTGCAGGAGGAGAAGGGGACGACAGAGGATGAGATGGTTGGATGGCATCACCGACTCAATGGACATGAGTTTGGGTAGGCTCCAGGAGTTGGTGATGGACAGGGAGGCCTGGTGTGCTGCAATTCATGGGATTGCAAAGAGTCGGACACGACTGAGTGACTGAACTGAACTGAAATGTGATGTTGTACATTAAGTGCTCCATGTAGCAGATGCCCACTACAAGTCAGTTATTGTTACGTTGTTATCATTCAAGATCCAACTCAAAACATAACTCTTCCAGAAGCCTCCCAGATCTGCCACATCTAACTTCCCCACTGTGCTTGCTCTCCAGTATAATTCACATGTGAAATCAACAATAACTCAGATGGGCCCTTCTCACCCAGAACCTCCATGACCATAATTCTCAACCAGGGCCATATTAGAATCACCAAAAGAGCTCTTTAAGATTTACATTTTCCTAGGTTTAGTTATACTCAGGGGTGAAGTGGGGTACGAAGAGGGTGAACAAGTAGATGTTTTAAAACTTACTCTGATACTTACAGACATCATTATCTCACCCCCATCTGTGAACCTCTGAATTCATCTGTGAGCAACCACTAGATGCACTGTTTTCAGAAAGTCTGGTTATGTCTGACTATTTTTTAAAATGTTCCAGGAAAAGTGTGTGATGTCTTTATGAAACAGATTGTAAAACAATATCCTTAGCCAAGAAGTACTTAGTACTACTTGGGTACTGATGATTAAAAAATAAAAGAGGGAAATAGTTAACTGAGAAATTAGAACTAAGTTGAAAAATGAATTTTTCCTAGTTCAGAAGAAATAACCTTAGGCTAGATTCAGATTTTACAGAAACTTGGGTTTGATCTCTGGGTTGGGAAGATCCCCTGGAGAAAAGAATGTGTATCCTCTTCTCCAGTATTCTTGCCTGCAGAATTCCATGGACAGAGGAGCCTAGCGACTACAGTCCATGGGGTCGCAAAGAGTTGGACATGACTCAATGACTAACACTAACTTAAGGAACTTTTAGTCCTTGAAATTAGCAAGGTTATTACGTCTCGTGAAGAGAGACGCTAAGGAGATTCACCAAGTGTCAGGGGAGGAACCAGAACCTTCACCAGGGCTTGGAACGGCCAAGCTTTGCGTGTCTGCTGTGACATTTAGGACAGGCCAAGGGCCCCGGGCTCCCTGCCCTGAATCACTGGGGCTTCAAGACAGTCAACGTTACCCTGAGGGCAGGGAGAAAGATAAAAAGTAAGTTTAGCAGTGGTGGGTATATTGAGCTCAAGGAGAGAAATATCAACATTCAACTTGCACTTGGCTTATTTACTTATGTATTTACATACTTTGATAAATCTGTCCCCAAAATAGCAATCAGCGATTACTGGGTTCCATTCGTTTGTGCTAAGTCGCTTCAGTCCCTTCTAATTCTTTGTGATCCCATGGATTGTAGCCCGCCAGGCTCCTCTGTCTATGGGATTCTGCAGGCAAGGACACTGGAGTGGGTTGCCATGCCCTCCTCCAGGGGATCTTCCTGACCCAGGGATCATCTCCTATGTCTCCTGTACTGGCACGTGGGTTCTTTACCACTAGCATCACCTGGGAAGCCCTTACTGGGTTCCACTGTTCTGTGAATAGTGCTGTTTTTATGGAAAAGGTGTGAGTTCCTCTAGATTTCTTAGTTTCACCACAGCCTCACCACTGAGCAGTTGACTTGGCAGTAGTTATCAGAGACTGAGAGAATAGTGCTTAGAAAAACACAGTCGGCCTTGAGATGAGTAGAAGAAACAACCCCGAGAGAATTCTGCAGGAGGGGCAAGGCTGAGGTGAGAAGGAAGCAGGTGGGAAGGTGTTCCAGACAACAGAAATGGTGTCTGCAAAGGAGCTGAAGGCAGGGATAGGGCAACGGGACTAGAAGACAGGCTATTCAGCTGCAACATTAATACATGAAAACAGAGACTGCATCTAACTAGTCTAACTGAGCCAAGAAAGACCTCCTGCATGAGGAGATGTCAGAACTTCAACTTTAATTATTCTGGTAAATGAGGGAGTGGGGATACATGGGAAATTCCAGGCAAAGGGAATAGGATGGCTAAGATGGGAAGTTTGAGAACAAATTTTGTCTGACGAACTGCACATCTCTCAGCATGGCTGATGCCTAGAATTCAAGGATGGTGGTGGGGTGATCCTGAGGGGGGGGCTTGGCGTGTGACAAGACCCACCTCATGAGGGGTGTCCTCGGGTTTTATCCAGAGTGCAGTGGAGCTCCTTTTCTATACTCGTTCTCTCGCTCCTTGGGCTCAGCACAGCTGTGACCAACTCAACCAGCATCCCAGGACATGGACGCTGTTGTTCTGCTCATGAGTTTCAAGAGAGGAGTCAGAGCGGCCACCCACTGGGCGCGTATCCTAATGGTTGGCATAAGGCCAAGGAAGACAATGACCACCTCCGTGTTTGTTTATGAGTGGTCGATCCATTAGCATCCGCACATCTTTCAGACTCATCATTTGGTTTGCCAAAATAAGGTATCAATACACATTATAGAATTAACTTGCCAATCTGGATACAAAATGTTCACTAGTAAAAGTTTTCCAATTGCCATCGCTTCTGTAACTTCAAATATTTTCCAACTTTATTCAGCACAAGGGAAGGAGTTTCAGAAGTTATTTTTATTGATTGAGGTCTACATGTGCTGGTTAATTAGAAGACAAGCAACAAGCCCTCCTCTCCTCCTTTAGACATCACTCGCCCACCACTGCCTTGGCATACACACAGGGCAGAGCTCCTGGCTCCATGCCAGCCCTCCACCTCTGTTCTAAAATTGAGAATCCAGTTCTACTCAGAGACGGTCTTCTGAGCCAATCAATTCTCTGGATGTCCCCCTGAATCTGAAAAGGAAGGATGCAAAGAACCCAAGAAATGACAGGGCTGGCCCTGGGAGCAGGGCTATGACACTGCCATCGATATGAGGAGGTCAAAGGAAGTGCAAAGGGACCCAGGGTTTAGAAAAAGCAGACAGTCTGTATTCTTCCCCAAGAGGCATGATCAAAACCTGTGCTGTACCCCAGAGGGGCTCACTGGCTCACTCTGGGGGACCAGCGGCAGCAGTCTCTGAAGAGGGTGGGGGAAGTATTGCATCACTGACACATTTAGACCTGCTCGCTCAGGGTGAGCATAGAAACATTTCAACTTTCAGTCAATATATTAATATTTTTAAATATTAAAATCCAAGGATGTGGATGCTGCTCTGCTTGTGGACAAAGCAGTAGGGTGGACACTCCTGGCCCATCTCTCATTTGGGGCAGCCGTGCTCCTTTCTGATCTCCGGTTACAACAGGTGGGTCTGGCTGTCAAAATGAATAAACTGAACCCCATTTGGCATGCTGTGTTGCATAGAGATTTCAGATCTCCTGCCCGTTCTGGAACTAAAAACAGTACAACTACTTAACTGAAATTGAATGAGTTTTCAGACAATCACTTCAGTCCAGTGGAAAAACTGGGTCTCTCCATTTATTTATGCCACAAACATTTGCCAGGCATCTCTCTTGGGACAGGGCTCAGATGCAACGTCTGATAAGACCTGGTCCCATAAGAAGGAGCAAATGAGCCATGGTGTGGCCAGGGTGCAGTCTAGACTGAGGGTGGCAGAGGCAGGCAGGGCATGCAGCATGCCCAGAGAAGAGTTTTGAAAGATAAATGGGAGCTAGGGGTATGGCAATGGAGTGGAGAAGGAAGACTCGCTAGCAAAGGCAACCGGTTCAGCCCTGGAGCACCAGGTGCGGATGGGAGATGGTGACAGAGGATGGTGGGCCCTGGGTGTCAGGGCCCAGCCAAGACACATGGATGTTCACTTAATCAAGACTTGCTCACCAAACACGAGTGTGTGCTCTGAAGCCATGGACATTTTCTGAGCTTCATTAAATATAATGAGGGCATAAGAATGTACACACACTCAGTTATTTCCACCATTTCATTGCTTTGGTTAAATCCTGGGACAGCAATGAAATCACTGCAGGTAATAAGCCAATTGGTTAAAGAACATGGATTAAATGCCTGAATTACTCACCCGCCAACTTTCCTTCAGCTCTTCTTATCAGTCCCACCATGCAGGTGAAACATTTTGGTATCATTTCTGCATGTTCCTTTCCTCACTCTTCTCAAATCTGTTACCTGACGTCTCTACTTCTGCTTTGTCTCTGCTCTCCACTTTCTCCATTCCATTCCCGCTGCTGCTTTTAGCGTTCAGAACCACTCCTTCTCAAAGGTCCACATTTCTATTGGTTCCCAAGCAGTTCCTCCGAAACCACCCCAAATCCTGCCTCTACACTGCAGTGGCCATCTTTCCAAGGCATTCTCTTGCTCATATTGATCCTGGCTCTGAATGCAGGGATTCACCATCCAGTCCATCCTCCTAAGCAGGATGTCCAAGCATGTGGTCCAATTGTAACAGGGAAGAACCAATCCACCTCTATATGAGGTCTGTTCCTTTTACTTTAGCCTTTGCATTCTAATGCTTTTGCTTTAAGTTAAGAATGCTGCCCCTAGCCTAAAATATACAGGATAGCCTATTCTCAGGGCTCTGATCTTTAAGAGTCCTTTCCTATAGAGATAAAGTTGCAGAAATGAGATTAATATTTGTCCTATTGGAAGTTTACAGGAACACTGGGTCCTGACGTATGCAGGCAGCTGCAAGAACCAAGGATTCCTACCTGCACCAAGAAGTTTACAACAACTAACCATGCCCCTCCCTCCATTACCTTTAAAAATACTTTGATGAAATCCTTTGGTGAGTTCCAGGTTTTGGGGGGCATAAGCCACCCATCTCTCCATTTCTCTGCTCCAAACGCTGACCTTTCAGTTCGTTTGGCCTCACATGAACTTGCATGTGGTAACACAATCTGCCTGTGCACACTTGCCTTTGCACACTTGCCTTCCACCACTCACGCAGCCATACCTCAGACGACCCTAGGTCCTTCCCTTCCGTGCGCGTGCCCTGCATTGAGGACTAGCCCCGTGGACATACAACTTGTGCAGTCACGTGGCCTCTGCCCTTAGGAGGCCCCACAACTGGTTAAAGGCTGTGCTGTCATTGACTTGAGATTCTTAATGATTACTGAACAAGAACATTTTACACTGAGTCCCACAAACCATGCTGCTGATGCTGCCTGCTTTAAATATATTTTGTCCAATGCCAAATGTGAACACTTTTAGTTCCCCAACTAAGGACTGAACCTGCACCCTTCTGCATTGGAAGTACAGAGTCTTAACCACTGGACCGCCAGGGAAGTCCTGGGGTTTTATCCCCACTGCTGCAGGTGTTTTATCCCTACCTTTAACCCCATGTTATTCTCTCCATAGAAAGACCTCTATGTGTCCTTTCCTAGAAGCTGACCCCACTTTCAAGGCTCAGCTCAAATGCCATCAGGTCTTTGCCAGACTCCTCAAGCCTGAAGCAGGCTCTCCACTCGGCTCCCCAAGTGGAGAGTAAAAGCAAAATCACTTTGCTTTTACTTCGGTTTTAGCACTTGTCACACACAGCTCACAATATAGTTATTTGCCAACAAACCTCAGCCTCCTTACCGAAAGGACAGGCAAAGTTCTCTACGACGGGGGTGAGAAGTACAGTCTTTAACCTGTGCTGTCTTCTCGGGACCTGGCACAGAGTAAGCCCTCAGCATGTTATTGATGAACCGAACTTCACTCTCTGAAATACCCCAGTGATTCCCAGGCCCCCAGTGCTCTGTGCCCCATGGCTACTCCCAGCCCAGCCCAGTTCTGCAGACTGTGCCCATGGTAACGTTGGGCCATCTCAGAAACTATGGTAATGTAAAAACAGACCCCAGGCGGTCAATTACTTGAGGAGAGTGAAATGATTTTGTAACTAGTAAAGCACATGAAGAGCTTTTGAGTGAAAAGGAAGAAAAAAAAAATCAACCCATATTTGAAAGTTAATAGGCCAGCAAAATTTTCTACAGAAGAGAACTCATTCCCGGGTGTATACAAAATGACTCCTAAAGTATGTGATGCGCTGGGATGCCCAGGAGGTTTTGTGAGGTTGAGGACTTCCATCCCAAATATACCCAGTGAAACTCAGATGTGTTTTTCTCTGAGGACCATATTGCATTAAAAAAAGGTCAAAACGACAACACGTGCCCTCCATATATTTTATTTACAGAACATCTTAACCCACTCATGTCTTTTTCTCGCTAAAAATCTTCTCAGTACTCCCCTTTCTAGAGAATAGAGTCCAAACACCATGGTATAGCCAACATTTATGGAGCTCTTTCTCTGTGCCAAATACCACATGGAGTATTTGACAGAGATTGCGTCATTAAATCCTCATAGACAGAGATACTAGGCGCTGAGACAGGCTGGGGCCTGGGACCCTCTGCCGTCCCGCGCTTGCACCTGGACAAACGTCTCCTTCAGCAACAAAGTACAAGGAAACTAGGAGGGACTAAAAATAACTGCACACATATGCAGTTAGGGCGTATTAGAGTAACAGGATACAAGAAGACCAAAAACCCAGCTGCCACTTCTGAAGAGCTGGGAGCAAAAAGCAGGTTACTATGCATACCCCCCACACTCAGTACCAAAGGGGTGCGAAAACCACCTAAGCCTCCCCTCTGGCCTAACTCTGGTACCCACCCCTACCCTCATGGAAGGAACCAGCTGGTCGCCCCTCCGGGAGCGAGTGAGCAAGGAAAGGAAACTGTGGCTTGTTCTTGCTCCCCCCTGCCGTGGCTGGAGCCTCAGTAAAGCCTTGCCTAAATTTCTTGTCTGGCCCCTTATCGATTTCTTTTGATTAAGGGGGTCAAGAACCCTGGTTGGTAACAAGGCTATGATTATCCCTATTTGAAAACTAAGATACAGAGAGGTTAAGCGATTTGCCCCCCATCACACAGGAGCCAAGTGGCAGAACACGATTCGAAGCAGGCACTTTATCACAGCTGCTCCCTGCCCGCCAACCAGCCTCCTCTCTCCGCTCCTGCTTCTCCCCCGCTCTGGTTCGCATCTGAACGTGCACATCTTCCGAACCGCCCAGCGCTCTCACTGGGACTGCTAAGACTTTGTTCCCAGCATGTTCATTATCCTGGCGAATGTGATCGCTTGGAATTTGGGCTTCAAATTTGGGTCTCAGCTCTCCTTTCTACCCTCAAAAGACTGTGCACCACAGACAGCTTTCGTTTATGTGTGCTATGTTTATCACTATTTATCACATTAGAAATGAAATCTGAGGAAATTAAAAATATTTGCCTACCCACTTTAAAAAATAATAAACATTATAAATTAACATAGATAAAACATTTTATGAAAATAGCAATATTGTCCAAAACATTAAAAAATTAGTAAGAATGTTACTGCTTCACATTTTTCTAAATCTTTTTAAGGTCTGGTTTCAGAGATGACAGACTTTTATATCTGCTTTTGCATTCAATCTGAAGCAATACGTTGTTTTAGTTGCAGTATATAAGGAAAATTCAGTTTCACACGGATATGTAGATATAAAAGAAAGAACTACTTTTTGGATAACTGAGAACATTGATTTTGATACTATCCTAAAATTCAACAAGTGGTAGTTTCTTACAATTTAATGTGGAGTCTGAAAGATCAGTAAAATTTTCATACTCTGTTACATTAGCCCATTGGTCTTTCTCAACTCTTTGAATGGATCTTCTTACTTATGCATGATTTTGAACATTTGTGCATTGGTCATTTGGAAAATATGGATTCACTTATAAAGCTCTACCAAAAATTGCATTTCTTTTTGCCAAACCAACACATTTCATTAAAAAAGATCAAAAAATCAATTTGCTAATTGCATCAATTTTATCAAATCATTCTTTGGAAACCATCAAATTCATGGTGGCAGATATCAGTTTTTCACAATTCTAATGTTTGCTTGAAAGCTTTAATTTCATAATTGGCAACAAATATTGTCAGTTGTTTTCCTTGAAGTGACAGGCTCACCTCACTGATTTTCAAGAAAATGTCTGCCAAATACCCAAGCTTGAATAACCCTAATTTGTCTGTCAGTTGTTCTCTCAAGTAAAAAATGTTACTGAGAGCAGCAGCTACTTCAGCTAGGAACTCAACTGCACAAAATCTTTTCCTTGAAACAGTCATAATATTTCAGTACGCAAAATGCTTTATGCATAATTCTCATTTTGTACACGAGATATTAAAATATGTACTCATGAATTGAAGTTTAATAAATGTAATTATTCTGGCTTCATCATGGGCATTCTTGAGTGAAACTAAATTTTCTGTTGATGAGTGAAGAAAACGAAGACTACAAATGCAGTTCAACACTGCCTCATTGGTGCCATGGGGCTAACTCACACACCACCGCTTTTGTAAATATCATCAGTGGACACACCTACACAGTCAAACAGACCACGTCTGAGTATTATGACATCAATAGTTTGGACCTCACAAACTCCCTGAAAAAGTTCAGGGGACCCCCATGGACGCACAGGTCATGATTTGAGAACTATTGTCCTACACGCCCTCTGAGAGTCATCGCACATGACTCATTTCTCCCCGAGAAATTCTACCCCTTCTCCTCTGTGCTACCACTTCATCTGTATAAACTTCTGGCATAGTACTTACATTTTACTATATATAGTTCATTATGCCATCTTTCTCTTCTAAAACTGAGAGCTCCTTTAGGGCAGAAACCATCTCTGATGTATCTTTGAATGCTCAGTCCTTAACAGACCAGGGACATAGTAAGTGCCTGGTGAATATCTGTTGAATGAATAAACAAATAACTTGTATGGCAGATTGCATTTTCTAAAAATGGTTGCAACATGTCCCATCACTCTTCTATAATCTTGCCATATACCCATCAATAGGTTTGTTCCCTTCTCTTTTAACTTGGCAGGTTTTTGTGACTGCCCATAAAGGCAGGTCTTTATACAACTTGTAAAGCTGACAGAAGACATGTCATGTGACTTCTGAGGTCAGGTCTTAAAAGTGCCATGCATTTCTGCCTTGACCTCTTGAAACACTCACCCTTGGAACCCAGCCATCACACTGTGAGGAAGTCCAAGCATCCTATGCAGAAGCCTGCAAGGAAAGGAAACTTCCCTGGCTCGAAGCCCCAGCAAAGTTCTCAGGCTACATCCAAGGACCAATCTGCTGTCCATGTGAGTGAGCCACCTTGAAAGAGGAGCATCCACTCCCCATTTAAGCTGAGCCTACTGACAACCTATGAAACAGAAGTGAGACGACCTGAGGAACCACTGTCCAGATGCAGATGTATGAGCTAAATAAAAAAATATTTACAGTTTGAAATCACTAAACTTTGAATGGGCTTCCCTGGTGGCTCAGATGGTAAAGAATCTGCCTGTAATGCAGAAGACCCAGGTTTAATCTGGGTTGGGAAGATCCCCTGGAAAAGGAAATGGCAACTCACTCCAGTATTCTTGCCTGGAGAATCCCGTGGATAGAGGAGACTGGTGGGTTATAGTCTATGGGGCTGCAAAGAGTCGGACATAACTGAACAACTAACACTTTCACTTTAAAGCTCTGAGTAATTTGTTATGCAGCAACAGATAATCAATGCACATTATATTTGTCAGGTCATAAATGACAGGTGCCATGATTGACTTACTCTAGTATTCTCTACTATATCTATCACAGGGCCTGGAATATTGTAGATGCTCAAAATAAATGTATTGATCTGAAGCCATCACATTTTTTGATACCATATATCCAGTTAAACATAATCAATATAATCATGGATCTTACACCTGGGGTGGTGAAAAGGTCTCATTTCTCCAGGACACGATTAGATACTATCATACTCCTTAGGAAGTAACATGAAACAAAACAAGAGACATGAAATCCTGGTTTCCCTACTTTTTCCATCAGTCAGGCTATGGAGAGATTTTAAACAATTACTAGAGAAACATCTTCCTACCCAACTCCTTGACAGCTGAGATGAGAAGTGTTGATTAGGAAGTCAGATGAGAGAAGCCACAGAAGACAAGGAAGATACAAAAGATGTTGGTGTCGATTTACTTTTCTAACTTGTTACTTTCATGATCATTTCAAATTTTAATCAAACTTGCTTAATTTGTAGATTAACATTAGCTTAATTAAAAAAGGAAAAAATTGTATTACATCTTTTTATTTCTAATTTCAAACAGTAGAAGAAATTCCACTTTACTCTTTTGTTTGTTTCAGGAAAAGATACTCTTTATCTGAATGCATCAGTAGAAGGAAACCAAATAATAGCAAAGGAAGTGATTCCAAAGAAAGAGAGACTAAAGTCTTTGTGCTAGTTTTATTCAGGAGGGATCACTCCTCACATACTAAGTTTGAGTCGAGTTTGCAGCCATGTTTGAGGGTGGCATGCTAGACCCAAAAGTGTGCTATTGGCAGAGATCTTCCAACTAATGATTCCTTCAAAATTTCTTGGGTAACAATTTACTCATAAAAGGCTGGACAAAAAAAAAAAGCTCAAAAGTAAAAGAATTCTTTGAAATAAAAAAGTATTGCATTAGAAAGCCACAGAAGCAAATGTTCAATATTTTACATGCTAATGTTTATGCACTTCTACTAAAATAGCACTTTGGGTTGCTAAGGAAAAAAAAAAAACCTGTGCAATCGATGAGGCATTAGAAAATCTGCAACAGAGGTGTTTATTTGGAAACATGAATCTGTGGCAAAGAAGGGAGTTCCACTACCACTTTCAAATGACATCACAGATTAACACATCAGGGAATTGATAAGATCAACTCACTGACCAAATGAAGCAAGAGAAGTGTTTTTCATTGCACATTAATATGTGCATTGCTAGTTCAGCAATCTCGCAGTACGGATGTGATTTGGGCATGGTGGTGATATGAAGGAAGGAAAATTTTTTTTTCATGCTCACTGCCAAAAGATACCACTAGCTTTCAAATGCATTAAGCTATAAATAATTACCACTGTCAACAGTTGTGGTTTGGAGTTTAAGTTCTATGTACAAGGATGTTCTGATGGCACAGCTGCAACGATAGGAAAACATTCTGGAGTGACTACCCAGATTAATAAATTTATACCAGAAGGTAAATGAATGCACTGCTGCCTTTGTTGAGAATGGCTGGCTTCAAAAACAAGTCAGCTAAACTAAACATTGTATTTAGTGACATAGCAAAAATAGTGAAATACATAAAGGTGAATGAGTTAAATTCATGGTGACCCTGAATGAACAATTGAGAAGGCAACTAATCACAAACAACAATATTGTAATGTTGATGGCTATCGAGAGGAAAAGCTCTCTCAAGAATGTCTGCAGTACAGAATCAACTGTGCTTCACAAGGTGAGAAACCAGCTTGTTCCCAACTTCATAAAGGTACGAATTAGAACTAGGCTTGTTTATTTGCCTGCTCCCCATTTTTGTTGTTGTTGTTGTTGTATAATTGCTTTACAATGTTCTGTTGGTTTCTGCTATACAACGAAGGGAATCAACTCTATACACACATATATCCCCTTCCTCCTGGACCTCGATCCTACTCATCTAGGTCATCACAGCACATCCAGCCAAGATTCCCCCGCTCAGTTCCCACTAGCTGTTTTTTTTTTTTTGGCCTTGCTATTTTAATGATCTTAATACTGTGATGCTAAGGAGAAACATTTTTTCAATGGTAGATAAGATTGAAGACCGAAAATGAAAGCTAGATGCTTAAAAGAACAGTTTCCATGTTCATACCACGTTCTAGACTTTAACAATTAATCAGTGAAAGAGGTGACGATATTGATACAGCACATCTGCCAAAAATTATTGCTAAGTATTTCCTGAATTTGATAGAATCTTTTGAATCTTTTTCCCTATTATGTTTATGCATAAAAATTCTACAGATTCATTTTTCATCAAAAAATAATTTAAAGTTAACTAATATAGCTGGAACTGGCTAGTGATAAAGACTTGAAAGTGAATTTCAAAACCACAGCATTACCCACATCATTTTAGGAAAAAAACATTGAAAATGAATGATACAAAACAACAGTAAAATAAAGGAGTCAATTCTCCAAGAAGTGATAACAGTTCTCAGTGTGTATGCACCTAATAATAGAGCATCAAACTACATAAGGCAAAAACATAGAGCTGCAAAGAGAAACACATGAATCTATCATCATAATTGGCAGTGTTAATATACCCTGGAAATGGACAGATCCAGCAGGGAGGAAATCAGTAAGGACCTGGTTGAACCCAACACCATCAATCAACTGGATACAATGGACATCTACAGACTACACTCACCAGCACAATACATACTCTTCTCAAGCTCACGTGGAATATTTGCCAAGAGAGACCACATTCTGGGCCAGAAAACACACTTTCACAAATTGAAAAGAACAGAAACCATATAGTTTCTGCTGTCATACAACAATGGAATTGCAGTAGAAATCAATAAAAGACAACTGAAAATCCCAGAAAGACCAGTCTAATCATCAACAATCTACCTAACACAGCACGCTTTTGCTGAGTGTCAGCTACATGGCATGTTCCAAGGGCAAACACCGTGGGCTGGGTCCTGGGTACACTTACTCTCTGACTCTGTGATCTCCACCAGTATTTCTATGGTAAACAAGTTTCAGGAAAAACACTAAAACTTACCTGGAGCTCATAAGCTACTGGTGAGAGGTGAGGGTAGGGTGGCCACAGACCCTAGTAATGATGGCATGTTCCACACATGCTCTGAGATCCAGATGTTACCATGGGAACAGTGAGGAGGTAGTCACCAGCGCCTGATTGGTCACTTTCATTTTATTGTGTTACATCCTTTGTCTACTTCTCCCTCTACTATATTGAGTGTTCCTGTGTTTACATTATTATCTTCCACAGAGTGCAGTGTAAGTGGGCGCTTAATAAAGTATTCGTGATAAAGTAGTGATACCTACCATCACTTACTGAGCTCCTGACACCTCCACATTGTCTCAATTAATCTTACACTAGCCTCTGAGGCAGATGTTGTCTCCATTTTATAGATAAAGAAGGCAGAAGCACAAATAGGCTGATATGTCCAAAATAACCAGACAAAGTGATGACTACTGGAGCTGGTTGTGAACCCAGATTCAGCTGACACCAAAGTTATGCTTTTAGCCAGCACTGTGTTCCGGATCTGCCATTTGTGGTGTGAATGTAAGAAGACGATTTAATAATACACCCTATTCTCCAGTTCCTCTTTGGAAAAATGGCAATAACTCATCCTTGCCTAGTTCACTGGGATGAGGCAGCTGTGATGTTCAAATGTAAACTGTAATGTACAAATAAGGGTTACTTATTTGCCATATAACAAATGCTCCTTTAGGTTAGATACCTTCATCTTTAGTCTTTCCAGTTCTCCATCTAGATCCTTGAAACACAGAGGTATTTGTTAATGTTTACTGTATGATAAATATGGAGTTAAGGAAAGAATACATCTTCATGAAGGATTTTGCCAGCTGATATTTTAAAAGGTTAGAACTGTATTTATGAAATTGAAAAAGTGCATGTATAATCCATCCTGGTTTAAGAACTTAACTTTTTGATGGTGAATGTATTTCCCAGCAGACTTTGACTAGCCAGATGCCAACCTGGCAGGCCCAGGACAGACCTGGCGAAGACACCACCCAGGTTCCGTGCCTACACGGCTGGGTCAGGAGAACCAGTTAACTGCTCACTGGGTTCTGTACACAAAAGCACATTTTGCAAAGCTGCTTTTTGCACGTTGTCAGTTGGAAATGTTAACTCTCAGAGTGTAAGTCATCTTAGCTTGTATGTATTCACAGTGACTGCAGAATTGCTTTAGTAGATAATTTTATGGTGAGAAGAAAAATACATCTTAGATATTCTCAACTGAAATCCTGAAAGCTGAACTGAAGATTGTCAGCTTTGGTTTTGGATGGCGGTGCTCCCTTTAGAAAGAAGGTAAAGGAAAAATAACCTTCAAGTTCACCTTCCCACGAAGGGTAAGATGCTCTGCCTCCCACATTGCTTGACCTTTGGGATTGACTCTTTTATAGTTGGTTTTATTGTCTAAAATGAGTTGGGTGATGGGAGGTTCTGTCTTTGCTATTTTCACTGTATTCTTTGTGGGCAGCATTACTGACTCCATAGGGAACCGCCCCGTGTAGTCATGGGCATAGGGACAGAAGAGGACAGGAGAATAGGTGCAGACGGCGCCCCATGAACCCATTGTTGCAAGTAGAAAACAACTCGGAGCACCCCTACTGGTGATGGGTCTGGATAGTCTCCACAAATAAGAAATAAAAAGAGTAGCATACGCCCTCTTCTTAGTTTTCTAGTTCAGTGCTTTTCAAGCTACTTCTAGTAAAGAATTCATTTTTAAAAAATATCCAACCAATCTCAGATTAATACTTGGGTCGAAATAAGTTAAATTTAGAAAAGTTACATTTCAAAAAGGTGGATAAAATGCAAGCCTCAATTTTTAAATTAGATTCAGCAGACAAAAATGTATATTTCAGTAAAGGTATTCAGAACAGGCACCAAGAAAAAGGAAAGAATTACAGACACTGTGCACATTTTTTGACATGTATACACAGGTGATTAATACAGAAAACTCCTATTACACCTATACTTTCATCATTCCAGAATAATTAAACACAATTACAAGCAAAATAACATTTCTTCATATTAAACGACTATATGCACACTTTGAATGAATAGCATGCATATATGAGCTTGCTTCTTGTCTGCTAACTGGTCTAATCTAGGAAGAAGGACTGACAAGTTCTCAGGGGACAGATGATAGAGCTGGAAGTGAGTCCATCAAGGACACAAGTCATGATTCAGGCACTCAACAAAAGTGTGCTATATTAAAGGAGGTTGTTGGTGACCAGATAGTCCTTTCTGAACTGCAGTTCTGGGAACTGCTTACCCACGTCAACGATCCCTGGGGCTTCTCTCCAAGGGGCCAAATCTTTAGGGCAGCAACAGCTAACCCTCTGAGCCATCCTCAGCTAAACCCCACTGTTCAAGGGTAGACACTTTCAGAAATGATTTGCAATGTCTTTCTGAGTAACAGTGAATCATTATTACTGAAGAGTGGAGTAAAACTGCTCCTCGGATGAAGGAATAGAACATTCTCCTCCTCTAGGGTCTGAAGATGGGAAAAGAAGGCCATCATGAAAATGTGTGGCTTACGTAACCAGGTATTTTGTGAAGGGCATTCAAGGTCATTCAGGATCTGGTCCTGTATTTCCTCTTAGAGCAGTGGAACTGAAGCTCGGCTCTCTGGGTAGTCTGATTCAATAAGAACTCTTGTCTATGGAGCGGCTGAACTCCAAGTGGAGGGAATCCTCTCTTTCATAGTTCTGATACTTCAGCTCTGGCCTCACGCTGTAGTTCCTATTCATCAAAACAGTCCACAGTTCACTAGCCCCATGGTCCTCAGAAGGCACTCGGTGGCTATCTCTGTTACCCAGCCAATCACGTTCTTGATTAAGGAGGGCAAGTTCTTAGATATAATTTTTCTTTAAAAAAAAAATTTAGACGGGAGTGGGGATTGGGATGGGGAACATATGTAAATCCGTGGCTGATTCATGTCAATGTATGGCAAAAACCACTACAATATTGTAAAGTAATTAGCCTCCAACTAATAAAAATAAATGAAAAAAGAAAAAATAAATAAATTTAAGTTCTTGATTAAATTTCACTGATATGAACTGTACTTTCCCTGCGGTGAGTTATAGTAGGAACAATCTCTTCTTCACAAAGTGCTATTTCAGTGCCCTTTACAGGTTAGTATCCTGTGTAGCTGTTCAGCCTGCCACCTTTTCATGGGGTTATTAGTGATACCCCCTAAAGTCTATTCTCAGTAGAGCAACCACACTGACCTCTTCAAATCTAAGTTAGACTTCACAGCCCTTCAATTTTCTCAGAATGAAAGCTGAAGTCCTTCTGATGACCTTCCCTCTGCCCCCTCCACCTCCCCAACCTCAGTCTCCCACCCTTGCTGAAGACAATCTCCAATCTTATGGTCTTTGCACTGGTTGTTAGCTGCACAGAAAGGTGTTTTATCAAAATAACTGTCCGGTTAACCCCATATCCCTTGCAAATCTTTGCTCCATGGTGCTTTTGCAAAAAGGCTTCTCAAAGGCATTGTGACATTACTACCTACTTCCTTTGGCACTTTCAATTTTTTTTTACCAAACTCTATAATCCCCACCTCCACCCTAAGCAACATTTATTGCCTTCTAACAAACACACGGAATTATTCAGTATATCAAACACTAGTTCAGTTGCTCAGTCGTGTCCAACTCTTTACAACCCCATGAACTGCAGCACGCCAGGCTTCCCTGTCCATCACCAACTCCCGGAGCTTGCTCAAACTCATGTCCATTGAGTCAGTGATGCCATAAAACCATCTCATCCTCTGTCGTCACCTTCTCCTCCTGCCTTCAGTCTTTCCTAGCATTGGGGTCTTTTCCAAAGAATCACTTCTTCACATCAGGTGGTCAAAGAATTGGAGTTTCAGCTTTAGCATCAGTCCTTCCAAGGAATATTCAGGACTGGCTGAATCTCCTTGCAGTCCAAGGGACTCTCAAGAGTCTTCTCCAACACCACAGTTCAAAAGCATCAATTCTTCAGTGCTCAGCTTTCTTTATAATCCAACTCTCACATCCATACATGACTACTGGAAAAACCATAGTTTTGACTAGACAGACCTTTGCTGGCAAAGTAATGTCTCTCCTTTTTAATATGCTGTCTAGGTTGATCATAGCTTTTCTTTCAAGGAACAAGTGTCTTTTAATTTCATGGCTGCAGTCACCATCTGCAGTGATTTTGGAGCCCCCCCCCCAAAAAAAAAAAACATCTCTCACTGTGTAGCCCTTATTATATTCCAAGAATTGTTCCAAGCAATTTAGAAAGGACTAACTTAATACTTGAATTATATATTTTCTGAATCCTCAAATATTTTCTGAATCTTCCCTCCAGCATATCAGTTCCATAAGGGCAGGAATTTTTTCTTATTTTACCAAAGTATTTCTGGTGCTTAGAACAGTGCTCAGCAAATCATGGGTACTTAATAAATATTTGTTTATAAATAAATGACTCTCCCACTAGTTCTTTTCACAGAATTATCCTTGAGTTTCCTTCAGACATCTCACGTCTGGAGCTTCCCTACGCACATGCCATTCCTACTCCCTGGATTGTCTTCCACCCTCATCCATGCCACAAACTCCTACTCATCCTTTAACTTCCTTTAAGCATCACTGCTCATAAGAACTTTCTCTTGACTGTGTACAGACATAGAAAAGAGCTCCTTCCTCAGTGTACCCACCTCAAACCAAAGATGCTTTCCTAAAGAAACATAGTTCTAGCAAATCATCTGTGTTTGCCTGAAGGAGGCATTTTCTCAGAGGGTCGGGGCACAGAAGTGTTACCTGAGTTTCAAGCACAGGGTAGGTTGGAGAACATCAATGATAAAACACTTGCCGAAAGTATGTTTGACCTCCACCAACCAGATAGGAGTAAACCAGAGTCTGTATATTGGATACGGAGAGGAGAGAGAAAACAGCTGCTTATATCATCCACCATGCAAAAAAGCAAACTAAAAGACAGTAAAAGTAAACAATTAAGGTTAAAAAAAAAAAAAAAGACCATGACTTTCCATGGAGAGTCTGGAAAATGACAAGGTCAGTCCCAGACAGCTGTCAGTCTGGACCACAAGCTGTCTCCAGTGACTCTACAGAACTGCGATTCATTTTCTCTCTTCGCCTCTTACAGACAATTCTAATGCATTTAATGAGTGTCATTTTTCTTCTCTGGAACTCTTGGGCAGTTTGAGAATGTCGTTTCAGAACTCCAAACGACCAATCAAACTGCCCAGGCTTGACCAGAATTGAGATTCTTAAGTAAGGCAAATACATCAAGCTTAATCAAGGAATGTGCTCATTTCAGATTTCCAGAAATAATTATCTGAGTTCTCAGGTAGTCTCTTCAAAATCTACTAAAGAGTTTTATATATATATATATATATATATATATATATATATATAAAATACCTGCTCATTATGGTCCCTTGATTCTATATGAATTTGACCAAGTATTTGAGAAATCATGGCTTTGCCATTAAGATACCCTGCTAACACAGATCTCTCCAGATACAGGCCAACTATTTGTGCCATATCCAAGGAAAAACTGTTGCCAACTGCTAATGATACTTTATTCTGATTAAGTTCAAGTGTTTTAATATATAGGGTCTTGGATAACTCAAGCCTACACAGGGTTAGAAAACAAGGTCTTTGCATTATCCTCATTCCCCATTGACCTGAACCTAAATTCAGAAAATATATCCCCATTTTGGGATTTCCAGAAATAATTTCTTTCTAGGCATAACTCCACTGAAAGGTTTTCATGCGCTTTGTAAATTAGCAACCTCCCAAGGAGGGTTTAAATCGGATTAGAACAGAATGGAGAGAGGGAGCTGAGTCTGGGGTACTCCCATCACACATGATGGTGGGCTGCAGAGTGTGAATGGATGGCCACGTGGGCTGGCTGGGCAGTGGCTGTGGGCCTGATGTGGACAAGCAAAGTCTGACAGCAGGATGCTGCAGGAGCCATCTACACACACTTCCTCTACAGCATCCTTGACAAGGGTCACCAAGAGGGGATACTCCCCCTCTTAGAGAACTTCTGACTCTGCTTCTTCTGTTACTGGACTACCTCTAGTGTTGGAAAATTTCCCCTCTAGTTCTTCTCCATTGGGCAAAACTGCACCTTCTGGAGATATACAATTCGAGTTTCTTCTTTTAATAAACATGAAACCCCTCAAGTATTCACTGTAGTTATGTCTAACAGAACTTTTTGCAGCGATGGAAATCTGTGTGTTGCCCAAAATGGTAGCTGCTTGTTCATATGGCCTCTGAGCCCCTGAAATGTGTAGGGATAAATGAAGAACTAATTTTTAAACTTTTATTGAATCTTAATTACTCTAGTCACGTATGGTCAGCAGCTATCTTATAAACAGTGAAGACTGAGACATTTTTCATGACCTCTTTACCAAAAATCTTCCTCTTTCCAGGTAAGCAGTCCTTGTTTCTTGGCTTCCAGAACCTTCTCCCTGTAGTCCACCCTCTCTGGGTATGTCCTGACTTGCCAAATTCCTACAAAGTCCTAACGCAGAGACCTCTTGGTGAGGTCTGCTCAAAAAGAGCTTGACATCTTATTTGATTCTGCTAAGATGTTTGATAATCTTCTCCATGAACCTTAAATAGTCAGCACATTTTTGGCTGAGCACTCTAAACATCTGAAGCTCAAATGAACATTCCAGGTATCTTGGTGTAACCTGATAAGCCCATTTTCACAGTTCTTCAGAGTCTTATCAGATCATCTACCTTTTGTGTTTGTTTCTCCACTATGATCTCTTCTGTTGGCTTTGAGGATTTGTAACTCTTAAGAACATCAAATATTCTTATATTTAAATTGTGTAGAAACATGAAAAAGGAATATAAATTTGTTCAAGGATACCGATGGTTATTTGGTTTCTTTCCCTCTAGGAGTCAATAGCAAAAAGCAACCTTCTTGAAACAAAGTAATTGTTATTGGGGGTGAATGAAACTTCGAGATAAGCACCTCCCTTCTGAGATAACAAGCAACACTCAGCGAAGTGAGAGCAAGTTAAATTCCCTCTCCCTGGTTTCTCACTGAGCCCTGGAAGCCACTGAGACGGGGAGGCAGATGTCCCCTTCTGTCCTGTTCACTGAATTGTCTTATACATTACACAGCAAATCTAACATCAGCATATTATAATTGCTATATTATTTAGGCAAATCATTAAATGAGTGTTGCATTCCTAAAAAAAAAGCAGATATGTAGAAATTGAATCTGAGAAATCATTTACCACTCTTTACCACCTTTGTGGATTGTTCTGCAAAGAGCAGATCCCTAAACATCTTAGCTCTCTGTGTTTCTCTTCTCCTCCGTCTAGAGTGTACATGATCTGTAAACAGTCCCCAGGAAGCATTCAGAGAGGGCTATTCTCAGGAATTAGGATAAATACACTTACTTGCAAAACCCTCTTTCAAAGTAAATAATCACCCTTAATAGAGCTGAGAATTACAGAATATAAAGTGTTTATGAATCAGGTTTCTAAAGTGGGGCACATCCTCAGCATTACTGGACAGTAGGAATTCATCACATAGCCACTAAACAGGGTTGACAGAGAGCCCCCACCCCAACCCCTGGTGGGCTTCTGAATATGACTGGCAAAGCTGTTTTCATGACTGAAAACAGACGGGGAGAACTGGACTGAGACGGAAGACAGAACTGGCCAGATCATCTTTAACAAAGTGCCTAAAAACTCACACCCATAGAATGCCTTTCCGTTTCTTCTAAAAAGTAATCCTTTACCAAATTTTATGTACACAAATCTTTTCTCTGTGCTCAAGAATAATAAATGACTACATTTTCATACCTTGGCACAAAAATAAGCTGAGGTCTCTTTGATCTCTTTAAGCCTCTTGGTAATCCTGAAAAATCTTTAGGCCGAGTTCAGCCTCTTTTTCTGTAAGGCCAAGTATTAATTTTAACACATTTGATAGAAGTACAATGGCCATTAAATGTACCCACATGTGCCAGAGCTCCATGGGGTATAATTAAACTTTAACAAGAACAATAAACTTTGTGAATTCAAAGGAAATGTTACCTTCTTAACATTTATCTTTTCAAGGAAGTCTTTTATCTAAACAATGATTATCTCTGCGTTAAGGTCTTGGTAGGCATCGTTAAGGTCTTGGTAGGCATCTGCTGCAAGGTGTAAGCTTATCTTCCGGTCATTGTTAGAGAAGGGCATATGAGAACCTGGGAGGAAGGCAGAGGAGAAGCCAAATCCCCCTCTGATTGGAAGACACCAGGGTCCAAAAGTGCTGGAACATGAAAACAAAACCACTAAGTGGCTGTGAAAAGCCCCATGTAATAACAGCGTGAAATTTAGGAGAAACTGGATCAAAATGAGCAGTTAAGAGGGAAATGTGGATGGTCTTAATTAGTGATTCCCACAATCCCTTTACTGAGGGGTGAGGAGGAGGTGAAGAAGAAGACAGCTGGACAAGGCTTCCAGTCCCCCCAAACTGGCTCTGGCTTCAGCAAGAACAGCTCCTTATAAAAATCTGATTTCTCTATCTGGCTCCCATGGAGCCTTTCACATTTAAAAAGATAAAAGAAATTCTGCAAGCTCTTTAGCTAAATGGGCATCCCTCACACAACTCACAGGGAGAAGAGCAGAGTTTCATTTACAGGGTGGAGGGTGAGTTCATACTCAGGGATACAGGAGCTAGAACCATCTTTCTGCTTCTGCCTTTTTTTTTTTTGCTATTCCCATCTTTAATTATTTGTGTTGAAGCCTAATTTGTTTTTAAGAGATGGCACAGAAGTTGTGTAAACATTACTAAGAACAAACATTAGACCTGCCAGGAAATTAACCTTAAATCCCAGAAGAATGCTGAAGCATTCTGGCAGAGTCCAAGTAAAGTCATAGGCAATTCTCATCTGTCAACATCATTCAATTTTTCTGTAGAGCAAAAGAGATCTCCTCCCTCATCCTTCCTTTCCAACAGCCCTTTTAATCCTTGGCAAAAAAAAAAAAAAAAACCACCTTAGACTATGGCCATACTAAACTGATCTCCATCATGAACTTGAAAAACACGTACCAGACACAGTACTTGTACAGTGAAAATAAAGATTAAAAAGATACACTGGCTGCCTCTGAGGAGCGAAAAGGAGAGACAGGTACACAAACTGCAGTTCAGGAAGACAAAGAACGGGATGAAGGTCCAGTGGCCGAATGGACAGCCAGGCAGATGTGCTGGCTGCTAAAGGCAACGGAAGAGTCAATTAAGTGTATCCTGGAGAGACAGAGAAGGCTTGACTCACTGCCTCTGCCTCAGGTCAGGACCCCATCGTTTCTTATCTAGACCATCCTAATAGCCTCCTAAATGGTTCTCCTTGCCTCTAAACCTCTTTGTCTATTCTATGCCATTCTCTACACCACCTGCTTAAAATTCTTCAATGACACAGCCAATCACAGAGCCCACACTGCTCACAACGACTTACAGGGTTCCTCATGATCAAAAGACTGGGATAGCGCTCCACTCCTAGTGTCCCCAGAAAACACAGCCTTAGCCCTAGGAGAACGTTATTCATACTGATTGCATCTGTCACTGTGTTTTATCTAATTCCCCAGACTCAGGTTGTAAAATTTTTAAGGGCGGGAAGTTCATTATCTTTGTACCACGAAATGTCATACAGCACCCGGTACATAATGGGGACTCAATGGATGGTTTGAACTCAATAAAATATTGACCTAGATGCTCATGACATAGAGGGGGGGAAATCAGTAAAAAGAAAAGGAAAAATGTCAAATCTTTCTCTGTGACTTCTGGTTGAGACACCAGAATTAGTCACTTAATTGCTCTGAAACAGCATTCTTGCTTGACGCTGATGATTAAGAGAGAACACGGGACAGAGGGAAGGGCAAAAACCTGGACGTCAACCATAACTTGAGCTGAACCTTTTACGTTAGCACTTACTGGCGGTGTGACTTAGGAAAGTCATGTAGTCCTCTGATGCCTCAGTTTACACATCTGGAGATGGTGATAATAACAGTCTATACGCATAAGGTTATTGAGAGCATTAAATGAGCCTGAAAAGCACTACAAACAGTGTCTGTCGCATAGTCAACAATGGATAAACACCAGATATTGTTATTGTCATTGTTATTACTTTGTGAGAATACTTTGTAAAGAGCTAAACAAATGCCTATCATTTTAAAAATAAAATTTTCATGAAGTCTTTCCAAGTTTACAGTAAAGAAAGTCCTCAGTTTTATTGGAAATATTCTGTGTATCTTTTAAAAGAAGAAGACTGAGTAAAAATCTGTATTTATAGCAGAAGGAGGTGATTTAGCACTCAGACTGGATTCTGTCTTCTCTGAAACAAGTGAAGGATCTTTTGACTATCCATCTAAAAAGGGATCTGGCTGGAATAAGGGAGTGGTTTTGGGACTTACGAGCAAGCTAACCAAGGTTGGGAGAGTAAGAAGTGTGAGTGTGTATGTGTGTGCACACGCACCCACTGTTTTTAAAAGGTTTCTCCAAGAAATATCAGATCACATACTAATTTTTATCGGTCTATGACAACATGGACCCTAGAATAAATGCCTCTCATAGCATTGACTGAATTAGGGCACTTTTCTTTCAGTAAGGGCAAGTGAAAAGTGAAAGTGTTATTCAGTCATGTTGACTCTTTGTGACCCCATGAACTGTAGCCCACCAGGCTCCTCTGTCCATGGAATTCTCCAGGCCAAAATACTGGAGTGGGTTGTCATTTCCTCCTCCAGGGGATCGAACCCACGTCTCCTGCACTTGTAGGCAGACTCTTTACCAATGTGCTACCTGGGAAACCCATTCATTTCACATTAGCTATATCTTTTCTCTTCCTTACCAGGAATAATTAACACTTCCCTTTTTTAATGGGTATACAAAGTCACCTCAAGAATGTTTGTTGTTGTTTAATGGCAAAATCGTGTCTGACTCCTTGCGACCCCATGGACTGTATCCTGCCAGACTCATCTGTGCATGGGATCCTCCAGGCAAGAATATCAGAGTGGGTTGCCACGCCCTACTCTAAGGGATCTTCCCTACCGAGAGACCAGGTTTCCTGCATGGCAGGCAGATTCTTCACCTTCTGAAGAAGCTTCACCACCAGGAAAGCTTCCAGTAAAGGCAAAGTACACAGATAATGGCTGTGGGCTTGTTTTTCTTTCAAAAAAAGCAGCCTAGATCAGGAAAAAACAATACATGGCTGCTGATCTCTTGAGTGTTTCCAGGCTTTGAGAGGGTTAAATGAAGGACCAGGAAAAGAAAATATAACACAAGGGGAGAAAACATGAAAAGCAGAACTGGCTGGAGCAAGCCCTCATGGTTCCAGCTCATATGCCCAGGGCAAGGCCAAAGATGCGCTTAGCTCTCCTCCGCACCCTGTCAGCCAGGATGGAGATACCATCACACCAGGTGGCCCTGGGATGAGAGCCTTGGAAGCACTCACTTCTAGCTGTTTGCAAACTGGAGTTGCAAAAGCAAGTCTGAAGTCTTCTCTAGAGACACTGAAGAAAGTTATAGTCTGTTTTCAAAGGATGGTCTAAAGGCAAGTGGATGGTCTGAATCAGTATTCAATGTGTTCTGTGGGGGTGTCATTACAGACACAAAGGAGTTATCTCCCCTGCAGCTGCCTGCCTGCTACTGTTGAAATAGCAAAACTCAAACAAGTTCCAAAATCACCCAAACCAGCAGGAAGAATGATGCCATGGTTTACACCACTAGTAAGCACACTTCTAATGAGGTCAGACTTGAGATTTGCAATCTTATGTTGGCCTATTACCTTGCTCCCCATAAATGGACACCAGGCCAGCTGTCCTGCAACGTGGGTCAGGAAACAGAAAGCAACACAGAGCCTCAGTATCTGCAAAAATCTGTCCCTGCCACTTACAAAATGATTAAAGGGACTTCCCTGACAGTCTGGTCATTAAGAATCCGCCTTGCAATGCAGCGGACGTGGGTTCAATCCCTGGTTGGGGGACCAGGATCCCACAGGTCTCAAAGGAACTAAGCCTATGTGCTACAACTACTGAGCCTGCGTGCCCCAACTAGAGAGCCCATGTATGCTGTGTGCGGAGTCCATGCGTCCCAGTTAAAGACTCACATGATACAGCAGAGATCCCACGTGCCGCAGCTAAGACCTGATGCAGACAAATAAATAGACTTTTTAAAAAAAATGATTCAAAGCCATAGCTCCCAAATGGTCAGTCATCACAGATGGGGCTGCTTCCTATCTAATATCATTCAAGAATTTGACAGACTCATTAGCTTAGGCCTCACCCACCTCCCGCTAATTCTCGTTTTAGTTAAATGTATTTATACTTGTCTTCTCCTAAAAGGAAGCCATGTGGTAGGGGGTGGGGTGGTGGTACCATTAATACTGTAACAGACCAGCCTCCAAGGTCTACTGTAAGACCCAGACACTGTAAGCTGGTACCTAGTGCCTTCCAGCCCTAAGCCTCCGGGATCTGCTGTAATGTCAAGAGAGCCATCATGAGACAAGTGCTCAGGGGAGGTGCACTGGGAAGACCCAGAGGGATGGGATGGGGAGGGAGGCGGGAGGGGGGATCGGGATGGGGAACACATGTAAATCCATGGCTGATTCATGTCAGTGTATGGCAAAAACCACTACAATACTGTAAAGTAATTAGCCTCCAACTAATAAAAATAAAATAAAATAAAATAAAGAGAGCCATCAGGGAATGGGAAGTTTACTCCCCTCACAGTAAAGGCTGAACTTTACAATATAAGTCAGGCTGGGAAAAATCATAATTAATTGTGAGATGGTGACTTTCACATCCCTATAAAGCTGAATTAAATGCAGGTGTTCTTAAGACCACTTAAGAAATTTATATGTTTCTCTCCACTACCCACTGTGACAACTTACCCAACCTTCTGGGATAGAAGGAAAAGGTAACTAGGCCAGGAAGGTCCAGATTTTTAAAGCTTTGTTGAAATAACAGAGGCTAAAATAGTATACCTTCACGGCTTCTGCAATCTCTTATTTTAATACAGGAAAACTGTCCACTAATAGATGTTTCCCCCTTTGTGTATCAAGAGGCTGATTGGGTTTTTTTTCCCCCTAAGAGCCAGTGAATCTGCAGGAGCGTGTGAGCCTCGTGGACTGTGACCACCACTTGCGCTATTACAAGCACAAGGGGTGAGGGCCAGGAGTGCAGGATGTCTTCAAAACCCACTTATGCTCTGCTGGGGATTAAGGAATATATATGGAAAACAGTGTGAGAGAATCCTGGAAACTTCTGAAAAATATAGATTTTAAATTGGATACAACATGAGCTCTTTAACAAACTCTTGCAAAGAAATACCCTATTGAGTGACCTAATTCCACTGACTGACCCAACATGCCCTTACCTAGTAAATCTAACATGTGTGCAAATCTGGTTTTGTATCCACCAGGTTTGGATTTCCATTTGATCCATAGTACAAAAATAAAATGGGTACATTGTTTTCTCCCCTACTATGACCAAGCTCATCTATAGAACACATAGTGTCCTAATTATCTTGATAAGACACCAAACAATAATACTCTACAGCACTCCAACTTACTAAAATCTCACATGTAAAACGTGTTGTCTAAAAAGCTGAACTCTTCATTTAGAAACATGAAGAAGGTTTTCCAAGGTTGGTAGATGGACAAGGAACACAGATGGTGAGGACTGAGCTAACAAATGAACATGATGAAAATATCTATTATACACCAGTCAAAGGTACAATACCTTTAATGAAGTGATGTTCCAGGGATGATGGGGAAATTCAACTAGTATTTACTGAGTGGCCACTAGGTGTCAGGTACAGGGCTAGTTCCTTTAATCATGACATTTATTTGTCATGATCATCCTTGTGTGATGTCACTATTTTCAGATTCAGGTGACAAAACAGCTGGAGTTAAGTATGGCAGGCTGAAAAAAACCCCTCATGATGGTGGAGTTGACAACCCTGATAGACTGCAAGAACTCTAAGGAGTTGTTGTTTCCCAGCAGGGGATGGGTACCCCACTGCCCACATCCCCTCATTCACTACGTCTGGTAATAAGCCAACAAGCTGGAGTTAAGGAAAAGTAGTTTTTCCTCTAAAACACCTTAAGTGAAACAAATAAGGAATGTGCCCACAAAATATTCAAAATCATCCAAGATGGACCCATCACCAGATCTGCAGAAGGTAAGGAGAGCTCTCTTAGAAGAAGTGGGCGGGGGGGAGAGATATTACAGTGCATCAACTGAGTGGTGCATAACTCTGTTCCTTCTCAGGTTGAATTAATGTGCTTTCAAGAAATACAGAAGTGGCATTTCTAGACCACTGGACAATTCTGATGGACCATTAATGCTGCTAACTGTGCTCTGTGCTCCATGAGGCCGAGAAACCACCTTCAGGAAATGGACCCCCTGGAACATCCTGTTGTATAATTTATTAGGAAACCAACCACTAATATGCTCACCTCTTTTCAGAAGGTGGAAGGACCCAGAGGACCATGTGACAAATGTTTATACTCTCCCGAGTCTGGCTGAACACTGATCTTTCCTCTTGTAACTCAACTCTGGTATCTTTTCTCGGCAGGTCTTTGGGTTGGAATTCTTTTGTCTCCACAATAAAACCTTCCAGCACCCAACATACTAGAGATGAATTGCCCTTAAGTGGACATTGTTTGGTTCCTACATGTTCTTATGTCTTTGCCTGAACCAATGTAGGCCTGGGGAGGCCAAGGCAGATTAAAAACAACCAAACAACTGATAGTATTTACCAGAGAGTCACAGGATCATGTTCATTTAATGCATGTCTGTGTATGAAATATTAATATTCCATCAATATATATTACTATATCTATTAACATAATTGCTAACACTAATATATAACAATATATTAATATATTGATATCTAATAATATATTAGTATAGTATTCAATATATAATCATTTTGAATCAATATACTATAAATATATTATTATTACAAATCATATTAACTATCATCCATTAATATTCACATTTATTGTCAGGAATGAAATGTGGCTGTTTGCTATTTGTAATCACATTTTTTTCTTGAAGCATATTCTCTATGGTGTCACCTATTTCATCTTTAAAGCACAGACAAAATAAGGAGGCAATTTGCCTCCTGTCTCTATCTCACAGATAATCCTGTTTTAGAAACAGTCAGCTGCCTTGACTAGGTGAGTAGCAATTGACTCGAGTAAATAAGAAATAATATGGATTTGGTAGATCAATAGGGCTTACGGTCAGTTTATCATTCAGTAGTCCCCAATCCTTTTGGCACCAGGGACTGGTTTTGTGGAAGACAATTTTTCCACAGGCCAGGGGTGGAGGGAATGGTTTCAAGATTCAAGTACACTGCATTTATTGTGCACTTTATTTCTGTTATAATTACATCAGCTCCACCTCAGATCATTAGGCATTAGACTCCAGAGGTTGGGGACCCCTGATCTAGATAACTGTTTTCCCAAGAGGTAATAATTTTCATGATGAGCCCACAAAGAAGGGCTTCTGCTAAACTTGTTTTTATCAATCCCCCAGAAGTATCGGATCCCTTTAGGGATATCCAGCAAGCCAAGTTGCAATTTCCTTTTGGCTTCAGCTGGCTTTGGTTGAAAACAACCTGCTGGAGCCAGGGAAAAAGCACTTTGGTAATAATATAAGATGATGCATGTGAAAGTTCCTAACATTGTGTTTGGTGTAAAACTGGCATTGAAATAATTTCCTCCCTTTTCCCACCTCGTACCTTGCAGGTAGATTATTGTTTTAGGTATTTGCTAATGCGGCTAATGAGAAGACTTCCAAAGCATTTGTATGGGCTAGTAATTGTAGGTATTTGTTTTACAAGCAGAATAAGTTTAGAAGCCACTGGAGTTACCATCATGGCTTTTCCAAGCTATGTCCCTACCTATTTGACTCAATTCAAGAAACATTAACAAGCACTTAGGATGCATCACACCTACGCTGGGGGCGAGAGGATGAACAATCATGGCCCCGGCTCCATGCACTCGGAGAACCACAGGGAGGCAGCTTCAAGATGCACACGTGCAGAGATGCAGGGAAGAAAAAAATAGGAGTGAGTGACTACTCGCCAGGGCAAGAGTTAATTAAGATAATCAAAGCATAATGAGACTAATTGTAGCTTGCAAGCATTGCCAGTTAACCCCAAATCTCCCACTTTCTCACAAATTTAAAAATTACAGCCTTTTCCAAGATTGAAGGAAGGCAAAGGGAGCGTCAACAAGACAGACAAGTTCTTTCCATATTTTTTGTGGGGAAGTCAAAGGCAACCCTGCTCCTCAAAATGTGCCTGCGAGGCAGGTAAACATTAAAAAAAAAAAAAGTGACAAAATCTCATCATTAAGCGCAGAGCAACACCTAGTTCAAAAGTTAAAACAGCCCCTTGTTCAATGTTGTGGCTAAAGAGCAAAATGTGGGCACCAATGATTGCCTCCACTCATTAGGGTCAAGTCACTCCCACTACAAATCCTAATCACTGGTTAATTTCATTATGATCATTAGTGCCTATGGAAAAATTATGAATTTTTAAAAAAATTTCATCTTCTAACATCTCCCACAGGGACCTAAATTAAGTCAGGTTCTCATGCGGTAATTCTTGTAACACATGAACCTAGCACTTTCCCCCCAGGGTTTAGAAAAGTTCTGCCATCTTTCTGTGACAAAGAAGACCAGGAACAAAGTTAGGTAGAACATAGCCAGTCCCAAAACTCTAAGAGTACAGGTCAGGGACGAAGAGTAGAAAACTGAATGACAAGACTTCCCTGGTGGTCCAATGGTGAAGAAATCACCCACCGATGCAGCGAATCTGGGTTCAATCCCTGGTGCAGGAAGATTCCACATGCTGCAGGGCAACTAAGCTGTGCGCCACGACTACTGAGCCTGCAAGAGACAGCTACTGAGCCCAGGCGCCGCAGCTTCTGAAGCCCGCAAGCCCCACAGCCTGAGCTCCGCAACAAGAGAAGTCACTGCAGTGAGACGTCTGGGCCCGTGCTCACTGCAGCTAGAGAAAGCCTACGAACAGCAATGAAGATCCAGCTCAGCCAAAACTGAATACATTAATTAAAAATAAAAGAGTGACAGATTGGGCCAGGTACTGGAAAGCAACTGTCCTTGAAGATGAATATGAGTTGTAATCACTGGGCAATCTCAGCCTGGAGGACATTAGAAGTTGAAATGGTCCACCTATGTGGTTAAGAATTGTTGAGTCAGGAAGGCCACAAAGTTATAGGTTCTGGGAAGGTAGAGGCCACATCTTATGAATCTCAATACATTCTAACCAGGCTTAGAAAGGTATCTCATAAACAGTAGTTGGTGTTGTTGAGTTGCTAGGTCATGTCTGACCCTTTTGCAACCCCATGGACTGGTGTCCATCAGGCTTCTCTGTCCTTGAGATTTCCCAGGCAAGCATACTGGAGTAGGTTGCCATTTCCTACTCCAGGGGATGTTCCCAACCCAGGGATAGAACTCATATATCCTGCAAGGGCAGGTGGGTTCTTTACCCATAAGCCACCAGGGAAGCCCATAAATAGTAGACATTCAATAACAGTTTATTGAATTACATTACTCAAAATATGATTTCTCCTGCCTATCATTTTAAACCCAGAAGATGTAAAGAATTTAGGGCATGAACAATAGAAAGCTTCCAGAGCTCCTGTCTCTCTCACTGGTCATAGTCTGCTTTCTCCTAAACCTTGTCTTATAAATTCAATTTAATGCAATAAGCATTTGAGTTGAGTTCTGTCAAGATTCAACAGTTCTTATTAACCACCTATTAGTACAGAAGTAAATGATCTTTAGTGCCAAGAGTGATCTCCAGCAACCAAATGTATTGGTCAGCTTGGGCTGCCAAAACAAATATCAAAGACTGGGTGGCTTAAAGAACAAAAATTTATTTTCTCATAGTTCTGGAGGTTGGAAAGTTCAAGATCAAGGTCCAGCCAAGTTCAGTTTCTGGTGAGGGCTCTCTTCATAGCTTGCAAATGGCCATCTTCTTGCTATGTGGTCACATGGAGAAAGAAAATGACCTCTTGTCCTCTTTTTATAAAACCACCAATTTTATTAGACTAGAATCCCACCCTTATGATTTCATACAACTCCAATTACCTCCAAAGAGGTATATCTACAAATAGTCACATTGGGGGATAAGGTTTCAGCATATAAATTTTAGGGGTACATAAAGGGGTACATTCAATCATGATCATTCCACCTTTGGTCCTATGAAATTCATGTCCTTCTTCCAAGGAAAATACATTAATTCCATTCCAACAGCCCCTAAAAGTCTTAGCTCATTCCAATATCAATTCTAAGGTTTAAAGTAAAAAATCTCATCAAAATATCATCTAAATCAGGTATGAGTGGGGATTGAGACACAATTCGTCCTGAGAAACAACTCCTCTCCAGCTCTGAACCTGTGCAACCAGGCAAGTCATGTGCTTCCCAAACACAATGGTGGGATGGGCATAGGACAGGCATTCCCACTCCAAAAGGGAGAAATCAGAAAAAAGAAAGGAGGTGATAGGTCCCAGGCAAGTCCAAAACCTAGCAATTAAACTTCACCAGCTCTTAAGGCCCAAGAAGAATCCTCTTTGGTTTGGTACTCTGCCCTTCAGGCCCACTGGGGTGGCAGCCCCTCAGCTCTAGATAGGGGTCCTACCTTTGATTCTCTGTTAAGCCAGGTCCTGTCCCCAAGTTTCTGGGAGGCCCTGTCCCCATAGTTCTGCAGGACAGTCCCACCTCTTCCCCTTTTCCACCTCTTTCTCTTTCTGATCATTATCGCCTTCTTGGAGGATTTGAACTAGACCAGAGATCATCAGATCATAGTTTCAAGCCAGGGGCCCTTTAATCAAGCAGTATCTTAGATGGAAGTTCAATATGTAAACAAGTAAAGAATGGCAATGTAGATAGGAAGTGAAAGGAGTTCCATCTTCCCTCAGCCTTCCTCCCACTGATCAGAGCCCCTTGGGCGCCACAGACTCCAGGGTGGAGGCCCTTGCGATGATCATTGAGTCCTTTCCTGATGTCACTGTCTGTGATTCGAGTCTCTCTATGGAGAGACACTAGAGGTCTAGAAGCCTATTCTAGAAGGAATGGCATGTCATGTGATGCTTGGAATCCTCCCTGGGAGCCTCCCCTGTATTGGAGAAGGAAGCCAGACATGTGAGCAGGAGGAAAGCAAAGTATTCATGCAAGCACCCTCCCAGGAAGAAAGGCTTTTGGAAAACGAAGTCAATAAGAAGTCAGGGAAGATGTCAGCAGCAAGAGGGTAAAGCAAGTCATTGTTTTTATCCAAAAGCATTTTGATTAGGATTGAATGCAGAATCCAGAGACCAACTGCTGAACTGAAAGTGGGCGCCCAAGATAGCAGGCATATCTCCCCTCCTGAAGCTCTGCTGGCTCGGCCTGGGCGAAGCAGGGACTCCTGAGGGGCTTCAGGCAACCAGCTCAGGTCTGATGCAGCAAGCCAAGAGGCAGAACAATGCCACTCTAGTATCAGTGATTTGCACTGAGTCAAAACCACAGTAACAGCCTTTCGTGGGAGATTAAGGGAACATGGGCTCTTCTGTCGGCATCCGGGAGCAGCGCAAAAGCCCACTTTGAGAGCTTGTTCCAGATGTCCCTTCCATCCCTTTAGGGCCCACTGGCCTCCAACAGCCCATGCTCAGTGTTGCCTTTCATGCACGCATAAAGAAGTCATTTCAGATCCCGGAAATGAGATGCAGTTCTTTGCCTACCAAATTGCCTTCTTGCTCACCTACAGGGCTGTTCAAAATCGGTCTTCCCAGCACACGGACTCTCAGAAGACAAAGCCATGTGCTGTCTGCTCTGGGACAGAGAGGGAAGTCAACCCTGGCCTCTCTCTGGTCATGGCGCTGCCAGCCTTTGGACAGCTCTGCCTCTTAAGCCCATGGAGCTCCCATTAGAGAGGACATGCTCTCTCCTCCTGCTAAGTGTTCTCAGTCTGAGGTACCCAGGTGCCTCATTTGGTACTCTCTCTAGTGATGGTGATAGATAGTGAAGTCGCTCAGTTGTGTCCGACTCTTTGCAACCCCATGGACTGGGGTCTACCAGGCTCCTCCATCCATGGGGTTCTCCAGGCAAGAATACTGGAGTGGGTTGCCATTTCCTTCTCCAGGGGATCTTCCCGACCCAGGGATTGAACCCAGGTCTCCTGCATTGGAAGCAGAAGCTTTTAACCTCTGAGCCACCAGGGAAGTTGTCACTATAACAGTTAACAGAATCTGCTTCCATTAGCCCATCAATGACGCAAAAAAAACTACATTCTCTAAATAAAAGTCATTGGCACTGGAAAGCAAAGTGAGCGCTGGATTAACTCTGTCATTTGCCGGGTGCATGACTTCGAGCAGACACATTACCTCTCTGACCTTCAAGGGCATCAACCTGGGATTACAATACACATTCTCAAATCAATAAATATTTCTCAAGTGCCTGCCTCCTGTGTGTCAGGAGTCATGCTAATTGCTAAGGATGCTCTGGTGAACCAGTCAGACCTGGCCTTTGCCCTCAACATAGCTTAAAGTCTAGTGGGGAGAAAGAAACCAAATCAGCAAAAAATACATTAATCGCCAATGTGATGTGTTCAGAGGATAGAAAAGTGTTTAGAAAGAAAGAAAGATGGGGTTGGGAATGGACTTTCTTCCTGCTGGAGAATGAAAAATAGCATCTGAGGGGAGAGATGAGAAAAGTCAGCTAAGGAAAACAGCGGAGAACGAGGATTCCAGGCCAAAGGTACATCACTGGCAAAGGTTCAGAGGGAAGGAAGAGCTTGGTATGCTCAGAACTCGAAAAAGCTCAGGTGTTTGGAGCAGGGAGCTTGGGAACAAGGAAAGGCTGTGAGACAGAAGGCTGGGGATATGGCTGGCCGAGCGAGGGTACTTCTGGAAGATCCAGCACTGTGCCAAGCACAGAGCAGGCCCTCAATTAACATGGGCTCCATATAAAGGCTTTGCTTGGCTGGTAGAGGACATTTTAATTTATAATCCAAATGATTTCTAAGAATCCTTCTATTTCAATGATTCTGGTCCAGAATTTGCTGGTGAAAACATTTAAAAGAGTCCCTTGACCTTTGTAAACCACAAAACCAGCAGAACAATGGTGGAAAGGGAATTCCACCCTTAGAGCCATTCTCCCATCCACCCAAAGGAACGACGCATTATATAAATGCTGTTTAGGCCAACATGCTTGGTCCAAGGGAAGCAAGAAATGCTTCTGTATCTACAGACATTCTGCAAGGTTAACATCATTTCATAGTTCCCATTCTTTCATGAAGATTTAGTTGCCTCACACACCAAGAAAAAAGGTTGGAATTGCTTCAGTTCAGCTCAGTTCAGTCGCTCAGTCGTGACCCATTCTTTGTGACCCCATGGACTGCACCAAGCCAGGCCTCCCTGTCTATCACCAATTCCCGGAGTTTATTCAAACTCACATTGGTGATGCCATCCAGACATCTCATCCTCTGTCGTCCCCTTCTCCTCCTGCCTTCAATCTTTCTCAGCATCAGGGTCTTTTCCAACGAGTCAGTTCTTTGAATCAGGTGGCCAAAGTATTGGAGTTTCAGCTTCAGCATCAGTCCTTCCAATGAATATTCAGGACTGATCTCCTTTAGGATGGACTGATTGGATCTCCTTGCTGTCCAAGAGACTCTCAAGAGTCTTCTCCAACACCACAGTTCAAAAGCATCAATTCTTCGGTGCTCAGCTTTCTTTATAGTCTGGAATTGCTTAGGTATCCCATTAAAAAGACTCAGACAGTCAAAAGCAATTTAGAAGATTCCAGGCACAGCTATAGCATTTGCTTATGCTCAAAAGCATTAGCTTTCACAACCACATCTTATCTGAGTGCCATGTCCTCTTCTGATGACCCATGTCTTCTTTCTCTAGTCCCAACATTTCTATCATTCAGTGGCAATCAAGCATGAATACAGGGCCACTGAAAAGGCAGGATTAAAACCACAAAAAAGTTCATTTTTCTAGGGTAGCATCTGTTACTTGTGATAGAAAGAGCAAGGGATTTGCAGTGAGACAGAGTTGGATCCAACCCGCAGCTTTGCCATGCGACTGGCCATACAAACTTCTGTTCTTTCCTGAGTCTCAATTTCCTTTTCTGGCAAACAGAGATAACACCTAACTGGCAGAACCTTTCTGGCTTTAAAAAAAGATCACATCTAAAATGCCCTAGCCCTGTGCATGATAGACAACAGGCACAGAGCAACAAAAGACCAGTGTGGGAAGGTGGCCCAAGCTGGGGACAGAGCAAAGCCCTTCCTGGCGGGGTTGCTCCCCGGAGGCCTGGCCACCAGCACAGATGATGAACAGAGAGAGCTAGGGCTTGCCAAGAGAGACCAAAGCCACTGAGCTCACCGTGTCTGAAGTTTCCCAATGGACCTCAAACCCCCAGGGACTCTGTCCTACAGGAAAACAAGACAACCAAGGGCCCCTGGGTGGGCAAAGGTACCAGGGACACCCACAGAGCCCAGACTCAGCCTCACTGGGTAGAGCCAACCAGACAAGCATCCACCGTTAAAGACAGACAAAGCTACAACCGTCCCTAGTTCTATGCCAGAAAAACACAATTTCAGGGAGATTTCTCAGGTTTTGCCACCACCCTGGCTCACATCTTTTTTGCCAGATGGATCCTTGTTTGTTATTCCTGTCTTTCTGATAAACACCCTTGTTAAATTCTGCCTATAAACTCAAACCTGGTTAAAATCAGCCCAGTTCTCCTTTGCCTCTTGTGAATTCTTGGTTTAGCATTTCATTGCTTCCTCTAGGAGATTGATGAGTCTCAATCTGAAACATTTTAATTTCCTAAGAAAGGGGTTTATTTAGTTAAAAATGAGACTTAAGTCTTATGAAGGGGTGTAACGTGCTTGATCTTGATAAAATAACAAAGGATCAAAAATCACATTATTCCACTCTCATTTATATGACTATGTTAAGTAGGAAAACAACAGCAAAAGAAGAAGGGAGCCTTTATATTTGGCATTCACACGTTAACTTGAAATCCACAAAGCCGAGTGTTACATAACACAATAATGGAGTCTCCTCCCAACCTCCATTCATTACCAAGTCATAATGAGAAAGCTTTTACTTCATTTCACAGAATAACACAAATAGAAGGAAGAGCCCTTCAGTTTACAAACGAGGATATCGAGGCTCAGATAATTCATCTAGTGCAGGAGGAGGGGAGAAAGCAGAGTTGGACTCCAGGATGGCCAACGGCAATGAAAAGGAGAGAGACCGGGAAAATCCACAACCACGGCAGGATGAGCGGAGCTAGTCCATAAGGCCTGGAGACCAGGCTGGCAGCTGCTGGGTATCCACCAGTCAACATCAGTGACAACAGAGTATATCACCAACCTGATGCCAGTCCATCCAGGCGCCAAGCTGCACCTTGTATCAGCCTGTATGAGTAGAGGGAACCGAGCACTTATCCTTGGCCCTGGCTTTAGTGTTATGGCAACCCCAGGGAGAGGAAGCCTAACTCAACATATATTTAGCCAATGCTAGAAATGCCTGATGATCACCCCCAGCCTACCCACTGCAATTTTCTTTTGAAAAGACTGCCCTCCTTATTTATTTTGACCTTACTACACTTGGATACAAATGCTTAGTGATGAAGGAGAAAAGGGCAAAGGTGCCAAATGTGGGGAAATTCAGAAAGCTGACTCTCAGAAGCATCACCCAAAGAATTATCCACCTCCAAACTGGTCCACAGCTCAGCCCTGGGCAAAGACACCCAGTGAGACCCGGGGAAGGAACCACAGCAAGGAAGGGTAGAAACTGCAGCAAGGTGACCAAGACTGAGTCTCTCAGTCAATGTTCTATCCAAAGATTTTAAAAGAAAAGAGATGTGAGGTCACACCTTCTCAAACCTTTCATTATCCATGTGGGCTTCCGCCCTCTAAACACTTCCCCCGTGTCGGCCAACGGCTCCCCCACAGGTGCGAGCACAGTGGCCGTGGCTGGAGGCAGCACCTGGGGAGAAGCGGGCAACCCAGGCCCTAGACGTCTGCTGAGTTTTAAGGATGGGAGGTTGACCATATTCTCTGTTTTCAGGCTGGGAACTAAACATGAGACACAGAGCAGACTAGCATTGCTCAGCTAGAGGCAGAAGCTGCTCCATTAGCATCTCGGAGAGCAGGCCCAGTCTCAGCTGGCCTCACGGGATGTTCAGGGTCTCCTGCTTGCCTCACCTACCTGCTGATTTTCTAGGGCAGAGCCTCATGGCTCAGCTGGAAACGCTGGCGAGGTTTCTACATGCAGTATAGGTGGCTGAGTTCTGCTGTATTTTACTTTTTCTCTTAGCACTTTCTCCCTCGGTGACTCAGTTCACCTGCCAGTACTTGAACTGCAGTTGGATAGCTCTATTTCAAAGAAAGATTTCACAAGCTTTTTTCTTTTTTAAAAAAAAAAGTCAAGAAATTACCTTACCCTTAATCTATAAGCCCCTTGGCTGGCAGGTGACCATGAGTCCCAGGCAGTGGTGCTGATATCCTGGAGCCATCCTTGCCTCTTCCACTATATGTCACTTTACCTTCAACATTAGGACACTTTCCAAAGTTCCTCCTGAGTCCTGAGCGCTCAGCTCAGTTTCCTATGGAAACTCAGTGGGCAGTTGCCCTCTAAAACCCCTAGTTTCCATATTTAGCTAGAGGAAAAAATTTTCCGTTAAACTCATGCTTAGCATGAGTATCAACCACTCCTTAGAGACACCTGTGAGGGGCGTTTCATGCAGCTTTCATAAACCAGAGCCGAGCTGGAATAATCCCCGTTACTCCCCCAGGAGAGCCAGAAAGACCCCCCAAAGGAACTGAATATCTTCGGCTTCTTTGCTCTTTGGATGGATGTTCAGAGATGCGTCTTCCACCCAGTCTCCAACCCACACCTGTTTCCCCACTGACCTCTGAGGCAGCCTAACTGGCAGACTACTTGGGGCTGGGGGGCAGGGCGGTGAAAAGCTGAGTAGGATGAAACACTAAAGCCCCTGAACATAGATGGAGGCAAGGATGTTTGCCTCGCTTCTCCCTTTTCCTTCTTGACTCTGTCAGTCATGTGGACAAATCACCCATTTGCGCACGTTCTTGCTGTAGAATTCTAATTTCTCTTTGTTCAAGCTTTTGCAGTGATCACCATATAGTCACCCTTCATCCCATCCCCTGCTAGAACTTCCAGTAACAGAAAGTGTTTTGGGGGATGGTTTATACTCAGGCCTCGTGTACGGTCTAGAGAGGCTCACCCGGTAGCTCTAATAATGAAAGTCTTAAATCTAAACTTTGTGTAGCATCACAGAACATCTGGATACAATCTCAGTTGAGAAGCCCCAGCTTAGAGCCTATATGAGTTTACTAGGGTAGCCATAACAAAGTACCACAGGCTGAGTGGCCTAAACACAAATATTTATTTCTTCACAGTTCTCGAGGATGGAAGTCTGAGATCAAGGTGTTGGAAGAGTTGGTTTCTTCTGAGGCTCTTTTTCTTGGTTTATAGATGGATCAACTTTTATTGTTACTCCTCTGTGTTGGCCTGTGTCCTAATTTCCTCTTCTTAAAAGGAAACCTGTCATACTAGATTAGGGTCCATCCTAATAAAGAACAAACCTGTCAATCCTAAAGGAAATCAATCCTGAATATTCATTGAAAGGACTGATGCTGAAGCTCCAATACTTTGGCCACCTGATGCGAAGAGCTGACTCACTGGAAAAGACCCTGATGCTGGGAAAGATCGAAGGCAAAAGGAGTAGGGGGCAGCAGAGGATGAGGTGGTTAGATAACATCATCAACTCAATAGACACGAATCTGAGCAAACTCCAGGTGATACTGAAGGACAGGCAAGCCTGGCGTGCTGCAGTCCATGGGGTCACAAAGAGTTGGACATGACCTAATGACTGAACAACAACAACAATAATGATCTCATTTTAATTTAATTACCTCTCTAAAGACCCTATCTCCAAACAGAGTCACACTCTGAGATACTGGAGGTTGGGACTCAACATATGAACTTTGAGGGGACACAAGTCAGCCCATAACAAAATCTTTCAATCGAAGTATGGTCCACAGGCCAGGAGCAGCAGCATCACTTGGGAGCACTGTAGAATGACAGAGCCATGAGCTTCATGCCAGACCTACCTCGTTAGAATCTGCATAGTAACAAGATCCCCAGGTGATCTGCATATATATTAACGTGTGAGAAGCACTGACTTAGAGCACATTTGGGTCAACAGATTGTTGTGCACACCAATAACTTCATTTAATACTTTTTAATGAAAGGCTTTACACCCCTGTTAAAAAATATCTAGCATGTAGAACCAGAGAGAAGAAATACATCTGAAGAACATGAAAACACAAATTTGAAAGGATACATGCACCCCAATGTCCACAGTAGAATTAGCTACAATGACCAAAATATGGAAGCAACCTAAGTGCTTATCAACAGAGGAATGGATAAAGAAGATGCGGGGTACATATACAAATACACACATAATGGAATATCAGTTCAGTTCAGTTGCTCAGTCGTGTCCGACTCTTTGCAGCCCCATGGACCACAGCATGCCAGGCCTCCCCATCCATCACCAACTCCCAGAGTTTACCCAAACTCATGTCCATTGAGTTGGTGATGCCATCCAACCATCTCATCCTCTGGCGTCCCCTTCTCCTCCTGCCTTCAATCTTTCCCAGCATCAGAGTCTTTTCAAATGAGTCACTCAGTCATAATAAAAGAATGAAATTTCACCATTTGCAACAAGAGATGGACCTAGAGAGTATTATGCTCCGTAAAGTCAAAGAAAGACAAATACAGTATGTTTTCACTTCTATGTGGAATCTAAAACAATAAAACAAACAAACATAATAAAAGAGATATAGACTCAGATAAAGAGAACAAACTAAAGGTTACCTGTGGGGATAGGCGAGGGAGGAATATGTTGGGGAAGGGAGTTAAGAGGCACAGTTGACTAGCTATAAAATAAGATACCTAAGGTTGTAATGTACAGCACAGGGAATACAACCTATATTTTTAAATAACTTTAAATGAAGTATAATCTATAAAAATATTGGATCACTATATTGTGCATCTAAAACTAACATAGCAGTGTTAATCAACGATACTTCATTTTTTAAAAAAGGAATAAATGAGGGTCCCAAATCACTCCAGAAATCACACCGTGTGAATGGATGCCTATTTTGTTTATGCATGAGGCCAGACCCTTGGATGAAATCAAGTTTTACCACCCACGGATCTGAGCCTAAGAGCAAGAAAGTTTACCTGGATATTTTCAATAGTTAGAGATAGGACTGGTAAGTATTCCTTCACACTTTACCTAAAACATCCTCAAGCATCCATGTACATGATGGGTATACTGCACTAGGCACTGGGAATACAAACAGAAATAAAACCCAATCCCTGACCTTGTGCAAAGGGCAGCATTAAAGAAACACTTAGGGAACATTGAGGAGAGGCTCTTATCCCAATCTGGGGACACCTCAGCTACCCACTTATTGGGAACCTCTAAATGTATAACCTGATAGGACTGTCCCCTTCCTCCACTCAGATGCCCTGGAGTCAATGGGTTGTCTGGCAAGAAAACCAAATGCTGATGGAACCTGTCCTGTCCTAGAAGGTAAGAGGAGGGACTTTCAGGGTATGCATGCTGAGTTAGCCTGTGATGACGTCTACTGGAAGGTTAAAAGGGAGCAGTCAAGTAATTTCCCAAGAAAGTAAAGAATAGCCAAGAGAACTTCCTTGAATCCATGGAGAGCTTCCCAAAATGGAAATTCTAAGTTCAGATCTGCCAAGGGACAGAGAGACCTGATCTGATTTACCTGGTGAGCCTATCAATGCACCCACCAAGCTCATGCTCTTTCCCTAGCAGAGTCCTGGGCACATATTTCTCCCAGTGCAGAGTGTCAGGTCTGGACCAAGTACTTTCATATGGGAGCTCATTAATTCAGTCCTCACAATAATACTGCAAGGCAGTTTATCATTATCCCATTTTATCATTGAAATGGAACTCAAAGGGTAAACCTTGATAACTTGCTCAAGTCATGCAGTTTTTAAGCACAGAAACAGTATCAAATCCAGATCTAAATCTGTTAACAACTTGCTCAAGCTCAAAGCTTGTAATCTTTCCAGAACATTATGCTGCAAACAAAATGATCAGGTTCTAGGGTAGTGGGAACAAGGTTTTATTTTTTTAAAAAAAAGACAGCCTCTTATTCATTAGAAATTGTCCATTTGATGCCTAAATGTTCACAGGGTACACACAAGGCCACAGTTAAGCCTTGAAACTCATAAATGCTATTTTTCTTGCTAATAAATGCATTCTGTGTAATAAATAGGGACTTTGGAAAGCAGTCCCATCCCTTCCAGATGGGATGGAAGCTAGGTGTGTGGGCTGCCCTGCTGGTCCCTCCCCAGCTTCCTCCATTCTTGTCGCATTTCCCAGAGTGAGAGAAGGGCACAGCTCAGAATTTCTGTTCTTTAAAGCGGAACAAAGGCCGTCTCTTACGTTTCCCCAGCCCCTTAAGATAGATACTTTTATTTAGAAATTTAGCCTGTGGGAAAAACCGAAATCAAATAAGATGGGGAAGTTCCCATTTTGATCCTTGTTATTCTCCTTTGCAGGTAGCTGATGGATGCATAAGCTAAATATGAATCCAAAAAGTATGTTAAAAGACTAGATTCAGGTTGTTCATTTTTTTTTAAATGCATGTAGTATACCAATAAAATTCAATGGGGAAAGAATAGTTTCTTAACAAATGGTGCTGGGACCATTGGATTATAACATATAAAAGAATGAAGTTGGATCCCTTTCTCATACCTACAGAAAAATTAACCAAAATGAATCATAGACCAAAAAATAAGAGTTAAAACTATTAAACTCTTAGAAAAAAAAATAAATGTATATGTTTATGACCGTAAGTTAGGCAAACCCTTCTTAATTATGACACCTAACGCACAAGAAAAAATAAACGGGATTATATGAAAACTAAAATCTTTGTGTTGCAAAAAATACCATTAAACAAGTGAAAATGCAACCCACAGAATAGAAGAAAATATCTATGAACAGTATATCTGATAAGAGATTTGTATCCAGAATATATAAAGAACTGTTACAACTCAATAATTTTAAAGATAACTTAATTACAAAATAGGCAAATGAACTGAGTAGATATTCCTCCTGAAAAAGATACACAAATGGTCACTAGACACATGAAAAGTTGCTCATCATTATTAATCATCAAGGGAATGAAAATCAAAACCACAATGAGATACCACGTCACACCACTGGAAGGGTGATACTCAAAAAGGCAAGTGCTGAGCAGAGTTCCAAGTGCTATGCAATAGGTTTTTGTTGGTTATCCATTTTAAATACAGCAGTGTGTACGCGACCTTCCCAAGGTCCTTAACTATCCCTTCCCCCCAGCATCCTTGCTTAGTGTTATGTGCCAGCCTGAATGGGAGTGGGGCTTGGGGGAGAATGGAAACATGTATATGTACGGCTGAGTCCCTTCACTGTTTACCTAAAACTATCACATTGTTAATTGGATATACCCCAATACAAAATGCTTTTGATATTAAAAAAAATTCCATGGCTGATTCATGTCAATGTATGGCAAAAACCACTACAATATTGTAAAGTAATTAGCCTCCAACAAATAAAAATAAATGGAACAAAAAAGAACCTAAAGAAAAATAAAATTTAAATTTAAAAAAAAGAAAAAAAAAAAAAGGCCAGTGCTGGTGATGATGCAGAGAACAGTGGGCCCTAGTAAACTGCTGGCAGGAATGTAGAAAGCTGCAAGTGCTTTGGGAAACAGTGCGGCAGTCCTCACCCATCAATTCTACTCCTAGGTATATACCCCAAAGAAATGGAAACGTACATCTACTCCAAAGTTTGTCCACGAATGTGCATAGCAGCATTATTCATAGTAGCCAAGTAAAGTGTAAACAGCTTGTATGTCCATCAGCTGATGAAAGGGTGAATAAGCTGCGGAATACACCCACACAATGTAATGTTATTCAATGAAGTCCTGATACATGCTACAACATAGACGGACTTTAAAAATATTCTAAGCGAAATAACCTAGTCAGAAAAGCCACATTTTGTAGTGGTGTAATTCATACGAACTGACTGCAAATGGGCACGGGGTTTCTTTTGAGAGTTATGAAAATATTTAAAAATCATCAGTAGAGATGCTTTCACCACTCAGTGAACTTTGTACAAACTGTTGAATTGTACACTTTAAATGTGTGAATTATATGGTACATGAGCTTTATTTCAATAAAGCATATGAATATAAGTGCATATATATATATAATACACATACATACAAATTTATGTATTAAAATGCTGTATAAAACCCAGACAACATTAAGAATGGAATGAAGCTCCTCTAGGCACTCTGTTTCAACCTGGTGAATGGGGCTGTGTGCCAGAGGTAGAATGAAAAGCAACTAGATAATGTTGCTTTCTAAAAAACAACTCTATTGAGGAGTAATTTATATGAGACAAAATGTCCCCATTTGAAGCTTACAGTTTGATAAATTTTGACAAGTGTAAGCACCAACGTCATCAAGATAGAGAATGTTTTTATTACCCCCAAAAGTTCCCTTGTGCATCTTTATGCCCAAAGCCTAGCTTCAGGCAACTATTGATCTGCTTTAGGTCCTTATAGGACAGTTTTGCCTTTTCCATAATTTCATATAAATTAAACTATACAGTGTGTACTACTTTGGATCTGGGTTTTAAGCAAACTCAGCCTAATATATGTGATATTCAACTGTGTTTCATTGCTTTTTTAAAAAAATTGTTTGATAGTATTACCCCATATGAATATATTAAGATTTGTTTATCCATTCATCTGCTTGTGAACATTTGGGATTTTTCTGATTTGGGTTTTTATGATCACTAAGGTACAAGTTTTAGTGTGGACGTAAGTTCTCAGTGCTGGCTGGCAACTACAAAGAAGTGGGATACATAGGATTTTATGGTAAGTATACGCTTAACTTCATAGGAAACCATCAAGTGAAGTGAAAGTCACTCAGTCGTGTCCGACTCCTTGCGACCCCATGGGCTATACAAGTCCATGGAATTCTCCAGGCCAGAATACTGGAGTGGGTAGTCTTTCCCTCCTCCAGGGGATCTTACCAACCCAGGGATCGAATCCAGGTCTCCTGCATTACAAGCGGATTCTTTAGCAACTGAGCCACAAGGGAAGCCCTGATTCCCAAAATATTCAATATCATTTTGCACAATCACCAGCAATAAATGAGGGTTGAAGTCTTTTTAATTGTAGTCATCCTGAAGTGGGTATCTTAATGATTTTAAGTTGCACTTCCTTGATGACTAAAGTAAATGGAGCATCTTTTCATGTGATCTTTGGCCATTCATATATCTTCTCTTATAAAGTGGCTGTCCAAGTCTTCTACTGATTTAAAAAATTGAACTGACCTTTTGTTACTGAGTTGAATGAGCTCTTCATATATTCTGGATTCAAATCCTTTACCAGCTAGATTATTTCCATCTATGGCTAGAAATTTCATTTCTTAACTGTGTCTTTTTAAATAATGTTTTTGATGAAGTCCAATGTGTCCATTTTTCTTTAACGTTTCACATTTTATGTGCCCTAAGAAATCTTTGCCTACCCCATGGCTGCAAAGATTTCCTATGATTTCTGTAAGTTTTATAGTTTTGTAATTTTTATATACTTCAAGTTAATTTTTGTGTCTAGTGTGAATCAAAGGTTGAGGTTCACTTTTGAATATGAATAACAAGTTTTTAGCACCATTTGTAGAAAAGATTATTTCTCCATTGAAGTAGTCTTAGCACCTTCTCCAAAACTACAAGGATTCCTCAAGTTTCCCTCATACAGCCACACACACACTTCCCTCCCACTTTCCTTCCATGCCCTCTGACTTAACCAAAGCAACCACCAATCTGTTCTCCATTTTGACCATTTCATTGTTTCAAGAACGTTATATGAACGAAATTATAAAGTATATCACCTTCTGAGGTTGCTTTTGACTCTGCTGGTCTGTATTTACCCACACATAATGCTCTTCCCTCACCTGTGGGGATCTAAGTTTCATTGATATTAGTCACCTTGCATCTTAAGAATTTGCATTTCAGGTCTACTGGTGAAGGATTTTGCCAGCTTTGTTTCTCTGAAAAAGTTTTCATTTCATATTTGTCCCTGAAGGCTACAGTAAATGTATACAGAGGTCTAGGTTAACAGTTTATTTGTGGTTTAGGTTAGCAACTTATCTGGGCTTCCCTTGTGGCTCAGCTGGTAAAGAATCCACCTGCAATGCGGGAGACCTGGGTTTGACCGCTGGGATGAGAAGAGCTCCTGGAGAAGGGAAATGCTACCCACTGTAGTATTCTGGCCTGGAGAGTTCCATGGACTGTGTAGTCCAAGGGGTTGCAAAGAATCGGACACAACTGAGTGACTTTCACTTATATGGTGGTTGTTTTTGTTTCAGCATTTTAAAGATAACATTTCATTTTCTTCCATCTAAAAAAGTTTCTAACAAGAAGTATCTGGACATTGTTATCTTTATTCCCCTGTAAGTAATGCTTCATTACTTATATATAGTGTTTTTCTGTACTGTATATATATACTATGTATAGTATTTTTCTATCTGTTCTTAAAATTATCTATTTATAAACTGCTTTCAGTAATTTGACCGGTAATTCTTTTGATGTAACTTACTTTTGTGTTTATCCTGATTGTGATTTGCTGAACTGCTTGGATATGTGAACTTACAATTTTCATAAAACTTAGAAAGATTTTAGCCATTATTTTTTTTACTCTCCTCCCTTTCAGAGACTATAATTACATGCATATTTATAATAGCTCTTTTAATGGGCTTATCTGCTCATTATATCTTAACTGCCATTTTGAGCCTCTATTAACTGATCTTCTCTTAATTATGGACTTTTTTTTTCTCTAATGCATGTCTAATAATTTTGGACTGGGTACTGGAAATTGTGTCTTTTATGCTATTGAACGTTGGATTTTATTGTCTTTAACAAGTGCTGGGCTATGTTCTCTAAGGCAATTAATTTACTTGCACATCAGCTTGATCTTTTAAGTTTTATCAGAACCTTAATAAGCAGAGTTTGAGCTTCCCTGATGGCTCAGATGGTAAAAGAATCTGCCTGCAAAGCAGGAGACATGGATTTGATCCAGAAATGAATGGCAAACCACTCCAGTATTCTTGCCTGGAGAATTCCATGGACAGAGGAGCCTGGTGGGCTACAGTCTATGGGTCACAGAGTCAGACACGACAGTGATTAGCACACAAGCAGAGTTTACTCTAGGACTCATTTAATTCTATTATTAAGCCTTGACTCTCTGGGGTTTTGGATTGCCCTCAATCTTCATCAAGCAGCCTCCACTCTGGCTGATTAGAACTCACACTTCTACTAACCCTGTATTACCTCTAGGAATTATTCAACTTATAGGTACTTAGTCACTCTTTGCCTGCTTCACGTGGTTTCACCCTACAGTTAGTACTCAGAAGTAGACACAAGAGGACCTGTATGCAAATCCTGAGAATTTTCTACATAGCACATTCCAGCCACCTCAGCCTCTCCAAATTCTCATTTCTACCTCCTAAATTCAGTGATACCACCATGCTAAGCTTGAGTCTGTACTGTGGTCCAGAAAGTGCCTCCAGACAGAAAGCTAAACATTCCCACAGGGCTCACCTCACTTGTTTCCCTTCTCAGAGGGGACAGAAAACTGCACTGCCTGTTGTCTGGTATCTGAAAAGAGTTGTTATACAGACTCTGCTTGGTTGTTCTGGCTTTTCCAGTAGGAGAACAAGTCCAGTCCAGTTATTCCCTCACGTATGGAAGTAGAAGCAACTGATGCCATGAAATGACCTAGTGCAGTCCCTCCCTCCCACCCCACCCCAAACCATTTCTGGTGGTATTCAACACCCAAGACGTGATTCGGTTTGATGGTTTCCTCTGAACCCAGAACATTGTGGGCTCCCCCAGCATAAGAGTTGGGCTGAAAAAGCACAGGGTACTCTCCCAGCAAAGGTTTTCAGCTCCCTTTCCCCACTGTGAGCAATGTCATCCGAATGCCCTCCCCAAACCCCTACTTTAAATGTACTCACATCTCTGCTAACCGCTGCAGCCTCTATTAGTCAGCTAGCTTTTCCCCCAGTGTTCTTATCCTGGTCCCAGCATCATCACACCTCATTAGCGGCATGTCAGGTCTCCCATCTTAGGCCCGGTCTTTCTTAATATCCATTGTCAAGGTGAAGATCCCTGACAGAGGGGATGAGAACCGGCCCACTACAGAGTGAACCTTTCTGATATCACTGCGATATCAGATACGTTTAAAATATCGGTGATATTTATACATTCTTCCTACACCAGTTGCCTATTTCTCTCCCTTCTCAGCACCAACAGGCTTCATGGCTGTGAGATCCTTAGGCTTGAGGGTATATAAATCATCATCACTTCCACTCCTCCTCCTCCACACCATCCTTCCTTAGGATGACTAAAACTGCCTTTGCATGCTGGTACCAGCTCTGCCACTTATTAGCTGGGTAGCCCTAGGCTATTTACTTACTCCCTTTGAACTTGTGTTCATACTTTGGTATACAAATCATACATTTTGTATACTTTTACAGTTATTTTAAGGCTTAAGCAAGATAATCCATAGTAAAGTACCATACCTGGACCACAGCAAATGCTTAATAATGCCAGATGCGGTGGTGATGATTAAAGGTAGCTTTTCATCTGGTCTACATACCATCCCTCTGCCCAACCTATTACAATTACTCCTTAACTACTGGTTACACATGTTCAGAATCATTTCACGTCTACTCACATTTTCCAATTTATTTAAAAAAAGGAGTATATTCTTTTCTTCCCTTTTCTAGCTCTTCATAAACATGGCTTATCAACTCTGAGTTTCCTACCATCTCATTCTTAACTCCCTCTAATCCAGCTTTTATCCGCCAACACATTTTATCTCTTCTAAAAATCACCAGTGGCCTCTAGGCCATATTAAGTAGCCTTTAAAAATGCCTACTAGTCCATGGCCTTCCTACAGCTTTTGACAGAATTGCCCGTTCTCTTCTTTGTCTATAAGAACCACGAAATTGTCCTTTTCACTTCCTGCCTGAGGAAGACTGAATCACTGGTCTTACTCCTTTCTTCTGTGCAATATTATTACCCTCACTCCAGGAATGGCCTTATGGTAGGTGTAATAAACATGTGTACTCCTTGAGTTTGGACTTAACTATGTGACTTTATCTGAAAAATGAGATACGAGAAAGTTTACCACGAACTCAGGCTTGAAATGTGCTTGCATAGTTGGGATTTCCCTCTTGCACGCCTGCCTTGCGCCATGAGAGGAACATGCCACTGATTCAAAGGCATAAAAAGAAAAGAGAAGACAAAGGTAACACAGGAAGTGGTTAAGGAGAAATTACTCCTGATACAGCTGACAGTAAATAATCACAGAGACTAGTGATCATAAAAGATATAAACCAAAGAATTTAAAAATTCAGACAGACCAACAACCCCAAATAACACTGAGAAGGTAGTAAGAAATTTAGATAAAATACTAGTAAATACAGTTCAGATAAGCAGAATTGATAGCCTCCGATTTATTTTTTAAAGCTTCCAAGTGATTCTAATACACAACCAGGTTTAAGAGTTACTCATCTAACCCACTTGGGATGGTTTTGTTTCCCTCGGCATGTAACATAATTATACCCAATGAGGCACAGAAGAGTCTGCTGAGGGCGGAGGTGGAAGTTTTGGGGAATGTTTCCTTACTTTTAAAAGCCAAAGGGAGAAAGTTGTTTTCTACTTCTGCTAAGCACTGCAGTAGGTGCATGTGAACCTTGGAACTCTGGCCAAGGGTAACGCCAACGTGGAAGACGCCAGAGAAGAAAGATGGAGGGAACCTGATACTGCTGTTGAGCCACTGGATTAAACAATGTGCAGAAGCTCTATGTTACGGCATCTTATAGTGTGAGAGAACAAATTTTCCCAATGTTTAAGCCAATAGGAGTCAGAAATTTCTGTCTATAGCTGAAAGCATTCTAACTGATGACCAAGTAGGACTGTTCATAGAAATGTAAGAATTGGCTATTAGAAAACCTAGCAAACATGCCATACTGTCATCTCTATGTATTATATATTCCAAAGGTCCTATGGAAACATGAACAAGGATATTCATCACAGCACTGCTTATCGTACCAAACCATGGGAAGTAACCTAAGTCCATCATTAGGGGAATGGATAAGTAAAATGAAGTTTTTTTAACACTGAATTCTCTGCATAGCCACACCAGAAGTAATATAATAGATTTCTATCATATTACTAGAGGCAATTAATTTTAAAATTATGTCTATGCATATGTAGATCAGTCCTGGGTGTTCATTGGCAGGACGGATGCTGAAGCTGAAACTCCAATACTCTGGCCACCTGATGTGAAGAGCTGACTCATTGGAAAAGACCCTGATGCTGGGAAAGACTGACAGCAGGAGGAGAAGGGGACGACAGAGGATAAGATGGTTGGATGGCATCACCGACTCAATGGACATGGGTTTGGGTGGACTCTGGGAGTTGGTGATGGACAGGGAAGCCTGGCATGCTGCAGTTCATGGGGTCGCAAAGAGTTGGACATGACTGAGTGACTGAACTGAACTGATGTGTAGTAGTATAGATATAATAATGCTAAAGACCACAGCATTGAATGAAACAAAAAAACCATGATGATAGCACAATAACTTTCATTTGAATTAAACACAAACACCCAACATACAATACCTGCTGTTTCTCAAGGACAGACGTAACTCTAGATATACAAATAGAAGGTAAAATGGGAGTTACAGTGAAAAGAATAATAATAGTTAAAAAAAAAAAAGAAGAAGGACCTTGACAGATCAAGGCTGGGAGCATCCCATACTTTGGGGAGTATAAGTAACTCAGTTTTCTCTACCTGAGATAAAGGGAAGAAGAGAGCAGGAGAGGGAAGTGGGGGGAAGAAGGGAATGAAAGAAAAAAGGAGAATAAATACCTGTAAATGTAATTCACATTAATAGACTGAAATAAAACACAGATGCTCCCCAAGAGATACAGAAGCAGCTTTCAATAAAACTTACCATGAATTATTCTTAAGAAGACAAGATTAGAAAAGCACTGTTTTAACCTGAAAAGGGCATCTATCCAAAACCTAGAGTCAACATTATTCCTAACAGTAGAACCTTAAAAGCTTTGCTTTTAAAGTCAACAAAAGAAGAAAGGCTAAAATGGCTGCTACTGTTGACTATTATATGGAATGTGCCCCCAAATTTAATAAGAACAAAGAGTGATGACGATTACAGCATGAATTAAGATATATATATACTTATCTACATAGAAAACACAAGAAAATCACCAGGAAACACTAGAAATAATAGAAGGGTGCTAGATATAAAATCTACATGCAAAAATAAATAGCATTATTTTGAGAAACAATATCAATTAGAAATTTTAATAAGTAAAAAACAGAACATTCATGATAGAAATAAACAGTGTAAAATATCTAGGAATAAACCTAATGAGAATGTGTAGAATATTTATGGAGAAAATGATAACATCTATATAAGAAATTTTATATTTAATGTAAGATTTTTAATATATTAATTTATCAATACATATTAATAAATTAATGTATAGTATATTAATATATTTAATATAATAATTTATGTCTAAATTCTTGAACAAATGGAGAAAGAAGACATTATGGTAAGACTCAATGTTATTAAAAAATTAAGCAAACTCCTAAGAGTTTTTAGGGCACTGTAACTAATTTTAAAATTTCAATACAAGAATAACAGTACATGAATAATTAAGATAATTTTTTAAAGAACGGCAAAGAAGAAAACTGGTCAAAATACATTGAACATCTGCATTAAAGTAGATGCTTATGCCATGATACACAAGTAAATTGGTAGATCAGATTAAACAACCCTGGGCACAATTCTCTTTGACATCTCAAATTTAACAAATACAAAACCAAACCCCTCATCTATCCCTCCCTGCCCCTAATCCTAAACCCATTCTTCCCCATCTCCCCCTTTTCCACTGACAAACACTCTTTGAGAGGAGGAAAAGTGGTTTCACCCATTTCCCTAAGATTCAATTCTTCGCTCCTCCATAGACAGGGACGCACCAAGACTTATTCCCTGAAATCGTACTAAAATAGCCTGGAGTAAATAGGCCTATGGGAAAAACTGAAATTGCTTCCTTGCCCTTCTCCCTACAATGACAGAGGTCCCTTGAGTCCCCATCTCTATGGGGCCTTTGATTTTATGGGCTTCTCTTGAGAGGCAAGAAAATGCAGCAGCATTTAACATCCACAAACAAAAGAAGTCAGCGCCATCCCTGTTTTTTCAAGGAGCACTAAAGCACCAAGGAACACAAACTACTGGCTCTGTGGGGCAGCGAAGGACATCCAGTTTCCTCACGGAATCCCTTGGAGCCCTTCGGGTAACTTAGCACCACTATGCCCCTCTAAGTGCTGGTCAAACACAGGCTCTGCCTCCAGCAGATCCCAGTAAATACCAACTCAAAGTGCGTTAAGTGCACAGGCTTGCCCTCTCCACCCCGCCCTCCCCAGCACTTAACCTTAGCTCTCAGCTAGAGTTAACCAGTTCTCAAATAATTTGGTGATTCGCCTTTCTCCAGGGAAATTATAAGTCAATTTAGGGTGCAGCTTTCCCCCAGACTGAAAAAAATAAATAAATAAAATGGCTAATACCACCAAGCCTGACTTCCACAGCTCACCAGGCAGAATAAATGACTTGCTTGCAGGATTTGCTTTATTTGCTACTAGAGGCAGAAAGATGCTTTTTAGAATTTCAGCTGTGCCATTCCTAATTAAAGGTGTAATTGATCTGCTCATTTCTGTGAAAAAAGGAGAGAGAAGGAAGCAAGCACAGGTGCATAGCAGGAGGAAAAAGACGGGGCTGCAGAATCTGAAGCCGGGCACTGTGTATAGAGACACAGAACGTCTCATCTGTTCCTAAATCAAAGGTAAAAAGAGGCTCTGAAGCCCAGCTCCCTTGGGGCTGTGGATGAAACTGCAACCTCAGGAAGTGAACAGGCTGTCAAAATCTTTAGCCAGCAGGATGCAAGATGTCCGATTTTCCACACCTGCATCAACATCCACCAGCTTCACTGGTGACAGTTAACTGACAGTGACAGCACCCCATCAACACCCAAAAGAAGTTTCTCCCCCAATCTCTGCCCATTTTCCCACTGCACTATTGCATACAAGTTATTTATTTCTTCTGCAAATAAACAAACAACTTCTACGTACCTATTGCTATACTGCCTTCTGAGAAACATAGACAAAATATCAGACTTCCCCAATAGCTCAAGTGATAAAGAATCTGCCTGGCAATGTAGGAGATGTGGATTCAATCCCTGGGTCGGGAAGCTCCCCTGGAGGAGGAAATGGCAACCCATTCCAGTATTCTTACCTAGGAAATTCCAAGGACAGAGGAGCCTGGGGGCTACAGTCCGTGGTGTCGCAATGAGTTGGACATGACTGAGCATGCAAGCATATTCTAGCTGATTCAAGTATTATTTAGTTCCAGGTATATAACAGAGTGGGCTTTCCTGGTAGCTCAGCTGGTAAAGAATCTGCCTGCAATGCAGGAGACCCCGTGGGGTTCGATTCCTGGGTTGGGAAGATCCCCTAGAGAAGGAAAAAGCTACCCATTTCAGTATTCTTGGGTTTCCCTGGTGGCTCAGATGGTAAAGAATCTGCCTGTAATGTGAGAGACCTGTGTTCGATCCCAGGGTTGGGAAGATCCCCTGGAGGAGGGCGTGGCAACCCACTCCAGTATTCTTGCCTAGAGGATCCCCACGGACAGAGGAGCCTGGTGGGCTCTAGTCCACGGGTCACAAAGGCTCGGCCAGGACTGAGTGCCTGAGCGCAGCACACACACAGCAGTGATTCTTCAATATTTTTATAGATTATCCACATAAAGTTATTACAAGCAGTGTATACACTATACAAAATACTCCTGTTGCTTATCTATTTTATTCACAGTAGTTTGTACCTCTTAATCTAATACCCCTATCTTGCCTCTCCCCGCTTTCTTCTCCCCGCTGGTAACCAGTATTTTGTTATGTATATCTGTGAGTCTATTTTAAATACATTCATTTATTTTTCAGACTCCACATATGAGGGATAACTTACAGTATTCATCTTTCTCTGTGTGACTTATTTCACTTAGCATAATATTCTATAGGTTCACCCATAGGAACCTAATGTTGCAAATACAACATTTCATTTTTTAGGGCTCAATAATATTCCACTGAATACACCACAACTTCTTTATCCATTCATCTGTTGAGAGATGTTGGCAACTGTAAATAATGCTGCTGTTAACACTGGAATGCATGTATCATTTTAATTTTTTTTTTCTTTTTTCTTTTTTTTAATTTTTCAGTGGGTTTTGTCATACATTGATGTGAATCAGCCATAGAGTTACACGAATTCCCCATCCCGGTCTCCCATCCCACCTCCCTCTCCACCCGATTGCATGTATCATTTTAAAATAACAATAATGTTTTCATTTTCCTCAGATAAATATTTAAGAGTAGAACTGTTGGATCATATAGTACTTCTATCACTAGTTTTTTTTAGGAACTTCCATATATTTTTCCATAGTGACTATACCAATTTCCAATCCAACCAACAACGTAAAAGGATTCCCCTTCTCCACATCCTTGCCAACATTTGTTATTTGTGGTCTTTTGACGATAGCCATTCTGACTCTCTTTTCAGGTGCCTGTGGGCCATCCATGTGTCTTCTTTGGAAAAATGTCTATTTGGGTCTTCTGAACGTTTTTAATCAAGTTTTTTATTTGGTATTTAATTTTATGAGACGTTTATGTACTCTGGATATTAACCTCTTATTGATCATATCATTTGTGAATATTTTCTCTCAATCTGTATACTGTCTTTCATTTTGTTGATGGTTTCCTTGGCTGCACAAAAGCTTTTAAGTTTAATTAGGTCTTATTTGGGTTTTTTATTGTTTCTCTTTGTTTTTTGCTTTTATTTTATTTTCCTTAGGAGACAGATAAAAAAAAAAAACTGTTACAATTTACATTAAAGAGCAGTATGCCTATACTCTCTTCTGGGAGGTTCATGATTTCTGATCTTATACTTAGGTCTTTTATTTTCTTCTTGTATTGATTCCTTTATCATAATATAATGCTCTTCTCTTTTTGTTTTGTTATAGGTTTTGTTTAAAAGTTAATTTTGTTCTATATGAGATTACTACCCCAATTACTTATCATTTCTGTTTGCATGAAACATCTTTTTCCATCCCTTCACTTTTAGTCTGTGTGTGTCTAGCTCCAAAATAGGTCTCTCACAAGCAGTAAATAGATGAGTCCCACTTTTTTACCCAACCAGTCACCTAGCATCTTTTGACTGGAGCGTTCAGTCCACTGACATTCAAAGTGTTGACTGAGCTCTCCCCTCGGCCACGGCCACCCCTGCCCTGGTTTGGAGCTGGGTGCAGAGCAGGCTGGGTGCCCGATATGTGGCTAGAACTACTCACTCCACGTAACCTTTTCTCTGAGTCCCCTCCCGGGGCAGCGGTCCCAACATAATCCCATCTCTTCCCTTCCTATCTGAGTCTGTGGGTCTTTTCTATAGTCTTGGCTGTCCAGGAATGCCTCTGTCAGCTTCCAGTTAATTTCCAGGGAGAATTTTGCCACATATAGATATGTTTCCAATGTGTTCATGGGGGAAGGTGAGACCCACATTCTCCTACTCTGCCATCCTGACCTCCTCCCTCCAGTTAACTACTTCATCCTGTTTCTCCAGCAGGATGGCAGGGACCTCGTCTACCTTGCTCATCACTGTATTCCAGGTAGGAGACTGCCTGGAAGACAGGTGGTACCAAATGAATAAGTGAATGCATAGTCCGTTTCCTCCTGTCATTGACAATATAAGTCAAACATACTAATATAACCGAAAATTACTTAAATGCATAAATATTGAAGTCACTTAGTTCTGATTCTGAATTATAAATTTGGTACATGAATTCAATATTGTACTCAGTTATTTCTGTATGTTGGCATCTTTGGACATTATAGAATCTCCAGATATACACTGTTGGTGGAAATGCAAACTAGTACAGCCACTATGGAGAACAGTGTAGAGATTCCTTAAAAAACTGGAAATAGAACTGCCATATGACCCAGCAATCCCACTCCTGGGCATACACACCAAGGAAACCAGATCTGAAAGAGACACATGTACCCCAATGTTCATCACAGCACTGTTTATAATAGCCAGGACATGGAAGCAACCTAGATGCCCATCAGCAGACGGATGGATAAGAAAGCTGTGGTACATATACACCATGAAATATTACTCAGCCATTAAAAAGAATACATTTGAATCAGTTCTAATGAGATGGATAAAACTGGAGCCTATTATACAGAGTGAAGTAAGCCAGAAAGATAAACACCAATACAGTATACTAACACATATATATGGAATTTAGAAAGATGGTAACGATAACCCTATATGCAAGACAGAAAAAGAGACACAGATGTATAGAACAGATTTTTGGACTCTATGGGAGAAGGTGAGGGTGGGATGATCTGAGAGAACAGCATCGAAACATGTATATTATCAAGTGTGAAACAGATCGCCAGTCCAAGTTGGATGCATGAGACAAGTGCTCGGGGCTGGTGCACTGGGATGACTCAGAGGGATGGGATGGGGAGGGAGGTGGGTGGGGGGTTCAGGATGGGGAAACACATGTAAATCCATGGCTGATTCATGTCAATGTATGGCAAAAACCACTACAATATTGTAAAGTAATTAGCCTCCAACTAAAATAAATGGGAAAAAAAATCTCTAGATAAAAGAACTCCTTTAGATGATTTTATTTAAAAAAAATAAAAAATAAAAAAGCAGTGCCCCAAAGGGTGGTTTTCCTTGCCATGTAATCATGGATGCACATTATCAAGCAAGTAAGGGATCTTCTAGCAAAACAGTAATGGGGCAAAGCCCATTCTTATGTGAATATGAAAGAAAGAAGTCAAATTCTAGTGAGGAAGACCTCAGGATAGATTCAGAGAGTTAGTTCTGGAAGGAATCATCTGATGCCACCACCCAAGAATACACCTGACCTAATTCCTCAGACTGCAAGATCAAACTCATCCTCAAAATTCCTGAGTGATGAGACCTGGGCTTGCAGAGCCTGGACAGCCTCACATGGTAAACCCAGTGGCCTCTCCATTCCTCCAAAGTATGAAGCAAGGTTAGCAGGGGAACCTGTTGTCTCCTTTGCTACATCAGAGATGCTTTCGGCGTACTCGTGAGCAGGGAAGATGGGGAAGAAAACACAAACATAAGGAGGAGGAGGAGGAGGACGGGAAATCAGTCCCATTTCAGGCTGCATGTACTTGCTGGAGAAATGCTGAGGTGTTTCTCTTTGTTTGGAAGGAAGAAATCGATGCTTGTATCTAAACTCGAGCCTAATTAGAAGCCACAACGGGCAGAATCTCTAAAGCTTTTCAGCCCTGCAAAGAAAAACCATCACCACATTATCACTCTGCAAAATGGAGTCATTAATACCCAGTAAAACACAGAAACTGTGAAAAAGACTGTGAGGCACGCAGCCACCAACATTTAGCAGGAATGAGTAATAAACCCAGGTAGCAGTGGTGGAGGGTTAAAATGAGTAAATTCTGCCCTTAAAAAACAGAGTCACCTAATTTCCTCCCTAAATTACAAATCCAATAGACCAGAAACAAGTGCTAGGTATGAAGTAGAGGGGGAAGGAACATTTAGAAAAACTTTGAATCAGAGTCTAGGCCTTTACAGAGAAATGAATGTAAATTAATTCAGTCATAGGTGGTAAGTTCAGCGTTTTAGAGCAGTGAATGTGTGCTAATGAAGAAAAAAGATGCCATCAGGGATTTGCTTCTTTGCTTTGTATAGAGAAAAGCTCTGTTTTCCTGGCTGATATTGTGGGAGGCTAACCAAGTCAGCCTGTCTCCTGCATGTTGGCACTTGACCACCAGAGAGACCAGACCAGATCTAAGAATGAAGGAGTTTCTCTACAAACCCACTTGTGACCTTAGAACACCACAGTGTTCTAAGTGTTCCTACCAGTCTTTGGCTTTCCTCGTGGATACGGTGGGGATCCACGGTGGCTCAGATGGTCAAGATCTGCCTGCAACGCAGGAGACCCGGGTTCAATCCCTGGGTCAGGAAGATTCCCTGTAGAAGGGAATGGTCACCTACTTCAAGTATTCGTGGGCTTCCCTTGTGGCTCAGCTGGTAAAGAATCTACCTGGAATGCGGGAGACCTAGGTTTGATCCCTGGGTTGGGAAGATCCCCTGAATAAGATCCCACTCCAGTATTCTGGCCTGGAGAATTCCATGGACTGTATAATCCATGGGGTCGCAAAGAGCTGGACATGACTGAGTGACTTTCACTTTCACCAGGATTCTTGCCTGGAGAATTCCATGAACAGAGGGGCCTGGTAGGCTACTGTCTGTGGGGTCACAAAGAATCGGATAAAACTGAGATACTGACTGAGTGACCAACAAACTAATGGATGAGGTACAATGAATCCTGTGATGAATGGCACTAGGATTCTAGAATCAGAAGGCAGGATTGAACCCAGAGCCCATCCCTTACTAGCTGCGCAACCTTGAGCAAGCTGCTTAATCTCTTTTCATTCCAGCCAGCCTGTCTTCAAAGTGCACATAAATTACATTGCATACTTTATGGTGTCATTGAGAGTATTAAAGGCAGCCATGAGAAAGCATTATAGTGTATAAAGAAAGAGCTGTAAAAATTCATAGGCTTATGATAATTCTGTCTTGGCCATCCCAGTTTCATCAATTCCAAGTAAATCTGGTAGAATTTGGACAAATTCAGAAATAGGAAACAGGATCTAGTACAGTACCTAAAATAAAGAAATGCAGGAGACCTTTATGGCACTGATGAATGATCACTGGACAACGTTCAAAGGCTTAAACATTTTCATCCCAGCCCAGGCTCTGGACAATGATCCATCAGCCTCTTCAGTTCTGCAACCACTAACAGCTCTAAGCTGTGCCCTTGGATGCCTACATCACATCGAGGGAGGGTTATGGACAGGAAAAAACAACAGCTGGGCAGCCACAAAGAGGACAGAGAAACTGCTGCACTCACAAGCACATGCACACGCTGCGCCAGGGCCATTACCCTTTGCAAAGAAGGACACCTTGCTCTAAAGCCAGGTAAGGACCATACCTGGCCATCTTCAGCTCCGACAGCATCAAGTCCAACAATATGGTACCTACGGCAAAGGCAAAACTTCTCTTACTTGGCCCCAGACTGTTACTCAAATCTCTGAAGGGCAATTTCTCAGTTTAATTAAGTATCCAAAGCCAACCTTATTTCCTTTTTGCCTTCAGGAGGCACGACTGAACACAGACCAAGACTGAAATCAAGGATAAATGCTCATCATTGGCCCCTGTCCCCTTCTCACACGTGATCATTCCCTGATGCCTGGGACTCATTGGCAAACCAGACTCACTGCTTCTGCAAATGCAGCTCCCTCTGGCTTCCCTGATGGCTCAGTCAGTAAACAAATCTGCCTGCAGTGCAGGAGACCTGAGTTAGATCCCTGGGTCAGGAAGATCCCCTGGAGAAGGAAATGGCAACCTACTCTAGTATTCTTGCCTGGAAAAATCCCACAGACACAGGAGTCTAGCAGGCTACAGTCACAAGACTAGACACAAGAGTCTGACATGACTGAGGGACTAAATCACCACGCACCTGCCAGGTACAGACTTTCTCCACTTTCTGCCTCTTCAGGCCCAGAGGCAATCATTTCCAGTGCTCTTCATCCCTTTATGTAGACCCGTATTTCCACCCAGTAGCATTTTCCTTTTTTTTTTTTTTTTTTTTTGGTCTGAAGGGCTTCTGTTTACACTTTTTATAGTGCTGGTCTATAGGTAATGATTTTCTTTCAGATTTTATACATCTTAAATGTCTTCATTGCACCTTTATTTTTGAAAGCCACTTTTGCCGGATACAGAATTCTAGGCTGGCAGGACTTGATTCCTTCCTTTCTCCTTCCTGACCCTCCTTTTTACTCCTTTATAGTAGTGTTGGCTATATGCCTCTCTATTGTCTACTTGTACTGTTTCCAGTGAGAAATCTGATCTTCATTCCTTGATATGCCATGTGTTTTGCTCTATGGTTGAATTTGAGTTTCCTTTATAACTGATTTTGAGCAATTTGTGCCTTGGTATAGGTCATTACCCCTCATATTTCTGATACTTGGAAATTCTTGGGCTCTTGGATCTGTGAATTCACAGTTTCCAAGTTTGGAAATTTTTAAGCCATTATTTCTTCAAATATTGCCTCTGTCCCTTCCTTTCAAGGACTCCAATTATGTGCATATTAATCCCTTGAAGTTGTGCCATAGCTCACTGCTGTTTTGTTCATTTTTTCAAGCTCTGAATGGAATAGCTTTTGTTGCCATGTCTTAAAGTTCATTAATCTTTTCTTCCATAGCTTCTAGGCTCTACTTGCTGTTAATCTGATCCACTGCATTTTTAAACCTCAGACATTGTACTTTTCAATTCTAGAAGGTTGATCCAAATAAAAAAAAGAAAATCTTCCATGTCTCAACTTTTGTAACTTATGTAATATAATTAGAATAGCTAATTTAGTGTCTTTGTCTACCAATTCTAACATCTGTATTAGTTCTGGGTCAAGTTTGATTAATTGATTTTTCTCCTCATCACTAATTTTATTTTCTTCCTTCTTTGCCCAATTTTTTTATTGAATATCAGGCTTTATGAAAAAGCAGGAGAATTCCAGAAAAACATCTACTTCTGCTTCATTGACTATGCTAAAGCCTTTCAATGTGTAGATCACAACAAACTGTAGAGAATTCTTCAAGAGGTGGGAATACGAGACCACCTTACCTACACCTCCTAAGAAACCTGTATGCAGGCCAAGAGGCAACAGTTAGAACCAGGCATGGAATAATGAACTGGTAACAAGATTGGGAAAGGAGCATGTCAAGACTGCATATTGTCACCCTGCTTATTTAACTTACATGCAGAGTTCTCTTCATTCAGTCCCTCAGTCATGTCCAACTCTTTGCAACCCCATGGACTGCAGCATGCAGGCCTCCCTGTCCATCACCAACTCCCGGAGTTTACTCAAACTCATGTCCATTGAGTCAATGAGGCTATCCAACCATCTCATCCTCTGTCGTCCCTTCTCCTCCCACCTTCAATCTTTCCCAGCATCAGGGTCTTTTCCAATGAGTCAGTTCTTTGCATCAGGTGGCCAAGGTATTTGAGTTTTAGCTTCGGCATCAGTCCTTCCAATGAATATTCAGGACTGATTTCCTTTAGGATGGACTGGTTGGATCTCCTTGCCGGCCAAGGGACTCTCAAGAGTCTTCTCCAACACCACAGTTCAAAAGCATCAATACTTTGGTGCTCAGCTTTCTTTATAGTCCAACTCTCACATCCATACATGACTACTGTAAAAACCATAGCTTTGACTAGGTGGACCTTTGTTGACAAAGTAATGTCTCTGCTTTTTAAAATGCTATCTAGATTGGTCATAACTTTCCTTCTAAGGAGCAAGCATCTTTTAATTTCATGGCTGCAGTCACCATCTGCAGTGATTTTGGAGCCCCCAAAAATAAAGTCTGTCACTGTTTCCACTGTCTCCCCATCTATTTGCCATGAAGTGATGGGACCAGATGCCATGATCTTAGTTTTCTGAATGTTGAGTTTTAAGCCAACTTTTTCACTCTCCGCTTTCACTTTCATCAAGAGGCTCTTTAGTTCTTCTTTACTTTCTGCCATAAGGGTGATGTCATCTGCATATGTGAGGTTACTAATATTTCTCCCAGCAATCTTGATTCCAGCTTGTGCTTCATCCAGTTCAGTATTTCTCATTATATACTCTGCATATAAGTTAAATAAGCAGGGTGACAATATAGAGCCTTGACATACTCCTTTCCCAATTTGGAACCAGTCTGTTGTTCCATGTCCAGTTCTAACTGTTGCTTCCTGACCTGCAAACAGATTTCTCAGGAGGCAAGTCAGGTGGTCTGGTATTCCCATCTCTTTAAGAATTTTCCACAGTTTGTTGTGATCCACACAGTCAAAGGCTTTGGCATAGTCAATAAAGCAGAAGTAGATGTTTTGACACCACCCTTATGGGAGAAAGGGAAGAGGAACTAAAGAGCCTCTTGAGAAAGGTGAAAGAAGAGAGTGAAAAACCTGGCATAAAACTCAACATTCAAAAAACAAAGATTATGGCATCCAGTCCCATCACTTCAGATGGGAAAAGAATGGAAACAGTGACAGACTTTCTTTTCTTGGGCTCAAAATCACTGCAGATGGTTAGTGCAGCCACAAAATTAAAAGACACTTGCCCCTTGGAAGAAAAGCTATGACAAACCTAGAGAGCACATTAAGAAGCAGAGACATTACTTTGCTGACAAAGGTTCATACAGTCAAAGTTTTGTTTTTTCCAGTAGTTATGTACGGATGTGAGAGTTGAACCATAAAGAAAGCTGAGTGCTGAAGAATTGATGCTTTTGAACTGTGGTGTTGGAGTAGACTCTTGAGAGCCCCATGGACTACAAGGAGATCAAGCCAGTCAATCTTAAAAGAAATCAAGCCTAAATGTTCATTGGAAGGATTGATGCTGAAGTCAAAGCTCCAATACTTTGGCTACCTGATGCAAAGAACTGACTCATTGGAAAAGACACTGATGCTGGGAAAGATTGAAGCCAGGAGGAGAAGAGGAGGATGAGAATGTTGGATGGCATCACGGACTCAATGGACATGAGTTTCAGCAAGCTCTGGGAGGTGGCCAAGGACAGGGAAGCCTATCCTTTCAAGCCTATCCTTGAAGACTGGTGTGCTGCAGTCTATGGGGTCGCAAAGAGTCGGACATGACTGAGCGACTGAATAACAAAACTTTATGAATTTGTGCTATTTGGATGCAGGACATTTTTGCATTCCTAGAAAATACTCGAGACTTTTTCTGGGACTTAGTTACAAGGAGACAGTTTGATTCTTACAGGTCTTGCTTTTGAGATTTGCTAGACTGGACCAGAGCAGTATTTAGTCTAAAGCTAATTATTCCTTATCACTGTGGAGAACCCTCCTGAGAACTCAACTCAATGCCTATGAGTTCAGTCTGCCTGACGGGAATAGTCACTACTCTCAGCCCTGTGTGAGCACCAAACACTATTTGCTTTATGTTTTTGGGCAGTCATTTCCCTAGTCTTGAGTCGCTACTTCATCGACATGCACTAATTACTGGTCTACTGAAGATTCGAGAGAGACACTGCGTATCTCCAGAGTTCTCTGTGCAGTCCTCTTCTGTTTGGTACCTATTCTGTGAGATCTCACTGCCTTGGTTTGCCCCAGACCCTCAGCTCCAACTCTCAGGCTCTGCCTCTACCTGGGTTTCCTCTGCCTGTACCCACAGCCCGGAAATTTCCCCCAAGGCTGTAAGCTGGGAGAATCACAGAGTTAACCCCGTTCATTTTTGGGTCTCAGGGATCACTGTCCTCCATAGCTTGATGCCCAGTGTCTTGAAAAGTATTGTTTTATAAGTTTTGCCTGGATTTTGCTTTTGTTTTATTTTGTTTTCAGGAAGGAAGGTCATTCCAGCCTGTTACTCAATCTTGGCCCAATCAATCACACTGTATAGTAACACTCGATTTATATGTCCATCATCCCACTGGACTCTGAGCTCCATAAAGATAGGGCCTGTGCTTTATTCATCTTCATATCATACCTTCACACATATTTAGCACAATAATTTGCCAAGGTTCATGCAGTGTCATAGATGTAGACTGCCTTTGCCATTGCTTTGACCACAATGCGGGCTGGCAAGGGTGATGCATAGGACACTTACAGCATCTCAGGATTGAAAGAAATTACAGGCTCTGTTTTATCCCTCTATGACACGGAGTCTTCTAATACATCCCTAACAAGGCATCGGAAACTGATATGATATTCAGGTAGGGAAGGAAGATGAGAGATAAGGTTCATATCTCATCTGCATGCAGGATGCAACAGAAGGCCTCTCTGGCTTATAATCATCTCCCCACACACTCATTACCAAAAGAGATCTGGCATCAAAGACACCATGACCACCAAACATAGGGAAGGGATAAAAGCTGAGAGCAGAAGACAGGGTATTGATGGTATCAGAGAAGAGTTATGGTCCAAACAAAAGAAATAGGCTCTTTGGAGGAGGTTGCTAAAAAGGAAGAGAGTAGGGGTTCCTCGTTGCTTGGCTTTATATTCCTCCCTGGTTCTCACACTGCTCTAACTTAGCAGGACTATCTCTGTGTTTTATTTCTCCAAGAGAGCCAAATCACACTCAGGCTCATGCATGCATGCACACACCCTTCCTAAACTTCATTGTGCAACTGAGATTAATATAGACAGATCACCAGACAAGAAATCCTGTGGTATTACTGCAGACAGCTACCAGATATCCAGGTAATATAGCATGTCAGCAACTGTTACTGGTTCTGCTTATCATGAGTAGGGTGTGTGAGAAGAAACTCAATGTGAGCTACGCAAGGAGCTTTTATACTAATGATCTCCGTGAGTCTGCCCCATTCCTGGACCTTAGTTAAGACAAGACCATGCTCCCTCATTTTACATACAGGAACAACAATCCAAAATGATTAAATGACACAGTCTACAAGTAGTTTCCCCAGTCCTTAATTCTAAGATCTTAGTCTCAACTACCCCCTATCATGGGACTTTGCCAGGGGCTTAGCAGGAAAAGAACCCACCTGCAATGCAGGAGACACAGGAGACTCAGATTTGATCCCTAGGTTGAGAAGATTCCTTAGAGGAGAGGCATGGCAACCCACTCCAGTATTCTTGCCTGGAGAATCCCATGGACAGAGGAACCCAGTGGGGTACAGTCCGTAGGGTCGCAAAGAGGAACAGCTGAGGTAGAAGAGCACGTACCCCCTGTCATAGGTAACTGATGAAATTGGTGTCATTAATGTATGGGATCTTTAAAAAATGTTACTTGACAAACTCCTGCCATCAAAATCAGAGGCCACAGAGAAAACCTAACCAGTAACCAGGCTGTTGGCAGTTGCCTTCAAATCCTTAAGCAGTTCAAGGGTAGAGTTGTGATAGACAAGTTCACAGATTTCCCCCTAAAAGACAAGATTTTTCTTCTTTCAATTTCCCTGTCTCCACCTTGGGTGGACTGGCTGAGGAGCAGAATTTGGTCAGCAAGAAGATAGAATAAGGGAAGAATAGAGTCTTGGGTCCTAGAACCTCAGCTAAATCTCTGAAGAACAGAGTTTATTTTATATGTGAACCAAAAATCTATGGATAAAAATGGACGCCTCTTCCAGAAAGCTCAGCTGAACCTGGCTAGCAACCTGATATGAAGACATTTCAGGTTCCTGCTTCCAGTACCTCAGACTCAAGTTCAGCTTTCTCTAGGAGAATTCATGCTAATCTGATACACAAAGAAAGAAGGTAAGAAGGAAGAATGGAATGGGATGACAAATCAGGGAAGTAGGGAGGAGGAAACAACGTGAACAAAAGAGGGAAGAGAAAGAAAAAGGAAGAAGACAGATTTTTCTTTCCTATTCCTATTACTCCATGGAGGGGGTTGTGGATAAACAGCACAACAGTAAAATCACATCTTTTTCTGGGTTCTTCTAACAAACAAGTAGTAGAATAGTATTCCCCTGAGTGCATGTTCCTGCAGTATTTTTAAACAAGCGGTATTTGGTTTTGGCAAACACAGCCGTGCTCATAACTAGTCCACACTTTTCAATGCAATGATCTTCAGGAAGAAGCATTCCATGGCCTCAGGGTTTGTACCATCACAATCAAATCAGAAATGAGCTCTGGCCAAGCCAGTACCATGATGACTAACACCTAGATGATTCAAAGGCAACCTGACCACAGAGATCAAGAGGACAGACAGGGGTTGGTCTTCAAGCCAGTGAAGGTCCAGTAAGAGAAAGAGGTCAGCAAGTTGTGCTTCCTTCAGCAGGAAAGAGAAGTGGAGTCCTCTCACCTGGCAGCAGAGGAAGCTAGGTGAACTGAACACAAAATTGGGCAGGCGAGAAGATGGTACAGTGTCTAGCTTAAAAATCTTTAGTGAAAGTGGCTCAGTCATGTCTGACTCTTTGCGACACCCTACGGACTGTAGCCCACCAGGCTCCTCTGACCGTGGAATTCTCCAGGCAAGAATACTGGAATGGGTAGCCATTTCTTTTCCAGAGGATCTTCCCCAACCAGGAATCAAAACCAGGTCTCCCACATTGCAGGCAGATTCTTTACCATCTGAGCCACCAGGGAAGCCTAAGAATCTTTAAACCCAAGACAAGTAATTACGCATTCTGCCTGGGTTGGTTATAATCTCATCAGGACACAGGAGACAAGGGGGATCCATTTTAGGAACTGCCTCCATCTTAAACACTCTCTGGCACCCTGCACGGGGAACCAAGGTTATCAATTGTTTTCTCCCAGACAAGTGATGATGGTCTCCATCCAGGACTCCTGCAGACTCCCATGGAATAGGAAATCAGAGAAGAACATGTCTATGATCCTCTAATGAGATAGGGTCATTTACTGAGCTATTAATTTGGATATTGCATTGCTCTGGTTTTCTCTTCCTTGCTCCAAGCAGGTATAGACTTTGCATGCACACCTGCCTTTGCAGACTTGTGGCAGGAAGGATGGTGCATTTAGATGAGCAAGAAGCAAATCCTACCTCTCAATACCTTTCCTGAGCTTTTGTTTCCTGCCATTCTGAGGACTTTCAGGGGATCAAGTCACACAGTGAGGAAGCGGCAGAAGCAGAAAGCCCCTGCTCCAAGACTGGAAGGGGACACCAGACTGCAGGCTCAAAGAAGAGAGGGTTTCCTTTAAGACCTGGGGTGATGAGGATGCGGTGGGAGTGGCTGCTTAGTGAGTGGCCAGGCCCACCCTCCAGATGCCTCATCCAGTAATACCTGGCTTAGTCTAACACCTTTCTAAATAACCAAGTCACTGCATCTTTTTCTTCCTCTCTGTGAATTGTGCTATTTTTAAAAATACTCGAACTATGTCCACCACTGGCAAAGGTTTAGAAATTTCCTTTGTTAAACAGATGTGTTTGCACAAGCCATCTTTTGTCCATGGATCTGACCTGCCTGCTGATTGTCACTTGTTGATAATACCAATTTCTAAGGACAATAATATTTCCTTACGCAAGTAGAATATGTCGTCTGCTGAACTGTTCATCTGACAAGGACAGAAGATGCACAAAACAACACATATTTTTAAGCTTCAGCCCCATGGAAGGTACAGAAACATTAAGAGGCACAGTTTTGCCTCCTGTGTCTTACCATCTTGAGAAACTTATTAAGAAACAACACAGGGACTTCCCTGCTGGTCCAGTGGCTAAGACTCCATGCTCCCAATGCAGAGGGCCTGCATTTGATCGCCAGCCAAGGAACTAGATCCCACATGCCGCAACTAAGACCTGGCACAGCCAAATAAATAAATAAATATTTAAACCAGAAGAGGAAGAGAAAACACAGCCTGCAGGAAAGCAGTAGATACAAATGCTATTGACTTTCGGTACCATAGGGGTTCAGAGGAGGGGCATTCGGTGATGCTCAGGAGTGAGCTGGTAGAATTCAGTGGTACGGTAACCACTGTGCACCAGGCCATGTGCCAGGTGTGTGGCTTTGATCTCATTAGAACTACAAGACCCCTGAGGAGAGTCCAAGCTACCCCCGTTCACAGGTGGGCAGCCAATGCCTCGTGGAAAATGAACCTAGACTCTGTAGCCAGGTCTGGATGACTCCAGAGTTCATACTTGTTCTCCTACGTCACAGTGTCATATTCCAGAGAGACTCTTGGAAAGGATAGTCAGGAGGTGGGTAATTAGAGCCTGGACTCGGGTGGAGACTGAAAGAATGAAGATAAAGGTGACAGAAGACTCTTTAGAGGGCTACCAACCTGACCAGATGCCCAGAGAAGGAGAAAAGATTGACTTGAAGATGCTTAGACTTTGAGATTCATGCAGCGCCTTACGGGGCTCAGCACACAAGGGATTTCTATCAGTCTCATTGATTTCCTCACTTAGATTAGCCCCAAATATCCAACTATGATTCTAGTTTTGGACACCCAATACCTAGAATAGCCATTCTCGAAAATGTGACCAGGCAGGATGGCTATCATTAAAAAACTACAAATAACAAATACTGGAGAGGGTATGGAGAAAAGCAAACACTCTTTCACTGTTGGTAGAAATGTAAATTGGTGCAGCCACCATGGGAAAAAAATATCACTGCCGACGGTGACTGCAGCCGTGAAATTAAAAGATGCTTGCTCCTTGGAAGAAAAGATATGACAAACCTAGATAGTGTATTAAAAAGCAGAGACATTACTTTGCTGACAAAGGCCCATACAGTCAAAGCTATGGTTGTCCCAGTAGTCATGTATGGACGGGTGAGCTGGACCATAAAGAAGGTTGAGCACCAAAGAATTGATGCCTTTGAACTGTGGTGTTGGAGAAGATTCTTGAAAGTCCCTTGGGCTGAAAGGAGATCAAACCAGCTAATCCTAAAAGAAATCCAGCCTGATTGTTTATTAGGAGGACTGATGCTGAAGTTCCAATACTTTGGCCACCTGATGTGAAGAGCCAACTCATTGGAAAAGACCCTGATGCTGGAAAAGATTGAAGGTGGGAGGAGAAGAGGGCAACAGAAGATGAGATGGTTGAATGGCATCACTGACCCAATGGACATGAGTTTGAGAAATCTCCGGGAGATGGTTAAGGACAGGGAAGCCAGGCATGCTGCAGTCAATGGGGTCACAAAGAGTCAGACAGACTGAGGCACTGAACAGCTATAGAAAACAGTATGGTCATTACTCAAAAATCTAAAAATAAAGTTATATGATCCAGCAATCTCTCTTGGGCCTATATTTGGACAAAACTATCATTCAGAAAGATACATGCATGCCTATGTTCATTTCAGCACTATTCACCGTAGCCAAGACATGGAAACAGCCTATATGTCCATCGACAGATGAATGGACAAAGATGTGTTACACACACGCAATGGATTATTACTCAGCCTTGAAGAAGACTGGAATAATGCCATGTGCAGAAACATGGATGGACCTAGAGATTTTCATACTAAGTGAAGCTAAGTCAGACAGAGAAAGATAACATCATATGACATCACTTACACATGGAAACTAGAACACGAACAAGTGAACTTATCTATGGAACAGAAACAGACTCACAGAGAACAGACTTGTGCTTGCCAAGGGGAAGGGAGGGATTGGGAATTTGGGATGAGCAGATGCAAACTGTTAAACACAGAATGATAAACGACAAATCTTACAGTATAGCACAGGGAACCATGTTCAATATCCGGTGACAAGTCATAATGGAAAAGAGTATGAAAAGGAATGTCTATGTATGTATAACCGAAAAACTTGGTTGTATAGCAGAAATTAACCCAATATTGTAAATCAGCTATACTTTAGTAATATGAATTTTTAAAAAAAATGTGACCAGGGATCCCTGAGAGTCTCCAAGTCCCTTTCAGACAGTCCTTAAGATCAAAATTATTTTCTGAGTAATACTAAGACATGACTTTCCTTTTCCACCCTCATTCTCTCTCAAGTGTACAGTGAGTGGAGTTTCCGGAGGCTGCGTGGTATGTGACAGAAAAATGGACTAAACAGAGAGGCAGAGCTGAGACTTCAGCTGTCATCATTAATGCAGGATCAAAACACCACCACTCTTGATACTGTATCTGTTCGCTTTGGGAAATATAGCTATGGTAAAGTGCAATGGCTCTATTATTCTTAACTTCTAAAACAGTTAAGTATTCATAGATGTAACTCATAAAACAAAAGCTCCTTGAGATTCTGGGATGATTAAGATTATAAATAGATCTTGAGACCAAAATGTTGGAGAACCACTAATCTTAAAAAAAAAGAAAAAAAAAAAAATGGTAAAGATACACCCAAGATGTACTTGTGTTTCAGTTCAGTTGCTCAGTCATGTCTGACCCTTTGCGACCCCATGAATCGCAGCACGCCAGGCCTCCCTGTCCATCACCAACTCCCGGAGTTTACCCAAATTCATGTCCATTGAGTCAATGATGCCATCCAGCCATCTCATCCTCTGTCGTCCCCTTCTCCTCCTGCCCCCAATCCCTCCCAGAATCAGGGTCTTTTCAAATGAGTCAACTCTTCGCATCAGGTGGCCAAAGTACTGGAGTTTCAAGTCCTTCCGATGAACACCCAGGACTGATCTCCTTTAGGATGAACTGGTTGGATCTCCTTGCAGTCCACGGGACTCTCAAGAGTCTTATCCAGCACCACAGTTCAAAAGCATCAATTCTTTGGTGCTCAGCTTTCTTCACAGTCCAACTCTCACATCCATACATGACCACTGGAAAAACCATAGCCTTGACTGGACGGACCTTTGTTGGCAAAGTAATGTCTCTGCTTTTAATATGCTATCTAGGTTGGTCATAACTTTCCTTCCAAGGAGTAAGCGTCTTTTAATTTCATGGTTGCTTTAACTACCACTAATTGGTGGGCCAGGCACTGTACTAGGCATTGTATACTTGAAATCTCATTTGATCATTGCAATAACACTTTCAGGTAAGAACCTGTCCCCATTGTGCAGATGAGGAAAGGAAACACAGAGAGGCTGAGCAGCTTGCCCGAGGTCATACAGCTCTTAGGTGAGCAGAATAGGATTCAAGTTCATGCCTATCAAACGCTAAGGCCCAGGCTGTTAACCACTATCTTCCTAATAAAAAAAGCAATCCTGCATGAAGTGAGAGGTGCTCAGTTGTGTCCAACTCTTTGTGACCCCATGGACTATACAGTCCATGGAATTCTCCAGGTCAGAATACTGGAATGGGTAGGATTGATTTTTTTAAATCTTGCAGTGGCATACATACTAAAGTCAGATTTTTCAAAAGCCAAACCCATAACAGTGAAAGTAAAGAGGATCCACTGTGAAGGAAGGCGCTTAGGGTAAAGCGGTAGGAAATTAGTATAATTCTTTAACCCTTAAGTCCTACTGCCTGCCAAGCACTGTCTTATGCCCAGAGAGTGTTGGTGTCAGTCGCATCAGTCGCTCAGTCGTGTTTGACTCTTTGCCAATCCAAGGACTGCAGCACACCAGGCCCCTCCATCCGTGGGATTCTCCAGGCAAGAATACTAGAGTGGGTTGCCATTCCCTTCTCCAGGGGATCTTCCTGACCCAGGGATCGAACCAGCATCTCCTGCATTGGGAGGCCTTTTCTTTACTGTCTGAGCCACAAGGAAAGCTCCCTAAATTCATCAGTAAACAAGACGAGACTTTTTTCCTTCCTTTTAAGGAGCTTACAGAGGGGAAGACTGGCCTTAAACAGATAATTAGTTGGTTGGTTAGTCGCTCAGTCGTGTCCAACTCTTTGCGACCCCATGGACTCTAGCCCACCAGGCTCCTCTGTCTGTGGGATTCTCCAGGCAAGAATACTGGAGTGGGTTGCCATTTCCTTCTCCAGAGGATCTTCCTGACCCAGGGATCGAAGCCGGGTCTCCTGCATTGGCAGTCAGATTCCTTACCGTCTGAGCCACTAGGGAAGCCCAAACAGATAACTACACAAACATAAAGCAGTTCAAAAAGAGCAGCGTCTGGACGGGCCTGGCGTTTGCTCGGCGCAGTCCCCGCCAGTGTCCTGGGAGGACACAGCTCACTTGGCACAGACATCCCTGCGCTCCTGTCAGACCCGAGCTGGGGCTGATCGCACTGGGAGCCTGAGCAGAAACGCATTTCAAAGCTATCTTGATGATTTTTCAGCCACAGCCACCCCTGGACTACTGCCTCCAGACCAGCCAAGCTTCCTGTTTGCTCTGAAAGGACAAATATGTTTTGTGAAGCCTGGTGGGCTTGGAAAGGCTGGGGGAGGTGTGAAGCACATGGGCATGTTTGCTCTGAAGAGGGAATTTCTGGAACAAGGCTCCAGGCAGAAGCAGGAATAATCCCCAGGCCGGTGGGAGGCACCGAGGTGGGTTGCTGCAATTAGCCGCACTCCTCACCGTGGTGTGCAAACACTGGGCCGAGGTCACGATGGGGTGAGGAGAGGGTGTGAACGGCTCACAGAAACGGCCTCTCCGCGGGGCTGACAAGGGCCAAGGTCACTGTCACAGACGTTGATTAAGGGAGCAACAGAGTTCCCTCGCTGATGGGCTTTTTCTTTTTAAACCACAGATGCTTCTTTGTTCTCCATTATTCCCACTCTCCTCCTCAACCTAGCCAGACAGAAAGAGGCCAGCTTACACCCAGTTGCAGTCACGCACCGCTCACACTACCTGAGTAAAAATAAAACCTGCACACCGCCTCCAAGGCCTTCAGGAGGGAAGCTGCACTTAACAGCACATTCTCTGTTAACATCCTGATCTAACTGGGTAGCCATGTGCCAGCGACTCCCAGATTTCTATCCCTGGGCCAAACCTCTCTCCATAGCTCCAGTCCCACAAGTCCGTGTTCTACTTACATCTCTTGGATAACTCAAACTCCACATATCCGGACCCAAGCTCACAATCCACCCCTGAAAAGGGCTCCCACTCCCACGTCCACACCCGGACCACCTCCATTGACTCAGTCAACCACCAGTCTCACAACTGGATCCCCCAACCCTTTCACAGAGGGCAATCCATTTTCCGATCCAGGAATTCAACCAGGATCTCCTGAATTGCAGGCGGATTCTTTCCCAACTGAGCTATCAGGGAAGCCCAGACAATCCATTACCTGGTCCTGCTGGTTCCACCATGAACACCTACCCAGGCCCTTCCCACTTCCCCCCATGTCCATCGCCACCAACAGGGCCCACCAACCTCTCACCCGGAGCTGCACTCCCCACCTTTCAGGACTCTGCCTACTCTAGCCCCAGGCTCTAGCTCAGCCTCCAGGTGGCAGAGGGGAGTCAGGTCGAGTACGTTTGGGATGGTTGGAAGAGGAAAAAGTCAAGAAGCAGGGGTCATATCAGGAGGCTCTTGAGGTACTTCCATGATGGTACCAGGATGAGGGTGCAGAGTGGGTGGACCCAAGTTCTTACAGAGGTGACTCGATGGGCTTCCCAGGGAGGAGATGACACAGGAAGGGAGGGGAAAGGCCAGGGGCAGAGGTGGGGGCTTGGAGGCTGGGAGTACTGCTGCTATTAGAGAGTTGAAAAAGTCAGAAGGAAGAGTGGCTTTCAGGTTGCAGATTCGGGTCAACCCTGTGGGCCCTGAGAAGGTGGAGAACAGCTTCACATAGGGCCCGTTGCCCTGCGCATGGGTTTTATGTCAGGGGCTAACAGTCACTGGGATGATGAGCCACTTGGGGCCAGGACCCCATCTCCTAAGACTTGGCATCCCTAACCGCTGTATGCCACTTCTTTCCAAAATGTTGAGTTGGCCAAAAAGTTAGTCTGGGTTTTTCTGTAGGAGAGCACCAAAACCCAGAACGAACTTCTTGGCCAATCCAATAAGAAACTAACAGGCCTCTCTCTGCTGGTTCTGCAGCTTCATACACGACATCACTGTACCCAGGCTGGGCCCACGTGTCCCTCACACTGACATTCCTTGGCTGCGAGTGACCCGTATATGCTGGATGTTCTGCTTAGAAGTCTTTTAAGCCCACTAACTGGGCTTCCCCAAGCAGGCGGGACCCCTGACTCTGCCCCTTCTGGCTGCTTAAAGGCTAGAGTTCATCCAGATGGATAGACAAGTGCCCATCCCCCATCCAAATTATATGGAACCTTCTTCAACACCCACATTAACACTACACGTGCACAACTCAACCAGCCCTGCTTCTCCAGTAACGATAATACCAAACCTCTGAAAAGTTCCTTTCCATTAACACAGCGCTCTCCCGGGCCTGCTCTCGTAGCTGCAGCAGGCATTTCTTCCTCAAAGTCATTTCTCAGTCTCTAAGCTCCTGTAGCCCTTTCTCCAGAGACATTTTCATGGCATTTATTGCACCCACTTTGAGAATGATTTGCTGGCCACTGGATGATGGGTTCCTTGAGGGCCGCCTCTGAGAGCGATGCATCACCAGGATCCCTACAGCCTGACCCAGCCCTGGAATGCAGGACTCCACACACATGTGATCAATGAAGAAATGAGGAAAATATCATCCACACCGACCACTCTGTGTGGATTTTAAAACCTGAGTGAGGGGCTTCCCTGCTGGTCCTGTGGTTAAAAATCTGCCTTCCAAAGAGGAGACGCGGGTTGATCCCTAGGCGGGGGCTTCCCAGGTGGCACTAGAGGTAAAGAACCTGCCTGTCAACTCAGGAGACCTAAGAGATGTGGGTTCTATCCCTGGGTCAGAGAAGATCCTCTGAAGGACATGGCAACCCACTCCAGTATTCTGGCCTGGAGAATCCCATGGACAGAGGAGCCTGGTGGGCTACAGTCCATAGGGTCGCAAAGAGTCGGACACGACAGAAGCAACTTAGCATGCACACGCAGAAGCCACTAAGATCCCACACGCCGCTGGGTAACTGAACTCGAGTGCTGCGACAAAGATCCTGCGTGCTGCAACTAAGACTTGACCCAGCTAAAAATAAGTAAGTATTTAAAAAAAATAAAATAAAACCTGAGTAATGGCAGTGTGGAGACAATGCCACCAGAAAAAGACAAATGATAGCATTATGCAAATACAGACAGTTGGAAGGAGCACGTCACAAGGCAGTGAGTCATGTTCGTGTCGCCCCTGGTGACGACACCAGCGGCTGGGTGCATGCACGGAGCAGGAGCGAAGTGCTCAGAGTCAGGGTCCTCTCCCCCACCCCATCCCATCCCAATCCTCAGAGAGAAAGGCACTCATCTGACTTCCTATGCATGGGCGTGGAGCCAACTCCAAGGCAAACATCAACGAACGTGGAAAGAAGAAACACCAAGAAAGGCAGAGAGCAGAATGTCTGCAGCCTGAGGCCAGGGGGCCACACCGGGCCTTCTGGGGCTGCTGTTCCCACCTCTAGGAGCGCACCATCAGGCCAGAGGTCGCCTCCGCTCCTGCCTGGCCGCTGCAACGGAGTCTCAGCAGCATGGATGCCATAGGGACAGACCTAAGCGGCCCTTCCCACCCACTGCAAGTTCCCAGGTCCTGAAGTGCTGCGAAGGCAGCCAAGCTGAACAGGAGCAGCAGTGATGCACCGGTCGCTTCTCCTGATGCGAGAAGAGACAATCCTGAATCAGACCCAAACTCTCCGTTCCTAGGGACTTCAAGGAAGCCAGCTTGGGGCATCACGGCTGAGGTGGGGGAGGGGGGAGGGCACGTGAGTTTGAGGAAGACTGCGTCCATGGTGCTCCTCTCCACATCAGCAGCAGTCAGCCCTGCATCGGATAAAGGAGATCAGGAAGCAGGAGTCTTACTCCACAACTAACGGAGGGTCAAGGTGGGCTGGTTTCAGAGGCCGGGATCTGGATGCCGCTGGGACAGGGTCCCAGATGAGAGGCTGAGAGCCCGGCAGCGACTCTGACTTCAGAGGCAAGTACCCCGGTGCCACCTTCAGCTCAGAGCAAGGCACAGGCCCGAAGTCTGGCTGACGGGAGCAAGAATCCTTCCTCACAACACAGCAAAGCCGCTCTAAGCACCACTGCAGCTCAAAACTAAAGGCCCAGAGAGCAGTGGGGAAGGAGGCAGAGAGCCAGCAGGACGGAATGCAGCGCTTGGAGACGGGCAGGTTCTGAGTCTGGTCACTCCCCAGGAGGGGCCTGAGGTGGGTGAGAAACACAAGTGTGGGTGAGCCTGGATCCCGGGGTCCGCGGCCTTGCAACAAAGTCCTAGGGCCCCAAATGAGAAAGTCAGAAGAACAAACACCTCCCGCCCCATCCCACCCACCTCCTTCCCCCTTGGCTTTCATTCGTGTGTTCCCTATGTCTGCATCTCTCTTTCTGCTTGTACATGTCTATCTTATGATAAGACAAGTAACTGATGAGAACCCGCCGGATAGCACACGGGACTCTCCTCAGTGCTCTCTGGCCACCTCGATGGAAAGAAATCCACAACAGGATAGATGCATGTGTACGTGTGTCTGATTCCCCATGTTGTACGACAGAAACTAACACAACATTGTAAAGCAACTATACTCCAATTAAAAAAGAACAAGAAACATCTCAGACCTCCCAGCCTCCGGCATACGGAGGACAGACCTTCCCAGCTAGCGCCTCTTAGCTGGAGCTGAGGGCTGGTGGCCCCACGGGGGCTGGGCACCTTCCAAGGTGCACAGGTGAGTGGCCCGGGGGTGTGCGGGGCCCGGGGGAGACCGTGATGGACGGAACCTGAGGAAACATCAACTGTGAGCCCAGGAGCTGGGCAGGGGAGGGCGCGGGGGGAGAGGGTGCCCTCCCCAGGAACAAAGATCCACACGTGCTGCTGCGCTGGGGAGCGAGTCTTAGGATCTGACCAACCGCTCCTTTAGTCAAATAATCCCATAAGTCAGAGCATTTCCTCCGTTTTGCCCAGAGAAGCTCAAACAAAGGACGCTGCTGGAGAAAGAACAAATAAATATGCGGCTGTGCTGTTGACAGCGGTGTCTCTCCACCCCCGGGTGACCCTCTGAGCCCTCATGCATGGTGACCATGGGAGGGAGGCTGAGAGTGAAGTCTTGGCTTCAGGAGTGCGCTCATCCGCCCTTGCTGCCGGCCAGCCGACGGCTGTTCCCCACTGTCACTGCCCGGCCACCCACAGACCCTCCGTATGGCTGGAGGAGACTTCCAGTGAAGCGAAGTGAAAGTCACTCGGTAGCGTCCAACTCTTTGCAGCCCTATGGACCTTACAGTCCATGGAAGTCTCCAGGCCAGAACACTAGAGTGGGTAGCTCTTCATTTCTCCAGGGGATCTTCCCACCCCAGGGATCAAATCAAGGTCTCCTGCATTGCAGGCAGATTCTTTACCAGCTGAGCCACCAGCAGAGACTTCCGGGCACTGTGAAAACGTGCTTCTACCTGCCTGACTGGGAAGGAAGCCCGGGGAAAGGAGCGGGGCAGCGGCACACTCAGTCCTCAGCCCCAGACAGGGACACGGCCGAGAAATGTCCAGATACTTAATACGTTTGGAAACTCTCTGCCTCCCCTCATCCTCACTGCTGCTGCCTTAGCTCAGATCATCCACATTTCTCCACTGAGATAGTACAAAAACAGCCTGTTGCTTCTGCCTCTGTACTGTTGCCCTCCATTCCATTCTCTGATAGTAAGATTCCCGGCTGAGTATCTTTGGAGAGTCCCTCCTGCCCTCAGCCCAAAGTGCAAACTCTTTAGCACTTAAAGCCCTTTCTATTGACCCCTACACTTTCTGCTGGAGACTTGGGCTTTGCTAGTTGAGTTCCTTCCCACCACATTTCAGCTATGTGAGCTCGCTTCATTCTCTGCAAATGCTCTCTCCTCTTTGGACTGCCTCCATTGCCTCCCATTGCTTCTTTTTTTTCACCTAGCTAAGTCAAGTTGGCCTGTAGGTGACAGTAAATCCATTGCTCCTTGAGCCCTAAGACTGGCTTAGGTAATCTCTACCCATACCTTCCCTTAAAACGCCAATCATAGGACTTCTCACCTGCATTTAAATTGTCTGTTCCCCCTTCTACTGTCACCGCTTTGCAATTTTATTTGTTTTATTTATTCTCAGCTTCTAGCTATCTTTTGATTAAGCAATCAAATGAATGAAATATTCTCATCAGTCACAGGCAGTAAATGGGCAGTCTCCCTGGAAGGATGAAGCAAGGGCTGATGGCACCACAGGACCATGTCAAATCTCCAGAAGCACAACTTAGGCAAAAGGATTTGTCTTTACTCGAATAGCTCAGCAATATTCCCACCGTCCACCCTAAGCACGGACGGTGGATGCACTGAGTATTTCATTACATCAGCAAATAGCAAAACAAACTGTCATTGATACGCAGGCTGAGAGTGAAGAAAGGTCTGTTTGGTACCTGGAAATACCTATGATGTGTCTTTGCATACAGTAGGCTTTCAACACAAGTTTAGAAACAACGTAATGCCATAACCAAGAGATTAAGCACCTGTTTGCCTCCCGTTTAGAGGAACATACACAAGTCAACCCTTGAGGTTTTTCCCACTGAGGACCTTGCTGGAAAGTTCTGGATCAAAGCGACAGAGCAGATCTCAAATTCACCCCCAAGCAATTGCCTCTCTCAGCAAAGGAGAGATGGGTGATTTTTCCTGTCTCCAGATGGTGAATGAATCAGAGAGGCATAGATAAGCAGAATTCCTTGGGGGCAGACAGAGAAGTGGCCCCACCACAAACACTGCGGTCTCCCTATCTCCACCCCTAAGAGGGAGAGAGCTGAGCCAAGACACCCAGCCTGAGGACAGCGAGTTGCGGTCAGCTTAGAGAAGCCTGTAGCACCCCAGCACGTCTCCTGTTCTTTGATCTCTTTCCATACCTGGAAACACGCACCCATAAACCCAACTCACAGCCTCTAAGGAACCTGGGAATGTTAGCAGGCAACGGCAAAGAAATGCCAAGTACTTTTCTCACTAATATGCATAATTAAGGTCATTAAGTTATGAATGTGAGAACATTCGACTGGAGGTTATTTAAATAATGAGATAACTGCTCTGCAAGAAGCCTGAGTCAAAAGGGGAGAGGTGTAGCTGAGTAAGCCCTGCAGGGTGGAGACCTCACAGAAGCCTCCAGGCGGGGCAGGAGGAGAGCATCTTTCTCAGGCTCTGACCCTGCTGGCCCCACAACCCTCTCCCTGGGCCTCCTGCCTCTCCATCCCACCATTCACGCCTCCATCTCTACTGAACGTGTAGCCAGGGAGAGAGGGAGGGATGATAAACTCAGAGGAAGGTATGGAGAAACTCTCTTTGGGGACACTGTTATATGTCTCAAAGGCCAGTGGTATGAATAAGTGAATGATGCCTGCCATTTCATGCCAAGAGGAGAAGGCTGTGGAGTCGGGCTGCCTGGGGCCAGGCCACCTGCTCATACTTCATGGGTGCTGTATTTCTTTTTGAAAGAGAAGCATGAGGACAGACAACTTTTTGCTCAGTGATCAGTAACTCCAGCCCTATTTATTTCATTCATTACTCTGTGTCTGGCCCTCTCTCAGGATTTCACAGACATAACATCTAAGTCTCACAACCACCCTGCCAAGGAGACAGCATCATCTCCATTTTGCAGAAGAGGAAACTGAAGCTGAGAAGTTAATGGAAGTTCCCAAAGTCACAGGGAGAGTGAGCAGCTAAGGGAATGTGAAAAGCACATCTCTCTTGCCTGTTTTCACCGGAGGGTCTCCATCACTCTGTATTCCGTCACAACTCCCCACATCTTCAGCCCCTTGAGGAGGCAGAAACAGGAGCAAAGAGTCAGTTCAGAGGGAAGAAAGAGCCAAACCCTGAAAGCTGCCTATACCCCGGGTTCTGGCATAGGGTGGGTCTGTGTACCCGCAGTTGGAGTCTATGAATTCGAGCTCCGTCACCTGCTAGTTGATTTGAAGGAAACAACTTACCACTCTTTTATGTCTCCATCTTCATTTCTGTAAAATGGGAATGATGATTATAGTCCCATCTCAGAGTGTCGTAAGGTTTAAATGAGCCATTAGGAGTCCCTGGTGTTTAGTAAGTGTTCAATAAACCTTAGCTCTTAATGGCGTTGTCAATGAGGTCATTATTCTGACTGATCCAAACAGAAAAATGAGACATACTGGTACTGCTGAGCTTCCAGACACAGAGCACAGGGCATTATGGTCAAATCTCCTCCCTTAGGTTGGCCACGGTGCAAGTCGCCAATGTAGACATTGCCCCAAAGCAGAGACCTGGTCCTCCTCTAGGGTTAAGCGGCCTTCAGCTCCTGACATGAATCTCTGAGGTCAGTGAACTCAGACGACTGCTAACAGTAAGAGTTTTGAGCAAGAGAGCTCTCTGTGAGACTCACGTCTTTCATCTCCGTGAAGAAAGAGCTGAGATGAAAAAGGTGGAACTGGCCTGCTGCTCTTGTTCTCAGAGGGGTTCCCACAGGGGCAGCCGTGGGGGTGCTGAGGGGACACCTCGTAAGACTCGGATGTAAGCTCAGTAGCTATGTCATGTGAGAAAGCCAGTCAGCCGTTCTGAGCCTCACTGGAGCTCCGTTACTACGAGCATTAGTGGCATAATGCGTGCAACACACAGCTAGCCACGAAGCCGCAGAGCAGGGTGGGAGAGCGGGCCTGACGTGTGTGCGCTACCGTGGGTAGCACAGATCGCCGGGGAAGCTGCTCTGCAACCCAGGGAGCCCAGCTCGGGGCCCTGGGATGACCTGAGGAGCAGGGTGGGGGCGGGGAGGGAGGCCCCAAACGGAGGGGACATGTGTACACAGACAGCTGATTCACGTCCTTGTACAGAAAATAGCATTGTAAGGCAATTATATTCCAATTAAAAAGTAGGGGAAAAAAACGTGTGTGGAACTAGAATTCATTTTCATTCTCCCTGAATCTAACCCATTAATTCCAGAGTAAGTATGGACTTCCCTCCAATCAGGCCTGACCTGCACACTCCTCTGTTTCTCTGTCTCAGCTGGTTTCAGGGTCTAGAGGAAGCAGCCAGCCGAAGGGGCAATGTGGGTGAGAGACACACAGTCAGGTCTGATCTCCCGGAGACTGAAGTCCCTCCCGGGTGCTATTTTCAGCCAGGCCAGCTGTGGAAAGGTCAGCCTGTGACCTCATGGGAGTCTCTTCCCTGCCCCAAGCTTCATGCTCAGCCTCTAAGCCTGGAGATTAGAAACAGCCAAGTCTCCAGGGCTGAGCTGACTATGAGCATCATGTCTGTGACTGAACACGGGATGAGCAGCAGCTCTAGGCTGCCAGAGCATTGTCGTAGATGGGGTGTCAGGGGAGCGGATGACAAGACGCTGCCAGGTCAGGTCTGCTCAACACCACGTGCCGCCCGTCCCAGGCTCGGGTAACACTCGGGAGCCTCCCCTGGAGAGCAGTGCTGACCATCACTCCACCCAGGGACCATCTCGGCTCCAGCTGACAGCAGTACCCTAGAAAAGCTGAGAGGTTTTCATAACCATTTCCCACGACTCCTTCTGCTCATGGGAACGAGAGACATTCAGTGGGTGAAATTCACACAACAGTGTTTCCAAGTACCCTATCCATAATAAAGTTGTGATTTTATGAGCTATATGTCTTGCTATTAACTCAGCACTTTTGGCACATTTGCTCTGATTCCAGCAGATTCAGGAAGCTTTCCTGTAAGTTTCTGAAGTGGTGGAAGGAGGGAGTTATTTCCAGAGTGGGTACTGCTATTACATGATAGAACATGAAGGAATGATTCAATGGATCAGAACACCCTCAAATTGGTGACATATTGATCAAATGCATGCATGACTTAAGGCAAAGGAGGTAATAACTGTAATAACCATAACTGACCAATGGGTAGATTAAAGATCACCATCCTTGAATATGGCAAAAGTGCAAGCAGTAAAAGAAAAAAATAATCAGGAACACTGGATTTCATCAAAATGAAAAACTTTGTGCAAAGGACACCATCAAGAAAGCGCAAAGGCAATCCACAGAGCAAAAGGAAATATTTGCAAATCACATATCTTACAATCAAATGACCAAAAATATATCTAAGAGTGTAATTTGGTCAAAACTGAATCCACGCAGATGAAAGCATAAACGTGGACATTTATGTGAAAGGCCACGGGGGTTGCCCAGGGAAGAGTGGGGCAGAGATGCACAGAGCTTTCCAGGGCCACGGTCACCAGGCAGTCAGGGAACAACGGCCCTCTGAGCTGCACCCCAGTGTCGAAGGGTTTGCCCTACTGCTCGTCATGGAGTAGGGTCCCAAAAGCCAATTGTAAAAGCAAAGGATGGTAGAAATATAGTTTCTGCATATACAGATGCTTGCCAAGTACAAGCTTTGTCTAGGAACTTTAGGATAGGGTGAGATTCTGTGAGAAAGCAGGAGAGAAGAGTACAGCATACGGGGTAATTTCTAGCCCAAACTAAGAGCACCAAGGTTTAAGAAAAGAAACTGGAATTAAAAAAAAAAAAAAGAATTTAAAACGTAAACCAAGTGAAAATGCTCTGTTACTGGTGACACGACGTGATCCTGACCTGCCCTGGTGCCAGGGAGTAGCCCGGGGGGGAGGAGGGCATTTTGCTCACGCTGGAGCAGAGTCCAGAGCTCCCGCCTGTCACCGTTGGTGTTGTGGATGGAGTAGCATCGGCACTTCGGCAGAGAAGATGATCCACAGCTCAGCAGAATGGGGTCCCAACCGGGAAGCCGCATGGTCAGTGACAGCAGGCACCAAGGAAGGGAGATGGATACTGCCTACCAGGCGGAAGCAGAGGGCATCTGCAGTCACTGCTGAGTGATCACGCGACATCATTCACCTCTTACACCACAAGCTAGGTTCTAATGACCTGCTGAAAAGTGAGAGAAAAAGGACCCGTTGTTTTGTTCCCACTGCTATGACTTTGTCCCGTGACTATATCCCCAGATGGGTGCAGCTGAGGAAAATGGGGAGACACATCTGGATAAGTGTCAGATCATGGATCTGGATCCAAAAAGCCAGCTGGAAGAGTAAAAGATGATAGGAACATCGTTCGCAGGAGGACCTCTGAATAACTGAGGACTTCTGGCTGGTGCCAGGGAACCTTAACTAACAGCATGATGTGGCAGTCATCGTTAACAAGTTAACACAAGCAGTCATCAAGTTAACACAAACTTGAACTAAGAGAAGGCTAAAGAGATGTATAGATGTGGTGGGGAGCGATGGAATGTGCTCAGGCCTTGGAGAATTGGGGGTTGGGGAGCCGTCAGTCTTTTTCTTGCATTGCCACTAATTAGTTGAGCGCCCCTCCTCTGTGCCTTTTAAGCTGCTCAATGATGTTGTTGGAGGACAGTCTCTAAGACCCCCTTCTAGTTCTGATGCTCTTTCAAGCTATAAATGTAGTTTCACACCAGGAAAGCAGTGGTCCCAGTCAGTTCTGTTCTAGTTAAGCTACAGGCAGACAACTGAGTTTAGTCCTGGGCCCCTCATAAGAGAGAGACACACACAAAATCATTATTATCTATATAGAGAAAGTTCTTAGAACCACATACAAGAAGTTGGTTTTATCCACCTAAAAGAGGTGACACCTCAAGGCAGACTTAGTATTTCTCAAATATGTGAAGCACTGTTGTATAAAAGAAAAGTTATATTTCTCTGGCAAAGTCCCGGGAGTCCAGTCGAGAACAAGGGGGTGAAATCCACAGGGAGGGAATTTTAGCTTTACGTGGAGGGAAATTCTCACCCTTGAGCTTATTTGGAAGCGGAATGGCCCCTTCCTGGGGACATTCAAAATTTAGGCAAGAGATTCACGGATCTACCTTGCAGGTGACCTTGATGACATCTGAGTCCTGATCCATTCCAGAATTCTGTAAGTACCCACAAGAGAACTGGAGATCTGGTTAATCATCACAGGAAAAGGATGACTGGTTATCCATGTGTCCTCACCATTTCTAAAGGCTTGGCACGCAATAGGGGATTCATGAATATTTGTGGCAGGGAGGGAGGGAAGCAAAGATCGAAGGCCCGGATCACACATTCCACTGTGTGCTCAGAAAGGCCTTTGCTCAGAACTCTGCCTCTGTCTACTTGTGAAGGCACTGGATTCCAACCAAGGTCTCCAGTGTCTGCCTGTGAGCGCTGCTCAGTGTAATTAACCACCTGAGTCTCCCAGAAGGGATGGAATCAAAAAGAAAAAAGACAAGCAGAGGACAACCTGCGGCTTGTGCCTCCTCTCTGCCTTCCTGCTTGCTTTGTGGGGAGGCTCGGAGCCCCTCTCTCGCCTCCTGCTGTCTCTGCAGAGCTGTGGTCAGCCCGCTGTTCTCTGTTAAGCTGTGAGTTTGTGCCTCGCTTTGCAGGCAACCCTTTAAAGTTTCTGTTGTTCCTTTCTCCAACGTGTGCACTCTGCTTCCCTCATCCCCAACCCTAGGAGCTCTGAGAAGAGGGCCCGGTCCTCAGCTCTGCAGTTATGATCAGGAAGCGGTCCCCTCCCCCGCTCTAGCTTTCCACCCCCATCCAGCTCGACCCAGTCCCTCCTCCCATCTTCTTGGGAGTCCCGAGCTGCAGAGGGTTGGTGCTACAAGGAGTGCACAGTGCTTCTGCAGAACTCACCAGCAGCTTTTCACAGATTTGATTTTTCTCAGTCTCCTGCTCTTTCATTTTGCTGTTCCTACCAAGACCTCTCTCCTTGCCAACCCTTCTTGAGGCGACAGTGGGTTTTTATCACCACGTAGCTATGATTCAGAGCCAGACCTCTAGCTGACAAGAACTAAAATTATTCTCTCTCACACACGCAGAGGACCACAACGGGGAAAAGTGAAAATGGAAATGTTTTTTAAGTTTGCAGAGTCACTATCAGGTGAGGATTTATGGAGTTAGCCCTGACAGCTCCTTGTTTAGCAGCATCTTCACCAGAAGATTTTTGTCTTGATGTCTAGTTCCACCAACAAACCCCTGTCAAGCTCTTCCATGTGCAAAGCATTGTGCTACCCTATTCCAAGACCACCTTTGAACACAAAACTTCCCCCTCCTCCTCTAACCCCCCCGCCAACACCCACCAACATCTCTGACTCAACAGCTAAGCAAAACATGCAGACCAAGGGTGCTGGGAGAATGGCATCACCATCAACCAACTCACCATCTGGGGCTCCAGACTGGGCCCCAGGCAGAAACATGCTGAAAGCGAAGACCCTTTACTTTCACTTGTACCACTGAAGGTGCATCATCTCTATTTTGCAAATGAAAAAACTGGAAGAGTTTTTTCCAGGAATCAAGTAACCTGTTCACTGGAGGTTCACAGAATCAGGATTCGTACCTATGCTTATCTCTTTTGGTTCAGTGGATGGCCTCTCTTACGATTTTAGAAATTAAAATTCTGTTCTTGACCTAATGTCATTTGCATGTGCAGCTTGACAGATTCTGATGGCAGTGAAGATTAGCTTTCAGAAGCCATCCTCCTTATCTAGTCTCCTCCCTGGCAGCATCATTTCAGAAGCAGGCTATCTAGGACTAGGGGACAGTCTTTGATGGAGACAAGCTGATTAATACTGTGGCTGTAGCACCTTTAGTCTAACAAACTGAGTGACAGAATCCAGAAATCAGTGGTGGTATCCTCCAAGTAAAAATTAAAATCTGCACGCAGTTGGCCTCTTTCTAAATGACATACTAAAAGACTGAGGTCTGGATGCTCCAACAACTCGGCAGCTCAGCCGGACAGCTGCTTGCTGCAATCTCTGTCTCTTGGCATGCAGCGGGTTGTTAGGGGTGCTCAGTAAGCAGTCATTAGCCTCCTGCAGGAAGGAACCTAAGATGCTGACAAGCCAGGAGGCTCAGTGTGGCCACTTAGCCCCTCTCAGACCAGCACACCTTTCCTTCCTGCCTTTCTTTCTCTCTTTTCACTCTCCTACTTGGCAGGAAGGGACGGTGCTGTTTTCCCTGCAGCCTTCTGCTCCACGGCCAGGATCCTGGGGTGGCAGTGCAAACTGGCGAACAGACAATGAACCTGGAGTCAGAGATCTAGGTTTCAATTCTGGCTCTACCGGTCATATTAAGGTTGACCCAGAGAAATCTAATTGAACTCTCCAAGCCTCAGTTTCCTCACCTGGAAGGCTAGGTAATAACACCCGTGACATAGCATTGTCAGGAGACTTAAGGAAGAATATGTATAAAGTGCCCTACACAGCGTATGCTAGCATCATTATTAGTACAATTCCTACCTCTCCATCTGAATGCCACACAGATTCTACCCATCATCCACTGGCCAAGCAAAATCTCCTTAATGTCACTCTTACCTCCACTTTACAGAAATGATCACCGTCTCCCAGGAGTCTGAAAGCACAGATGGGCTCTACTACTTATTCCACGAACATTCACTGCTTTCCAGCTTCACGTGGCTTCTCCTGTTCACATTAATGCTTCCCAAACTAGATTATAAGCAGACTGAGGAAGGGACGATGCCTTATGTTAACTCCCTCCCTGCATTCATTCGCTATTGACTGAGCCCTCCGGGGACCAGGTAATGGTTCACACAGCCCTGAGCCTAAGGCAACTGGACGTCTGACTGGGGAGACGTCTGCAGAAAAGATGCAATCAGAAAAATCTGGGGAGGAGCCCGACCCAGAGCTCTTCCCAAATAAATGGAATGTGTACCCCCTGACCCCCGACTTGATCCCTGACTGGCTGAGGGGCCCCTGAACATAACAACTTAGTACAGACTCATCTCACTTCACAGCCGTTTCTTACTTGCTGATCTGGTCCCCCCAGCAGACCATCAGCCATGAGAGGGCAGAGCTACACCTCTCATCCAATGCTCCATCCTCAGCACCGATGATATCTGGTACACAGTGAAAGCGGAAGTTGCTCAGTCATGTCCGACTCTTTGCAACCCCATAGACTATATACAGTCCATGGAATTCTCTGGCCAGAATACTGGAGTGGGCACCCTTTCCCTTCTCCAGGGGATCTTCCCCACCCAGGGACCGAACCCAGGTCTCCCGCATTGCAGGCGGATTCTTTACCAGCTAAGCCACAAGTGAGACCCAAGAATACTGGAGTGGGTAGCCTCTCCCTTCTCCAGGGGATCTTCCCCACCCAGGAATTGAACCGGGTCTCCTGCATTGCAGGCGGATTCTTTACCAACTGAACTATCAGGGAAGCCCTACACCGTCCACAGTAGACACCCAAAAACGTCTCTTAAACAAAGGTTCTCAAACTTGACTGACAGAGGTTCTGGGGAATTGGCAGGGAAATCTAATGTTTGTCTTCTCGGGGACCATACTTGTTCATGTATTTTTCAGAAAACATCTCCCTGGTGAGCTTTCCTCCTGACTAATTTTAAAGAAGGAACATGTCTCCTCCTCTGTGTGATTTCACTGGAGCTGTCTGTAGTTGTCAGCCTCGCATTTGAGAGCCACAACAAAGGCTGGATAAAAAGCAGCTGAAGAGGTGTGAGACTTGATTAGTCGGGTTCCTTGGCTGAAAATAGAATAGAGGTAAAGCACCCTTCACCCACCCTCACCTCTTCTCATCAGACTCTGAGAACATCCCACGAAGGAACCAGCTGCCACAGTCTACTGGCATGAGTTGTGATCCGGGGCTACCAGCACCGCCGCTACCATGGTGATCTAGAAGTGTGCGAAAGCACTGAGCTGGGGGTGACGATGTGGGCCTGAGCCCGACCTTGCTCCTAACCAGCTGCATGACCTTCAACAGGTTACTCCACAATTTCCTTATCCAAAAAAATAAAAACAAAAACCATGAAGAGAATACTACCTGTCCCATGGGGTACTGAGAATCTCAAAGAAGACAATAGTCACAGAAACAAAATAGAAACAAAAGCCTTGACTACAGCAACATCTCCACAGGATAGCTCCCACTTGGATGGAAATATTTGAAAAGGGAAAGAAAAGGATTTTGCAAATGATATGGGCAGCGACAAGCTCAGAGACAATACCCTTCATCCAGTTGGCTTCCCACTGGCAGAGTTTCCTAAGATCTAAGACCTCTGTCGTAAATGCTTCTCTCGGTGCAGTAACCCAGTGATGAACACGGGTCATGTCTTCCCACAACACACATCAGATATTTTGTCACCATAAAATTTTGTCACCATAATTATCATTCGAAATTACAGACAAGGTTTCCAGAAAAGCGGGCTTCCCAGGTGGAGCTAGGGGTAAAGAACGCACCTGCCAATGCAGGAGATATAAGAGATGTGGGTTCAATCCCCGAGTCAGGAAGAACCCCTGGAGGAGGGCATGGCAACCCTCTCCAGCATTCTCGCCTGGAGAATCCCATGGACAGAGAAGCCTGGCGAGCCACAGTCCATAGGGTCACAAAGAGTCAAACACGACTGAAGCAATTTAGCATGCAGGCACCAGAAAAAGCACCCCTTTTCTGCAATTCTTCCACAGCCCCTTTCTCTTGACAATTTTTTTCCCTGCCCTCAACAACATACACCCTGAAGAGAACATTTTCCCCCACTGACATCCCAAAATAAATCAGCAACAGAAGCAACAAAATGAAACTTTGATGTTGGATAAAACTCGGTTCAAAGCCCAGTTAAGCGACCTCTTAAACTGCAACCTCAGATAGCATAATACTTTGTGTTTCTGAACCTCGGTTTTCTTATCTACGAAACAGGAATAAGAGAGCCGACGTATGAGGCTGTTGAGTGACGTTCCCAGCATGACACTGGCAGGTCTTGGTGTTCCGTGCATGAGAGGTTCCAGTCCCTTCTCTCCTCCGGGGAGAACACTAACACTCCATGTGGTACCACTTCCTGCCCAGCGAAAATCCTGCCAATCAGCTCTGGAAGGTGATGCTTCCTGATCACACAAATGACTCTCTCCTGCTTTAAGAGCTTCCCCTAACTTGCTCTGCAGTCAGGCCATTTTTTTTTTTTTTTAAGAGAAGCTTTATGTCCAGGAAACTCACATCCAGATACACATATTTTAATGGCCTATACTTTAAATACAGCAATGCATCTGATATTTTATGCAAGTTCAAATTTGTATAAAGCAGAGCACACCCAAAGAGCTAACAAAGGATGGAGAAGAGCCATGTTGGATGAGTGCTAGAAATGTGCTGCAAGAGAGGGAAATGAGGGCCAGGGAGAAACTGCCACTGTGAGAACACCCAGGTGTGATGCACCGTGCTAGGGACATGGCATCATTTTATGTTTTTTCATCCTGAAAATATGATCAAGGAGAGGGTGGTGTGTCCATTTTCAATGGAGGAAACGGCTATGGTCAAAGCATCAATCAAGAGTAGAGTTCTATGCAACTAGTTATTATCATACTAAGTGAAGTAAGTCAGAAAGACAAGTATCATATGATATCACTTATATGTGGAATTTAAAATACAGCACAAATGAACCTACCTAGGAAACAGAAACAGACTCACAAAGAGAATAGGCCTGTGGTGGCCAAGCGGCAGGCAGGCAGGGAGAGGGATGGATGGAAACTAGCATAACGTAGGATGGATAAACAAGAACTAATGGGAATCATAGTAAATATCCTGTGATAAAAAAAAACTATTTTCCATTATGGTTTAAGTATGTGTTTATCTGAGTCACTTTGCCGTACAGTAGAGATTAGGCTTTCCAGGTGGCGCTAATGGTAAAAAAAAAAAAAAAAAGAAAGAAAGAAAGCTCACTTGCCAATGCAGGAAATGAAAGAGATGCAGGTTCAATCCCTGGGTTGGGAAAATCCCCTGGAGGAGGGGATGGCAACCTACCCTGTATTCTTGCCTGGAGAATCCCATGGACAGAGGAGCCTGGCGCGCTATAATCTGTAAGGTCGCAGAGTGGAACACAACTGGAGTGACTTAGCATGCTCATGTGTATATGTGTATAACTGTGTCGCTTTGCTACATGGCAGAGATTGGCACATTGTAAATCAACTATACTTAAATTAAAAAAAAATTTTTTTAACAGTATAGGTCTAAAGAACTGGTTGGTTCCAAAGCTTCTGCTTTTTCTCACATTCCAACAGCATGTGCCCAGACACAGAGGAGACATTCATGAAAGGGCAGAGAGACCCAGAGGTCCCACCCTCTGGGAGCCTAGAGTTTCATGGGAGCTAGACAAAAATATATTCAAGACAACGAAGATAACTCTGAAGTCGTAAGAATGTTACAGAGCAATGTGATTCTAAGTGCAAGTAAGTAAACCCAAAGCAGGGTCCATCAGCTTTAAAAGTATGATGACAATGAAGGGCTGAGAACTGGGAGGTCATAAGCTGAGATGGTCTCCTGGAGAAGAGCAGGCAGGGATGCAAAGGACAGAAAGCTCTAGGTTCTGCTAGAGACAGAGATGTCCACCTGAAATGCAGAATGTTAGATAGAGCTTTTTAAATAATCAGGGTCTAGAGGGAAAAAAAAAAACCAACAACTGATATGCTGCTAGCTAAGGAAAAAAAAATCTCTAAGAATAAACGTGAAATGAACAGCTATTTCTGCCATAGCACTCTGGCCACTGCCCCGTTTCCCAAAATGAGCAGAAACCTAAAATGAAATTAAACAGCAGTCCCATGTTCCTGAGAAGGGAGGAATTATTTTCTTTTTTTCTAAGAACAGGAAGGAAAAATAACTGGAATGAGCAAAAAAGGATCGCTGTTATTAACAAGAAAACCAGGAGGTCTGAATGTAGATTTCAACTTTTCAAAGAGCTACTGTGGAAATGAAAGGCACAGACTAAAGCAGGGAGGTGCAAACTACTGGGGACTTGAACCCAAACCTCTCAACTAGCAATTCAGGGATGAAGTTCCAAGGAGACCTACCTGTCATAGAGGGCTAACGTTTGTTGGTATCAGTTGAGGGGAGGACAGGAGAGGGAGAAAGGCTGAGGAGGACACACAGCGCTGGCCATCCCTCACCAACTGTGTTCCTGATCTGTATCACTGCATTCCTACCTGGATGCATGACCACCCAGAAGAAGATGACATTTCCCAGCCTCCTTTGCAGCTAGGCATGTGGCCAGGTTGCCAAGTGATATGAGCAAAGATAACATGCACAACTTCCTAGTCTTGTCCTCAAAAGAAAAACAGTTCAGGGAGCTCAGGAAGAGAGCTCAGGTCCACCCCCGCCCCACCCCACCCTCCTATTTTCTGGAGAAAGAACATACGGCCAAACCTAGAATGGCCATATGGGATCCAAGTATGGAAGTCATGTATTTAAGACAGCAGAGAAACCTGGGCTTTGATGACTGCAGAGCAGTCAGTCCAGCCCTACACATTTAGGAAACATATGCCCCGTCTCTGTCCAGCAACTAAACCTATATCCTAACTAATAAAGAAGTTTTGCCAATAGCACTGAACATCATTTCTAAAACTCCAGAACTTTCTCAAGGGTTCAGATTCAACAAGACCATAAATATTTTCTTAAGAGTCTGGTATGTGTTTGAAGCCTCTTAAGAGCATCTTACAGACTCCAGGGAGATGTGCCCAATCTTTTTTGAAAAACCAGTATAAGGGCATAGAGTGCAAAAAGGCATATTCCACAAAGGCGAATGAAAAGAAATAAGAATGCTTAAATAAAATCCTGAAAGAGCCAGGGTAAAGTCCCTATTTGCTTGCAAATAACAATCTAAGCTGAATAGGGGCCATAAAGCATACTGCCTGGGTGGTGGTAGTCAGGTCAAACTGTGAAGGGTGCACGTTGCTAGCATCCCTTCCTGCTAAGAAAGAAGGCGATGTACGGAAATGCTATGGTTGAGTCCAATAACTCTCTTGGAGTTCTCAGCTCCCACCCAGGGGAGGGAGTGGGCAGAGGTTGACTAAAGCCCTGAACAGGATGAGATCCGGCCCAGCAGAACTAGGAAGCGCTGCTGTGGACTCAACAGATGCTCGCGAGGGTCCTGTCAGCACTCAGATTCTGCTCTGGATCTAAGGAGCTGAGGTGGAGGACAGGGGGAAAACATGCAGAGACAGAACACCACGGCTGGCCTTGGGAGGGGTGGAGACCGTCGGGAGTAGGAGCATGATGTCTAGACCCCCTGCCATGATCAGAGAGAAAGGAAATGAATGTGGCTTAATTACAATGACGGGATGACAGCAATGACATTATGAGAGAATCAGAAAAGTGCCAAGCCCCTGTTAAGAAAATGAGAACTGTCGCTTCACCGTCAAATTCTCCCTGAAGAGTTTCGCCCAGACACAGTCATGCCCCTAACTGAGACTGAGACCCCAAGACAGAGGGACGCTCCCCTCATCCCTGACAATCCCCCTACCTTTGAGGGGTCCCTCAGAAGCCCCAGGAGGACTCAGCCCACAGTGAAGGCTCTGTCTCCAGGTCCTACCCACTGGGTGGTGGGCTACAGGCCACAACCCCCAGCACCCACCCCCCCAGACCTCAGACTCCCGGGAGCTCCACTTGCAGAGACCCTCCGCATCCTCGGAGCTCTATCGAAGGAGGTACTCGGTACGTGACTGCTAAATGAGGTCACCTCTCCCAAATGTCGCCCCGAGGGCCAGAGGGGCCTTGTGCTTCTCTCAGCGTCAGCACACAGGTGAACCACACACACAAAAGAGGGGGTCCACCCATCACCCCGCAGGGTGAGCCTTGCAGGAGACCACTGAAGACCTATTCAGGAAGGCCAGGGGATCAGGGCAGGGCTGGCTTGCCCCCACCCCAGGTCAAGACCTGCAAGTTAGACATAAAACCAGGAAGGTGGACACTCTACTTCACTAACATCCAGAAATGATCACAAGTGTTCATTTTAGCCAAGTCTTCTCCTCTTCCTATTGCGATTTTTTAAAATCAGAATTGAGAAACATGAGCAAACTTGAAAATACTTAGTTTTCCCCGCTTCCTGGCAGCCTCTGGGGAATTAGCTAAGTTACAATAAGATATTCAGTGACAGAGAACAAAGAGGAGAAGCAAGGGAAGGCTTCTAGATAATCCATATTATGGTTAATATGTGGCAACAGAATAACCAAGAAATACTATTACGGATGCATATAAAACTCAAAGCAAAAAGGAGAAAATCACAATGTTACTAGTACTTCAAAGCTCATTGGCTTTATTTCCCTCCACTCCCCCTGAAGAATGCTAGTCTGATTTGAGCGGGACTGGGGAGGGGGAGGCGCTGACCCTGGAGCATAAATGCAGGGTGTGGTGAGTGCTCCCTGTTACCCAAGATCCCAGTTCCTGGGTCATCCGATCCCGTGAGCCATGCAGTAAGGACGCAAGGGCAGACACGTGCACACAGGCAAAGCAAGATAAGAGAGAGCCCCGTAAATCGACTACGACCTCAGCAGCTGTCCTGAACTGGAATGTGAGTTTACAAGGATAATTACCAGCGCATTACACAGAGGGCAATAACTTTGTTGTTAGCACAAGAATTTGTCAGACATGTCACACGGAAAGGGGAACAGCTGTAACTGTAAGTGACAGGTTGCTGAAAAAATGGTTGGTGTCTGAAGCACCTGGTCCCCCGAGTTTCTACCGTAAACTTGTTCTTAAATTAAAACAACAGGCAAGTGCACAAAAGCTTCCTACTGTAGAAACTGCTGGCTTGTTCAAGTTTATGGAGAGAATTTTCAAAGTGTGAGTGGTGTGCCAGAGAGGGCAGGCTGATGAGGTCTGTGTTCTCAGTCCACGCCATCGCAGACGGGCACAGTGGGAAGAGCTGGGCTTTTAATTCAGAGTCCCAGACACAAATCCTGTCTTTCCTAGGTACTAGCCATGCATTCTTGGCAAAGGAGTTAACTTCTCCCGGCTTCCATTTCCTTGTGAGATGTACTTAATCTCTAAGGCATAGAGTTGTTGCAAACAGGAGATTTGCATATAGACTATTTAGCACAGCACCTGGCAAACAGGAAGTGATCGGGAAACACAGTAACAATTAAGCAGACCTGCCTACCTAAATATCATACTTGGGGCATATTGCAGAGGTGACTGCCTGTGCATTACACTTAAAAAAAAGAAATGGAAACACCACAAAGCTTTGAAAAGGTGGGGAGAGAAAAGAGGTGATGATAATTGTTTGGGTTTTCCTTAGAGACTATACCCAGGAAATTATTGTCTCTGGAGAAGAATGGCTTTGCATAAGCATTTTATCCTTATATGCCACCAGAGCTGTTTTCTTACCTTTTCCTCCAGGTAAAAAGTTGCAAGGAAGTCTCCTCATATTTGAAAGCCTTCAGGGAGCTCATGAAATGGAGCCTATTTTCTAACTGACCACTCTCAGCAAATTTTCTGTAATGCATATAATGAAGTATTTCAATTGACAGAGCATCTCATCTTCTCTCTAAGAGACAGAAATTGTGCCCGGAGCACGGTGCATCTGGTTGTTTACTGGTGCCCCAAGGTTCACAAAATGCTGCAAGCACTGCCTAGAAAACTAAGAGGTGTTAAGGCTGAAATAGTTCTAGAAGAGCAAAGATCTTAAATCCTTTTACAAGACATGAGAAAGCACCTCAAGTTCTAATCAAGCTAAAGCAATTAGCCACCCACAGATACTTAATGCTGCTCCCCATGGTCAGGCAATCATCAAAAAAATCCATTTTAAAAAACGAGCGGACCCAAAAGTTCCCCAGTACACACTTCCCACAAACCAGTTAAGCCTTAGACGCATTCAACAAGGACACAGAGCCGGGCTCTGGGTAAGGCAGAGGGGCTTTTAGGAAATGAGTACATGAGACATGATGAGGTGATGGCAAATAAAAAGGAGGCAAGCTGCAAATGGGACAAAAGAGGTAACAAAGTCCACTTGCCAAGGGGTCCCTGGATCACTGATGGGCTGGACAAAGCCAGGCAAACTGAAGCCTCAGTTTCCCTGGTCTTAGAATCCCCTGGTTGGTGTAACAAGATGTCAACTCCACCCTGAAGCAGCACATCAAGCAGAAGGGTTTCTGCCAGCTGGAACTGGGGTCCAGCTTCATCACCTGTGACCAGACTACCGTCCAAACCCATGCTCCACCGGAGGTCTGTCCTCTCTCACACCGCAATGTGTCATGGAAGCACCAACAAGGTGCATTTGGCAGGTTCACAATGAGTCTGATCCACTCAAGTTCACGTGCTCTCCCCAGCCCAGGTAGGCCTAATCTTCCCTAAGACTCCCTTTAGTGAGGGGAGTTCATTGTTGTTTACAACCCAAGGCCGTTTCCAGACTTGGTAATAGTGGCAACAGCTACAAAATGGTCAATGGTTAAGTGTATAAAAATTAAGGGTTTCCCTAGTAGCTCAGTTGGTAAAGAATCCACCTGCAAAGCAGGAGACCCTGGTTCAATTCCTGGGTGGGGAAGATCCCTGGAGAAGGGAATGGCTACCCACTCCAGTATTTGGGCCTGGAGAATTCCATAGACTATGTAGTCCATGGGGTCACGAAGAGCTGGACACAACTGAGTGACTTTCATTTTTACCCCCTGTCCAAAGGGACTTGGTTCTAGGACCAATTCATTAGAAGATACGAAAACCAACAGATTTTTAAGTCCCTTATATAAAATGGCATAGTATTTGCATATAACCTACACACAACCTCCCATATAGTTTAAGTGATCCCTAGATACTTACAGTACTAAGTGCAATGTAAATGCTATGTAAATAATTGCCTGCAAGTGGCAAATTTTAAGGTTCATGAATTTTCTGGAATTTTCTCTTTTTAATATTTTCAATCCATGGTTGGTTGAAGGCAAGGATGCAAAATCCATGGATACAGAGTGCCGAGTGTACTTTCCTCAAGAAACAGGGCTGTTTCTGTTTTTCAGTCCAGTGAAGTTAATCCAAAACCCCATTACTTCTCAACTGAACAAGAGCTGTTTTCTTCCTGTAGGTTTTTTTCTTTTGGATTTAGAAAAATCTCTCAATCACCAAGCAGACATCAAAAATGTTGATCTAGATCAGCACTGTTCAGTATAAATAAGATTTAAAATTTTCCTAGGGTTCTCATTAAAAAGTAAAAATATATATGAAACTATTGTACTAGAATATTTTACTTAATCCACTCTAGCAAAACCATTACTATTTCTAGATATAATCAATACCTAAGGTTATTAATGAAATACTTCAGATTTTGTTTTCATGCATTCTTTCTCTAGTACCACACTGAACTGTGCAATCTAGAGCTATTTTTAAATTGCCATGGAAAAACTGCCACAATTCACTGTTCTGTGAACAAGAAGTATACCAAAATGTATAGTATGATCTCATTTTAACTATTAAAATGTGTTGCCCATGTGTTCAGATATGGATAGACAAAAATCTCTAAGGGAAACACCAAAAGTTAACAGCAATTTTAAGAAATATAAATATGTATGGTTAGTCATTAGTTTCTACTTTGTGCTCTTTTGTTATTTTCTGAATTTCTGTGAAGTAAATATATACTGTTTAAATTAATAGGAAAGCTATAAAGCTAGTCTTTAAAAAAAACAAACACAACAAAAACCCTCCCTTATTTTAAGCCGTAACACCCCGATCCTACTGGCACTGTAGCCACTGCCCTATTTCCAGCTAACTGAAAGGATGGACAAACTTAATGTCCCCACCCCTTACCCAGTCACTGTGATACTTACAGCCAATCATCATGATGGCCACGGCAAAGATCTTCTCGATGTCTGTTGATGGGGCGATGTTCCCAAAGCCCACGCTGGTGAGGCTGGTCATGGTGAAATACAACGAGGAGATGTAGACAGAATTCTTGCTGGGACCCCCTTCCCACTTCCCTGAGCCGGACCCGTTAAACTGGTAAGGGGTGCCAATGTCCATGGCCAGCTGGTAGAGCCAGCTGTTGTTGCGGATGGTCTTGGTGTCCTCGTCGAAGATCTCATAGTCCCCGATGCTGTACCAAATGCAGGCCATCCAGTGGGCGGCCAGCCCAAACACACACACCAGCAGGACCAGCACGGCGGCTCCATACTCAATGTAGTGGTCCAGCTTCCGGGCCACTCGTCCCAGACGGAGCAGCCTGACAACTTTCAGAGAGCTGAACAGGCTGCTGATGCCCTGGGGGAAAAGGGGCACAGCGTCAGGGCCGAGAATAGAGAGAGCACCAACTCCATCCCGCCACCTCCCAAGAGGCTTCCTTCAGCACATGTACCCCATGGAATGCAGTAGTATGCAACCCTTAAAACATTGCTCCAAAATAAGTCATGATATACAGAAATGCCCATATATACTTGCATGCTTAGATACAATAAGAATTTTATTCCAACATATACGGAAGGGAGATTTCCATTAGGTTTTTCCTACATCCTTTAAAAAGCAAATAAAAAGCTAAAATAAAAAGAATATAAAATAAAATAAATAAAATAAAATTTGAATTTCATTCTAATTATATTGTATGTATGTATACAAATACAAATATGAGCATTTTTCCATACTATTCATTTTAAAGCAATATTAAGGGTTGTGTAATATTTCATATTAAGTAATATGAAATATTTTTAGAGTTGCATATTTATTTCATATTGAAAAATGGTCAGGAAACACACATGGAAAGACATAGAAAACATTAATAGGGATAATTGCTATACTGTGAAGTTATAGAATTACAGGCAATTTTTATTACATTTTCTATATATTTTTGTTACACTTGCATATATTTCCTTAACTTCTATAATTAAAAATTGTTACCTTTACAATTACAAAAATATATAAAGAACATATAATTTTTTAAGATAAAAATAAAGGAACAACTGAAAAGAATAAAGAACTGAGATTCTGTTTTCCCAGGAAAGTTATAAAGTCTTGCAAGGTTACAACACCTTAGTCAGGTCAAAGATATGGCCAGACAAAACGTACTTAACCTCAATCAATCAAGGAATCTCAAAACCAGAAGGAGCCTTCTGATTTCACCTGCTTAAAGCCTCCTCCTTCAAATCCCACCGGGACAGGGCCATTCTCCAAGCAGTTCTCTAGGGAACAGCACCGTGGTAGGGCAGGAACACCAGTGTAGAAATTTTTAAAATGAGGTCTACTACCCAGGTAGGTCACAACTGGCTGCGTAAATTTGGACCATGCAGTCACCCCTCAGTTCCCCTGTCTAGACAACACGGGAGGTGGATGGGAGGAGCTCTACACCTGCACAGGCTAACATACTCTTTCGTATCTCCTAAGGGAGTTGAAACACATTACAGAAGCTATACCATTCAAAGTTCAAAACTCCCTTTACAAAATGATTCCAAGGTGCAGGGAAAGGAGATTTCCATTAAAATTTCCCAAATTCTATTAAAAAGCAAATAAACAAACAGCATAAAGACATTTCTTTGAATGAAGACTTCGGTCTCCCTTACACAGCAAAAATCTAACAGCAGAATGATGCCCTTCACTGAACAGAGTGAATGACTTGTCACTACTCTAAGCACTGGACAGTTTCCAGGTCACTGTTTCCTCTTGGTGCTCCATACCCTTAATGACAATACTGAAGGATCAGGTTATGTCACAGACAGAAGGAAAACACATAAAAGTTTCCTCCTCCTGGACACACAGCTAACCACATTTCCCAGCCTCTTTCCATCTGGGTAGGTCTCTGGAACCAGGTCTAGCCAATGGAATTCGAGGTATAAGAAGTGTCACTTCCAAGCCAAGGAGCTAAATGTAAGAATACTTTCTCTACAAGTTCTCTCTTCCCCAGGGCATGCCTTCTTTGAGACCAGGTACTCAACATTGAGAAACCTAAGATATCTGGTATCTGGGCATATCACTTCATGATAAACAGATAGGTAAAAAGTGGAAACAGTGATAGATTTTATTTTCTTGGGCTCTAAAATCACTGTGGATGGTGACTGCAGCCATGAAATTAAAACACGCTTGCTCCTTGGAAGAAAAGCTATGATCAACCTAGACAGCATATTAAAAAGCAGAGACATTACTTTGCTGACATATGTCCATCTAGTCAAAGCTATGGTTTTTCCAGTGGTCATGTATGAACGTGAGAGTTGGACCATTAAGTAGACTGAATGCCAAAGACTTGATGCTTTCAAATTGTGGTGCTAGAGAAGACTCTTGAGAGTCCCCTGGACTGCAAGGAGACCAAAGAAGTCAATCCTAAAAGAAATAAGTCCTGAATATTCATTGGAAGGACTGATGCTGAAGCTCCAATACTTTAGTTACCTGATGCAAGGAGTCGATTCATTGGAAAAGACCCTAATGCTGGAAAAGACTGAGGGCTGGAGGAGAAGAGGGTAATAGAGGATGAGATGGCTGGATGGCATCATAGACACAGTGGACATGAGTTTGAGCAAACTCCAGGAGATAGTGAAGGACAGGGAAGCCTGCTGCATTTCATGGGGTCGCAAAGAGTTGGACACAACTTGGCAACTGAACAATAAATGAAGATGGTAGACACACAGCATGGAAGGGGGCTGAGTCCCTTGGAGGTTATGTGGAATATAGCACCCCCCAAATCAGCTTGAATCCTATCATGACGTCAGTGAAAAAAGCAACCTCTTATATAAGCCACTGAAACTCTGGGGGTATTTGTGACAGCAGCTATCATTAGCCTTCTCTGGCAAATGAACACACAAACCATATGGAGCGTAGCCTTGGCAATAAAAACCAAACAGGTTACCACACAAATTATTTCATTGAGGTTTTGGTGAAAAAAAAGTGAAACTGAAAGTTTTAGTTGCTCGGTCATGTCCAACTCTGCAACCCCATGGACTGTAGCCTGGCTAGGCTCCTCTGCCCATGGGAGAGGAGGAGTGGGTAGCCACTCCCTTCGCCAGGGAATCTTCCCGACCTAGGTATTATTCTTTACCACTAGCACCACCTGGGAAGCCCTTAAAAAAAAAAAAAAAAAAAAGTTTTGTAACCATAAAACTCCCAACAGAAACAATCATTTCTGGCCCAACATACACCTGCCAATACGTAATAATGGATCTGACCAGGCAACAGGGGCTACAGAGCCGGGCGGTCCATCCAAACTGCTAACTTGGACAAAGTTTGCTTTTGCCATGTCCACTATTCATCCCATGGGTCCCCTTTCCCTCCATGCACTTTTCTCAAAAATCTGCCATGAGAAAGGGCTGAGAAAATCCTCATATTAAGGTGCAGTAGACCGATGAAAGTAAACGGATGTCCTCTCCCCATAGGGTATTTGCATTTTAACAGAGGGAAACCAGCCTCCAATCGTGGAATTAAAAGTACCCACAGCCTGGATGAAGGAGATATTTTAGGAGGCAAAGAAGTCTTTTTGATGACTCAGAAATCAAACACAAGTAAGCAGCCACCTACTCACCACCTCCTCCTAAGGAGGTTCCTGAAATCATCTTTCAAAGCTGCTCTACTCTGAAGCAGAACTCATTACCCTGGGCAAAATTGCCTTGTCATTTTTTCCTCACATTCAACCCAAAGCAACATTTATGGGGAACCGACTCTGTATTCCCTATGCTAATGCTACAAGAAGAGATGAAAATGGTGCTTTGTCTTCTTGCTCACTATTGGGTCTTCAGTGGCTGGCAGGTGGAGGATGCTTGAGAGAAAGAAAGGAAAGAGGAAGCAAAAACCTGATTACTCATGAGAGGCAAAATACGGTCAGTGAAGAGAGATTTCTACCTAGTAGTCACAGAATTTGGAGCTGAGAAGCAGCACAGAAGTCGTCTCATCCAGCACCTCTGAGGCCAGAGTGTCCTCTAGAGCTCCCTTAGGAACGGTCCTTCAGCCTCTCCTTGAACCCTCCTCTGAACCACTGCCTCTTGAAGATCTAATTCTGTGGCAAGCATTCACGAAGACGAACCACCAGCCTCCCACCACTTTTCATACTTCCTGTATGCTCCACCTGCACTTTCTCCTTCCTCTCCTCTCCATCCCTCCCCAGGGGCCACCGCATCACAAGAACCCCTACCCACAGGCCATGCTATCCTCTGGCCACACACTCCAGGCAGCACGGGCATCCCACAGACCGGACACACGCTTGCATCTCTGTTTCTGCTCAGACAGGTCCCTCAGCCCGGAAGGCCCAGTTTCCCAATTTCTGCCAGCTGGTACACTAGTTATCCTTCAGGTCTGCCACTACCCCCACCCTACAGCATTCCCAGGTCCCCCAGAAGTCACAACCAACCACTCACCCTTCCATATGTTCACAGTATTCTGTATCCATCACTTTGCATTAAAGTTTCCTATAGCCAGTCTCCCAGCCTCATCAGGAACTACATCTTCCTGAAGATAGAAGCCACTTGTTACTCATTTTCGAAGCTTCTTACAGTGGGTTCAATAACGTCCCTCCCTAAATTCAAGTCTTTCCCAGATTGTAACCTTATGTGGAAATAGGGCTACCGTTGCAGGTACAGTTAGCTAAGATGAGGTCATATTGGAAGATAGTGGACCCTGAATCCAGTGTGACTGGTATCCTCACCAGACAGACACAGAAAGACACACGTGACCGTGAATGCAGAAGCTGGAGTGATAGGTCTTCAAGCCAAGGAATGTCAAGGATGACTGGCAACACCAGAAATGAAGAGAAAGGCATGGAACAGAATCTCTTCTAGAGGCTTCAAAGAGAACATGGCCCTGCTGACACCCTGATTTTAGATTTCTAGCCTTCAGAACTGGGAGAGAATAAATTTCTGCTGTATTGAGCCGCCCAGTTCTTGGTAATTTGTCACAGAAGCCCTAGAAAACTAATGCACCTATACAAGGTTTAAAGCCAGAACCTTCTCAGAGAGCATCTCAAACATTTTCTAAACTGAATTGAAGAGTTTGGCTTGTGAGAGAAGTTATTTTCAGGAGCCTCTGGAACTAAAATAAGCTTTTCCTCATTGCACTGTCTGTGTGCACACGGATACTCGGTTACACAGTTTTGCATTTGTTCCCCATTGCTCTAACAGCTGGGATTTTAGCTGTTTAAAAGCATTTCAAACTACTAATTTGTTTTTTTTCTTATTTGCCTGAAGCTCAGTGGATTAGCCAGAGAGAATATTCCAAACTTAAAAAAAAAGTTAGTATGCTAAAAACACGGCAGCAACATTTGGTAGTGAATCACATCTCCCCAGGGGCTTCCTACATCAGAAATCCTACCTCACCCTCCAAACAGTCCCAGAGGGCTCTTTATCAAGAATATGAAGGCTATGAACATCGGAGAATTTCAGGTTGAATCCACATGACCGGAGGACAGAGAAAGAACCTAGGCTGGTGAGCCTCATCGCTGAAGGCCAACACGTATGATCAGAAGGAAGTCTTCTGAAATCTCAGTAACCTCAGCTGTGGTGATTTTGATGCAACTCAGACTGAAGTAGACATTTGGCAATCACCAGGTTCATTTGTGCACAAGCAAGCTTTGTCTATTCACCAGGGCTAAATAAACCATTCTGCTAATTCCAGTTCCACCTTGCCTCCTCAACTAGCCAAATTCACCAGTTTTCCGTTCTTTGATCTTTTTTTTTTTCCTGTCATACACACAAAAAATAACACCCTCACAGACTGATGACATTGTGTTATTGAAAAGAACAACTCTGTCTTTCACATTCTTGAAAAGTTTCTCCAGGCTTCCAAGTCTATGTGGTGACACATAACATCCAGAGCAAATTCTGCAGTTACACTTTTGTTTATTTTTTTATTGCCTTCAACCCCACACAACCCATTATTACTCTTCTCCCACACCTTCCTCCAGCTAAAGGTCTCATTCACATGCTTCCCCTGAGTCCTCCAGAACCTGTCATCATGCATAGAAAATTCCCAGCCTCCGCATCTTCATGGATTGTTCCCACCACCTTCCTGCTTTAGTTGAAACTGGCTCTCACAAGCACCTTGCTTTTTCCCATCGTGGAGTTAGGAGTAGGGAGTTTCCAACTCCACACTGCATCTTCCAAATAAGAGTTGTTTGACACTCAAAAAAAGAAAAAGAAAAAAGCTCCCCTTAAGATTCATGTACCAGAGAACAAACAAACAAACAAAAAAAACCACTTAATAAAGATCCCCTGAAACTACCACACATCCATTAAAAAAAAAAAAAAAAAAGATTCATGCCATTCAGTAATGCCATTACTGTCATCTGATTACTGACAGTTAACATCTATTGAATGCTTACAAATACGCCAGAACCTGGGCTCAGTCTTTCATTTACTATCCCATTTATCAAATTCTCAGTTCCTCCTTTTCATTACCTGGCTGCAGCCCATCTCCTGCTATCAGCAAGGGAATCTTAATGTTCAAGGGGAAAAAAAGTCATTCAACACTCCAGCCTCTCTATTCCAGTGACTTTCACCCTTTCTCCATATCCTGCACTTGGTTATCACCAGGAAGTGCTTCATCTCTGAAAGCTTACCCACCAGCATTGGACACAATGACTACATGTTTCTATTCTTCCCATACTTTCGTTTATGCCATCCAGCCTGCTCTTGGGCTTCTCTTTGATATCTCTACCCCCAACCATCAACTCTCCAGATTTTACTTCCTTTCCCCTTTCACTAGACCCTGTGACATCATTTCAAGTGCCCCCTCCCACGGCCCTCACCATCTCTCTCTCCTTGCCTTCCTGTCACACGTGCCCTGTGAAATGCAGCACCATATAGATGCAACAGCAGACGCTGGGCTACATCTCCACTCTCAGCTGGGACCTGTCCTTTCCTCTTCCTCTAACGACACTCTCCTTCCCATCAACAGCTATTCCAAATCTTCACTACTCTTCTAAGATCCCACCTGACCCTGCCTTCTTATTCTCAGCCAGCATCACCTCCCCATTTACAGACACAGCACAGGTCATTAGTATCAATTCTTATCCACATCCCACCTTCCCAAACATGAGCATATGCATTAGCACCATCCTTCCACACTGAATCAAAACTCTCTCCTCACCTACTCAGGAACCCCACTGCATCAGCTACTTCCCCTTCTCTCTACTCCCTTCATCTTCAAATCTCCCTTTCATAGACTCATTTCTGTTAAACAATAATCATACTACTGTTTCAAGTTCTATATACCTCTCTACTCTTTCTCTCCTGAAACCATAATCAACACACAATGGCTCAGATTCCTCATTTCTTAGTCATTTCTCAACCCACTGTACTCAAATGTCCACTCGCACTATTTCCCAGAAACTACTGTCTCAAAGGTCACCAATCACCTTCTAATTGTCATACCTTCAGCGTTTGACACCTGTAATGGGCGTGTGACATTCTTCGTGGCCACACAGGGTCCACACTGTCTTCCTATATTTAGGAAATCACCACCTTACAAAGTAGACCTCCTCTCCCACCTAGAAGCTGAAAACACCATAAACCTTCTTTCTGTAGCTTCCTCTGCAGCTAATGTGTGAGCACACGACCTAGAACCTGCCAATCAGACACCCATCCCAGTACTGGATGGTATCCCATGGAGGAATTGTGCAGGACCCCTTTTGCAAGTGCATGGCAGCATCACCCAGGTCCCAGAGACAGCAGAAGCAGTTCTGGAAATGATACCCATGGTCCACTGATGGTCAGGTCAACGGCATGTTTTGAATCCACATCCAATAGCAATAGCAGCGATACATTCACAGGACCAGCTCTGCCATATGACTTGAGGCATTGCTCCTAGCAGCATAGCCGCCAAGTGTTTTCCTAGTTGTCCCCATAATTCTGTGGGTATACAAAATCCTTGAACCCTCACTCCTATACACAATATTGCACAATACTCCTACACACTCTCACACAATATGAGATGGACTCTCCTCTCTTAGTTCTCCCAATACCTCTCTTTCTAATGATTAACCAAGACACTGTTCTTGGTCTTCTCAATATACTCTTTTCTCTGGGAAGCTGCCTCCATTTATGTAGCTTTAACCACCATCTATATACTAACAAGCTGTAAATCCATCTTTCCAAACCAGACACTTCTCCTGACCCTAAGACCCTCTATGGGCATCTCACTGGGATAGCCCACGGCTTCCTTAGTCTGCCACGTCTAACCCTCAGCCCAGATCCTATTTCCCAACTTGGAAAATGTGCCTAAGGTACACAGTCTCCCAAGTGAAAAACTAAACGTCATCATCTTAGCTGGCCATGCAAACTTTTCTTAACTGGAAGGTTCTTTTTAGAAGGGTGATGTTAAGGTTTATCAGTATTCCAATGCATAATTTATTGCCACTGGGAAAAGAATAGAAAAATACTTTCTTGTCTATTCATATAATATAAATAAGACACTGGAATGAACATAGGTACTAGAATATACATAAGATACTAGAAACATGGATGATCACAGGAAGGGAGATTCTTCATTGTAATATCCTTTTGAATGCTATTCCATATGAATTCTTGTTTACCCTAAATTTTTAAAGATTAAATTATAAAAATTAAAAGTAAATTTTAAAATATGACCCAACCCTGCTTAGAACCATTCAATGGCTTTCACTGCATTCTTGCATTAGTTTAGCAAACAAAGGCCTTTGTAATGTCGTCTTGGACAGCTCCGTCACTCACTGCTTCCCTCTCAGGCATCCTCTGTGTTCATCATGTCAGATTATTTGTGGTTCCACAATCGCTCTATGCCCTCACATCTTCACACACGCCATTCCTTCTGCCTCAAGCACTGTTCTCCTGGTTGTCTGCCTGGCAGATCCCTACCTGTCCTTAAGGACATTTCTCAACACCCATGAGGCAGGATGAGTCACATGTTACTAAAATTCTGACTTATCAAGTGTAAAAGTAGTTTACCTTTTAATTAGAGTTCAAATTTATCCCAATAACACCACTCTCATCTGAATTCCAATTTTCTTTCTTGACCTGTGGGAAAACGAATATAGACGTGGCAACAACCTAGAAACTATAGATCTGAGGTCATACACAGGAACCTAATCCATGGATTATGTTCCTTTTCTGTGTCGACCGGTGATTTTTCTGTGTCTACTTCACTGGGACACAGAGTGCCCAGATATTTGGTTAAACATTATCCTGGGTGCATCTGTGAGGGTGTTTCTAAAGTGAGAGTAACATTTGAATCAACAGACTGAGCAGAGCAGATCACCCTCCCTAGTGTGGGAAGACCTCATCCAACCCACTGAAGGCCTGAAGTGAACAGAAAGTTGGATAAGGGCGAATTCGTGCTGACTGCTTTCAAGCTGGGACACTAGTCTTCTGCACTCAGATTAGAACGTAACCACTGCCTCTCCTGGGTCTGCATCTTGCCAAGGGTGGATATGGGGCTTCTCAGCCTCCATAATTACCATAATCCTAATTATATAGATAACATATAACATATATAAACCCTACTGATTCTGTTTCTCTGTAGGACCCTGACCCATACAGGGTCTTAACAGGAGAAAGGTTGAGAACTGCCAGTCTAAGACATAACACAAAGTCATCTCTCCCCTGATGCTTTTCCTAATACCCGTGGTCAGAGTTCAACCATGGCCTGTACTAGACTCCCATGACTGTTCCTTGATTCACTCTTCCAATAAATACTTACTGAGTGTATACTATAAAGCAAACATGGTTTCAAACACTGATAACAGATCACAGATGGACTAGACCAACCTCCTTACCCTTGTAGAAAACTGAGAGATAATAAGCAAAAAGAAATGGTATATTATGTGACAGTAAGATGAAAAATTAAACAGGAAATAAATAAGGAGTCCAAGGAAGTGGGGGCGGCAGCGTTAAATAGGATTGTGAAGGAAAACTTCACTGAAATCTTGGCATTTAAGTAACGACCAGTGGAGATGATAATCTGAGAGCCACCATAGCATCTCAGAGAAGCAAGCTCCAGACAGGGGTCAGCAAGTACCAAGTACCCCAGGTATGAAGGTCACATGGTCTTTATATCAGGCTGTCAGGCCCTTGGGATCAAGCAGCACACCTTCCATGAGAGTAATAATTATTTTAATAAAAATAGCAGCTTTATTGAGTACTTACTAAGTGCCAGACACAATAAGGACTTGACAAGCATTATCTCACTTAATCCCCATCATTTTGAGAGGTAGGTATATTATACACCCAATTTACAGATGAAGAAACTGATAGAATCATTTGTCTAGAATGACAAAGTAGCAGAGCTAGAATCTGAACCTGATCAACCAACTCCCAAGATTATGCTTTTATCCCTCTGCTTCACAGACTCCACCTTCAGTTTCCCATTTTTAGAGCTCTAGTTCCTCACAGATGGTCGATAAATGTTTATCAAATGGAAATTCACAATGAGACTTATTGAAGCAGTAGGCCTAGCAGTGTTTTAAGGATTTACTACTTTATTAACAGAGCTTGGTTTGCCTGTTGTCTCTAAAACAGAGATAAATTCAAGAATAAATGTTTCAAGATAGTCCCACCACTCTGCAGATTCATCTCAACTGCATAATGGAATAAACTGGCTTCCCAGATCTCATCGGAAGTTACTCCCTGAAGCCTAAATGTAATTTGCCTCCCTTTCATTGCTTCAACATTTTACTTTCGTCTCAGTTGGCTCAGCAGGCACTTCCTGAAGACCTAGTATAGGAAGACACAGTCCAGAATGACCAGTGATACCAAACCAGAGAAGACACCACTGCCTGCCCTCACATCGTCCACAATCAGACCACAGAGGAAAACAGCCTGCAGGACTGCAATGCAGCAGCAAACACAAGCCTGCTGCCACGAAGAAGACTGAATAAGCACAAGTCTGGTGGCCGTGCAAAAAGGGACTCTTTTCCTAGTTCACTTGACAGTTGTGTTGACCATACTCAGGGTAAGGATGTGGTTACCAAGTGTAGGGGAGCTTTCAGCCAGAAATGGAGAGCTTGAAACCTTTCATTGGTTTAATCCAAGAATACACCCAAAAGACACAGCTGCAGTCTCCGTAAAAAACAATCAAAGGAAGTTTAAAAATTTCACTTAAAACTATCCTCTTTCCTTTTGTTTACAATTCAAACTATAAAATAAACTGTGTATTCAGTTGTGATATTATACCACCAGGCTCTCTTCCTCTGTAGAGGCTTTGAAAATGGAACTCTATCACTGGCCACATAAAATCCAAAGGATATAGTGTACAGAATCTGGTTTTACCAAGCCATGTCTCTTTCTCAAAATAATAATCTCGAGTTTTCCTCTACCAGGAAAATGAAATGAACCCAAGTAGCCTAGACTGTACTTTCTCTCCTATGAAGCAGGTAAAAAAATCATGTGTCTGCAACTCTGACACTGATGCAGAACTAGCCAAGCCTTCAATCTGCTTTAGGCTAATTTAAATTATCAAAAAGTTTAAATCAAATCAATGGTGCAGGTGAAACTCCCAGTGATTTCCAGGAGGGTCATGTCTGTAGGAGTTTTCAGCACTGGGGCCTGAGTGGGTCACCAGTCCACTTATCACTGCCTGGCCAGAGCTCTTAACGTGAAACAGGGCTGATACCATGAAAGCATCACCTTAACTAGTAACACGTGAGGGCTTGGAAACACGTGGGCCTCCTGACTGCGGGTAACAACACTCTAATCCACGCAGAGGAGAGGTGCAGATAATTTCCTGAGGAGTCTAATTCGGCTTAAAAGACACCCTCCCTCCCCAAACATGACCCACGTCATTTTCATCCTCACTCCAAACCCAGGTCAGGTGAGAAGGTGGAAGCCCCCAGAAGCTATAAAATAGCCCCCAACTGTGTAGCCTCATGTCGAGCACTAGGAATGTGGGGTACAGCCCGGAGACCTCCACCAGGGTGGCGAGGACAGAAGACTCATGCGGCTGGTCTGGAGGTGGGAAAGGTTCCCCCGGTTTGGGGAGCTGGCAGAGCTCCCACACACCCGGGCTGAGTCTGTGACAACCGAGGCAGGTGTGAAGTATTCCCAGCGCTCAGGACCTAGCTCACCTGCAGCAAAAGCCCCAGGGATCAGAGCATCTTCTGAGGAGCTACCTAAGCTGCGGGGCGCACCTCTGAAGGACCACAAGGGGAACTCAGAGCAGGGTCCCTGGAGCAGGCTGCGAGGTGGGCTTAGCCTCAGGACACGTCTCAGTGTGACCAACACACGGGGCATGGAGAAAGGGAGGGGGGAAACAGACTCTAGGGAAGACAGCTGGCCCTAACTTCGGGGCTTCCTAGGTTGAAGGTAATTCCCTTTTGGCTAGGAGGAGGGTCCGTGTTTCCCCTTCACTATTGTTCATGGTTTTAACTCTGTCACAAATAGGTGGAAAACCCTCATGGGCTGTTCCTCCTTGCAGCCTCAGCAGTGAGTGGTGATGGGATCATTCTAGACTCTTCCATCCTGGGAGGTGACTACCTTCTGGCCCTCTGAGAGGAAGTCTCTGTAGGAATAATGTAAGGAAAAGTTATGGCTCCTTTAAGAAGCTTCAGGTAAATTCATAGTTCCAAGCTTTCTGGAAGCAGGTGGAGGTAAGTAATCACCATTCTGTGTGGTTACACTAATCAGTAACTGCAACTTTGGGGAATAACAGAAGCCATAGAGAAAAGAAATTGCCTTCTCATTAGAGAAAGAAGAGACTACCTAGAGGAGTCCCATGCACACCCAGAGCCACATGTAGGACTCGGGCTTGGACCCTCGTCCTGCCTCTGGCACACTCTTACTAAATATGACCCTAGTAGGCTACCAAACCCCTCTGAGCTTCATTTATTCACCTGTGAAGCATAGAAAATGCATTTTCACAGGATTAATGCTCACAGAAAGTTTTAGTTGTTGGGACTTCCCTGGCGGTTCAGGGGTTAAAAATCCGCCTGCCGATGTAGGGGGACCCACAGTTTGATCCCTGACCCCGAAAGTGAGATTCCACATGTCGCAGGGCAGCTAACCCCGTGTGCCTCAACTACAGAGCCCGTGCACCTCGGGCCCGTGTCCACAACGGGACGCCACTGCAGTGAGGCCCACACACACCTAAGGGCAGCCCCTGCTCACCACACTAGAGGAGGCCACGCACAGCAACGAACACCCAAAGCAGCCAAAAACAGTACTAGCTGCTGTTTCTCAAGAAATGGTCATCTTGCTTTCCTTCAGCTGTAAAAATTCAGCCAAAACATAAGAGAGTCACAAAGGGGAGAAACTATTTGCCCTCGGTGAAAAGGAGAGAAAGGATCTGGAAATGGCAGAAAGAAGCCACCTCTAAAAAAAAAAGAAAAGAAGCCACCTCTAGGTGGGAATTAATAAAGCGGGAAAGCAATACTCCCTCTCTGAAAAGCTGCAAACACCACTCAGGTATGTTCAACAGTCGAGGGTGTAAGATTAGGGAAAGAGGCAGGGGGTCCCGGCCTTGTGCTTCTGGACTCGCAGAGCTCCAGCAGTAAATGAAAGTCAGCCTCACCGGATATTGGGCTGCAACCCACAGGCCGGCAAGCCTTGTAACGACGCAGCCTCAAAACCAGAGGAGAGCCCAGAGACCGCAACAGAGACATCAGTGGATTATTGAACAAGGGGCTTTTTCACAGCTGAAGCAAAAGGTCCTGGAGCGACACCCCACCACACCCAGCAGGCAGTCTGCACCTCAGGCTACCATTTACAGACGGAAGTGACGTCAGGGTGGCTCATCAGTTACCAGGGGAACCGTCTGGGGCACGTCCCTCACAGCCCTCAAACTAATAACCATCACAAGCGCAAACGTTTCCCTTTAATAAACTAGCAGGTGGAGCTGTTTTGGCCTAAGGATTAGAGCAGTCACTAGCTGGGCCAGGGGCAAGCATGAGTGAGTAGGGTACAGGTGAAGCGGGGACTGGTCCGGCAGGGGGTGCAAAACAGCAAGAGAACAGCCACATGGAGGTGGCTGGCCACACACCTGATAAGAATGTGAAAGCCCAAGGATGTCTGGAAAACTAATAGAATTGCCATTTACACCTAGGTATTTGTATTCTAAATGCTCTTTACTAGGTCTGGTACTTTGACTACAGTAATTAGAAATCATTAAAATAACAAATATGCCACTTAGAAGTTTATTTTAATGAAAAAATAGTGTATAGACCCCAATCTGTCAACCCCATCCTGCTAAGTCATAGCAAATAATAACCACAATAATTTATGAAGCATTTGCAGTGTGCCAAGCAGTTCTAATTCTTACATGTATTAACTCACTTGACTCTTGTAATGATCCTATAGGATAAACAGTATAATTTTCCCTGTTATATATAAAGGTATGGATTTTTTTTTAATGAATTAACTGATGGGCAAGCAGCCAGGAGGGTGATGAGTTACAATCAGATTTCAAAAACAAGCAATAAAATTAACCTCTTCTGTGGCTGTTCCAAAGACACAACCAGCATACTCCTTTCCTCTTTGTACTCAGGAAGTCCTCCCCCAAAGCCACCTGGCTACAGTAGGAGTGATGACTGCCATCTTCTCTACTAGCAGCGAGCAGGCCGTGAGTACACACAGCAAGTAGCAGAATGAAGAAATAAAAAACAAAAGCAGTGGTAGAAAAAAACATGATGTTCCTTCCTCAAGACTAATGACATGAAAAAGCTTAGAATTGAAATGGGCTGTATTTGTACAGACTGAGGGCTCTGGGCTCGTAAAAGATGACCTGCAGACAGACAGGATGGCATCCCAGGACTACCCAGGGTAGTACCTCATGCACGATCCTTAAGTGAAAGTCGCTCAGTCATGTCTGAGTCTCTGCGATCGCACAGACTACAGCCTGCCAGGCTCCTCTGTTAATGGAATTCTCCAAGACCAGAATATTGGAGTGTGTAGCCGTTCCCTTCTCCAGGGGATCTTCCCAACGCAGGGATAGAACCCAGGTCTCCCACATTGCAGGTGGAGTCTTCACCATCTGAGCCACCAGAGAAGCCCACGATCCCTGGAGACTCCTTAAATATGGACTCCCCACACATCACAGGCCCAGGGATGGGAAGCTGGCTTCAGTTCTTTAGATGAAGTTTACTATTCAAATCACTTCACCAAGGCCACTGATGCCCAGAGAAGGGAACAGACTTACCCAAAGGCCAGGGGACAAGCTGGGGCGACTTTGCAGAAATCCTAGGGTTTCCAGGTGGCACTAGTGGTAAAGAGCCCACCTGCCAATGCAGAAGACATGAGCGACGCGGGTTCAACCCCTGGGTCGGGAAGATCCCCTAGAGGAGGGCATGGCGACCCAGCAACCCACTCCAGTATTCCTGCCTGCAGAACGTCACGGACAGAGGAGCCTGGTGGGCTAGAGTCCATAGGGTCTCAAAGAGTCGGACACAACACATGCATGCACACAGCTCAGCTGGTTCACAGAGCTATACTGAGGCTACAGCGAAACAATTCACAGGGACATCCTTTGGAAAGTTAAAATCAAAAGCTCTCCAAGTGAGTGCTGGTGGCACTGGTAATGTTATTTAGAAATGATTTTTAAAGTCATGATGCATTTATAGACAATAATTTAAATCCCTCCCTGGTGATAGTAGGACACAGTGCCATATTTATACAGAGCAGAGTTTCAGCTGCAAAAGCCTCCAGGCAAGCGAACAGAGGCATGGCTCTCCAGCCCAGAAAGCAGATGGCCAAAGGAAGCTGCCAGAGGGTGGGACCGCTAAATGGCCCATATCTAATGCGGGACATAAGCCTCACTCCAGAGTCCTGGGAAAGCAGATCTTTGGATCAGGAGGGGATCCCAAAGATCACAGAGCCCACACCCATCATCTTACAGGTAAGAAAACAAAGGTACAAGGAGCACTTACTGCACAGTATCCGTGAAACAAGGATTCCCCATTCTCCCCTCTCGAGGCCCCAGAAACCCCAGATCTACTTCTGTCTCTCTGTAATGTATTCTATCCCCTTCCCTGTTTCATTTTTCTCCAGATCATTTGTAGGAGTTCCTCCTTATCTGTGAGGATACATTCCAAGACTCCTGGTGAATGCCTGAAACAGCAGAGTACCAAATCCTATTCAGTCGACCCTTAAACACCACAGGGGTTGGGGGTGGTAATCCCCCGAACAGTCAGAAATCTGTGTATATCTTCATGGTTGGCCTTCCATACCCACAGTTCCACATTGGTGGGTCCAACCAACTGCAGATTAGGTGTTGTATTATTCGCTCTATCATGTCTGTCTCTTCGTGACCCCATGGACTGTAGCCCACCAGGCTCCTCTAGTACAAGGAATTCTCCAGGCAAGAATACTGGAGTGGGTTGCTATTTCCTTCTCCAGGGGCTCTTTCTGACCCAGGGATCGAACAAGGGTCCCTCACATTGAAGGTAGATTCTTTACCATCTGAACCACCAGGGAAGCCCGCAGATTGGGTAGTACTGTATTACTTACTTTTCAAAATCTGCATGTGAGTAGACCTATGGAGTCTGTAGGGGAGGAGCAGATGAGTCAAGATGGCACTGGTCGGGCTCGCTCACCCACGGCCTCTCACTCTCACCCCGCGTTTTGTAAATACAGTTATGTAACAGCTGAGAGCACTTGGAGCACTGCGCATGCAAGTCACGATGTGCTCGTTTGGCCACGGGCCACGTTGGGTCTGAAAACATTTATAAGCTCCACCTGGCAAGCCCTTGCGGCTGCGTGACGGCTGTGTCCACTGGGTCCACCACAAGAGAATCCCGTGTGTCTGTGGCTGCTGTGGCTTCTGGGCTAGTCAGGAGAGAATAAACACGTCTGCAGCTCCCGCAGCCCCTTGAGTCTTCTTCCAGTTTCCCACTCACTCCTTGTCTACCCTGGGTTCAGCGAACAGTGAGACACAGCAAGACAACTGGCGTAGTTGGCAGGATGACACAGCAAGACACAGTTCAAATCTGTGTTGACCAAGGGTCAACTGTATATGTACTACATTGTTTCCTATACATACATGCCTATGATAAAGTTTACTTTATACATCAGGCAGTTTAGAAATGAACAAAACTGCCAGCATCACTGTTCTTGTGCTTTGGACCAATATTAAGTAAAATACAGGTTATGTGAACACAAGCACTAGGGTACCATGACGCTATGACAGTCTGTCTCCTAACTGAGACGGCTACTAAGTGAGTAGCAGGTGGGATATTCTGGACCAAGGGATGATTCATGTTCTGAGTGAGATATAGCAGGATGGCTGCTATCATGCTCCTCAGAATGGTGCACAGCTCAGAACTTAAAAAGCACTGTTACTGGAATTTTCCATTTAATATTTTTGGACCACAGTTGACCAAGGGCATCTGAGAACATGGAAAACAAAAGCACAGATAAGGAGTAGGAGGAGGGTGGTACTTCATAGGCTTTGCACTTAGCATACTCTCGGCTTTACGTTTATTTTTTGGCTGCCTCCTTCTCCGCCCGCTGTACTAGAAGGTAAACACAACGCTAAGGGACTCTGCTATATCATTAGCACGTGGAACCCAGCAGCAGGCTCTCAGCAATGATTGGTTGAATGGATGAATACATTGCGTCCACCGAGCATTTAAGAATTTATAAAGTATTTCCACAAATATTATCCTTTGTGGTTTTCATTTAATCACTGGAAATGTCTTAGAAGAATCACACCACGAAGGTCAGACTTTATATCTCCCCATGGTGTGGGAGCAGGTCCTGGTGGCTTGAGGCAGGGCTTGTGCGTTCCTGGAGGAATTAGGGAACCCTGGGCCAGAAAGTAGCCCAGGATACCTGCCGATCCTAGAGGCCTGGGTGCAGACCAGTCTGCCCGAGGGAGGCAAGATGCCCTGCCCCTCCCTGGTGAAAAGCCTGGAGGCAAAACTGTGTTTCAGAATTGTAAATCCTTTTCCATTTGCTTCACTCAGGAGCAAAATAGGACAGTAGTTTGTGAAGCAGACAGCCACTGGGGCACTGCTGGCTTTAATGACGCCTGATTACTCAGCCAGCTTGAGCCGCAGGGTACAGAGCACTGCCTTCTCTGGGGCATCCACCTCAACCCAACAGACAGATCTCAGAAAAACAAAGGAGTATCAGGTCCCCAGATTTGTGTTTTACTCCCCACCTGGACTAGTCTCAGCCACGTGGCTAAAACTTCCACCCTTTTCCAATAAAAACCAGCTCAAACAGCACCTCTTTAAGGAAGCCTGGTCTGAATCTACCCCTTCCCCACCCCATCGCCACCCACTCTCTATAATCAAACTCTTCTCATTGAACTCCCACAGCATTTGGTACCGTTATTACTACATCCATCACGCCCTAATGTTCTGCCATCTATCTTGACCTCCTATTATATATAGAACCCTTTCTTAGCTACAGAACATATCACCTAGCTGTGTCTCTGAGGCATCCAGCACAGTCCTGGAACGTGGCAGACATGCAGTAACTGATTTCTGAATGAATAAGCAAACAATCAGCTACTGAACAGCGTGATAAGCTGTGCTTCCGAGGTGGCAGAGTGGCAAAGAATCCACCTGCCAATGCAGGAGACGCGGGTTTGATTCCTGGGAGGGGAAGATCCCCCAGAGAAATAGCAACTCAGTCCAGTATTCTTGCCTGGAAAATTCCATAGGCAGAAGAGCCTGGTGGGCTACAGTTGCAAGGGATCAGACCCGACTGAGTGACTCAGCAAGTACGCACATGACAAGTTATGGCTAAAACCCTACCACATCCTCAGCGTGGATCCAGCCAAGGCTCTCTGACTGAATCTGACCTACCCATTTCTACCATCTTCCACCGTTTTCATCAAACCATTCCGCTGCACAAATATCCATGTATTGACATTCTAAACTGATTGCTTCTTTGAGAATGTACTACCTTCAAAATAAGTCAAGAATCTTCAAAGATTACTTATCAATAATCCATCAACTGGACATTAATAGATGGAAAAAAATCTAAAATGCAAAATCACTCATTTTAGAATGCTGGATGTTATCTTTGTTTGGATCCTCCTTGTCTCTGATTCCCCACAAACTAGCAATTGTACAGTTCTATTAACTGTGCCTCTACCTGTTTGGAACCAGTCCAACTTTCTCCAACCTCACCGACATGGCATCTGTCACCTGGATCGCTGCCCCAGCTGCCCCAACTGGTCCCGTGCCTCCAAGCTCACCCCGATGTAATTCCTCCTCCACGCTGCAACTCCCCTGTTCTCTCTGAAAGGCAATTCTGGTCACACATCTCGCCAGCTCAGGCTTTTTAACACCCTCAGGATATATAGTCCGTGCTCCCCACTGGGGCTCACAGGGCCTTGTCCCCTACCTGCCCCTCCTGTCTTCTCTCTCCCCACCTTCTCACACACCCACACTCCAGCCATGCTCTGTGCATGCCTGCTAAGTCGCTTCAGTCATGTCCAATTCTTTGCGACCCCATGGATGGAAGCCCACCAGGCTCTTCTGTCCATGGAGTCTCCAGGCAAGAATATTGGAGTGGGTTACCATGACCTCCTCCAGGGGATCTTCCTGACCCAGAAATCGAACCCGTGTCTCTATTGCCTCCTCATTGGCAGGCAGGTTATTTACCACTAGTCCAGCTACCCTGAACAGCTTGCATTCGTCAGATGTGCCAGGTCTGTCTTACCATCTACCTGTCACACAGACCAGTCCCCTTGCCTGAAATGATGTGTCCTCCCACTGTCCGCTTCTTATGCCTCTTCGTCTGGTCAACTCCCAGCTCATCCTTCATCTTAAGACTCCCCCCTGAGCTCCCAGCCAGGGCGGCCTGCTGCCAAGCATCCAGATGGCATCCCCACCGACTCACCATGGGCACTCTCACAGCCAGCTTACCTGTCCCTTGCCTCCCAGGCGTGACTTAGCTTCCTGATGACACGTGCCCTGTCAGTTTCAGCATTAGGTCCCCAGAATTCACCTTGCCCTGGGTCTGGTGCTAACAGGAACCCCACAAATAACCACAGAAGGACTTCAGAAATTAGATCAGCCTCTGAGGAGGCAGCTGCTGAACAAGGGTGAGACCACCAGCATGTGTGTGTGCGTGAGTCCGCAGTCGCTCAGTCGTGTCCAACTCGTTGCGACCCCATGGACTGCAGCCCTCCAGGTTCCTCTTGTCCATGGAATTTTCCAGACAAGAATATTGGAGTGGGTTGCCATTCCCTTCTCCAGGGGATCTTCCCAGCCCAGGGATCGAACCTGTGTCTCCTGTATTGGCAAGCAGATTTTTTTACCACTGCACCACCTACTATGCTCCATACCTAAAGTTCAATCCCTACCCCATTCATATCACTGGAATTCTGAAAATCAAATTTAAAACAAATCTAAATTCTCCCCCTTAAATAAAAGACAAAATAAGTCATATAATTGACACTACTGGTCAAAGGGAAGAAATGGGGCAACCGATATATGCAACAATGGAATAAGTAAAAGAATAAAAATAATTTACATTAACTTTGGAAAATTATACAATTATCAGTAGAACTGTAAAATAAAATGAATAAGGGATTTGGGATCAGAAATTCTGACTTGCTTGATATCTGTGTGACCTTGAACTTGTCACTCAACCACCAAGTCTCCCTCTTATCACATGGGTTGTTGTGATAAAACAATGGATATAAGGCATTTCTACATTTTTAAAGCACTACACAATTACAAGCTCATTCAAATTATGATGACTATTGCAGAAAAATGTTTATGACACAGTGAGAAAAGCTGTATACAAATAGGTGTACAACCATGTAAATTATGTGTGAAAGTGTTAGTTACTCAGTTGTGTCTGACTCTGCGGTCCCATGGACTATGGTCTGCCAGGCTCCTCTGTCCATGGAATTGTCCAGGCAAGCATACTGGAGTGTGTTGCCATTTCCTTCTCCAGGGGATCTTCCTGACCCAGGGATCGAACCCAGGTCTCCTGCATTGCAGGCAGACTCTTTACCACCTACTGCTACTGCTAAGTCACTTCAGTCGTGTCCAACTCTGTGTGACCCCATCCCTGGGATTCTCCAGGCAAGAACACTGGAGTGGGTTGCCACCACCTAAGCCCCCAACAAATGGAGGCTGTCAGCATTCTTCAACCATCCAGGACGGGGTCAAAGAAGCCAGAGAGGCTCATTAGACCACCTGAGGCCACGTTAAAATAATGCAGGCCCTACACATACCCTGATGCTTACAGCAGCCCTGCCCTTGAACCACTGCTATAAAATTCCTCATCAAATACCCTGGGGTCGGGACACATCGTGTTTGAGGGCACGAGTCCACTGTGTTACCCTCTTCCTGGCAAAGCAAAAAAACTATCCTTTTCTACTTCACCCAAAACTCAGTCTCCAAGATTCGATTCAGTACTGGTGCACAAAGGCTATTGTCAGCATCATGACCAGTTTCTTCAAGACCAAGCTCCAGGCGCACCTTCTCCTAGGAGTCTCTCCTGTGTGGCCACAAACCAAATAGATCACTCTTATGCTTTGTTATGCAGTTTGACTATAGTTTAAAAAACAAACAAAGACTGTTCCCAATTGTTACATCCCAGTGTGTTCTGTCTCCCAAGAAGACTTGAGCAAGCTCAAGGGCAGGACCTCTGCTTTCTGCTACCTTTCTACCTCCCACAACGCCTCCTAGAGGACTTCACAAATGCTGGTTGAATAAGTGGTGAGAAGAGTATCCGACCAATGAATGGGGCGCTCCAGGTTTATGCTGCTGATTTCAGTAACGATACGATTAGCACTGTCTGAAGATCTGCCACAAAGAGCCGTATCATCCATTGTAATTGTTCATCTGGTCATTATTTTGGCACATTCCAAGCTGCAGTATAAGTAATTACATTCTGTGCACAGAGCCACTCACCTCAATTACAGGCCTTGGCAACTACATTATGAGATAACATTACACAAAGAGGCTATGAATCAGTCGGCTGGGTACGGGGAGGATTTTTAAAAGAAAGAACGGTGAGCCAACCATGTAAAGCCTGCTTTAATCAAATACAGTATTCTTCTGAAATCAGAAGTCAGCGAGGAAAAGATTATCAAGCTACACAGACACAGAACAAGAATGAAAACAGATGTGATGAAATAAAGCTTATATTTTAAGGCAAGATGAGAAAAAATTTAAACATAAAATTTTTTTCTGCCTCCTTGGGCCCCCACCTCCCCTCCCAGTGTGCATTAATTAGCATTTGCATTATGTATCAACCAGACCTTCCCGACCACAGAAATACCTGCTCAACCATAAAGATCAACTCTTGTTCTGGTGCCAACCACGTAACTCCTTAGAAGATAACATTCCTGTCTTAATCCTGTAAGGGGTCATGATGACCCACCACTCACCTTGTATGTGTAGACACCTTTGGTAAGCTTTATACATAACGCCAATATATCATTTCCCTTAAAGATAGCAATGGGCGCAGAGCAGAGCAATGGGGTCAGATGACTTGCGGAAATACAGCACTGCATCTAATGGACGTTCTTAGCTTAAATGCTTCCAGCTTCATTACTGTTACTAGCTATATTTCTTCTACTCTGCCTCTTTTACAAGATTATCGGTTCTTGCATTGCCAAATGTGTGACTGAGCCTCCGATAAAAATAAGGATGACTAGGCAACTTGAAATGATCAACCAAATATATAGTTCTGTAAGTTCAATGATTGTAATAACGTGACCCTGGACAAGGGAAGAAGCAAGAGGGAGCCACTTCCCGGACCATAAAAACCAGTAAAACCAGCAGTACTGAAGCTGTTGGCTGCTGCTAACAGGGCCTCGTCCAGTAAGAGCACATTGAGGGACCTACCAACACAATCCTCCCTGATCTAGGAATGAGCATTCCTAGCGCTGAGGGGCAAACAGGTCATGAAATGCCTCCCTGGTCAAATTATGGCCAAAAAGGAAAGGATTGTAAAAAGAATGAATGTTGGCCATCAGCCAGTTCTATAAGAATCAAGTCGCTGACCACTGCAGTCACTGACCTATAACACACCCCGAAGGGAATTAAGGGTGAAGATCAGAATAAGACATGGGAAAACTGGCAGAACTAGTCCTCAGAGAGTTAGATATTTTCAGAAGAAAATTTTATGAATCCAGTTTCTTGCATCTTCCCATACTTAAAGTGGAAGTGTTCGTCGCTCACTCATGTCTGACTCTTTGCAGCCCCATGGATGATAGCGTGCCTGGCTCCTCTGTCCATGGGGTTCTCCAGGCAAGAATCTAGAGTGGGCAGCCTTTCCCTTCTCCAGGGGATCTTCCCGACCCAGAAATTGAACCCAGGTCTCCTGCATTGCAAGAGGATGCTTTCCCATCTGAGCCACCAGGAAGGTCCTGCCACCCTCAGAAAAGCACTAAAACCATTAACCAAAATGTCTGTTCCTCACAAACAGTAGGAACTTTCTGCTAAGATGTCTGCTTGACTGTATGCACTCCCCTCATCAAACACATATAATGGCCTCCCCTACTATCTCTTTGGAACAGTTCTCAGAACTCGATGAGAGACTGTCTTCCAAGTTAAAATGCTCCAGTTGGCTTGAATAAAATTTGCCATTCCTTTCTCAGATTGACCACTGATGAACTTTTTTGTCAACAGATGTATAAGTAGGGGAGTTTCTTCTCCCGTGTGTACCCCTGTGAGTTTTGTGCTTAGTCGCACGGTCGCATCTGACTCTGCGACCCCATGGACTGTAGCCTGCCAGGCTCCTCTGTCCATGGGGATTCTCCAGGCAAGAATACTGGATGGGATGTTACACCCTCCTCCAGGGGGTCTTCCCCATCCAGGGATCGAACCTGGGTCTTCCTCATTGCAGGCGGATTCTTTACCATCTGAGCCACCAGGGAAGCCCAAGAATACTGGAGTAGGTAGTCTGCTCCTTAGGGGATCTTCTCGACCCAGGAATTGAACCAGGGTCTCCTGCATTGCAGGTGGATTCTTTACCAGCTGAGCCACCTGGGAAGCCCCGTGGGTACCCCTAGCTCCAGGTAATAGAACTCCTACAGAGCGCCACCTACTGCTCAGCATGGGGAGTGCGAGCAGGAAGCTGACATCGGCTATTTCTAACCCTAACCCTATTTCTCAGGAGTTGAGATGTCTCAAGTTGTTCGGTTGCTAAGTCATCTCCGACTCTTTGCGACCCTGTGAGCTGCTGCATGCCAGACTTCCCTGTCTACTATCTCCCAGAGTTTGCTCAAATTCATGTCTATTGAGTCAGTGATGCCATCCAACCATCTCATCCTGTAGCCCCGTTCTCCTCCTGCCCTCAATCTTTCCTAGCACCAAGGTCTTTTCCAATGAGTTGGATGTCAGGGGAAGGCCCTAAACAAGTACCAGAATGTGTCCAGTTCCTTGTACTAGCTGATACTACATACTGAGGCTAATAACTAACTTGCTAAATACTGTGCTAAGTGCTTTACAAGCATTGTCTCATTTTATCTTCACAGGAATTCCATGAAGTTGGTTCTTTATCCTCATTTCAATAAAGATGCAGGAACAACTGGTTTGAAACATCTACTTACTCAGTGGTTCAATTTGCCAGGAACCGTGCAAGGCCCTGGGGACCCAATGTTAAGCAAATAAAACCAGCTCTCCCTTCATGGAGCTTAACTTCTAGTGGGAGAGGCAAAAAATGAGGGATGGAAAAAAGGTTTAACAAAGTAATAGCTAAATGTGTAAAGTTCTATAAAGGACATAAACTGGTTACATGGGGAAAGGACCATTTTCAATGAAAAGGGAAGAGGAGTTTCCCCAGATACCCTCACACGCAAAGCGAGCATCTCTGTAGACTCCATCGGGGCACTCAGAAGGGCTGGGAAGAAGACCGAGGCCTCTCTGTTATCAGGACTGTTACAGAAATCCCACGAGAAGAGCCCCTGTACAGGTGTGCAATGGACAAAAGGAAGAGGCCTATGCCTCTGTAAATCCAGAAAAACTGGGGGAACACACAAAGGAAAATACAGGAAAGCACAGGATCCGCTGGAAAAAGTGAAACAGAGACCCTTGTGTTCACCTACATCAAAGAGAACATTCTTGACGATTTTACGTACCATTTGAACCTGGTACATGTAATTTATGCACCAGGGCAGGACTGCCGTGATGATGCTACCAGATGCTATGACATCTGCTTGTAACTTGTGGGATTAAGCTGTCTGGCAGAAGCAGTTTCTTTCCAGACATTCTGCTGGTCACAGTTCTAGGGTTAATGGGATAAGCTTTCCTCAGACATAGAAATGGGATAAAATGGGATGTTGGTAATGGGATAAAGACCAGCAGATTATGCTTTTTCTATAATGGTGTAATTTTATTAAAATATCAAAGCAGTATTATAATTTTTGACTAGGAATTGTATAGGCCGTTCAGGGAAAGGGCAAAAACAACAGAGCCACCTTGATACACGCAGAATAGCTCCCCAACGGACTCAGGCTCCCTCCCCCGCACTCTCTCAGAATGAAATCAGCTATGTCATACACTGTATATGCTGTATGTACACCATATGTGCACGTGTATACACACGCACACACGCACTACAGACAGAAAGTCCCCTACATGTAAAACTTCCAGTTGCGAACTTGCAAAGATGGGCACGTGCGTGCCATCAGCCTCAGGCGCTGTGAAACTGCAGCCTGCCCTCCGTCCCGCTGCTGACGCCCCTTCAGCCCTACCATCTCCCGCCTCCCCTCCCTTCTCATCAGGAACTGTTCTTGCCCAGCCGGCCCCTGGAGGCCAGCTGCTGGACTCTCCTACTATACTTTTCAAGGTACTATACTGTAAGATTTACAATGTGGTTTTGGTTTTTTATATACTTTTCATGCAAAGAGTATTATAAGACTATTACAGTACAGTACTACATAGCGATTGTATTAGCTGGGTACATAGGCTAACTTTGTCGGACTTTGTTTACAAACAAATTGGACTTAATGAATGTGCTCTCAGAACACAACTTGTTAGTATGTTGGGGACTTGCTGTGTATACGCACACTTACTGTACACACACACACACACACACACACACACACACACACACACACACACACTCTCTATGCCTTGGTCTTCCTCCTCTTCCTCTCATCACCTCCCCTCTCCCTGAGCCATACCCGAGGCTTTTCTACTTCACAGGGTTACACTCATTTCTAAGACCTCCAACAATGCCAAGCTCACCTCTGGCCACAAACCCTTTCCAGCTCCTTCAGACCTTTATTCCTAGTTCACCAGTCTTTGAAACATCAAATGCATGCTGTATCTTTCTTTTCACTGTGGTCCATAACTCTCTGATGATGTAACTTCCTTCCCTAGTAGCCCTGACCTCATTTATCCATCAGTCCATCCAGCTGATATCTTCGGAGTGCTTACTGTGTGTGTATGTGACCTGCACATGGCACTATGAGGGACATTAAAACCGGCCATTTCCTTCTGGAGCTCACAACTGGGGAGGAGTGTGTGTGTGTGAGTCGCTCAGTCATGTCTGACTCTTCGCGACCCCATGGGATGTAGCCCACCAGGCTCCTCTGTCCATGAATTTTCCAGGCAAGAATACTGGAGCAGGTTGCCATTTCCTTCTCCAGGAGACCTTCCTGACCCAGGGAACGCACCCAGGTCTCCTGCATTGCAGACAGACTCTACCATCTGAGTCACCAGCAAAGGAGAGAGACAATCTAATAAGGCACGGGGAGGAGATGAGACCAGATGTCTGAGGGGAACAGAAATGAAAGTTCAGCATCCTCATTGCCCTCAGTCATCTTTAATATCCAGTCCTTTGCCCTTCTACTCCGTGCTCCCAGAAGTCCACTAACCCTGGATATTTTGGATCAACCCAAAAATTCACACTTAAGAGAAAAACCACACAAACATGCTGATGGTTCTTACTATAAACTTACAGTTTCTAATCTCAATCCAGCCTGAAGCTAAGACTGTCAGGTATATTTGTTCAGGGTGCATATTTTACAACCCTCTAGGGTACCATTCACACAGACTACTATGAGAATACTGGTGCTTCTAATCTTGTACTCTGTGTACCAACTATATGCAGCAGCCCTAATCACAGCAGTCATGCTTGTTCACTTGTATTTTCATTGCCCATATTCTTCTCTAATATATTATTACAGGTATTCTCAACTTCCAAACTTAATTTCAAAATCTAACTCAACTCTTATCTGACCCAGAAAATCAAAATTATCCAATACCAACTCCCTCAAATTTCATCTGCTGCTGCTGCTGCTGCTAAGTCGCTTCAGTCGTGTCCGACTCTGTGCGACCCCATAGACGGCAGCCCACCAGGCTCCCCGTCCCTGGGATTCTCCAGGCAAGAACACTGGAGTGGGTTCAAATTTCATCTACTACACCTCAATTATATCTATACCTGAAGCCACATTTGCCTCTCTATTAGAGGCTTAGAGAAAGTCTTTGCTTCCATCCAGGCACAGACAGTTTTTAGAAACAGAAGTTCTCCCCCAGGTGTCTATTTTCTCACCGCTTAAGCTGAATCCAAGCAAGCTGGCACCCACTTTTACGACCCCATTTGGACTCACCATATGACTTCTATCAGATCTACTGATAGCTTTTTCAGTCCTGTATGTCTGATCTCCCTGAAGCATGCATCATTGTTGACAATCAAGTATTCTCTTAAAAATTCTCTCCTTGCTGGCTTCTATGACAATTCTCCTTTAGTTTTTCTTGTACTTTTCTGGAAACATCTTGTATGCATTTGTCCCTTTCTCTCCATTCCCACAGCCCTCATCTTCTCTTGCATGGGTTATTCCAGCAGCATCTCATCTGGGCCCCTGCTTCCCCTTCAGTCTGGCCTCCATAAGGTGAAATTTTACATCCTTTCTAAACTCTAACCTAATCCTATCTCCTCCATCATGAAACCCTTCAGTGGCTTTCCAGTATCTACAAGTAAAGCTCAAGTCCCTCAGTATTGGATTCAAGGCCCTCTGTGACCTGGTATATATCAACCACCTACATCTTCTCTCTCCTTAATTGACCTCTTCTGCCCTCATCTCCAGACATATTGAACTACTTGAAGTTATCTTTATAGCCCATGCTTTCCCTTGCCTTCATAACAACATAAAATGCTTTCTCTACCAAAAATGTTCTTCACAGCAACACTGTGTTAAATTTATTATTTAATTTTCACATACATAAAAGAAGTTTATAAATATACACGTTACATAAGAACAACAAACCAGTACCTATTCTAAGAACTAGAACATGACCAATTCTGTCACATCTACCTATGTGGTTCCTCCCAACCTTTTTCAGAAGTAACC